>NC_089842.1:109745404-110347463 GCF_035609145.1 Eleutherodactylus coqui | reverse complement strand
CCTGCCCTGCTGCTGCCCTTGCCTCCCCCTCTGAAGACCTGTCCTCAGTAGGCTTAGCAAACCAGGTGGGGTCAGTCACCTCATCGTCCAGCTGCTCTTCCTCCGAATCCTCTGTGCGCTCCTCCCTCGGACTTACTGAAATTACTACTATCTCACTGATAGACAACTGTGTCTCATCGTCATCGTCCTCCTCACCCACTGAAAGCTCCTGAGACAGTTGCCGGAAGTCCCCAGAATCATCCCCCGGACCCCGGGAACTTTCCAAAGGTTGGGCATTGGTCACAATAAACTCCTCTGGTGGGAGAGGAACCATTGCTGCCCAATCTGGGCAGGGGCCCGAGAACAGTTCCTGGGAGTCTGCCTGCTCCTCAGAATGTGTCATTTTCATGGAGTGAGGAGGCTGGGAGGAAGGAAGAGCAGCAGTCAGAGGATTCAGAGTTGCAGCTGTGGACGGCATAGAAGACCGGGTGGTCGATAGATTGCTGGATGCACTTTCTGCCATCCATGACAGGACCTGCTCACACTGCTCATTTTCTAATAAAGGTCTACCGTGTGGACCCATTAATTGTGAGATGAATCTGGGGACCCCTGAAACTTGCCTCTCTCCTAATTCCGCAGCAGTCAGCTGCAATACACCTGGACCAGGAGCTCGGCCTGTGCCCACACCCTGACTTGGGCCTCCGCGTCCTCGCCCCCGTCCACGTCCTCTAGGCCTACCCCTACTCCTCAGCATGGTGTATTACGAGATTAGCAGAAACAGAACGCTGTAATTAAATGTGCCGCTTATTGGCCTGTGGTTGGAGGCTGACTTCGCGTACGTAACGCACTGCACAGGCAGGCAACAATTATGCGCAAGGCTGGGTATTAATTCACCAACTACTACCCGCAGCAGAGACGCAGTTAACTGAAGGCACTGACAGGCAGGCCAAATCTTGTATATTTTTAAACTTTGTGGGAATAACCACACTGCCTGTGATATGCACTGTATTTTGATTGCCCTGTTGGAGGCTGACTTCGCGTACGTAACGCACTGCAGAGGCAGGCAACAATTATGCGCAAGGCTGGATATTAATTCAACAACTACTACCCCCAGCAGAGACGCTGTAAACTGAAGGCACTGACAGGCAGGCCCAATCTTGTATATTTTTAAACTTTGTGGGAACAACCACACTGCCTGTGATATACACTGTATTTCGATTGCCCTGTTGGAGGCTGACTTCGCGTACGTAACGCACTGCAGAGCCAGGCAACAATTATGCGCAAGGCTGGGTATTAATTCAACAACTACTACCCCCAGCAGAGACGCAGTAAACTGAAGGCAGTGACAGGCAGGCCTAATACTGTATTTTTTTGAACTTTTTGGGAAAAAGCCCACTGCCTGTGATATACACTGTATTTCGATTGCCCTGTTGGTGGCTGACTTAACGTACGTAACGCACTGCAGAGGTAGGCAACAATTATGCGCAAGGCTGGGTATTAATTCAACAACTACTACCCCCAGCAGAGACGCAGTAAACTGAAGGCAGTGACAGGCAGGTCTAATATTGTATTTTTTGGAAGTTTTTGGGAAAAAGCCCACTGCCTATATAGCCAGTATACCTTTTTCCCTGCCTCACCAGTACTGCCCCTATACTGAGTAAAATGACTGCAGACTGAGGACGCTATGGTCTGCACGCCCGATATACAAAAAATAAATAAATTGTGCAACACTGCTAAAAGCAGCCTCAACAGTACTGCACACGGTCAGATGTGGCCCTAAGAAGGACTGTTGGGGTTCTTGAAGACTAAAACCGGACCAGGGTTTTTAATTCATAGACGCAGGCAGGTACAACTCCCTATTGTGAAGTCCCTGTGGACCGACAGCATGGGTGGGTGCCAGGAAGCCACCGGCGGTACATAAATATATCCCATTGCATTGCCCATCACAGCTAAGGTAATAATGTCATGTTTAATGCAGGAGGGCTTCGGCCCACACTGCATGCCCCAGTCAGACTGGGGTTCTTTAGAAGTGGACACATGCAGTTACAACTCCCTGTGGACCGATAGTATGGGTGGCTCCCTAGAACCCACCGGCGGTACATAAATATATCCCATTGCAGTGCCCAACACAGCTGATGTTACGTCAGCTGTAATGCAGGTGGGCAAAAAATTAATTGGATTACACTGTAGGCGAGGGCCCCCAAAAATTGGTGTACCAACAGTAATAATGTACCTGAGAAAAATTGCCCATGCCCAACCAAGAGGGCAGGTGAAACCCATTAATCGCTTTGGTTAATGTGGCTTAATTGGTAACTAGGCCAGGAGGCAGCCCAGTAAAAATAAAAATTGGTTGAGGTGAAAGTTTCAACGCTTTAATGAGCATTGAAACGTAAAAAAATTGTTTAGAAAAATTATATGACTGAGCCTTGTGGGCCTAAGAAAAATTGCCCGTTCGGCGTGATTATGTGAGGTTTCAGGAGGAGGAGCAGGCGGAGGAGGAGGAATATTATACACAGATTGATGAAGCAAAAAGGTCCCCGTTTTGGATGGTGATAGAGAACGATGCTTCCATCCGCGGGTGCAGCCTACATATTGTTTAGGTATCGCTGCTGTCCGCTGGTGGAGAAGAGAAGTCTGGGGAAATCCAGGCTTTGTTCATCTTGATGAGTGTAAGCCTGTCGGCACTGTCGGTTGACAGGTGGGTACGCTTATCCGTGATGATTCCCCCAGCCACACTAAACACATTCTCTGACAAGACGCTAGCCGCAGGACAAGCAAGCACCTCCAGGGCATACAGCGCGAGTTCAGGCCACGTGTGCAGCTTCGACACCCAGTAGTTGTAGGGGGCAGAAGCGTCACCGAGGACGTTCGTGCGATCGGCTACGTACTCCCTCACCATCCTTTTACAGTGCTCCCGCCAACTCAGCCTTGACTGGGGAGCGGTGACACAGTCTTGCTGGGGAGCCATAAAGCTGGCAAAGGCCTTGGATAATGTTCCCCTGCCTGCGCTGTTCATGCTGCCTGATCTCTGCGCCTCCCCTGCTACCTGGGCCGTGGAAATGCGCCTTCGGTTACTAGCGCTGTCGGATGGGAAGTTTACCATCAGTTTGTCCACCAGCGCCCTGTGGTATAGCATCATTCTCAAGCCCCTTTCCTCTTCGGGAATGAGCGTGGAAAGGCTCTCCTTATACCGTGGGTCGAGCAGTGTGTACACCCAGTAATCCGTGGTGACCAGAATGCGTGTAACGCGAGGGTCACGAGAAAGGCATCCTAACATGAAGTCAGCCATGTGTGCCAGGGTACCTGTACGCAACACATGGCTGTCCTCACTGGGAAGATCACTTTCAGGATCCTCCTCCTCCTCTGGCCATACACGCTGAAAGGATGACAGGCAAGCAGCATCTGTACCCTCAGCAGTGGGCCAAGCTGTCTCTTCCCCCTCCTCCTCATGCTCCTCCCCCTCCTCCTCCTCCTCCTCTGGCCATACACGCTGAAAGGATGACAGGCAAGCAGCATGTGTACCATCAGCAGTGGGCCAAGCTGTCTCTTCCCCCTCCTCCTCATGCTCCTCCCCCTCCTCCTCAACGAGCTGAGATATAGACATGAGGGTGCTCTGACTATCCAGCGACATACTGTCTTCCCCCGCCTCCGTTTCCGATTGCAAAGCGTCTGCCTTTATGCTTTGCAGGGAACTTCTCAAGAGGCATAGCAGAGGAATGGTGACGCTAATGATTGCAGCATCCCCGCTCACCATCTGGGTAGACTCCTCAAAGTTTCCAAGGACCTGGCAGATGGCTGCCAACCAGGCCCACTCTTCTGTAAATAATTGAGGAGGCAGACGGTAATGAAAATCTTCGCTAATTCAGGAGCAGACGGTAATTTTTCCAAAGCAAGAAAATGGGCCATTATCGAGAGCCTGTCAACAACTACCAAAATGGTGGAACAACCTTGTGACAGAGGCAGGTCAGTGACAAAATCCATGGACACGTGCGACCATGGACTACCAGGTACTGACAGCGGCATTAACAGTCCTTTAGGGCTCTTACGGTGACTCTTACCATGTGCACAAGCTGAACACCGATTTACAAACTCCCGAACCAGTAGAATCGGGAACATAGTTCAAGAGTCCCCTAGACCCCCGGATGCCCTGCAAAAACGGAGGAATGAGACTCTTCCTGAACCAACAACAGCAGAGACATCGGTACAAATAACTTCCCCGCTGGAACCCCCTCCAGGGCTTCTTGTTGATATTCCTGAAGCTGAGCCGGAAGGTTCCGTGTCAGGGCTGCCACCACGACACCGGGTGGGAGGATGCTTTCCGGAGAAGAGTTCTTAACCTCCGGAGTCCCAAAACTGCGGGAGAGGGAGTCAGCTTTCACATTTTTATCTCCCGGCAGGTACGTGACTGTAAAATTGAATCTCGAGAAGAAAAACGCCTACCTGGCTTGCCACGTATTAAGGGCTCATGTCCACGGGGAAAAGAAGAATTAAAATCCACAGCGGATTTTAACTCTTCTCCCGCACGCGGATCCGCACCCCATAGGGATGCATTGACCACCCGCGGGTAGATAAATACCCGCGGATCGTCAATAAAAGTGATTTTAAAAAAAATGGAGCATGAAAAAATCCGGACCATGCTCCATTTTCATGCGGGTCTCCCGCGGGGACGGCTCCCGCGGGCTTCTATTGAAGCCTATGGAAGCCGTCCGGATCTGCGGGACACAAAAATCACATTTTACTTACCCGCTCCGGTTCTTCTCTTCGGCGCCGCGCCATCCTCTCTCAGCCGCGGCCGGATCATTTTGCTTCGGCCCGGCGCATGCGCGGGGCACGTCACCGACGTCATCGTGCACATCCGCGGAGCCGAAGAATGAAGATCCGGCCGCGACGAGAGAAGATGACGCCGCCGCGAAGAGAAGAAACGGAGCGGATCGGAGGTAAGTTTATTCTCATTTATTTGTATTTTCAGCGCTCATGTCCGCGGGGCAGGAGGGACCCGCTGCAGATTCTACATGTAGAATCCGTAGCGGGCCTAAGACACTTAGCATTCTCAAGATACACTAAGTTCTTGTGATCGGTGAAGACTGTCACATGGTGTCGAGCCCCCTCCAGAAGATGACGCCATTCCTCAAATGCCCATTTTATTGCCAACAGTTCCCTGTTCCCAACATTGTAGTTGCGCTCGGCACTACTAAATTTACGGGAAAAGAAGGCACATGGACTATACACTGAACGGCTCCCCAAATTCCTGGGAGAGGACTGCCCTCAACCCAACCTCCGAAGCATCTACCTCCACAAAAAAGGGCTTCTGAGGGTCCAGCTGAGCAAGCACTGGCACGCTGGAAAAAGCCCTCTTAACTTGCTCAAACGCCTCTGAAGCTTCCGGAGACCACAACGTCACGTTCGCTCCTTTTTTCATGAGATCAGTCAGCGGTTGCGCAATCACTAAAAAATGTCTGATAACTTTTCTGTAAAAGTTGGCAAACCCAAGAAAGTGCTGAAGAGCCTTTAAATTATCTAGTTTAGACCATTGTGCGATTGCCGCAACCTTGTCTGACTCCATACACACATCAGTTGGAATAACAATATACCCAAGGAATAACACGCGTTTGACCCCAAATGAACACTTCTCCAATTTAACATACAATTGGTACTCCCGTAGCCACTCTAAAACTAAATGGAGATGTCTGACATGCCTTTCCCAATCCGACGAGTACACCAAAATGTTGTCCAAATAGACAACCATAAAAACCCCTAGATAATCGTGGAAAACTGCGTTCATAAACCAATGAAAAACCGCATAACCTGAAGGGCATAACCAGACACTCAAAGTGCCCCAACGGGGTGTTGAACGCGGTCTTCCACTCGTCACCAGACTTAATACGTATAAGATTATAAGCCCCCCGAAGGTCAAGCTTAGAGAACCAGCGTGCTCCCACCACCTGATTCAACAGATCAGGGATCAGGGGGAGCGAGCACTGATTATTTATGGTGATCTTGTTTAAAGCCCAATAATCGACGCAAAGCCGCAAAAAACCATCTTTCTTTTCAACAAAAAATAGGCCTGCTCCAGCTGGTGACTTTGATGGTCTGATATGACTAAAGCCTCTGAAATATAGGACTTAAGAGCCTCATGCTCCTGATCTGACAGATTAGATATGGCCCCCTTAGGGATGGGACTATCCGGGACCAGATCAATCCTACAATCCCATTCGCGGTGTGGGGGTAATACCTCAGAAAGCTTCTTAGAGAACACATCTTGAAAATCCCGCAAATAGTCCGGAATACTAACAGTATCGGTGGAGCACAATGTAACACGCACTAGACGATCCTGACAAGACCCTCCCCACTGAACTAGCTCAAGAGTAGTCAAATCAAACTGAGGATTGTACGTCCTTAGCCACGGCAATCCGAGAACGATATCCACGGACATCTTCTCCATGACCAGAAACGAAATAACCTCCGAATGTAATGCGCCCACCATGAACCAAAGTTCTGGTGTCCTCCAATGCACTACCCCTGAGGACAGAGGGGTTGCATTGATACTGGTAAAGTGGATTGGCAAACCTATTGTGGTAAAACCTGATAACAGTGGTCTTACGAACTGCAAATGGATAAGGTTTGCGGCTGACCCAGAATCAATAAATGCCTGTCTCACCTTGTGAAAAGCCTTGTAAGACACACTACAAGGCACCAGTAATTTAGGGAGTACCTGACCTCCTAGATGACCCTCCCAACAGTCACCTAGGAGCTGAAGTTTTCCTGCTGCTTCCGTATCCGCCTTTTCCTGACAGGACGCGATGCGATGACCAGCCTTGCCGCAGTAGAAACAGAGTTGGTTTGTGACCCAGAACTGCCTCCGTTCTTCAGGATTCAACCGGTCCACTTCCATACCATCAGCTACGGGGGTTGACAATGGGGTACAGGCTGTAGAAGTCACCAGAGACTTAGCACCATGTTTTTTCCGGTACTCTAGCTTAGCTTCCCTTCTAGACCTGAGTCTACGATCAGCTCTGACTGCCAATTTCATAGCCTGATTCAAAGTAGAGAGTGATGGATGGGACAGCAATAGATCTTTTACTGCGTCAGACAGGCCTACCAAAAACAAATCTTTGAGCGCACAGTCATTCCATGTAGATTCACCTGAATACTGCCTGAAACTAGAAATATATTCTTCTGCCAACTGGTGCCCCTGGTGTAGGGCCAACAACTTACTGACTGCATAACCTGCACGATCGGGATCATCAAAAATATTCCCGAGCTCAATGAAAAAGAGTCTACCGACTGCAGACAAGTGCAATCAGATGGTTAATTATAGGCCCATGACTAAGGCTCTTCTCTGAGCAGAGACATAGCAATTCCCACCTGCTGGGGCTTGGACCCAGAAAAATGAGACCGCAAGCGAAAAAATAACTTAAAAGCCGCCCAGACGACGAAGAATTTTTTCCGGCCCCCAAGAACATCTCGGGTAATGGACATTTAGGTTCAGGTACTGGATAAGCGGGCAGAACCAACCGCTGCTCCTGATGGCTGAGACGCCTCGACAGGACCTGAACCATCCCGGCCACGTCACAAATCTGACCGGTAATCGTATTGTAGGACTCCATTCACACCATGAATCCCACCTCAAAAAAACACAGAAAAATATTTTCTGGGACAGGTATTATGTTACAGTACTAGTAGAGTGCACAGGTACGCACAGCGCAGGACTCCCTGACCCTCACCCACGCCAATGTCCCTTCCTGAAGGTACCCCCAAAGGTGGACAGGTCCAGGCCACCAACACTGACCCTACGCTGCCTAGTGGCAGGACAGGAAGGAACCACTGTACCTATGCAGATGACAACTCACTAGTACCGACAGGCTAGGCCGATGGAATAAACCAACATGATAGGAAAACCACAAAACACAGGCAGAGCTGGATCGAGACAAGGTAACTTACACTGGAGCAGGACCGAAGTCAGACACACAGGGAACGGAACAAATAACTGGCAACTGCTATCAGCAGCTGCCAGACTATATTCAGGAGTCTCCGCCCCTTGGGCAGAGACCAATCAAGGCAGCTGACTTAATCTCCCAGCCAACTACTATAACTCACAAAGGTAGAGCGCGTGCGCCTCTCATGGCAGGAAAGCGTGTGCGCACGGCCGCGCATGCCACATGCCACGCCTGCAAATCGGAGCACAGCCGACCCGAACGTGGGTGCAACACCATCCCAGAACGCCACGGCAAACCGCGCCACTGCCGCCTGTGGTCCCTGACCGGCCTCATGATAACATAGAACCTGCGCAAAGCTTGTTGTAGGATAGGGGAAGAATTTACAATCAGTAACCATACTGCACAAATCGTGGTTAACTGCTTGCTCATGAAAGGCCTAATACCCCTAATACCATTTGGGACATATTCAATTTCTACTTGTATCACTGTAAGTATATCTGCCCTAATGGGACAGGCCTCTGACACCATAAATTTACCCACACTGGAAATGTTATACCCTTTAAGTACATTTGTTATTAATTTGATTCTGTTTAAAATGCACTCATCATAATTATCCCTTTTTTATCTATTCAGTTTTCCTGAGGCACTTTAATTTAGCTTTCCATACAGCCCAGGATTTTGCTATCAGCATCTGTTTTTCGACTCTACCTTGCTTTCACCCCCTCCTTTCCAAATTCAGGAGGGGCAAACCCATTGCATAATCTCCTTACTTACATCATCTAGCTCCACCTCTTTAAATTTGGCTAGTTGTTTGAACATTTTTGCTCACAGTTGAAGTCTAATAATCTTGCAATATAACACATACACTTTAGTTCTCTTCATTTTTCCTTCATCACAATCTGCTATCCAATTTTTCACTTTGCACCTACTATATTTCACTTAATATGCTTACAAACAGCAAATACTCACTACACAAGCAGTTATTCATTCTTACTGAGATTAAAAAGCATGGTTTTGTAAGTAGAAACCGAGTCTGACCTCAGAAGCCAAGACATGGCATATTCCCACTTGCACGACTGTCGAAGCAACCTTTTGTATTCATACCAGCACTTTTTAAACAGTGCTTGACATGTTTTAACAGCCTCCCTGCCTTCACACTCATTAACAATCTGTCTGGCAGTTTTCTGAACAACACCCTGCCCCCCACCATTTTTCCTGTGAACGTCTCATAACTCACCAACATGGAGCGTTCTGCAAACCTGCCTTTTACGACACAGTATTGTACAATTGTCAATAAATTTACAACATAGTCACTACGGTATTATCTAGTCCCAGTGTTTTCCTGTCTTAGCAGGTACTGGATCACCAATTTTCTTCAAATAAAAATAACCGTATCACCATAGATGCAATTTGCATAACATCTCATACAAAACAATTACAACACTGTAACTCCCATCTGGCTTTGCGAGTTGTATACTTGTATAGCAAGCTCCTCTGCCTCCACCTTGTGGCTGTAACAGTCAAAGACAAACGCACATAGAGTATTGCAGACACTCACTTTCCCCCTTTTTATTTCAACAAGGTACGGAGAACCAAACCTTCCCCTCTTGCTCAGAGCCTAATGCTGCTCTTGTTGCAGATGATCTCAAGTGGGTGAGCAGGGGTTAAAAGAAGAGCATATATAGAGAATATGCATGATCACCCAATGTGAATGTGTCTTGCACTATGATCTGTAGGAAAGTGTACAGTCTCTTTTTCCATGAAGAAACAATCATGGGGATTTTGTACCTGGAGGTGTACAGATATGGCTTCTGCCACAGCTGGAACAGAAAATCTCAAGTTTCATCTTCCAACAGGACAGGGAACCCCCCATTATCACCAAACAGATGGATTGGCTCTACAGGTTATGACCATAGTGAACTTTTTATTTGGCCTCTGTTACCTGGTTATTATGCTTGTGAATATTTTCTCTGGGGCATTGTTAGGGTATGTTAACAAGGTGGAATTCACCACAGAATTTTCTGCATGAATTCTGCCCAAAAAATGTGTAAAAATCTATGGCTCCAATTTTCAGCGAGGGCAATGGGCAAAGTCCACATGAATAATTCCCATGAAATGGTGCATAAACTAAAAAGAACAGACATATACCATTGACAGGGCAAGTTCTGCGTGCAGAACCATGTAAGAAAACATCGCAAAAAGCCATGGATTTTAACACGGTTTTCTGAGGTGGAATTCATATTGAAAACTCTGCGGTACATTCTGTCGAGTCGACATGCCATCCTAAGCACCGACCATATATGATCTGCGAGTAAACCCCACAGAAGCTATTGTGGCTGAGACCATAACGCTATAGTATCCAAATTAAAGGGAGAATATTATGGGGAGAGGGAGAGAAAGAAGAATAGGAAAGAGAGGGAAAGTTTGGGAAAGAACATCTTATGCCGCAGTGATTAAATTTTGAATGAGGATATTTTTATAAAATGTGATAAGTTTAAGTTTTAAGACCAGTAAGTAGCCAATTAATCAGGTCGGGATATAGGTGGAGCAGCATCCAAGATGCCCAGGTGGCATAAAATCTTGTAAATTTCTAGTTATCATTTGCACTAAGCTCTATGTACATAATGAGTCCAGAGCATCCAACCACATCAGTCTTGTGGGAGGCGATGTTGATCTCTAGAGCTTTGGAATAATTTGTCGCATTGCCAAAAAGAAAATTTAGAGTACACTACTTTTAACTCTCTTAACAGGACCTGGGGTCATAGACAAGAGTTGGGTTTCTATACCACTTGAATAAAAGTTTGTAGTTGAGCTCTTGAAATTTACAGGTTTATGGAGAATTTATGTGTCAATGCAAAAGACTTGGCCCAGAGCTCTTCAGTGAAGGATCTACCCAATTCCTTTTCCCAACCCAGTCTGAAGCTCGTACATCATACAATCAACCCCGTACATTGTCTCACATTTCCTCTGCCACCAAAATTCAGTAGACCAGAGAGACTCCAACTGTCTGTGTTTTGGATGAAAGATTTTCCAATTGTGACAATGCAACAAGTAGTCATGATATTAAGCCTAGGGAGTGTATATAATTATAAAGTTGTAGGTATTGGAACAATGCTCCAGCCAAGGACAAAAAGCTGATTCAGATCAGCTGTTAAAGAAATTCCCAAAAATTTATTAAAATCCTCCCACCATTGAAGAGGGAACGTGTACTTTAAGTGAGCGACCTCTTCTCCCGGGAGAGTTTAGTTAAGAATCTTGGATTTATGGATACTAATTAGAGATGAGCGAACGTACTCGTCCGAGCTTGATACTCGTTCGAGTATTAGCGTGTTCGAGATGCTCGTTACTCGTGACGAGTACCACGCGATGTTCGAGTTACTTTCACTTTCATCTCTGAGACGTTAGCGCGCTTTTCTGGCCAATAGAAAGACAGGGAAGGCATTACAACTTCCCCCTGCGACATTCAAGCCCTATACCACCCCCCTGCAGTGAGTGGCTGGCGAGATCAGGTGTCACCCGAGTATAAAAATCGGCCCCTCCCGCGGCTCGCCACAGATGCGTTCTGACATAGTTCAGGGAAAGTGCTGTCTTGGTGGAGTTGCTATAGGGAGAGTGTTAGGAGTATTTTAGGCTTCAAGAACCCCAACGGTCCTTCTTAGGGCCACATCTAACCGTGTGCAGTACTGTGGAGGCTGCTTTTTGCAGTGTTGCACATTTTTTTTTTTTTGTATATCGGCCGTGCAGAGCATTGCGCCCTGCAGTAATACTCCAGGGCCAGAAGTGGTGGTTAGGCAGGGACAGAAAACATATATTGTGAGGCAGGGACAGAACACATATATTGTGAGGCAGGGACAGAAGACATATTTATTGAATATAGGCAGTGGGCCATTGCAAAAACATTTGGGGAAAAAAATCTATTTGGGCTGCCTGTGACTGTCCTCAGTGTTCTGGGTCTGTACTGGGTGTAGTAGTCCTCCTAATTCATACGCAGCCAGCTAAGTGTTACAGCAGGCTTGCGCAAAATTATTTCCTGGCGTTCCGTAAGCGAAGTCAGCCTCCAACCACAGGCCAATAAGCGGCACATTTAATTACAGCGTTCTGTTTCTGCACTACTGGTAATACACCATGCTGAGGGGTAGGGGTAGGCCTATAGGACGTGGACGCGGGCGAGGACGCGGAGGCCCAAGTCAGGGTGTGGGCACAGGCCGAGCCAGTGCGGTGGCCAGGGGTAGAGGCAGGGCCAGACGGAATAATCCACCAACTGTTTCCCAAAGCGCCCCCTCGTGCCATGCCACCCTGCAGAGGTCAAGGTGCTCTACGGTGTGGCAGTTTTTCACAGAGACGACTGACGACCGACGAACAGTGGTGTGCAACCTTTGTCGCGCCAAGATCAGCTGGGGAGCCACCACCACCAGCATGCGCAGGCATATGATGGCCAAGCACCCCACAAGGTGGGACGAAGGCCGTTCACCGCCTCCGGTTTGCACCACTGCCTCTCCCCCTGTGCCCCAACCTGCCACTGAAATCCAACCCCCCTCTGAGGACACAGGCACTACCGTCTCCTGGCCTGCACCCACACCCTCACCTCCGCTGTCCTCGGCCCCATCCAGCAATGTCTCTCAGCGCAGCGTCCAGACGTCGCTAGCGCCACTGTTTGAGCGCAAGCGCAAGTACGCCGCCACGCACCCGCACGCTCAAGCGTTAAACGTGCACATTGCCAAATTGATCAGCCTGGAGATGCAGCCGTATAGGCTTGTGGAAACGGAGGCTTTCAAAAGCATGATGGCGGTGGCAGCCCCGCGCTACTCGGTTCCCAGTTGCCACTACTTTTGCCGATGTGCCGTCCCAGCCCTGCACGATCACGTCTCCCGCAACATTGTACGCGCCCTCACCAACGCGGTTACTGCCAAGGTCCACTTAACAACAGACATGTGGACAAGCACAGGTGGGCAGGGCCACTATATCTCCCTGACGGCACATTGGGTGAATTTAGTGGAGGCTGGGACAGAGTCAGAGCCTGGGACCGCTCACGTCCTACCCACCCCCCGAATTGCGTGCCCCAGCTCGGTGGTGGTATCTGCGGCGGTGTATGCTTCCTCCACTAAACCACCCTCCTCCTCCTCCTACGCAACCTCTGTCTCGCAATCAAGATGTGTCAGCAGCACGTCGCCAGCAGTCGGTGTCGCGCGGCATGGCAGCACAGCGGTGGGCAAGCGTCAGCAGGCCGTGCTGAAACTACTCAGCTTAGGAGAGAAGAGGCACATGGCCCACGAACTGCTGCAGGGTCTGACAGAGCAGACCGACCGCTGGCTTGCGCCGCTGAGCCTCCAACCGGGCATGGTCGTGTGTGACAACGGCCGTAATCTGGTGGAGGCTCTGCAGCTCGGCAGCCTCACGCACGTGCCATGCCTGGCCCATGTCTTTAATTTGGTGGTTCAGCGCTTTCTGAAAAGCTACCCACACTTGTCATAACTGCTCGGAAAGGTGCGCCGGGTCAGCGCACATTTCCGCAACTCCAAGACGGACGCTGCCACCCTGCGGACCCTGCAACATCGGTTTAATCTGCCAGTGCACTGATTGCTGTGCGACGTGCCCACACGGTGGAACTCTACGCTCCACATGTTGGCCAGGCTCTATGAGCAGCGTAGAGCTATTGTGGAATACCAACTCCAACATGGGCGGCGTAGTGGGAGTCAGCCTCCTCAATTATTTACAGAAGAGTGGGCCTGGTTGGCAGATATCTGCCAGGTCCTTGGAAACTTTGAGGAGTCTACCCAGATGCTGAGCGGGGATGCTGCAATCATTAGCATCACCATTCCTCTGCTATGCCTCTTGAGAAGTTCCCTGCAAAGCATAAAGACAGACGCTTTGCACTCGGAAACGGAGGCGGGGGAAGACAGTATGTCGCTGGATAGTCAGAGCACCCTCATGTCTATATCTCAGCGCGTTGAGGAGGAGGGGGAAGAGACAGCTTGGCCCACTGCTGAGTGTACACATGCTGCTTGCCTGTCATCCTTTCAGCGTGTATGGCCAGAGGAGGAGGAGGAGGGGGAGGAGCATGAGGAGGAGGGGGAAGAGACAGCTTGGCCCACTGCTGAGGGTACACATGCTGCTTGCCTGTCATCCTTTCAGCGTGTTTGGCCAGAGGAGGAGGAGGAGGAGGAGGAGGAGGAGGAGGATCCTGAAAGTGATCTTCCTAGTGAGTACAGCCATGTGTTGCGTACAGATACCCTGGCACACATGGCTGACTTCATGTTAGGATGCCTTTCTCGTGACCCTCACGTTACACGCATTCTGGCCACTACGGATTACTGGGTGTACACACTGCTTGACGCACGGTATAAGGAGAACCTTTCCACTCTCATTCCCGAAGAGGAAAGGGGTTCGAGAATGATGCTATACCACAGGGCGCTGGTGGACAAACTGATGTTAAAGTTCCCATATGACAGCGCTAGTGGCCGAAGGCGCAGTTCCGAGGGCCAGGTAGCAGGGGAGGCGCAGAGATCAGGCAGCATGTACAGCGCAGGCAGGGGACAATTATCCAAGGCCTTTGCCAGCTTTCTGGCTCCCCATCAAGACTCTGTCACCGGTCCCGAGTCAAGGCTGAGTTGGCGGGAGCACTGTAAAATGATGCTGAGGGAGTACGTAGCCGATCGCACGACTGTCCTCGGTGACGCCTCTGCCCCCTACAACTACTGGGTGTCGAAGCTGGACACGTGGCCTGAACTCGCGCTGTATGCCCTGGAGGTGCTTGCTTGTCCTGCGGCTAGCGCCTTGTCAGAGAGTGTGTTTAGTGCAGCTGGGGGAATCATCACGGATAAGCGTACCCACCTGTCAACCGACAGTGCCGACAGGCTTACACTCATCAAGATGAACAAAGCCTGGATTTCCCCAGACTTCTCTTCTTCACCAGTGGACAGCAGCGATACCTAAGCAATACGTAGGCTGCACCCGCAGATAGAAGCATCGTTCTCTATCACCATCAAAAACGGGGACCTTTTTGCTTCATCAATCTGTGTATAATATTCCTCCTCCTCCTCCTGCTCCTCCTCCTGAAACCTCACATAATCACCGAACGGGCAATTTTTCTTAGGCCAACAAGGCTCAGTCATATAATTTTTGTAAACAATTTTTATACGTTTCAATGCTCATTAAAGCGTTGAAACTTTCACCTCAACCAATTTTTATTTTAACTGGGCTGCCTCCAGGCCTAGTTACCAATTAAGCCACATTAACGAAAGCGATTAATGGGTTTCACCTGCCCTCTTGGTTGGGCATGGGCAATTTTTCTGAGGTACATTAGTACTCTTGGTACACCACTTTTTTGGGGCCCTCACCTACAGTGTAATCCAATTAATTTTTTGCCCACCTGCATTACAGCTGACGTTACATCACCTGTGCTGGGCACTGCAATGGGATATATTTATGTACCGCCAGTGGGTTCCAGGGAGCCACCCATGCTGTCGGTCCACACGGAGTTGTAACTACATGTGTCCACTTCTAAAGAACCCCAGTCTGACTGGGGCATGCAGTGTGGGCCGAAGCCCACCTGCATTAAGCACGACATTACATCAGCTGTGATGGGCACTGCAATGGGATATATTTATGTTCCGCTGGTGGCTTCCTGGCACCCACCCATGCTGTCGGTCCACACGGAGTTGTAACTGCATGTGTCCACTTCTAAAGAACCCCAGTCTGACTGGGGTATGCAGTGTGGGCCGAAGCCCACCTGCATTAAGCACGACATTACATCAGCTGTGATGGGCACTGCAATGGGATATATTTATGTACCGCCGGTGGGTTCCAGGGAGCCACCCATGCCGTGGGTCCACAGGGAGTTGTAACTGCATGTGTCCACTTCTAAAGAACCCCAGTCTGACTGGGGCATGCAGTGTGGGCCGAAGCCCACTTGCATTAAGCACGACATTACCTCAGCTGTGATGGGCAATGCAATGGGATATATTTATGTACCGCCGGGGGCTTCCTGGCACCCACCCATGCTGTCGGTCCACACGGAGTTGTAACTGCATGTGTCCACTTCTAAAGAACCCCAGTCTGACTGGGGTATGCAGTGTGGGCCGAAGCCCACCTGCATTAAGCACGACATTACATCAGCTGTGAAGGGCACTGCAATGGGATATATTTATGTACCGCCGGTGGGTTCCAGGGAGCCACCCATGCCGTGGGTCCACAGGGAGTTGTAACTGCATGTGTCCACTTCTAAAGAACCCCAGTGTGACTGGGGCATGCAGTGTGGGCCGAAGCCCACCTGCATTAAGCACGACATTACCTCAGCTGTGATGGGCAATGCAATGGGATATATTTATGTACCGCTGGTGGCTTCCTGGCACCCACCCATGCTGTCGGTCCACATGGAGTTGTAACTGCATGTGTCCACTTCTAAAGAACCCCAGTCTGACTGGGGTATGCAGTGTGGGCCGAAGCCCACCTGCATTATGCACGACATTACCTCAGCTGTGATGGGCACTGCAATGGGATATATTTATGTACCGCCGGTGGGTTCCAGGGAGCCACCCATGCTGTGGGTGCACACAGAATTCCCATTGCGGAGTTGTACCTGCCTGTGACTATTTATAAAAAAACGCGATCTGACTGGGGCATGCAGACACCTTGACAGAATGAATAGTGTGTGGCACATAGGTTCCCCATTGCTATGCCCACGTGTGCAGCTCCAGATGGAGGTGGCACAGGATTGGATTTCTCATTGCTTCTGTACAGCATTGTGGGCTATCGCCCCGCCCCTTTTAAAGAGGGTCGCTGCCTAGCCGTGCCAACCCTCTGCAGTGTGTGCCTGCGGTTCCTCGTCATGGCAGACGCACTTATAAATAGACATGAGTGTGGCGTGGCATGAGGGCAGCTGAAGGCTGGGCAGGGACAGTTTGGTGTGCGCTGTGGACACTGGGTCGTGCGCGGGGGGGGGGTTGGTCAGCATGTAACCCAGGAGAAGTGGCAGCGGAGTGTCATACAGGCAGTGATTGTGCTTTGTTGAAGGTAGTGTGGTGCTTAGCTAAGGTATGCATTGCTAATGAGGGCTTTTCAGAAGTAAAAATTGTTGGGAGGGGGGGGCCCACTCTTGCCGCTATTGTGGCTTAATAGTGGGACCTGGGAACTTGAGATGCAGCCCAACATGTAGCCCCTCGCCTGCCCTATCCGTTGCTGTGTCGTTCCCATCACTTTCTTGAATTGCCCCGATTTTCACAAATGAAAACCTTAGCGAGCATCGGCGATATACAAAAATGCTCGGGTCGCCCATTGACTTCAATGGGGTTCGTTACTCGAAACAAACCCTCGAGCATCGCGATAATTTCGTCCCGAGTAACGAGCACCCGAGCATTTTGGTGCTCGCTCATCTCTAATACTAATTTAAAAATTGCTGAATTTTTTGAATTCCTTTAGTATGGTTGGCAAAGCTATCCTAGGGTTTGTCACGTAGAATAAGAGGTCATCAGCAAATAATGCTAATTAATGTTCTGAGGTTCCCACTTTGATTCCCTGTATATCTGGATTTTCTCTGAGAGTGTTTACCAGTGACTCCATTAATAGGATATATAGGAAGGGTAATAGAGGACATCCCTGCCTTGGACCATTCTTGATCTCTAGCTGGGAAGATAATGTCCCGTTGACTCGTACCCAGTCTGTTGGATGGCTGTAAAGACCCATGATCCAATTTCGGAGCCGAGGGCTCCTCCAGGAACCTCCAGTGGACCCTAGCAAAAGTTTATTCTGCGTCAACAGACAGGAGGTACATGGGACCCCCAGATTTGCTTGGCCACGATTTGCCCAAAGAGACTGGGTTCTTATGGTATTGTCCCTTGCCTCGCATTCAGGGACAAACACAAACTATTCTATATAAATTGGGGAAGAAATAAGTGGCTGAAGGCGAGAGGCTAACATCTTAGAGAAGGGTTTTGTATCTATGTTAAGAAGGGAAATGGGATGGTAGTTGCTACAGGCCAATGGTTCTTTTCCGACCTTGGGTTATTATGGCTTGTAGAGCCAGAGGGGAAAAGGGTAGGTTTTGGAGATGGCATTAAAGGATTTGAGTAGTAGGGAATGGAAGATAAAATTAAAAAGCTTTGTAAAATTGCACGAAGCATAGTAGAAAGCTGCTTCAAGGGTAAAAGCAATTTGAAAATATAATGATGTAGAACCTTTCAGATCAATAATAAACTGTTTCCCAAAACAGTAATCTGTTTTTTATTTAAAACTACTTTGGGGATCCAGTAAGTAAACCCATGAGTATTGTAAATCATCTCAGAGTCTAGTTCCCACCTGGTCCTTGGTGAGTTTCTATGATTTCCTCTATATAGGACAAGGTTCACTACTCACCAGTGCTTTGAAGCTGGTAATACAAGTCTACATATTGGATAATATCTGAAAGATGTGGAATATTCCCTCTGCACAATTTGGAAAATGTTGTTTTCTTATGACTAGATATTAGTTGTATGTAACTTACCTGCTCTTCAGAACCCCAGCAAGTATGTTTTATCTTATGGTGTAAGTCAGATTGCTCATAACAGAGATCTCTGGGAAGTGCAGATGTTTTTAGATCACTATTATGTCGTCTCCTTCCAGAAACCAGTGATGGTCTGATATCAAAGACTATATTCAAGTAATCCTTTCTAACATGTTTATAAAATATCTGATAATCTTTTTGACTGGACTTCACCTTTATCAAATATTTGGCCAGGTTAGGGAGATCTGGATTTGTCTCAATGCTGGGTCTAGTGCGATGAGTGTTACCACATCTTCCCAATTCTTCAGCAAAGAAATCTTGGTCATTATGTAATTTTAATACTGAGCATTTGAAGGTGGCAGTGGGTGATTTGTCATGGAACTTCATAAGTCTTTGTTCCTCCTCAATCAAGAGAAACCAATTTCTAGGTATCTATTACATATTCTTCATAGAACATTCTTCACAGCCAGTGCTAAACACCATATCATATAATTGTTCACCCCAAAAGTTTCCTAAGTAGTGGTCTGCATGTACATTACTTTTGTGGGAATGTGGATCTATCGCTCACATTCTGTACAAATTCTGGAGTTCCTAAAGAACCTTTTGCTCCAGATATGAAGAAAGAAAAGAAGATGGAAGAAAGCCAATGCCGCTGTTCTGTTCACATAGTATGTAGCTATAAAAATTTTCTTACATAATTTTTTTCCCCATTTAATTAAATTTATTTGATCACAGTTGCTTGGCTAACATGAACTTTGAGTAATTATTTTTATTTTTACCATCAGGCCAGGAGTTAAGACAATTGTAAGCTGTAGCAACAAGAAGTTGTGAATATTTGCAGAGCCTGGTCTAAGATTTGTAGTAATTTAGGGATCTGGTTTGTGGTCTGTATGTGTTTAGGACGGTTAACCTGGGTATGCATTTGCTTTAGGGGTCCGGTTTGGAATTTGTTTTAGGATCTGATGGGGTGTGTATTTATTCAGGGGTCTCGGTCTATATGTATTAAAGGTGTATGGTTTGGGTCTGTATTGATTTAAGGGGATTGGATTGGACTGGGGTCTATATTTATTTTGGAGGACTCTGGTCTGACATCTTTGTTTAAAAGACCCGGTCTCAGGTCTATATATATTTAGATTTTGTTCTGGGTCTATATTTACTTAGAGGATCCAGCCTGAAAAGGCCTTTTTTAAAAGAGCAGGTCTAGGGTCTATATATCAATGTTGTTTCACTTGGGGTATGCATGTATTTATTTGGTTTTGCAACAAGATTTGAAGTGCACAAAAAAATAAGAAAAAAACAATAAAACTCTAACTATCTAGCACCCAGTTGTCCATTTACTCTGCTAGTCTCGCACGTGCCCACATACGGACTCTATAACAAGCATGTTCAAATCATAAGAGGAATTTATTAATACTGGCGTTTCATATGCCAATTTTAAACTGAAGCCAGGCAGCATCAATTGTGGTAAGAGTATCAGGAGGCACAAGGCTTTTAACCTGTCCAGGGCCACATGTATTATACAAGAACTTTTTGTTTTTGTTTTCTTGTTGTTTGTCATTGTTTCTTGACCAGTTCTTTATTGAGAACCTTACATGGACGCATGCTAAATTACAATGTGGACACATGCTGTAGTAATATCCAGGAAGGTATCGGGGTCCAGGAGCAGCCGGGATCTGGTTCACAAGATGGCAGCGCAGTACAAAGGGTTGAAGAAATAATGTTGTCTGGAGGTATAGCCGAGGTCTGGTAGACAAGATGAACAATCAGTTGTAGAGGAGCAGGTATGTGGGAGAATCGCTTGTTTAGAAGCACAGGGCACAATACCACTCAAAGAAGGAGGGGAACATGGCCAGCTTTATATAGAGGGCTAATTGGAAAAGGAATAAGACACGAAGTGGACTAGACATGGAAGATACAGAATAGCGCAATAAGTAGGGTTGCTACTCGGATTGCAGGATGTTGCAAGTTCCAATCCTGACACTATCACTACCTAATAAATAATGTTAGGTCCATTAAATCACCATTTGTACTCCGATCATTAATGGATTAATAAATTTGGCATAACTTGGACTGTTTGACAGAAAATTAAATATATACCTGCTACACTTTGAACCATTCTGCTTTTTATAAATGATAAATATGTCACAAACTTGCTGGGCAGATGGCTCTTGGTTAAACTAACACTCTTTTCAAAAATGAGAAGAGGAGAGAATAGTTGTAAATCTTAGAGTGAACATGACATGCACTAAAATTTGTGACTTTTTCTTATGCCAAAATACTGAAGCTAAGCATAGACAAGTTTTTTCCCTGTGTATATATGTTTTGAAGTGTCAGAATGTTTGTTTGTTTTTGAATGCCCAATAATCTTGAGGAAAACACAAGTCCAGTCATAGAGAATATTGCCACTAAATTGAGCAAATCAATAGCAAGAAGAAGTGACTTAATTGGCTTCTCAACAACATGGAACATTCAAGAAATAATTTTATTTCCCTTTTATTCCTCAGATTTGAATAAGCAATTCAATGGAAGCAGAGAATAAAACGTTGAATGACTTTATTCTACTTGGATTCTTGGAAAAACAGGTAATTTGTTCAGTTTTAATGGCCACCGTTTACACAATGATCATCATCAGTAATTTTGCAGTGTTCAGCATCATCCAGGTGGACAGCCATCTCCAGACTCCCATGTATTTCTTCTTGAGTTGTCTATCCTTACTAGACATCTGTTATTCTTCAGTTACCCTTCCCGCTATGCTGGTCAATGCTATCACCGGGAACAGGAGGATATCCTTCTATGGATGTTTCATACAGCTCAATTTCTTTGTCTGTTTTGGAGGATCTGAATCTCTTCTTTTAGCTGCCATGGCTTATGACCGATACGTGGCCATATGTGATCCACTCCATTATCCCATCATTATGAATAACACTTTCTGTTCAGGCTTCGTTTCCGGGTGCTACTTTTGCGGGCTGTTAAATGCCGTATTCCATACTTTCATGATCCTGAAGTTGACTTTCTGTGGAGATCATCATATCAACCATTTCTTCTGTGATGTCCTCCCAATGTTGGAAGCAGCATGCAGTAACATTCACAGCATCCAAATGTTATTAAAAGTGGTCACAGTAGTTTATGGAATGTCCCCTTTTCTACTTGTGATGAATTCCTACATACATATCATTTCCACTATCATGAAAATCCGCTCATTGGAAGTAAGACAGAAGGTCTTCTCCACATGTTCCTCACATCTCATAGTTGTCACTATCTTTTATATTGCAGGCATTTTCAACTACAATCGTCCTCACTCTGGAGGCTCCTTCATCATTGTCCAAGTTTCGTCTTTTCTCTATGGTGTTCTGTCCCCATTTTTAAACCCTGTTATCTACTGTTTGAGAAATCAAGAGGTGAAAAAAGCCTTTAAAAAAGCAATCACTAGAATATGAACTGTGATGATGAAAACAATAAGGGTATTTAACTTGGCCTAAGAGAGTCAGCTTGGTATTATTAAAGAATCCCTTCAGTCAGAACTGATAGATTGAGTTATGCCAAGTACAGGTCCTGAGGGAGCAGAGCATGACACAAAGATTTAGGGTCCTTTTACACGGGATGACTTTTTCAGCGCAGATGCCTGCCAGGTAGTCCGGGTGATGACCGTCCCTTTGCTTTTACACAGGAACTAGTTTTGCTGAGTGAATGTAGGCGGAGCCGGATGGAGATTGTCCTGGCCCACTTCATTTGCAGTAAACAAAGTCGTTCATAAATGAGTGAATGCATGTTTGATTAGGCTGATCTGTCATTCAGTTTTATGCATGCAGAAACTAATCAACAAACAAGAAGTGAACAAATTCTCATTTGTCAATTAGTTGAGGCATGTATTTACACTGAACGATTTATCAGCTTGTATAAAACGGCCCTTAAAAAACACCAAAAAGAGAATTGCTGTGTCATTGCTTTCAATGCTGCGACATGTCAGAACTTTTGGCAAATCAGAACTCTACCCCTCTTCTAATAAATGCATAGTTTCCTTTTTTAAATGCAGAATTACCTTCTTAATGTTCAGCATTGCTATATGCATGCAACTTTTATATAGTGGGAACATATACTACATATACCCACATTGACGAAAAGAGGGCACAATTATGAATACTGCTATTCAGCAAGATGATAGGCCAGTATACAATTATAGTGCAGGGTATACCATATTCTGCAAGATAGTGCAGGTCTATTTAACAATATGTAGCTATAAGGCCTCCCTCACACAGGGCGTTTTTTCCAGCGTTTAGCGCTGCCTTTTCAGCCCAGCGCTAAACGCTGTACAACCCTCCCATTCATTTCAATGGGGCTGCTCACACAGGGCTGAAAACGCAGCGTCTCCCAATGCTGCGCTTTGACAGCGATGCATGTTCTATTTTGGGGCGTTTTCAGCCCTGCGTCGCCCATTGAAATGAATGGGCAGCGGTTTTAGCACTGCTGAAAACGCGGCAACACTTGGTGCCGCGTTTTTGGCAGCGTTAAACGCTCGCCGATTTTCGGGGTGAGGGCTTGTACTAGAAGCCCTACCCCGAAAATCTGTCTCAGCTGGCTGGAGAAAAAAAGAAAATAATACTCACCTAGCCGCTGCAGTCCGGGTCACGGCCGCTGGTCTCTGCTGCTGATCCGGGCTTCCCCTGCATTCACAAGTCTATTGCCGTAGGCCAGGTTTGAGAACCCTGCCTCCGGCAATAGAGTGCTGTGATTGGTTGTCGGCACGCTCGTTGCCCAATCACAGCCCTTCATTGACTGTCTCAGCCAATCAGCGCCGGCAAGCTCTGATTGGCTGAGACAGTCAATGAAGGGCTGTGATTGGGCATCGAGCAAGCACAGACAACCAACCACAGCACTCTATTGCTGGAGGCGGGGTTCTCAAACCTAGCCTCCGGCAATAGACTTGGGAGTGCCGAGGAAGCCCGGATCAGCGGCAGAGACCAGCGGCCGCGACTCGGACTGCAGCGGCTTGGTGAGTATTGCTTTTGTTTTTTCTTTTCAGCATTCTTGGCTGCATTTTCAGCTCGGCTGAAAACGCAGCCAAAACGCTGGCATAAAGTATGCCAGCGCTGCAGAAACAGGGCGGGATCTGCAGTAACGCAGCGTTGAAAAACGCTGCCTTTCTGCAAACGCCCTGTGTGAGGGAGGCCTAACTGAGCTATACCAGTTTCATGTCCACTTTTTTCGATACCTACAGATAACATGGTGGGTGTTCTTAAACAAATGGCGTTCATGCAGAGCACCTTTCCTTTTAATGCCATTATGTGTTTTATATGAATATAAATTACAACTAGCATTTTCTATAGACTTGCACTTGTCGCACCCTGGGTGTAGTCCTTAGAGTCTGGCAGCATTGTCAATGCCTTATTAATATAGGACTGCATATAATTTACATTAAAAAAAGCAAAGCTCTTATCTCAGGCTTGCTCTAGCTAAATCCAGCTCTGACACTCATGTGGCGCAGTGTGTTAAGGCAGCAGAAATGCAGTTTGCGAGTTCAGTCCCCACATGGTTTAGATAGCTGGCTCAAGGTTGACTCATACTTCTGACATCGATAAAATGGGTACCCGGCTTGGTGGGGAGTAATAAATAAATTACCTGAAAGTGCTGCGGAATAAGTTGGCACTATACAAATAACAAGATTTTTTTTTACTTTATTCACCTCTCTATGCCATGTATCTTATTAGAACCTTTATATTTGTGAAAATGTTTCAAAATAAAGGGATTGTCTCATGCAGCAGTGATAACAGCAAAAAGTAGACCTGTAAAAAAAAAAAAAAAACAATGGCTCTTTGCACAACATCACAAGGAGATTGTTGTAGATTTCAGTATTAACCCATACATACTACCCTAGGAGGCCCTCTGACTTTGTTTTTTGTTTGAAAGATCAACCTTTACGGGTTTGGAAGCATTTTTGCCTCCAGCACTGTGGAGCCTAGGTGTTGAGCAGCATTCTTGGGTTTATAGAGGGAAAATGGAATATTGTCTTAACCACATTTCTCAGAGAGAGGTTTTTGAATGCTATACTTCAAAGCATCCTGATGTTAAGGTTTTATCTACTCCTACTCAAAAAGATGGTGTTTTATCTATCTCAGTGAAAGAATTTACAAAACAGTTTTTTGATTTGGAACATTTACTTGGGGACAAATTAAGGCATCATTTAAATTTCGCCTTCTTATCATTATAACTGAAAGAGGACTTGGTTCTGAGGGGATTGAGATTGCAATTTGAATCTTCTTTCAAAAATGACATTGATTTACTCATGATTGGAATTTTTATATTTCCAAAAGAAAGGTACGCAAGGGTACTAGATTTACAGAGAGACCTAGATCTTTTGACTTTGGTAAGCCCAAAACCAAGCCTATAATCCAGGCTTTGTCTTTTATAAATGGTCTAGATTTTCTTCTAGTAGATCACCCCCTGCTGTTTGCCTTAGATTTGAATATGTCTTACTTCACTTTATAAAGATCAGATGCACCCTAAAGGCAGCGATACAGTAGATCTGTCCCCTAATAAACAGTCTTCTGATAAAACTTCCTTCCCTTTAACATTAACATCCACAGTCACACTTCCCATTGGGGGTGATTTGAATGGTCCAGTAGTTAGACCCAAGCAATTTGGGCCCAAATCATTAAAATCTATTAAATCTAAGAGTAATAAAAATATTCAAGATAAGAAACTCCCAGATAGTTCTAGATTTTCAGATTTAGAGTTGGACAAATTAAACACCTGCATTTTAACCTCCCTCACTCTGCCCCACTTCTTTCTGTTCCAAACTCTTATGACCCACTGTTCCTTATTCAGCTTTCTCTTCTGGTTCCCTTTTGGCCATATCTGGGACCCCTATTGATACTCCCAAGCATGATAGTCCTTCCGTGATCCCTGTCTCTTTAGAAGATTATCTTTTCATTGCATATAATACTCTTTCCGTCCCTTGTATTCTAATCATGAAGCCCTGGAGGGAGCATTTGTGGTACACCATAGCCATAGGATGATCTGCCTAGCTGCCACGACAAAGAGGCACAACAGCCCTTTCTTTGTTTTGGAAATAGGTCCCAGGAACATTGATAGGAGGGCAGTTTCTGGAGTTAAGGCAATGTTGAGGTTACATGTTAGGTTGTAAAGAGGGATGTAATGCCTTGCCAAAAGCTGTCTCCTGGAGGGCATTGCCATCACAGTTGTACCATGTTGCCTATCTCAGAGGAGCATCTGCAACATAAAGGAGATTGCTGGTTGTACATTTTATGCAGTTTTTCCATGGTTCTGTAGCATTGGGTAAGAATCTTATTGTTAAGCTCCTGCAATTAACAGGATACCATTATGTTGTGCGATAACAGGAAGGCCTCATGCCAAAGCTCCACCAGGAAGCACAGAGCTAGTTCTCTCTCCCACGCAACCAAATAGCTCAGCTGAGAGTCCTCCACCTCTCGACTCAGCAGTGCCCTATAAATAACCAAGATAGAGTGTCTGGGGGGTCCACATAAACACACCGAGACTCAAATGGGATGAGAGGGCTGGTGAGGTTCCCTCCAGGTGTCAGGGAGTCCACAAAGTTTCTTAACTGAACGTATTGTAACCAGGCCCTAGTGGGAGTTACAGATTCTCTGAAAAAGTCTTTAACGGGTCCCAGTCCTGTTTGTGAGTAAACATCTTTTATACGGGGAGTAGAGAGACCAGGGAGAGATAGCAGCGAGGCGCTTTGCATCATGGCCTTAAATTGAGGATTGCCTACCAAAGGGGTGAGTGGGCCTGGGAGGTTACTAGTTTAAGTGAATCAGGGAATTCCACTCAGATTTGCAATATCTGCTAAAGTAGTGGTGATGATACCCCTATATTGTTATGAAAGCTCCTCGAAACTCAGAATACTCCTTGTAACCAGTTTGGTTCCTGGTCAAATTCCATTTCTACTCATATTTTGTTGGGGCAATGGTGTAGAAGGTCGAGTATGCAATTACTGATACATGCTTTATAGTATAAGTAAAAATCAGGTAAACCTACTCCACCAGAGAACCTCCCGCTGGTTAGGATGTCATGTTTTAATCTCGATCTACGTCCGCTCCAAACAAATCTTGAAAACAAGCGGTTGGATGTTCATTAAATAGGAGCTATTTAGTTTAACAGGCAGGGACTGGCATAGGTATGGGAACTATGGCAAGGTATCCATCTTAATGCCATTAACTCTGATAAACCATGATAGATAATAGTGGTCTTCAGCTCTCCAGAGCCTGAGAGAAATGGTTTAAAGTTTAGGGAGAAATCCTGAGAAGGGTCTGCTGGCAAGTGTATCCCCAAGTATCTGATGGAGATATGATACCACCTAAAGTGGAACTCCCCCTTCAGGGATAACACCTCGTTGATGCGGCACTCTGACCCCCCGAGACCCCCCGAGCACCAGGTGGGGTGCCCTGAACTTCCCGCACCCCACTGTCCCTGCATACTTGCCTCGGCCCTGGCTAACCCCAGGCGGACAACTGGGCGGCGGTCCCTGCACTGGCTAGGGACCTGGCGACTGACAAGATGTGACTAACTAAATGGGGGGACAGAGTGCCGACAGAGAAGGCAGATGGAAATGACCAACAGAACATACAGAGCAAAGCAAAGCTGGAGATGGAAGCAGACAGGCAAACTAGAGGCTGAACTGAGGCTAGCTGCAGACAGGACCTACTAGACGCTGACCGAACCAATAACTGGCAGTGAGCTCAGGTCACTGCCAGCCTTATAACTGCCAGGCTCCTCCCAGGGGCGGAGAGTGGGAGGAGCCGACTCTCCCACTGCTGCATAAGAAAGATGGAGGAGTGCGGGCAGCACCCTATGGGCAGACACGCCCACGCCGCCGCACACTGGCTGCCCCACGTCACCGGGAGAGCCCCGACTCCAGAGCTCCAGGACGCCGGAGCCAACACCGGAGCAACGCGCGCTGACCGCGGGACCCTGTTCCGCCCTGCATGGTAACAGTACCCCCCTTCTGACGGGGGACCTCCGGGCCCCCGGAAACTCGACCAGACTTATCCGGGAACCGACGGTGGAAACGCCGTACCAACGCGGGAGCGTAAACATCACGTGCGGCCACCCAGGAATGATCTTCTGGTCGAAAACCCTTCCAGGCCACCAAATATTGTAGGGTTCCTCGACACAGGCGAGAATCCAGGATCTCCTGGACCTCGTATTCAACCTCATCCCGGACCAGGGTGGGCGGAGGGGGACTGGAGGTGGGCATCACCAAAGGGACAAAAGGTTTCAATAACGACTTATGGAACACCTTGTGAACCCTCCAAGTAGCTCGCAAACCCAGTTCGTAGGCGAGCGGGTTCACCACACGCGTGATGACAAACAGACCCACGTAACGTGGTGCCAGCTTCAGGGATGGGACCCTTAATTTGAGATTTTTAGAAGACAAGTATACCTTCTGTCCCACCTTGTAAGGTTCAGATACAGACAGACTCTTCTCACTACGCAACTGCATATGAGTCCCCGCTGCTTCCAAGTTTTTCTGTTCCTCTTTCCATACTCCCCAAAGGGTATCTGTGGCGACATCCGCTGCAGGACAGACCGAAGGAGTAGGGATTGCTGTAAGGAAGCGAGGATGCTGACTGTATACACAAAGAAATGGAGATACCCCAGTGGAAGAACAAGGGCGGTTGTTTAGTGCAAACTCTGCCCACTGATGAGCCTTTTCGCTAGCAAACAACCGTAAATATTGCACTAAATCTTGGTTCTTCCACTCAGTCTGACCATTAGTTTGCGGGTGGAATGCTGAAGAGAAGGAAAGCGACGTTCCCAAGTTTCTGCAGAAGGCATGCCAAAACTGCGACACAAACTGAACCCCGCGATCAGATACAATATTTTGGGGGGAACCCCATGTAGGTGAATTATTTCTTTTACAAAAATCTTGGCAAACTCTTTTGCCGACGGTAGCTTCTTTAACACCACAAAATGTGCCATCTTTGAGAACCGGTCGACCACCACTAAGATAGTGGTGCACTTCTGGGATTCTGGTAGATCAGTGATGAAATCTACCGATAAGTGTGACCATAGACTGGAAGGAACCGGTAGTGGTCTCAGAGGACCCTCTGGAAGACGCCGCTGACTCTTATTGCGAGCACAGACCGAGCATCCCCTAACAAAGTTACGGATTTCCTGAGACATGCCTGGCCACCAGAAGTATCTGGAACAAAGATCCAGGGTCCCCTGAAACCCTGGATGCCCAGCGAGAACCGACGAGTGAGATTCATCCATGACTGTAGGATGTAGGGTCTCTGGCACAAACCATCTGCCCTCCGGCACTCCTGAAGGAGCGTCCTGCTGAGCATCCTGTAGTTGAGGGACGAAGTTAGACTCTACAGCTGCCACCACCACGCCAGGGGCTAAGATATTCTCGGGGGTCATAGTTTCACTATCCGGCACCCCGAAACTCCATGACAGGGCGTCCGCCTTCACGTTCTTCTCTCCTGGGATATATGTCACGACGAAATTAAACCTGGCGAAGAACAACGCCCACCTGGCTTGACGAGCTGTGAGTCTTTTAGCATTGGCGAGATATACCAGATTCTTGTGATCAGTATACACGGTAATTGGGTATCTAGCACCCTCAAGATGGTGTCGCCACTCTTCCAGAGCCCATTTGATAGCCAATAATTCACGATTACCCACATCGTAGTTGCGTTCTGCTGAATTAAACTTCCGTAAAAAGAACGCACATGGGCTATACCCAGATCTCCCACTGACTTCCTGCAACAAGACTGCTCCTGTCCCCACTTCAGACGCATCTACCTCAATGAAAAAGGGTAGTCGTGCGTCCGGCTGTATTAGCACCGGGGCAGTCGTAAATGCCCTCTTTAGATGACTAAAGGCCTCAAGGGCTGCAGGTGACCATTTTACCAAGTCGGCCCCCTCTTAGTCAGGTCGGTCAGGGGTTGAGCAATAACTGAGTAATTCCTAATGAATTTGCGGTAAAAATTTGCAAAGCCTAAGAACCGCTGGAGAGCCTTGAGGTTGTCTGGTCTGCCCCATTGGGAGATTGCCGCTACTTTATCAGACTCCATCTGAATCTCCGTGGGTGAAATTACATAACCAAGAAAAGATACTTGTTTAGAACCAAATCTGCATTTCTCTAACTTGACAAAAAGTTGATACTCGCGCAAACGGGTCAGGACCAACCTCAGGTGCCGCACATGTGAATCCCAGTCAGGCGAGTACACCAGAATGTCATCAAGATAGATGATCAGAAATACCCCCAGGAAGTCGTGAAAGACCGCGTTCATAAAACCCTGAAACACAGCGGGGGCGTTACAGAGTCCGAAAAGCATGACCAGGCATTCAAAATGTCCTAACGGGGTGTTGAACGCCATCTTCCATTCATCTCTCTCTATAATGCGAATTAAATTATAAGCCCCCCACAAGTCCAGTTTGGAGAACCAGTGGGCCCCTACCACCTGATTCAACAAGTCAGGAATTAGGGGCAAGGAGAACTGGTTCTTCACAGTGATTTTATTCAAGGCCTGATAATCCACACAAGGCCTTAGTGTCCCGTCCTTCTCTACAAAGAAGAGACCTGCCCCGGCAGGGGACCTGGACGGCCGGATATGTCGGTTGGCCAGAGCCTCCGAGACATAGGACTTGAGGGCTTCATGCTCACGGCCTGACAAATTGAAAATGGCTCCCTTAGGGATGGGACTGTCGGGAATCAGATCAATACCACAGTCCCACTCCCTATGAGGAGGCAGAGCCTTAGACAGTTTTTTGGAGAATACATCCTGAAAGTCTGACAAATACTCCAAAATGAGCACAGTATCTGCGGAGCACACAGCTATGGTAGACAGGTGATTATGACAGGATGATCCCCAATGAGTCAATTCCCGGGTGTACCAATCAAATTGGGGATTGTGCAGTGCCAACCAGGGCATACCAAGCACCACATCAACCGACATTTTTTCCATAACCAGGAAAGACAGTTCTTCCGAGTGGAGGATCCCCACTGTAATCTTGGGGTCCTCCATCGTACCAGGCCTGTAGAGAGAGGGGTAGCATCAATACTGGTAAAATTAATTGGCGTCTTCAGCACCACAAATTCAGCCATCAGGGATCGGACAAAACACAGGCGGCTCCGGAATCAATAAACGCCTGTCCTGATCGGGAAAAATCCCGGAATCTGACCTGACACGGTACTAAAAGTTTAGGAAGTACCTGAAGTCCTAGGCGATCCTCCCTACAATCACCTAGGACTCTGAGTTTTCCGCCGGTTCCGGCTGCGAGCATTGAGACCTCAGTGGGCAGGTTATCACTCGATGTCCAGCTTTCCCGCAGTAGAGGCAGAGACGATGCAACAATCGGATCCGGCGTCGTTCTTTGGGGTCCAGCGGCTCCACCTCCATCGGCTCGGGAACAGAGACGGGTAAGGAAGAAGATGGACCAGGGCAAACGACCTCCCTGACTCTACGGGCCTGCCTGTCTTGCTTCCTAGCCCTGAGCCTCCTATCTGCCTTCACTGCTAGCTCCATAGCCTCCCTTAAAGACCCGGGAACGGGATGGGAAATTAACAGGTCTTTAACTGCGTCCGAGAGACCCTGCAGGAAAACGTCTTTCAGAGCGCTATCGTTCCATGCCGTATCCGCCGCATAGCATCTGAAATTAGAGCAATAATCCTCCACACAAAACGACCCCTGATGCAGCGCCAACAGCTGCAAAACCGCCAACCCCGATCGGTCCGGTTCATCGAAGATACCCCCGAGTTCCTGGAAAAAGGAGTCCACGGACTGCAGGCAGGAGGAACCCTCGGGGATGGAAAAGGCCCAGGTCTGGGCGGAGCCCCGCAGCAGGGACATTACAAGCCCGACCCTCTGGGCTTTCCGGAAGAACGGGGGCGCATCCGGAAAAATAAGCGACACGCCTGTTGGAAAGCAAAAAATTTGTTCCTCTCCCCAGAGAACACCTCGGGAAGAGGGCACTTAGGTTCTGGGGCTGGTTGAGGCGTCCGGACCCTGCGACGACCCCCGCTGCTCCTGGGCTGCCATACGGGCGGATAAATCCTGGACCACCGGCACCAGGGCTTGCAGCTGGTTTGCAAGGGCGCTGATCGCCTCCATGAAAAACGGTTTAAAGGGCCAGTTATTATGTTACGGCACTCTGACCCCCCGAGCGCCAGGTGGGGTGCCCTGAACTTCCCGCACCCCACTGTCCCTGCCTACTTGCCTCGGCCCTGGCTAACCCCAGGCGGACAACTGGGCGGCGTTCCCTGCACTGGCTAGGGACCTTGTGACTGACAAGATGTGACTAACTAAATGGGGGGACAGAGTGCCGACGGAGAAGGCAGATGGAAATGACCAACAGAAGCTGGAGATGGAAGCAGACAGGCAAATTAGAGGCTGAACTGAGGCTAGCTGCAGACAGGACCTACTAGACGCTGACCGAACCAATAACTGGCAGTGAGCTCAGGTCACTGCCAGCCTTATAACTGCCAGGCTCCGCCCAGGGGCGGAGAGTGGGAGGAGCCGACTCTCCCACTGCTGCATAAGAAAGGTGGAGGAGTGCGGGCGGCACCCTACGGGCGGACATGCCCACGCCGCCGCACACTGGCTGCCCCACGTCGCCGGGAGAGCCCCGACTCCAGAGCTCCAGGACGCCGGAGCCAACACCGGAGCGACGCGCGCCGACCGTGGAACCCTGCGCCGCCCTGCATGGTAACACTCGTTCTACAGCAATGTGATATTTAGGATCTCTGTTTTTATTAGATTATCTTTGAAATTGCTTGCCCTTCCAAATTCCCGGAATTCCTGTTGCAACACCAGGAGTACCACTCTTGGCCATGATACATACATAAGCAAATCATCCACGAACAGTGAGATCTTGAACTCAGAGGTGCCCACTGTTGCCCCTTTATTAGAGTCGTTTTGTCTGATCACGCTAGCTAAGGACTTCATGACAAGAACATACTGGGTGGGGGGCAGGGGCATCCTTGGCATGTGCCATAATGGGTCTAGAAGAGTTTGGATAAACAGCCATTAACCCTAACCCATGTGGTAGGTGCCGTGTAAAGTGCCATTATCCAGTTGCGTATGCTTCAGTTCAGTGGAGGTAAGTGGTGCACCTCATCCAGGCTAACTAAAATAGTAAAGAACCTGTATATCTCAGTGCTTGGGAATACAGTTGGCTAGGAGGTCCACTGGTAAGGGGTCTGAGGTCCTTAAGAGAAAGCAACAACTTCAGGATGTTGACAACAAATACCAAAAAAACTGCAGTACAGAAGGTGTGAGAGTTTAAAGTGAGGCAGTAAGAGATCCCCATAGGCTGTGCCAACAGGAACTATAGCTACACTGTGTGCCAGCAACAGGTGATCACATACATCGGAAACATACAGGGAAACAGCCAGCGCCACAAAAATAATGCCAGTAACATCCAACATAGTAACTGTTTTTCAAGCATTGCACCTCCACATCACTGTGCCATTAGCAGTGACAGCCCCTCATCCTCACCTCCATTTCAGCATACCACATATATGCATTTATAATGTGTATTTCTGTGAGTGTGGCTACGTATATATGTATGTAATGGATGCATGTGTATAGAAGCAATTTATGAAAGTTTGCATCATATAGCAGTATTATATATGCTTACTTTATAGTGGTATGCAATGAATGTGTGCAATATGTACGTAATGCTACATTTTATGGGGGTGGGGGGCACATTTAGTTAAAGGGAATATTTTAGGTCACTTATGGTTGCCTAACAGAGTTGAGCAAACATACTCTGCCGAGCTTGATGCTCGTTTGAGTACTAGCGAACTCGATGGTGCTCGTTACTCGAACGTGCATCAAGCCGTGTTCGACCCCTTCCCAGTTTTTGGCTCCTCCCCGCCGTGACGAGTGCACGTCATTGGCAAATTTTTTGTCTGGCAGGCAGGGGAGAGAGAGAGAGAAAGAGACGGACGAACCTAGAGAAAAAAAAAAAAAGCTCAGCACCAGACGTCCCACATACAAAAATGCTCGAGTCTCCCATTGTAATCAATAGGGTTCGTTACTTGAGTAGAGCTCTCGAATTTTATGAAAAGCTCGACTCGAATAATGTGGACTCGAGCATTTGGGTGCTCGCTCATCTCTATTGCCTAACTGTGGGCGGCAGGATATAATGACACACACATTTATTTCAAGAGCCTATTACTTGTAAGGATTCACTGAGCAGTTTTTAAAAATGTATGCCAGAAATTTTGCAGTACAAATTAAACAGTTATCTGATTTGGCTCCTTCATATTCATATGTTTGTGGCTCCCTTCACCTTTGTTTTCTCTTCAGATGCTGATTAACAAGCCTGTCTATGTTACTGTGCACATGTAGAGAGCTGTCAACCATGCTTCTGTAAGGGGTTACCGTTCAGGGTTAAAATGTTGCCATAGTGGTGTACAATAAAATGCGCCAAAAATTGTGACATAATTGCATTTGCCAAAAATTCCACCAACTTTTGGCCCTATAGAACTGAACTTGCCCAATGGATGCTTGGCAGGCTCTTAGATAAAAGGGTCAATTTCCTGCTGTGCAAGAGAAAAGTGCAGGGTGATGTGACTGAAGTTGGAGATGCAGCGTCCGAGGAGCAGGCCCATAGCCGAGGAGATAAAGACCTTGTCACAGGGCTCTACCAACTTCTTCCCTGGGGGTAGCTCGGGATCGGTCCACGTTACTGCTGGGGGAGGTCACAGGGAAAAGTAACTGGAGGTTACTTGTAATCTTCTTTGTCACTCATGACACCACTGTTCCATCCTCTGGGGTGAATCTTGATAGTAGAAGAAAGTAGTCCACACACAGGGAAACGTTATGGACAAACCAGGAACGGTTGGTAATGTTTGTTTACTGTAACTTCAACAAGGTTGATTTTAAAACACTTTGGCATAGTTACAACCAGAAGAAGGTGGTGAGACAGAGAGGATTCTTGGGGTATTCCAGACAATCCACAGTCTTAGTTATCTGTGTGATCCCTCTCCCCCTGGCGACTCTCTCCAACTCTCTACCGGTCAACATTTATGCTTCTGGTGCCCTTGTCTTGCCAAGCAACGATCTTTCTCACTCAGTGCCACTCAGGCCAAGCATAAGGAATTGCTCAGCTTTCTCCATTATGTCCACACACAGGCTGATCACTGAAGTGTGGGTGCCAGACTTCTCTCACTTGCAAACTCTGACTCCAAACTCATGGAAGACTAACCTAGCATAGACTCCCTTGCAAACACATATATAAGACATAGTCACATCACACAACACATGATACACTTTCCATACACAACCCAGACATTAACCCATTTAGTGCTGCAGAGGTGCAATACACATAACTCTGATACATTCCACAATTAAGACACTGGCACAATGGCACGAGATAGACATATAGCATTATGGAAGGCCCCCACTAACTCTACAGAGCTGCAACCAGGGTGCTGGGAAGCGCAAAGACTCAGAGAAGATGAGAAGAGCTGTTGCCTGTGATAGAAAAGAGAAAGCAGGAGTGCAGAGCCTGGAAGTGGAAGCGCTACTTAGGGAGCACTGTGTGGAGGATCTGGAGGCTGCTTGTTGCAAGAGAGAGGAGGCAGACGTACTACTGCCCCAATGTGGTAGTAGTCACTGGACTGCCACAAGGAACTAAGGAGAACAGTGTGGTAGAGTCATACTCCTGACTTTGGGCAAGCTGGGGTTGATAGCACCAGTGACTCACGCCCTATGGAACTGAAAGTGAGGCCTCAAACCAGACCTTAGGCATGCACAGCATTGGGGATGCAGTTAATAACCAACAGGTACCTTGTATTAGAAGGCATTTCGCGGAAGAACTTGAACTATTTAGCAAAGTTCCATTGCTCACAGTTATAGACTCAGATAGTGAAACAGAAGCAGCCTGCACAATAGAGACACATCGACTGGAGTTTGAAAGCTGTGTTTCCAATAAACTATATTGATAATAGTAGAATGTTAACTGTTTAAAGACAAATTGTGTGTTATGCTGTATAATCTGTATATCTGTTCACCACAACTGACAGGACTGATTTTTGTACAGCATTATTGATACTGTTCTTCTGGCCCTATTCCATCTTGTGCACAAAGTATTTGTAATTCTAGGATTCTGTTAGCAATAGCTAGCGTCAAGTTATTCCAGAGGAAAAAGTGTAATTGTTTACTCGTCCTTATACAAATATTCACTTGCATTTTGTTGTTTTGAAAAAAATATTGTATATTGTTGATACTCCTTCTGTTGCATTGTATCCTCTATCTGCTTTGTAATACCATCCCCCCCACAACCCCCCATGACATTTCTACACTAGAATCTCTGCAAACTACAGTATGTAATGGAGCATGCCACAGAGGCTTTGGTACATAGAGGTACAGTGTGAACCCATAGAATCGTATATATACTAGAGAACAGTATGGTAGAGTCACGCTCCTGACCTCGGGCAAGCTGGGGCCGGTAGCACCAGCGAATCACGCCCTAGAGAACTGAAAGTGAGGCCAGCCTCAAACCAGATCTTCGGCATGCACAGCATTGGGGATGCAGTAAGTAACCAACAGGCACCTTGCATTGGAAGGCATTTCGCTGAAGGACTTTAACTATATAGCAAAGTTCCATTGCTCACAGTTAGAGAAACAGAAGCAGCAGCCTGCACGATAGAGACACATCGACTGGAGTTTGAACGCTGTGTTTCCAATAGACTGCATTAATAATAGTTGAATATTAGCCCTTTAAAGATGAATTGTGTGTTGTGCTGTATATTCTGTATTTCTGTTTGACAGCACTGATCTTTGTACAGCATTATTGATATTGTTCTTCTGGCCATATTCCATCTTGTGTACAAAGTATTTGTAATTCTAGGATTCAATTAGCAATAGCTAGTGTTATCTGACCACGCCGGTACCGATCTGATGACCTCGTTGCCTGGTGCCGAATTGGTAGAACTGGAAGCCCATGATGAGAAGATTTGCTAGCAATTATCTATCAATAGCATGAAATCACTCCATGTTATGTCAAGACACTTCTCAATGAGCACTCAATGAATTCTACTTTATTATCAACATTACCAACTCTTATACAGAAAGAAGAGGGCGGATTTAAGAGTTACTTGGTACAAAGATTAGTGTTACATAGGTGACAAAGCTGATTAATCGTAAGGCTTATTGACATCTACCAAATAGTCTCAAAGCTCTTAAGGCCCATCTCAGACATAGAAATTACTTAAGTCAGGATATTGCTGTTGCATTAGACACTATTTCTGCTATCACTGTGCGTCTTCTCTGTTAACATAGCTTAGCCTTATTTAATTTGTCTGTTGACTTCTTATCTTAAAATCCTAGTTACTGCCACTACAAAGCATAGGTATTAGTGTTCTATTTAAGGGTCAATAGTCCAATACAAGGTAAGAAACATACACTTATTGCATTCTGAAACTTAACACTTTATATTCCATGACACTAGCGTCAAGTTAATTCAGAGGAAAAAGTTTAACCCCTTAGTGACGAAGTCTGTTTGCGCCTTAGTGACGGAGCCAAATTTTGGAAATCTGACATGCGTCGTTCAGTGTAGCATAACTCTGTAAAGGCTTTACATATCCAAGTGATTCTGACCTTGTTTTTTCGCCACATGTTGTACTTCGTTTTGGTTGTAAAAAGAGACCGATATAATTTGTGTATATTTATTAAAAGTACCAATATTGGAAAAATGTCATTTTTTCACATTTTCAACTGTAATATCTCAAATACGTCCAAACATACTGTACAAATTTTTGATAAGATACATATTTCCATCTGTTTACTTTATTCTGAATGCCCACTTGAAAAACTTTTGTGTTTTTTTTTTAACCATTTAGAGGACGTACAAATTTAACATTACTTTTCAGCATTTTGAGGAACACTTTGTTTTCCTGCATCAAGCCAAGTTTGCAAAGGCTCATGAGTGTCAGAATAATAGATCCCCCCCCAAATGACCCCATTTTAAAAACTACACCCCTTAATGTATTCACTGAGGGGTGTCATGAGTATTTTGACCCCACCAGTTTTTTTCAGGAATTAATTCAATTTAGAGGAGAAAAAATAAAATTTCATATTTTTGCAAATATGTCATTTTAAAGACATATTTTTTTCCTATAGTGCCCATAAAAGTGAGGATTTACACCCCAAAATGGATACCCCCGTTTCTCCCGTGTTCAGAAACATACCCATTGTGGCCCTAATCTTATGTCTGGATGCACAACGGGACCCAAAATGAAAGGAGTAGTCAGTGTCTTTCAGAACATATATTTTGCTTGAAGACGTTTTAGGCCCCATAGCACTTTTGTAGAGCTCTTGAGCGGCCAAAACCCATTTTGGAAACTAGACTCCTTAACAAATTTATCTAGGGGTGTACTACCCATTTTGACCCCACAGTTTTTGAATGAATTCAAGTAAAGCAAAAGGAAAAAATTGTGATTTTCGTTTTTTTGTCAATTCTGTCATTTTAAAAACAGCTTTTTTTGCACAGCGCACATATGAATGAAGACTTGCACCCCAAAATGGATACTCCTGTTTCTCCTGTGTTCAGAGACATACCTATTGTGGCTCTAATATTATGTCTGGATGCACAACGGGGCCCAAAATGAAAGGAGTAGTTGGTGGTTTTCAGAACATAAATTTTCCTTGAAGGCGTTTTAGGCCCCATAGCACATTTGTAGAGCTCTTGAGCGGCCAAAACCAAAGAGAACCCCCACAAGTGACCCCATTTTGAAAACTAGACCCCTTAACGAATTTATTTAGGGGTGTAGTGCCCATTTTGACACCACATTTTTTGAATGAATTCAAGCAAAGCAAAAGGAAAAAAATGTGATTTTCGTTTTTTTGGCAATTCTGTCATTTTAAAAACTGCTTTTTTTGTACAGCACACACATGAATGAAGACCTGCACCTCAAAATGGATACCCCTGTTTGTCCCGTGTTCAGAGACCTACCCATTGTGGCCCTAATCTTATGTGTGGATGCACAACGGGGCCCAAAATGAAAGGAGTAGTCGGTGGCTTTCAGAACAGAAATTTAGCATGAAGGTGATTTAGGCCCCATTGCCCACTTGTAGAGCCCTTGAGCGGCCAAAACGACAGAGAACCCCCACAAATGATCCCATTTTGAAAACTAGACCCCTTAACCAATTCATCTAGGGGTGTACTGTGTATTTTTACCCTACAATTTTTGAATAAATCTAAGCCAAGCAGTAGGAAAAAAATTACAATTTTCATTTTTTTGGCAGTTGTATCAATTTAAAAACAGTTTTTTTTTGTACAGCACACATAGGAATAAAGACTTTCACCCCAAAATGGATACCCCTGTTTGTCCCGTGTTCAGAACCATACCCCTTGTGGCCCTAATCTACTTAGGACACATGGCTAGGCCTATAATGGAAGGAGCACCCGTTGGATTTCAGGGTACAACAGAATAAATTCCAGGCCCCCTTGCCTACTTGTAGAGCCATTGAGCGTCTAAAACGATAAAGAACCCCCACAAAACTAGACCCCTTAATGAATTCATCTAGGGGTGTATTGCGTATTTTGACACCACAGCATTTGAATAAATCTAAGCAATGCAGAAGGAAAAAAATTACGATTTTAATTTTTTTGGCAATTTTGTCAATTTAAAAACTGTTTTTTTTGTACAGTGTACATAGGAATGAAGACATTCACCCCAAAATGGATACCCCCGTTTGTCCCGTGTTCAAAAACATACACCTTGTGGCCCTAATCTACTTAAAGGACATATGGCAAGGCCTGTAATGCAGGGAACACCTGTTGGATTGCAGGGCACAACTGAATAAATCCCAGGCCCCATTGCTCATTTGTATGGAATAAAAATTGACACCTTAAAAAAATCCCCCCCCCCCCCCCCCACCTCCGCGCCCTTTTCGGCGTTCCCCAAATCTTAGATAAAAGTAATAATGTGAACTGTGTAGTATTTCCGAAGACAGGGGTAATTACGGAGGCTGGTTGGGATGGGTACATGGGGCAATAAAACCGTGTATCCCCCCTCCTCTCATGCTTTTTGAGGGTCATTTTGTGACCTCAGTGGCAGGTATGGGGTGTAAAAAGTGGCGCACTGTGAGTCTCAGTAAGCTTGATGAGGTGCAGCGGTCTCGCACAGAAGACGCTCAACAAGGTGCTCATGGAACTGCAGGAAGGCGAACGTTCCCGGGGCTTCTTGTAAATTGCATATTACAGGTAGCGGTCTAAATAACGCCGGGCTCACGGAGCCGTAGGTGGAATCCACTTGCGGAGGCCCGCAGCGGATCCCAGCTGTAAGCCCGGCTGTGACCCTGCGTACGGCCGCGTCATGTACTGAGCATAACTGCCTACTCACACAGGCGGTCATGCGCAGTACTTTTTTGTTGTTTGTATTTCCTGCACCGTCGCTTAGCGATGACACGGGTACCAGCAGCCCATATACAAGGTAGTTGCGTATGGGCTGCGGGTATATCTGCGACCATGGAGCACAATGGGCTCTATGTTGCGGATATCCGCAGTAAAATAGAACCTGCTCCGTTCTCTTTTCTGCGAGTGGATTACATAATTCCAACCCACTATTGTGAGTGGAATTGTATAATCCAATGTGATTGATCTGCCTATTACCGTGGATCAGATGCATGCGGAATCCGTAATTCCTATCCGGTCATGTGAGACCCGCCAAAGGTAGATCGCTACCTTTTTTTCACGTGACCGGGGACCGCTCAACAAGGCCACCTGTCACTGCTCCAGGCTCTCGGTGACCATTGGTCGCTGGGAGTAAAGAGATTTTAAATTTCCTGGGCTCCCCGACTCCTGCACATGTGTCCGGTGTTTTGCCGGCAGTCGCATGTGCAAATTCCGGGAAAGTTCACGGAGGAATATCGCGTCGGGGTGGAAATACGGAGGCCTCCAGTAAAAAGTTTAATCTCATCTCACCAATCGCATCGGTGAGGGGAGATGAACCTTCTTTTTACTTTTACGTGATCGCCATTATCCAATGGATCACTGATCAGGAACCGCTCACCGCCGCCCCCCAGGAAATCTCCAGGCTCTCGGCTAAATTTTGGAGCCAGGAGCAGGGAGATTTTAAATTATCCTGACAATCCACAGCTTTTGCGCTGCACCTGCCATTGTGGCGACGGGCGCATGCGCAGAAGCTGGGGTAAGGTCTGCGTACCTTAGGTACGTCATTTCATTCTCCCCCATGGATATGATCCGTGGGGGGAGATGAAACGTAAGCTTTTTAAACTTTTTTAAACTTTTTTTTTTTACTTTTACACTTTTTTTTTTTTACTTTTTACACTTTTTTTTTTTACTTTTTACACTTTTTTTTACTTTACATGATCACTGTTATCCATTGGGTGAACAGTGATCATGTCCCCGGTATAATCTCTCTGCTCCTGGCTACACATGGCAGCCAGGAGCAGAGGGATTTTAAATTTCCCAGGGCTCGAGCCCCTCTGTGCACGCACCCGATGACTGACATCGGGCGCGCATGCGCAGACGGGGACTTCGGGACATCGGGGAGGACTTAGGTGATGATTTTTAACCTCCCCTCATGGATCCGATCACGGGGACACCACGGACAAGCCGGGTGAGTATTTCCAGCTGCCCTGATCCGATCCATGAGGGAAGGTGAAACTGACACTTTTAAAAAAACTTTTGGAACTTTCTCGCGATCATCGCTATCCAATGGACGATTGGATTTAAAATCCCCGCCTGCTGAATGAGCTGCCTCTTATTGGTCACAGCCTGACTGATTGGCTCAGCTCAGCTGTCATTCAGCTGAGAGCTGCGCTGAGCCAATCAGAGGCAGCACTCACTCACCCATTCATGAATTCATGAATGGGTGTGAGTGAGAGCTGCCTCTGATTGGTCAGGCTGTGACCAATCAGAGGCAGCTCATTCAGCAGGCGGGGATTTTAAATCCCCGGCTGCTGAATACTACAGAGAGCAGTTCAGGAGAACTGCCAGCTGGCCGCAGCTGAACTCTTTCTGCCGGGACCAGGTGAGTATATATATATATATATTTATTTTTTTTTACACATTTCTGGATGAATTGCAGGGAAGGGCTTATATATTTAAGCCTTTCCCAAAAATTCATTGTGCGATCGCCGGCAGCCCATTGCTTTCAATGGAGCCGGCTGTATTGCCGGCTCCATTGAATTCAATGGGCTAACATCGTTCTGCCGGGACAAGGTGAGTATATTTTTTTTTTACTTTTTACACATTTTAGGATGATTTTCAGGTAAGGGCTTATATTTTTAAGCCCTTCCCGAAAATTCATCCCGCGCTCGCCGACAGCCCATTGCTTTCAATGGAGCTGGCTGTATTGCCGGCTCCATTGAATTCAATGGGCTAACATCGTTCTGCTCTGCTACAGCTGTTACAGCTGTGGCAGAGGAGAACGATCGTTATGCTGACAGTGCGGGGGGGGGGTGTCTCACTCTTGCCACTATTGTGGCTTAATAGTGAGACCTCGGAGCCCGAAATGCAGCCCTGCATGTTGCTCCTCACCTGCCCTATCCATTTCTGTGTTTTTTACATGACTTTGGTGATTTGCTATGATTTTCACAAATGAAAACCTTAGCGGAGCACCAGTCATATAAATTGACCAGAAATTGACTTCAATGGGGTTCGTTACCCGAAACGAACTCTCGAACATCACTGAAAGTTCGACTTGAGTAATGAGCACTTGAGCATTTTGGTGCTCGCTCATCTCTAATAAAAACCTATTTTACCACTACTAGTGTCTCCATCAGCAAATTGATACAGCTTGCGGCAGACTAGCCTTTTACTTTCTGTTCACAGCAAGTGTGCACAACGCGAGGCAGAGCTAACAAACTTTTTTCCCATATGCAACATTGCATCATTGAGTAGAAAATAAAAAAGATTTGTTTGTAACAACCCATACTATAAAAATAATTATTTGTCACTCTTGGTAAATGTATTTAAAAAAAAGTAAAAATCAATTCCAGAATAGCTGTTTTCTGTTCATGTTGCCAACCAAAAACTGGGGAAAAAAATGAGCCAAAGTCATATGTACTGCAAAATGGTACCAATAAAAGCATCTAGTTGTCCTGCAGAAATAGTTGATATATAGTTAAGTTGGCTGAAAAATAAAAATTATTTGATTGTCGGAAAGTAGGGAAACAAAACAAATCATTCAGTTAAAAAAAGTATTATAATAGAATAAATAACAAAAACTATACACATTTGGTAATTTAGTAATCTGAACAACCCATAGGATAAAGTTAGACCTCTTTCACACAGGCGTTTTGAAAACACCAGTGTTCTTAGCACATCATAAATTGTTCGCTTTATGTTCTATTTTACAGTGTTGCAGCGTTAAAAACACTGCTGACTATGCCACCAGGAGTGGGAAAAAAAGTGGCGACATGATCAGCTTATTTTGCCTGCATTTTTACTGCACAAAATATGCAGTAGAAAAGCAGGCAAATGCTCACAAAAATGCTGAAAAACACTGCTCTGCATGCTGTAAAACGCTGCCTTAAAAAATGCAGCGTTTTTACAAATGCTTATGTGAGAGTGGCCTTAACACATGATTTTTATCACAGAGTGAACACTTTAAAAATAAATCACAGAAAATAATGGCAAAATTGTTTTCTTTTTCCACTTGACTCAAAAAGCTCAAAAATAGTTAAATACAGTGTATATACTTCAAAATATTTTCTAGAAAAACCACAACTTATCCCACAAAATACAAGATGTCATACAAGTACATTACAGAAAAAATGTAAAAGTTTTGTTAATTTGCACAAAGTGTGTTACTCAGCAGGGAGCAACATTGAAGTCGGTAGAATGTTGCTTCCACGGTAAAGCAATGTGAAAATATGATGTAGAACTTTTCAGATCAATAATAAACTGTTTACTAGAGCAGTAATCTTATTTTAAATTGCTCTGGGGGCCCAAGAAGTAAACCCATGAGTTTTGCAAATTACCCAAGAGTCTAGCTCCCTGCCTGCAAGTCCTTGGTGAGTTATTATCTCCTCTATATAGGACAAGGTTCATTACTCACCAATACTTGGAAGCTGACAATACAAGTCTACTCTCTGGATATCGGACAGTTTCTTGAAGACGAACATGTTCACCAATATGGAATATTCCATCTAAACAATTTGGAAAGCACATTATTCTCTTATAACTCAATGTTAATTATATGCAGCTCGCCTGCTCTTCAGTACCCAGGGAGTATTTTTTATTTTACAGTATAAATCAGATTCCTCATAAAAGAAATCTCTAGGATGAGCAGATGAGCTTAGATCACTGTATTTAGACTAGAGTTGATGAGGTAGAAGATGGAAGATGACCTCAACTTCTCAGTTTTGTAATCTTTTATCATGCGTTTATAATATAGTAAATGTTCTTTTAGACTGGACATCCCCTTTATCAAATACTTGGCCAGGTTATGGAGATCTGCATTTGTCTCAGTGCTGGTTCTAGTGAACTTTTTAGTCCAGAGTTTGTGAGGTAGAAGATGAAAGGTGACCTTAACTTCTCAGTTTAGCAGCAAAGATATCTTGGTCATTATGTAGTTTTCATACTGAGCATTTGAAAGTTGCAGTGGGTGATCTGTCAAAGATTTTCATAAGCCTTTAATCCTCTTTAGTCATTGAGAAATGCAGAGAAAAAAATCTCTAGGTACCTATTACATGTTCAAGGGAACATTCTTCAGAGCTTGTATTATGCACCATATGATAAAATTGTTCATCCCTTGTGTTTGCTAAGCAGTGGTCTACATGCACAGTACTTTTGTGGGGATCTGGATGTACTGTTGTTTATTTGTACATTATATACAAATTCGAGAGTTCCTAAAGAACATTTGCTCCAGATTTGAAGAAAGAAAAGAAGATGGAAGAAAGCCAATGCCGCTGTTCTGCTCATGTAGTATGTAGCTATAAAATTTCTTTTACATTATTTTTTTGTTTCCCTTTTAATTTAATTAATTTGATCACAGTTGTCAAGCCAGTAATTAAATCTGCATTATAATTTTTATTACACATCATCAGGCCGCAAGACTCAAGTAGGACTATCAAAAATTAGCAGTTGACTATTCTACTAATAAAAAAAGATTGAAGAGGATTGTAAGCTGTAGGAATGGAGAGGTGAACTTTTGCAGAGCCCGGTCTGAGCTGTGTATTCATTTACGAGTCTTGTCTGGGGAACCATATGTGTTTAGGAGGGTTGAACCTCTTTGTTTAAGGGTATAATCTGGGGTATGTATTTATTCAGGAGTCTGGGTTTATATTAATTTATGGGGTCTGGTGTGGATCTGTATTAATTTAGGGGGGTTGGACTGGAGTTTATATTTATTCAGGTTGGATTTGGTCTGATGTATTTGCATGGAATCTGGTGTGAGGTGTATATTTATTTAGAGGGTCTAGTCTGGATCTGTATTTATTTAGAAGAGTTGGTCTGGGGTCTATATTCATTTGGCATGCTGGTTTGGGGTATGTATGTAATAATTTGGTCTGGCAACTTTGAAAAGTATAAAAATCAATATACTGTATGTAGTAAAATAAGAAAACACAGTAAAACTCCCACTGTTTCATATGCCAGTGTTAATGTATATATTCTTGAACTGTTAGAATTTCGAATGCCCAATAATCTGGAGGAAAATACTAGTCCAGTCATAGAGAATATTACTACTAAATTGTTCAAATCATTAGCAAGAAGAAGTCACTTTAGCAGCTCCTCAACAAAGGAACCTTAAAGAGATAATCAATTTAATTTCCCTTTTTTCCTCAAGTTATGGAAGTAAATTGGATGGAAGCAGAAAATAAAACATTGAATGATTTTATCCTACTTGGATTCTTGGAAGGATGGGGTGTTTGTTCAATTTTAATGGCCACCGTTTACATAATGATCACCATCAGTAATTTCGCAGTGTTCAGTATCATTAAGGTGGACAGACATCTCCAGACCCCCATGTATTTCTTGTTGAGTTGTCTATCCTTACTAGACATCTGTTATTCTTCAGTTACCCTTCCAGCTATGCTGGTCAATGCTATCACCGGGAACAGGAAAATATCCTACCATAGATGTATCACACAGCTCTATTTCTTTGTCTGTTTCGGGGGATCTGAATCTCTTCTGTTAGCCGCCATGGCTTATGACCGATACGTGGCCATATGTAACCCCCTCCATTACCACATCATTATGAATAAGACTTTCTGCTTAGGATTTGTTTCTGGGTGCTGCATTTGTGGGTTGTTAAATGCCACATTCCACACATTCATGACCCTGAAGCTAACTTTCTGTGGAGATCATCATATCAACCATTTCTTCTGTGACATCCTTCCAATGTTGGAAGCAGCATGCAGTGACATTCACAACAGCCAAATATTGATAAAAGTGGCTACCGTATTTTTCGGAATGTCTCCTTTTCTACTTGTGATGAATTCCTACATACATATCATTTCCACTATCATAGAAATACGCTCCTTGGAAGGAAGACAGAAGGTCTTCTCCACATGTTCTTCACATATCACAGTTGTCATTATCTTCTATATTACTGGCATTTTCAACTACAATAGTCCTAGTTCTGGAGGCTCCTTCATCATTGTCCAAGTTTCATCTATTCTCTATGGTGTTCTGTCCCCATTGTTAAACCCCATCATCTACTGTTTGAGAAATCAAGAGGTGAAGAAAGCCTTGAAGAAAGCAATCACTAGAATATAAAGTGTGATGATGAAAACAATGAGGGTATTTAAGTTGACCTTAAAGTCTGATGGATCATGTTATGAAAAATGCAGGGCCTAAGAGGCAGAGCTTGCCACAAACACTTAAAGAACAATAGAATCAGAATCAGTGTCATTGGCTTCAATACTATGACATGTTAGAACTTTTTAAAATTAGAGCCCCACCCGTCTTCTAAAAAATGTATGGTTTCCATTATTTTTTTGTGTAAATATAGTCTTTCTTTCTTGGTGTTAAATATTTCTAAATGTGTATAATTTGCATTCAGTGTGAAGATATATCACCTAAACACATATTGACAAAACAATTGGACGCAATTACTTATAATGGTATTGTACAGGGTGGTAGGCCAATATACAGTTAGGCCTTAGTCAGACGAGCGTTTTTTTCGCGTGATTTGCGCATGCGCATGCGTCCGGCGGTTTTTAAAAACCATTGCTTTGCAATGGTATCGGACACATGAGCACTTTTTATGTGCTCGTCCGATAAATTATAGAACAGAAATCGCAGATCGCACCTATCTGCGATCTGCGATTCCTGTTCTCTTCTCTATATGCGCTCGATGGGGCCGGCGGCAGCAGTGCCGACCCCATTGAGAACATATAGAAGACAAATCATTCTTCTCTGCCACAGCTGTAACAGCTGTGGCAGAGAAGAAAGATGTTTGCCCATTGAATTCAATGGAGCCGGCAATACAGCCGGCTCCATTGAAAGCAATGGGCTGCCGGCGAGCGCAGGATGAATTGTCGGGAAGGGCTTAAATATATAATCCCTTCCCTGCAATTCATCCAGAAAAGTGTAAAAATAAAAAATATATATATACTCACCTTGTCCCGGCAGACGGAGTTCAGCGCGGCCGGCCTGCAGTGGGTGTGAAGGGGGTGTGAGTCAGACCTGCCTCTGATTGGCTCAGCGCTGAGCCAATCAGAGGCAGGTCTCACTCACACTCATTCATGAGTGAGTCCTGCCTGTTTATGAATAGGTAGCATCTGCTTGGCCAACAGCTCTGGCTTCTCCACAACAATCCAGAGGGAAATTTCAGACAGAAAAACCATTAGGTGGTCTTCAGAGTTTGGGAGAGGAGCGTTTGACAACCAGTGACGAATATACCTAACTTGTCTGGCCAAATAATACAGCTTAAAATCTGGTAGCAACGTTCCTGCCATGTCTTTGGGGCACTGTAGGGTCTCCATACGAAGTTTGGCTCTAGATTTAGGTATTATTTTTTTCTGCGTGTTCTAGGCAATATAGGTATTTGAGGAGAACAATCATTTTAATAAGATTAAGTCTACCAGCCACAGATAATGGTAGGGTGCTCCATGTTTTGAGTTTATGTTACAGAGACGTTAATAGGGGGGCAATATTGAAAGCAAAGCTCAGCGTGTGATCTCTAGAGATTTAAATCCCGAGATATTTAAATTGGGAAGGGATCTGTAGGTTGTAGAATACCTCTCCTATCTGCCAACCCTTGAGTCTTAGGGGCATAAAAGCAGACTTCTGCCAATTAATGCGTAAGCCTGAAACTCTCCCAAACCCATCTATTGGAGAGATAGCCAGTGGCAAAATGTGCCTAGGTTCAGACATATAGAATATTAAATCATCAGCTTACAAGCCTATCTTATCCTCTCTAGATCCGATCCCAACACCTTTGTATGACACATGGCGCCCAATTATTAGAGCCAAAGGCTCTATGGCAATAGCAAACAGGAGAGGGAAAAGTGGGCAGCCCTGTCAGGTACTCCTATGTAGTGCAAAGGAGGTGGAAGTCAGACCATTCACCATGACCATGGCTACCGGAGATCTATACAGAACAGAGATCCACTAAATAAATGATTCTTCAAATCAGAATCTCCAAAGTACCTCTATCAAATATGGCTACTCAACAGAATCGAATGTCTTATCAGCGTCTAATAAAGCCAAAGCCCAGTCTGATTCCCACCTCCAGCCCAACTGCGTAACTACCTGTGTCCTTCTAATATTGTCTGAGGCTGACATTCCCAGGATAAAACCCGCTTAAAATGCATTTTTAAGTCAGAATTTTTCTCATTTTTTGTTAGACATTTGCAAAAATCCACCAGAAACTGAAATTTTCATAGACTTAAAAAAAAAATTCTAAGTTAAAGCATTAATAAAAATCTCCAGTAAAGCACCAATTCTTGTAAGGAAATTACAACTATTGAACTCCAAATGGAAATATATATTTGGTAGAAAAAGAAATTGTTTCCTGATTTTATATTTAAAAAAAAATAATGTGGTCATCTTGACAATAGACAGGTTGGGTCTGTTAAAATTTATGATATGTGTACAGATACATAAATGTCTAGATCTGAAACATCTGAGAGCACCTTTATAGCAGTGACATATTTAGTGAGCTCTACAATTTGGAGGAGAAAATCCACAGATTTCTTCTACATAATAAGCATGCTGCATATCTGAAAAGGCATCCTCACACAGTCGCACACAGATTATTTCAGTTACATAAGTACACACAGGAGTTCTGAAAACCGCATCCTCATGGGATCAGTGTGTCAGTGAACTGTTAGTCTGATCAGTGTCAATTATAATTGCTTATATGAATTCAGGCCGGTAATAGAGCATTTAAATGCTAAGGTTGCCCAGGCGTACATCTCTCAGAAAAACTTTTCTGTAGATGAGTACCTGGTACATTTCAAAGGGAGGATTGAATTTTACAAGTACAAGCCCAGTAAAAGGGCGTGAAAATATACAAGCTGTGCCAGAGTACATTAGGGTACACCCATAAGCCCAGGATTTATGAAGAGAAGGGCATAAAAATTGAATGCCCTTCCTTCATGGACAAATTCACAGAGGGGGCAGTCAAAAGTCCAACGAGAAAATTACGCCCTATTCACAGGAAAGACTTAAACTAAAATAATAATCTTTATTAGAAGAATTTGTTAAAAAAGACAGTAGACTCAGGGCACAACACAAAACGAAAAGTTGGAGGTGTTGCAGCCACTCGTAGATGATCAAACTATCAGGTGGTAGTGCACCCAAACCAACCTAGGACAAAACGTCGCAAGCTACAAGTATGTAAGGACCCTATCAGTATGAGTTGGGTGCACAACTCTTCGGGTGTGATTGTTGGACTAGAACTACGTGTGTGATGGTGTAACTGTATAAGAAATGGTAACCCCTTTGTCAAAGGGCGAGCTGATCACACGCTCTTTATTAGAATCGTTCAGCCCTACCGAAACTAAAGGTAAGATTTCGGTCAAGTTGAAGCTCACGTAACAGAAATGTTTATAAAAATTTACTTGTGTTCAAGCAAATTCTAAAATTCATTCCGTTTGATACACTAATTTTAAATTCATTGCATCGTACTTTAGTCTCGACGCGTTTCACCACTTAGTAAGAGTGGATCTTCAGGAGTAATAGTACTGAGTGGATTGTGTCAATAACGGAAAAAAGGTCACTAGGCTCGAGATGGGGGGCCAAGTGAAAAATATACACCAAGGTATAGAGTCCTAGATGCAAAAATTGCTCATGCTAATAACTCTAAGCTACAAGAAGATGGCTTAAAGAGAATGCAAATGCCTAAGTCTCCTTTTAAGGGGGGATCGATCCAGCATATAAACTAGGAGCAATGGACTAAATTGCTTATCTTCCTTGAATAGACTTATGCTTTTCGTTCATGCAATAGTCAAATGGTTTGGAAGCCCGGATTTCAAGTCAAAGACTTGTAACTGGTACTGGTGGCTATATGAGCCTGGAGTCAATCCTCCTAGCGTACCAAACTGCCCAGTTAGAATTTATAAGTCAAGACTAATATCCATAAGGCACAATCGCCCTGGTCCGATGTCTGAGAGATTAAAGTATTACAGCATAGATCGTTTCCCTGAGTAGAATAGCAAGCTTAGTATGTCAAAATAATAAAGAGAGGTCCCATCGCCTTGACTTATAAATTCTAACTGGGCAGTTTGGTACAGAAAAGCCTCCCTAAGTCTCTGCTTGGGTTAATGCTCTACCTGAGAGCCTTCCAAGCCAGGGCGTAACTATAGAGGGTGCAGGGGATGCGGTTGCCCAGTAGCCTTAGGGGGCCCATAAGGCCTCTCTTCTCCATATAAGGAGCTCAGTACTATGAATAAAGCATTATAGTTGGGGGCCCTGTTACAGGTTTTGCATTGGAGCCCAGAAGCTTCAAGTTATGCCTCTATGCAGCATGGTATAGGTATGGGTACGGGTACAGATACAGATAGAGGGGAGGGGCAGCTCACCTTTTGCATCAGAGCCCCTGAGCCTTTAGTTACGCCCCTGCTTCTAAGGGAAAGAATGTCATGTTTTAATCTTGGTCTACGGCCCCTCCAGACAAATTTAGAGATCAAGCAGTGGATGGTCATTAAATAGAAGCTGTTTAGTTTAACGGGCAGGGACTGGCATAGGTATAGAAACCGTGGCAAGGAATCCATCTTGATGCCGTTAACTCTGATGAACCATGATAGATATAGTGGTCTCCATCTCTCCAGATCCCTCTCCATGCCTGTAAGGAATGGTTTAAAGTTTAGGAATAAAGCCTGAGAAGGGTCTGTTGGCAAGTGTATCTTCAAGTACCTGATGGAGGTATGATACCACGTAAGGGGAACTCCCTCTCCAGGGATGACACCTCATTCTGTATTGTGATATTTAGGATCTCTGATTTCATTAGATTGACTTTGAAATTACTTACCCTCATGAATTCCCGGAATTTCCTGTTGCAACACCAGGAGTACCACTCTCGGCCATGACAGATACACAAGCAAATCATCCACGAACACTGAGATCTTGAACTCAGAGGTGCCCACTGTTGCCCCTTTAATAGAGTTGTCTCATCTAAACATGTTAGCTAAGGACTCCATGACAAGAACGTACTGGGTGGGAGACAGGGGGCATCCATGGCATGTGGCATTATAGGTCTGGATAGGTTTGGATAAAGAGCCATAAACCCTAACCCATGCAATAGGTGTGGTATAAAGTGCCATTTTCCAGTCGCATATGTGGGGGCCCTACCGAATTCCTTCCGGTTTTGTGACTAGGAACTCCCATTTCACCCTATGGTGACACTCCACCCACCTTACTGCAGGGGCGGGAACTGTGAGTACAGGATGTATAAAACTTGGAAACACATCTAGAGACATGGCCCCCCTTAAAGTGGGTCTCCTGGTATAGGATTTGGCTTCTTGGGGGCATTGAAACCCTTTAGCATTGTAGGTACAAAAGTCATATTGGCCATGATTACATAGTACATCGCGTGGAAAAGAGTTGGTTCCAGTTAGGCCACTCAGGGACAATCACCCCATTAGGATAGGGAGGAAGGAGGGAAGGAGACAAAGGAGTGAAGAGGAAATGTAAAAACAAAACCAGGGGTTAGAATCCCAAAAACTAACAATGTAACTAAGACATTACAAACTTCTTAATAGAAAATAATGCTGTAACCCCAAAAGGGGGTGTAGGAAGCCATATTCCAGACGTGCTTCCCTACTCACCTGTGCCACTAGAAATAAGCCTATTTTATGAGAAATTAATAACAGACTGTATGCTGGGGACTAAACCATTAAGACCCACTTAAAGAACATTAATATTGTATGCATGAAGTATTCATGGCTTTCCAATGGGCCAGGCAAGTAGAGACCCTGCAGTGGGCCAGTCTGGAAGGGCAATCATTGGGAGCTCCAGGGTGCCAAGGAACTTCGGGAGATTACCCAGTAACTTGAATGTCGCTGTTTTGCTATCCTTACATGCCAAGAGCTATAAGGGGTATCCCCACTTGTATTGTATTTCTCTTTGTTAGTACCTCCCTCTGGATTAACACAAAAGCACTCCACCGCATATAGGCAAACTGCTTTTGCTGTATCTGCGCCCAGACTTGGCACATGGTGTCCATCTTGGCATCTTCTGTCTACTTAAAGAAGTACGTAATGTAATTTTAATTATCATAATTTATGAGAGGGTAGATGTTTTACGATTTATATAAGTGTAGTCTTGCCCACATTTTTTGTATATGTCTGAGGTTTGAGGAAGAAGTATGATACTCTAAAAAACATCCTATTTAACATTATAAATTTTGGTTGCATTAATTAATTTCCACACCATTTTTGATATACCAAAACTGTTGTTTTTGGCATCCACTTTAGAAAGTAGTATGGGATGGTTTTTTCATGTAATACACAGACAACTTGAGTCCAGCGAAGCTACTCCCCACTTTGTTTGATAGAGATAGGTACCAAGCAGGACCCTCCTCTATGATGTCCACATTCCTAATAGGGCACATAGACAGGGCTTATTGTGATGAGACAACCCATTTAAACATGTAAAGCTAATTTTCAGAATGTCTTCACCACTCATCAATGTATATAATTGGTTTCTAATAATATATATAATTAGTATGAATAAAGACGTGGAGTCTCTGTGGATGTTGTTTATTTACCTCCCCGATGGCTACTACTCCATGGGGAGTTTTGGAACTCATTAAATATGGAGAAGCTCTCATAAGACAAAGCCTTGGAAGCAGAAAACACAATCCAGTTGACATCAGTTGTTTTTCAGGGGAAAAAAAAAGAACGGAAACTATAACTACCAAAAAATGTCTTTTGTTCTATTTTATTTTTGCCTACACACATGGACAAAAACATCTAATATTATGATTGCTGTAAACGACAAGACCTAATCCAAAGAAAAATCAGTAGCCAGGTAAGGTGAATATGTAATGGATAAAATCCATTAATAAATATGTTTTTATCCAAATTTTTCTTTTATTTGGTTAGACACTTGCAAAAAATCCATCGACACATTAATTACATTTTTATGAACTGAAAAAAATTATTACATTAAAACATTAATAAAAATCTCCAGTAAAGCACCAGAACTTAAAAAGAAATTTCAATTATTTGAAAAAAATTGTTGCCTGATGTTATATTTTCAAAAAACAATTTGAATGAAACATTTTGACAACAAGCTGCTCGGATCTTTTAGAATTTTCATACAACTACAGGTTAGCAGCTCACCTGGCAGTTTGTGACCACTCAGGGAATTCCACTAGTCTTATGCCAATCTAGTGGGAGAAGCCAAAGTTATAGTAGTCAGCCACTACTTCAGTTCACTGGAGGTAAGTAGTGCACCTCATAGGAGTAGCCAGGCTAACTAAAATAGTAAAGAACCTGTATATCTCAATGGCTGGGAATACAGTTGGCTAGGAGGTCTATTGGTAAGGGATCTAAAGTGGTAAGGGGTCTGAGGTCCTTAAAAAAAGGCGAAAACTTCAGGATGTTTAAGACCGATACCAAAAAGACTGCAATACAAAAGTACCAGCCACCTCCAGCAAAGTAACTGTTTTTGAAGCATTGTGCCTCCGCATCACTGTGACATTAGCAGCGACAGGCCCTGTGTGTGTGGGAACGTATATATGTGTGTAATGGATGTATGCGTGTAGAAGCAATTTATGAAAGTGTGCATCATATAGTAGTACATATGCTTATTTTATAGTGGTGTGCAATGAATGTGTGCAATATATACTTTATGCTACATTTTATTGGGGGACAAATTTAGTTAAAGGGTACCTTTTAGATCACTTATGGTTGCCAACTGTGGGCAACAGGATATAATGACAGACACATTTATTTCAACAGTCTATTACTTATAGAAAGGTTGCAGTACCAATTAAACAGTTATCTGATTTGGCTCATTGATATTCATATGTTCGTGGCTCCCTTCACCTTTGTTTTCTCTTTAGATGCTGATTAACAAGCCTGTCTATGTTACTATACACATGTAGGGAGCTGTCAACCATGCTTCTGTAAGGGGTTACTCTTCAGGGTTAAAATATTGCCACAGCGATGGACGATAACATACGCGAACATTGTGCTATAATTGCATTTGCCAAAAATTCCACCAAATTTTGGCCCTATACAACTGAGCTTGCCCAATGGATGCTGGATGATTGGCAGAGGTTCTTAGATAAAAGGGGCAATTTCTTGTTACGCAAGAAAAAAGTGCAGGGTGATGTGACTGGAGCTGGAGGTGCAGCGTCCGAGGAGCAGGCCCACAGCCGAAGAGATAAAGGCCTTGTCACGGGGCTCTACCATCTCCTCCCCTGGGGGTAGCTCGGGAGCGGTTCAAGTTACTGCTGAGCGAGGTCACAGGGAAAAGTAACCGGAGGTTACCTGTAATCTTCTTTATCACTCAAGACAGCACCGTTCTGTCCTCTGCACTGAACCTTGACAGTAGAATAAAGTAGTCCACACTCAGGAAAACGTTATGGACAAACCGGGAACGGTCAGTAATGTCTGCTTACTGTAACTTCAACAAAGTTGACTTTATAACAACAGTTTTGCACAGTTACAACTAGAAGAAAGTGGTGTGACAGGGAGGATTCTCAGGGTATTCTGGACAATCCACAAAAAAAGGTTTAGTAAAGTATGATTGTTCTCGGTGAGAGAAACCATGTAATCTTGTAGATGTGATACCTTTTAATGGCTAACAAAAATACATGATGTTACAGCAAGCTTTTGGATCTTCTATCGATCCTTTCTCAGGCTAAAATGGAACACATTACCTGTGCTACATACAAGGACATGCTATTGGTGATTTTGAGGGTTACATTGTTCATAAAGCCATTAACAGTGAACATTGTAGCTATTTCATTGAAAGATAAGCTAATTCTTCCTTAGGCCTTAGTCACACGGACGTTTTTTCTGCGATTTGCGGATCGCATAACGGATGCGCATCCGCAAATCGTGTGACCGGGGCCGACGATTTGCTGAAAAATCTGCACCTAGCAGCGTTTTCAGCGAAGCGGCCCAGCGCTTCCCACTCAGCCAATCAGAGGCAGCACTCACTAACCCATTCATGAATTCATGAATGGGTGAGTGAGAGCTGTCTTTGATTGGTGAGGGCTGTGACCAATCAGAGGCAGCCCATTCAGCAGCCGGGGATTTTAAATCCCCACCTGCTGAATACTACAGAGAGCAGTTCAGGAGAACTGCCGGCCGGACGCGGTTGAACTCCGGCTGCAGGAAAAAGGTGAGTATACTTTTTTTTCAGGATGGTCTTCAGGGAAGGGCTTATATTTTAAGCCCTTCCGCGAAAATTCATCCAGCGCTTGCCGGCAGCCCATTGCTTTCAATGGAGCCGGCTGTATTGCCGGCTTCATTAATTCAATGGGCGAACATCGTTCTCCTCTGCCACAGCTGTGGCACAGCTATGGCACAGCTGTGGCAGAGGAGAACAATCTTAGTATATGTTCTCAATGGGGTTGGCGCTGCTGCCGCCGGCCCCATTGAGCGCATATACAAGCATCGATTTGCGCAGAACGCAGTTACATGCGTTCTGTGAATTGGTGTATCTTAAAATTATCGGCACATCGGTATCAAAAACGGACATGTGACCGATCCAATTGCTTTGCATTGGGTCCATAAATCTGCGCGTCTGCAAATCGGACCTAAAAACGTCCATGTGACCGAGGCCTTAAAGGTCACACTCTACATTTTTGCATACTTACACCTTCATTGGACTATTTGCCTTAAACATTTTGGTCCACCCTATTTCTACCACTTCTACTGGGCAAACATTCCACATGAGAGATCATCATGAAGACCCAACTCCAGATCAATACTGCTTAACTGTATGTGGTGTCTAACCAACTGATTTTTTTCCCACAGTTTTGAAATGATTGACAGGATTGTAGCTTGTAATAATAATACTCTGGATACTTTTATCCTCTTAGGCTTTTCAGAAGGACAGCCTATATTCTCAATGTTAATTGCACTAATCTATTCAATGATCATAATTGGGAATTTCGCAGTTTTTAGCATTATCCAGGTAGACATGCACCTCAAAACTCCTATGTATTTTTTCTTGAGTTGTCTATCCTTATTAGATGTCTGTTACTCTACAGTCACTCTCCCGGCTATGCTGGTCAACGCTATTACAGGGGACAGGAGGATATCCTTCCATAGATGTTTCACACAGCTCTATTTCTTCGTCGGCTTTGGAGGATCTGAATCTCTTCTTCTTGCTGCAATGGCTTATGACCGATATGTAGCCATATGTAACCCCCTTCGTTACCATGTGGTTATGAATAAAACCTTTTGCTTAGGCTTCGTTGCTGGATGTTGGGTTTGTGGATTGTTGAATGCTGTGTTCCACACTTTGATGACTTTAAAGCTGACTTTCTGTGGAGATTATCATATCAATCATTTCTTTTGTGATGTCCTTCCAATGTTGGAAGCAGCTTGCAGTGACATACAGAGCAGCCAAGTGTTGTTACATGTGGTTACCCTATTTCTAGGAATGTCTCCTTTTGTACTTGTGATGAATTCCTACATACATATCATTTCCACTATCCTGAAAATCCGCTCCTCGGAGGGAAGACAGAAGGTCTTCTCCACATGTTCCTCACATCTCATAGTTGTCACTGTCTTCTACATAACTGCTATGTTTAACTACAATGGACCGATTTCTGGAGATTCCTTTATCATTGTCCGTGTGTCATCTTTTCTGTATAGTATTGTTCCCCCACTGTTAAATCCTATCATATACAGCCTTAGAAATAAAGATGTGAAGAGAGCCTTGAAGAAAGTACTTGAGATGCCAATAGGTTCATGTGTACAGATGGCTAAATAGGCAGTGCAGAACATTAGAAGCTAAAATATTTATTATCATTTACTAATATTATTTACTACTTTATTATAGTCTGGAGAACTAACAACCACTAGCTATTTACGTACTGGACAATATAACCTCTGTACGATGCCCACCTAAATCGTCAGTGAAAGTGACCTTTTACACTGGTTAACCTCTCGGGGCCAAATACATAGGATATTAGTAGAGATGAGCGAGCACCAAAATGCTCGGGTGCTCGTTACTCGAGACAAATTTTTCGCGATCCTCGAGGGTTCGTTTTGAGTAACGAACCCCATTGAAGTCAATGGGCAACCCGAGCATTTTTGCATTTCGCCGATGCTCGCTAAGGTTTTCATGTGTGAAAATCTGGGCAATTCAAGAAAGTGATGGGAACGACACAGCAACGGATAGGGCAGGCGAGGGGCTACATGTTGGGCTGCATCTCAAGTTCACAGGTCCCACTATTAAGCCACAATACCGGCAAGAGTGGCCCCCCCCCCTCCCAACAACTTTTACTTCTGAAAAGCCCTCATTAGCATGGCATACCTTAGCTAAGCACCACACTACCTCCAACAAAGCACAATCACTGCCTGCATGACACTCCGCTGCCACTTCTCCTGGGTTACATGCTGCCAAACCCCCCCCCCCCCCCCGCACGACAGTGTCCACAGCGTACACCAAATTGTCCCTGCCCAGCCTTCAGCTGCCCTCATGCCACGCCACCCTCATGTCTATTTATAAGTGCGTCTGCCACAGGAAAAGCAGGCACACACTGCAGAGGGTTGGCATGGCTAGGCAGCGACCCCCCCATAAAAGGGGCGGGCCGATAGTCCACAATGCTGTACAGAAGCAATGAGAAATCCAATTTTGTGCCACCTCCATCTGGAGCTGCACACTTGGGCATAGCAATGGGGAACCTATGTGCCACACACTATTCATTCTGTCAAGGTGTCTGCATGGCCCAGTCAGACCGCGGTTTTTTATAAATATTCACAGCCAGGTACAACTCCGCAATGGGAATTCCGTGTGCACCCACAGCATGGGTGGGTCCCAGGAAGCCACCGGCGGTACATAAATAAATCCCATTGCATTGCCCATCACAGCTGAGGTAATGTCGTGCTTAATGCAGGTGGGCTTCGGCCCACACTGCATGCCCCAGTCAGACTGGGGTTCTTTACAAGTGGACAGATGTAGGTTAAACTCCGTGTGCACCTACAGCATGGGTGGCTCCCTGGAACCCACCGGTGGTACCTAAAAAAATCCCATTGCATTGCCCATCACAGCTGAGGTAATGTCGTGGTTAATGCAGGTGGGCTTCGGCCCACACTGCATGCCCCAGTCAGACTGGGGTTCTTTACAAGTGGAAAGATGTAGTAACAACTCCCTGTGGACCCACAGCATGGGTGGGTGCCAGGAAGCCACCGGCGGTACATAAAAAAATCCCATTGCATTGCCCATCACAGCTGAGGTAATGTCGTGGTTAATGCAGGTGGGCTTCGGCCCACACTGCATGCCCCAGTCAGACTGGGTTCTTTACAAGTGGACAGATGTAGTAACAACTCCCTGTGGACCCACAGCATGGGTGGGTGCCAGGAAGCCACCGGCGGTACATAAATAAATCCCATTGCATTGCCCATCACAGCTGAGGTAATGTCGTGCTTAATACAGGTGGGCTTCGGCCCACACTGCATGCCCCAGTCTGACTGGGGTTCTTTACAAGTGGACAGATGTAGGTTAAACTCTGTGTGCACCTACAGCATGGGTGGCTCTCTGGAACCCACCGGTGGTACATAAAAAAATCCCATTGCATTGCCCATCACAGCTGAGGTAATGTCGTGGTTAATGCAGGTGGGCTTCGGCCCACACTGCATGCCCCAGTCAGACTGGGTTCTTTACAAGTGGACAGATGTAGTAACAACTCCCTGTGGACCCACAGCATGGGTGGGTGCCAGGAAGCCACCGGCGGTACATAAATAAATTCCATTGCATTGCCCATCACAGCTGAGGTAATGTCGTGCTTAATACAGGTGGGCTTCGGCCCACACTGCATGCCCCAGTCAGACTGGGGTTCTTTACAAGTGGACAGATGTAGGTTAAACTTCGTGTGCACCTACAGCATGGGTGGCTCCCTGGAACCCACCGTCGGTACATTAATATATCCCATTGCAGTGCCCTACTCAGCAGAGCTAACGTCAGATACAATACAGGTGGGCTTCGGCCCACACTGCATGCCCCAGTCAGACTGGTAATATGTACCTTAACAGTAACCTTGTTGGTGGTAATGTGGTGGTGACTGCGGACCTAGTAGCGCGGTTTTATGTAGTTGGTTTTCGGAATGTGGCTAGGATTAAGTGGGCCGTGGCGGGGGGATGGTGGTGGTGCTCTCTTGTTGTGTCGTTAAAGGTGAAATTCTTGGACTGCCACCAGACGGACCAATGCAAAGGTATTTGCCAAGAATGTTTTCATTGTTGGAGGAGGAGGGGGATGTTTTGGAGGCACTATGTGTCCTCTACACGTGTCCGTGGTTATATGCACCTTAACAGTAACAGCGTTGGTGGGAAATGGCCTTGCCGCAATCATGTCTTTGTGAAGCCTCTGTTTCCACACCCCAGTGACATACCATTAGCAGCGGTATAGGCAGAGCCCAGAATTATTAACATTTCAGCGGTTGCATTAGGGACAGGCCCCACTAACATATCACTAGCAGCAGTATAGGGGGAGCGCAGTCTTAGTTCCATTTCAGTAATAGTAGCACTCAAGACAGGCCCCAGTAACATTACCATTGCAGCAGTTTAGGGAGATAACAGTCTCTTTCACATTTCAGTAGCTGCAGTATAGACAAGGCCCCAGTTACATTTATGTAGCTAAAGTGTAGGCCAACCCCACACACCTTTCTGTACCATGAGTGCAGGCGAAGAACATAGAAATTACTATGATTACACTGTAGGTGAGGGCCCAAAAAATTTGGTGTACCAACAGTACTAATGTACCTCAGAAAAAATTGGCCATGCCCAACCAAGATGGCAGGTGAAACCCATTAATCGCTTTGGTTAATGTGGCTTAAGTGGTAAAACTAGGCCTGGAGGCAGCCCAGTTTAACGAAAAATTGGTTCAAGTTAAAGTTTCAACGCTTTTAAGAGCATTGAAACGTATAAAAATGGTTTAGAAAAGTTATATGAGTGAGCCTTGTGGCCCTAAGAAAAATTGCCCGTTCGGCGTGATTACGTGAGGTTTCAGGAGGAGGAGCAGGAGGAGGAGGAGGAATATTATACACAGATTGATGAAACAGAAATGTCCCCGTTTTGAATGGTGATTGAGAACGATGCTTCCATCCGCGGGTGCAGCCTACGTATTGCTTAGGTATCGCTGCTGTCCGCTGGTGGAGAAGAGAAGTCTGGGGAAATCCAGGCTTTGTTCATCTTGATGAGTGTAAGCCTGTCGGCACTGTCGGTTGACAGGCGGGTACGCTTATCTGTGATGATTCCCCCAGCCGCACTAAACACCCTCTCTGACAAGACGCTAGCCGCAGGACAAGCAAGCACCTCCAGGGCATACAGCGCGAGTTCAGGCCACGTGTCCAGCTTCGACACCCAGTAGTTGTAGGGGGCAGAGGCGTCACGGAGGACGGTCGTGCGATCGGCTGCGTACTCCCTCACCATCCTTTTACAGTACTCCCGCCGACTCAGCCTTGACTGGGGAGCGGTGACCCAGTCTTGCTGGGGAGCCATAAAGCTGTCCAGGGCCTTAAAGAGTGTTGCACTGCCTGTGCTGTACATGCTGCTCGATTTCCGAACCTCCCCTGCTACCTGGCCCTCGGAACTGCGCCTTCTGCCACTAGCGCTGTCGGATGGGAATTTTACCATCAGCTTGTCCGCCAGGGTCCTGTGGTATAGCAACACTCTCGAACCCCTTTCCTCTTCGGGAATGAGAGTGGAAAGGTTCTCCTTATACCGTGGGTCGAGCAGTGTGTACACCCAGTAATCCGTAGTGGCCAGAATACGTGCAACGCGAGGGTAACGAGAAAGGCATCCTAACATGAAGTCAGCCATGTGTGCCAGGGTACCTGTACGCAACACATGGCTGTCTTCACTAGGAAGATCACTTTCAGGATCCTCCTCCTCCTCAGGCCATACACGCTGAAAGGATGACAGGCAAGCAGCATGGGTACCCTCAGCAGTGGGCCAAGCTGTCTCTTCCCCCTCCTCCTCATCCTCCTCCCCCTCCTCCTCCTCCTCCTCCTCCTCAACGCGCTGAGATATAGACAGGAGGGTGCTCTGACTATCCAGCGACATACTGTCTTCCCCCGCCTCCGTTTCCGAGCGCAAAGCATCTGCCTTTATGCTTTGCAGGGAACTTCTCAAGAGGCATAGCAGAGGAATGGGGACGCTAATGATTGCAGCATCCCCGCTCACCACCTGGGTAGACTCCTCAAGCTTTCCAAGGATCTGGCAGATGTCTGCCAACCAGGCTCACTCTTCTGAAAATAATTGAGGAGGCTGACTCCCACTGCGCCGCCCATGTTGGAGTTGGTATTCCACTATAGCTCTACGCTGCTCATAGAGCCTGGCCAACATGTGGAGCGTAGAGTTCCACCGTGTGGGCACGTCGCACAGCAGTCGGTGCACTGGCAGATTAAAGCGATGTTGCAGGGTGCGTAGGGTGGCAGCGTCCATGTGGGACTTGCGGAAATGTGCGCAGAGCCGGCGCACCTTTACGAGCAGGTCTGACAAGCGTGGGTAGCTTTTCAGAAAGCGCTGAACCACCAAATTAAAGACGTGGGCCAGGCATGGCACGTGCGTGAGGCTGCCGAGCTGCAGAGCCGCCACCAGGTTACGCCCGTTGTCACACACGACCATGCCCGGTTGGAGGCTCAGCGGCGCAAGCCAACGGTCGGTCTGCTCTGTTAGACCCCGCAGCAGTTCGTGGGCCGTGTGCCTCTTATCTCCTAAGCTGAGTAGTTTCAGCACGGCCTGCTGACGCTTGCCCACCGCTGTGCTGCCACGCCGCGCGACACCGACTGCTGGCGATGTCCTGCTGCTGCTGACACATCTAGATTGCGAGACAGAGGTTGCGGAGGAGGAGGAGGAGTGTGGTTTAGTGGAGGAAGCATACACCGCCGAAGATACCACCACCGAGCTGGGGCCCGCAATTCTGGGGGTGGGTAGGACGTGAGCGGTCCCAGGCTCTGACTCTGTCCCAGCCTCCACTAAATTCACCCAATGTGCCGTCAGGGAGATGTAGTGGCCCTGCCCGCCTGTGCTTGTCCACGTGTCCGTTGTTAAGTGGATCTTGGCAGTAACCGCGTTGGTGAGGGCGCGTACAATGTTGCGGGAGACGTGGTCGTGCAGGGCTGGGATGGCACATCGGGAAAAGTAGTGGCGACTGGGAACTGAGTAGCGCGGGGCCGCCGCCGCCATCATACTTTTGAAGGACTCCGTTTCCACAACCCTATACGGCAGCATCTCAAGGCTGATAAATTTGGCTATGTGGACGGTTAACGTTTGAGCGTGCGGGTGCGTGGCGGCGTACTTGCGCTTGCGCTCAAAGACTTGCGCTAGCGACGGCTGGACGGTGCGGTGCGAGACATTGCTGGATGGGGCCGAGGACAGCGGAGGTGAGGGTGTGGGTGCAGGCCAGGAGACGGTAGTGCCTGTGTCCTCAGAGGGGGGTTGGATCTCAGTGGCAGGTTGGGGCACAGGGGGAGCGGCAGCGGTGCAAACCGGAGGCGGTGAACGGCCTTCGTCCCACCTTGTGGGGTGCTTGGCCATCATATGTCTGCGCATGCTGGTGGTGGTGAGGCTGTTGGTGGTGGCTCCCCGGCTGATCTTGGCGCGACAAAGGTTGCACACCACTGTTCGTCGGTCGTCAGGCGTCTCTGTGAAAAACTGCCAGACCTTAGAGCACCTCGGCCTCTGCAGGGTGGCATGGCGCGAGGGTGCGCTTTGGGAAACAGTTGGTGGATTATTCGGTCTGGCCCTGCCTCTACCCCTGGACACTGCACTGCCTCTTGCAACCTGCCCTGCTGCTGCCCTTGCCTCCCCCTCTGAAGACCTGTCCTGAGTAGGCGTTGCAAACCAGGTGGGGTCAGTCACCTCATCGTCCTGCTGCTCTTCCTCCGAATCCTCTGTGCGCTCCTCCCTCGGACTTACTGCCCTTACTACTACCTCACCGATAGACAACTGTGTCTCATCGTCATCGTCCTCCTCACCCACTGAAAGGTCTTGAGACAGTTGCCGGAAGTCCCCAGCCTCATCCCCCGGACCCCGGGAACTTTCCAATGGTTGGGCATCTGTGACGATAAACTCCTCTGGTGGGAGAGGAACCACTGCTGCCCAATCTAAGCAGGGGCCCGAGAACAGTTCCTGGGAGTCTTCCCGCTCCTGAGCATGTGTCATTGTAGTGGAGTGAGGAGGCTGGGAGGAAGGAGGAGCAGCAGCCAGAGGATTCGGATTTGCAGCACTGGACGGCGCAGAACTGTGGGTGGATGATAGGTTGCTCGAAGCACTTTCTGCCATCCACGACAGGACCTGCTCACACTGCTCATTTTCTAATAAAGGTCTCCTGCGTGGACCCATTGATTGTGCGATGAATGTGGGGACGCCAGAAACGTGCCTCTCTCCTAATCGCGCAGCAGTCGGCTGCGATACACCTGGATCAGGAGCTCGGCCTGTGCCCACACCCTGACTTGGGCCTCCGCGTCCTCGGCCGCGTCCACGTCCTCTAGGCCTACCCCTACCCCTCAGAATGCTGTATTACCAGTGATTTGATTTCCCAGCCAGGAAAGAAATTGGCGCAAGCCTGCAGGCGAAATAGAATTTTTGCCCTTTTTTTAAAAAGGAAAGGCCCACTGACTATATTCAATCAATAATGTGTTGTGGCCCTGCTGTGTGTCACAGAACTGCAGTGTTATTAACTGCAGCAGAGCGGTGATTTCCCAGCCAGGAAATAAATTGGCGCAAGCCTGCAGGCCAAATAGAATTTTTGCCCTTTTTTTTTAAAGGAAAGGCCCACTGCGTATATTCAATCAATAAAATATGTCTTCTGGCCCTGCCTACACAATTCTGTCCCTGGAGTATTTATTACTGCAGGGCGCAATGCTCTGCACGGCCGATTTGGAAAAAAAAAAAAAAGTGCAACACTGCTAACAGCAGCCTCCACACTACTGCACACTGTTAGATGTGGCCCTAAGAAGGACCTTTGGGGTTCTTGAAGCCTACACTAACTCCTAACACTCTCCCTGCCTAACCACCACTTCTGTCCCTGTAGTATTACTGCAGGGTGCAATGCTCTGCACGGCTGATTTGGAAAAAAAAAAAAGTGCAACACTGCTAACAGCAGCCTCCACACTACTGCACACTGTTAGATGTGGCCCTAAGAAGGACCGTTGGGGTTCTTGAAGCCTACACTAACTCCTAACGCTCTCCCTACAGCAGCTCCAACACTATAGCACTGTCCCTCAGCTATCTCACAACGCATCTGTGGCGAGCCGCGGGAGGGGCCGACTTTTATACTCGGGTGACATCTGATCTCCCCAGCCACTCACAGCAGGGGGGTGGTATAGGGCTGGAACATCACAAGGGGAAGTTGTAATGCCTTCCCTGTCTTTCAATTGGCCAGAAAAGCGCGCTAACGTCTCAGAGAGGAAAGTGAAAGTAACCTGAACATCGCGTGGTGCTCGTTACGAGTAACGAGCATCCCGAACACCCTAATATTCGCCCGAGCATCAAGCTTGGACGAGTACGTTCGCTCATCTCTAGATATTAGGGAACTGTATAAGACAACATAAGAACCTGGTCATTATCCAGGGTGGCTTTCTCGAAGGGATAGTCTTCTAGAGAAGTTTCACCTTAAACCATTCATGCTTCAAAAAAAACATTCCTCCAATTCAAAAAACATAAATTGTGGTGTAGCAGTCATTGTCCTGCTGGATGACGATGAATGCCTTTGATTATGCCCCAGATATTTCAATTAAGCAAAGCAAAAGCCCCTTAAGTTCTTCCCAACATGTGTTTATGTGAACACATTAACAGAAGAAAATGTGGAATTACTGTTTTTTTAATTCACCCCAAACAACTAATATTTTTTTTACTATATTATATATACCCTAGAATAAATCCATTAAAAAAATAGAAGTCTGTTCTTCAAAAAACAAGCCCTTACATGGCTATATCGACAGAAAAATTTAAAAAAGTAAAAGCTCTTGTAAGTGGGGATGAAACAAACAATTTTTTTTTTCAATAAAAGCATAAAAGACAAAACTGGTTGAAGTAGCAGGGCCGTACAGGGGCTAAAAAGCAGCCCCAAGACACAAACACCATCAGCCCACATACAATAATACCGCAAACTCAATATCATAAAACATAGCAACTCAATATGTACCATGTGTCAAATTTTGCTTTGCTTAGTTGTGCCCCTTATTACTCTTTTACATATGTTATTCGCAATATTGACTCAAGATGGGAAATTAAAATGGAATATAGAAATACCTAATCGTACAGTCATGGACAGGAGTACACTTGCCCTCTTTATTCAGGGACAAGTGTACCTCTGTACATGCAGCAATAAAATGTATAGTACCACCATACAGTGACTATACAGTAAAGGCTGATTTACACGCAATGATTATTGCTCAAACTTCATCCAAATGATGGCTTTTGAGCGTTAGCCATTGTCTGTAAATGTGTGCCCATTAGAGATGAGCGAACGTACTCGTCCGAGCTTGATATTCGTGCGAATATTAGGGTGTTCGGGATGCTCGTTACTCGTAACGAGTACCACACGGTGTTCCGGTTACTTTCAGTTTCCTCTCTGAGACGTTAGCGCGCTTTTCTGGCCAATTGAAAGACAGGGAAGGCATTACAACTTCCCCCTGTGACGTTCAAGCCCTATACCACCCCCCTGCTGTGAGTGGCTGGGGCGATCAGATGTCACCCGAGTATAAAAGTCGGCCCCTCCCGCGCCTCGCCTCAGATGCCGTGTGAGTTAGTGAGGGAAAGTGCTGTTCTATTGGAGTTGCTGTAGGGAGAGTGTTTGTAGTGAGTGTAGGCTTCAAGAACCCCAACGGTCCTTCTTAGGGCCACATCTACGTGTGTGCAGGCTGCTGTTAGCAGTGGAGAAATTTTTTTTTCTTCTCAAAATCGGCAGTGCAGAGCATTGCACCCGGTATTAGGGACAGAAGTGGTGCTTAGGCAGGGAGAGTGTTAGGAGTGAGTGTAGCCTTCAAGAACCTCAACGGTCCTTTCTAGGGCCACATTTAACTGTGTGGAGTACTGTGCAGGCTGCTGTTAGCTGTGTTGCTTTTTTTTTTTTTCTCAAAATCGGCGGTGCAGAGCATTGCACCCTGCATTGATACTACAGGCACAGAATTGTGTAGGCAGGGCCACAACACAGTTATTAGTCATTGAATAGACGCAGTGGGCCTTTTCTTTTTTAAACAAAAGGGAAAAAAGTATATTTGCCCTGCCTCTGTCAGTCCTAAGGGCTCTGGGTACGTGTGTGCTGCGTGGAGAACGTAAAAAAATCAGACGCAACCAGCTAAGGTTGAGTGCAGCCTTGCGCCAATTTCTTTCCTGCCTGGGAAATACCTGCTCTGCCACAGTTAATAACTCTGCAACAGTAAAGTTCTGTGACACTTTTGCAGGGCCGCAACACAGTGTCAGTTATTAAACTTATTATTCAGTGAATAGACGCAGTGGGCCTATCCTTTTAAACAAAAGGGAAAAAAGTATATTTGCCCTGCCTCTGTCAATCCTAAGGGCTCTGGGTACGTGTGTGCTGCGTGGAGAACGTAAAAAAATCAGACGCAACCAGCTACGGTTGAGTGCAGCCTTGCGCCAATTTCTTTCCTGCCTGGGAAATACCTGCTCTGCCACAGTTAATAACTCTGCAACAGTAAAGTTCTGTGACACTTTTGCAGGGCCGCAACACAGTGTCAGTTATTAAACTTATTATTCAGTGAATAGACGCAGTGGGCCTATCCTTTTAAACAAAAGGGAAAAAAGTATATTTGCCCTGCCTCTGTCAGTCCTAAGGGCTCTGGGTACGTGTGTGCTGCGTGGAGAACCTAAAAAAATCAGACGCAACCAGCTACGGTTGAGTGCAGCCTTGCGCCAATTTCTTTCCTGCCTGGGAAATACCTGCTCTGCCACAGTTAATAACTCTGCAACAGTAAAGTTCTGTGACACTTTTGCAGGGCCGCAACACAGTTATTAAACTTATTATTCATTCACTAGAGGCAGTGGGCCTTTCCTTTTTAAAAAAAGTTAAAAAATTATATTTGGCCTGCAGGCTTGCGCCAATTTCTTTCCTGCCTGTGAAATCAAATCACTGGTAATACAGCATGCTGAGGGGTAGGGGTAGGCCTAGAGGACGTGGACGCGGCCGAGGACGCGTAGACCCAAGTGAGGGTGTGGGCACAGGCCGAGCTCCTGATCCAGGTGTGTCGCAGCCGACTGCTGCGCGATTAGGAGAGAGGCACGTTTCTGGCGTCCCCACATTCATCGCCCAATTAGTGGGTCCACGCGGGAGACCTTTATTAGAAAATGAGCAGTGTGAGCAGGTCCTGTTGTGGATGGCAGAAAGTGCTTCGAGCAACCTATCGTCCAGCCACAGTTCTGCGCCGTCCACTGCTGCAAATCCGAATCCTCTTTCTGCTGCTCCTCCTTCCTCCCAGCCTCCTCACTCCACTACAATGACACATGCTCAGGAGCGGGAACACTCCCAGGAACTGTTCTCGGGCCCCTGCTCAGATTGGGCAGCAGTGGTTCCTCTCCCACCAGAGGAGTTTATCGTCACTGATGCACAACCATTGGAAAGTTCCCGGGGTCCGGGGGATGAGCCTGGGGACTTCCGGCAACTGTCTCAAGAACTTTCTGTGGGTGAGGAGGACGATGACGATGAGACACAGTTGTCTTGCAGTGAGGTAGTAGTAAGGGCAGTAAGTCCGAGGGAGGAGCGCACAGAGGATTCGGAGGAAGAGCAGCAGGACGATGAGGTGACTGACCCCACCTGGTGTGCAACGCCTACACAGGACAGGTCTTCAGAGGGGGAGGCACGGGCAGCAGCAGGGCAGGTTGCAAGAGGCAGTGCAGTGGCCAGGGGTAGAGGCAGGGCCAGACCGATTAATCCACCAACTGTTTCCCAAAGCGCACCCTCGCGCCATGCCACCCTGCAGAGGCCGAGGTGCTCTAAGGTCTGGCAGTTTTTCACCGAGACGCCTGACGACCGACGAACAGTGGTGTGCAACCTTTGTCGCGCCAAGATCAGCCGGGGAGCCACCACCAACAGCCTCACCACCACCAGCATGCGCAGACATATGATGGCCAAGCACCCCACAAGGTGGGACGAAGGCCGTTCACCGCCTCCGGTTTGCACCGCTGCCTCTCCCCCTGTGCCCCAACCTGCCACTGAGATCCAACCCCCCTCTCAGGACACAGGCACTACCGTCTCATGGCCTGCACCCACACCCTCACCTCCGCTGTCCTCGGCCCCATCCACCAATGTCTCGCACCGCACAGTCCAGCCGTCGCTAGCGCAAGTGTTGGAGCGCAAGTACGCCGCCACGCACCCGCACGCTCAATCGTTAACCGTCCACATAGCCAAATTTATCAGCCTTGAAATGCTGCCGTATAGGGTTGTGGAAACGGAGGCTTTCAAAGCTATGATGGCGGCGGCGGCCCCGCGCTACTCAGTTCCCAGTCGCCATTACTTTTCCCGATGTGCCGTCCCAGCCCTGCACGACCACGTCTCCCGCAACATTGTACGCGCCCTCACCAATGCGGTTAGTGGCAAGGTCCACTTATCTACGGACACGTGGACAAGCACAGGTGGGCAGGGCCACTACATCTCCCTGACGGCACATTGGGTGAATTTAGTGGAGGCTGGGACAGAGTCAGAGCCTGGGACCGCTCACGTCCTACCCACCCCCAGAATTGCGGGCCACAGCTCGGTGGTGGTATGTTCGGCGGTGTATGCTTCCTCCACTAAAGCACCCTCCTCCTCCTCCTCCTCCTCCTCAACCTCTGTCTCGCAATCTAGATGTGTCAGCAGCAGCAGGACGTCGCCAGCAGTCGGTGTCGCGCAGCGTGGCAGCACAGCGGTGGGCAAGCGTCAGCAGGCCGTGCTGAAACTACTCAGCTTAGGAGATAGGAGGCACACGGCCCACGAACTGCTGCAGGGTCTGACAGAGCAGACCGACCACTGGCTTGCGCCGCTGAGCCTCCAACTGGGCATGGTCGTGTGTGACAACGGCCGTAACCTGGTGGCGGCTCTGCAGCTCGGCAGCCTCACGCACGTGCCATGCCTGGCCCACGTCTTTAATTTGGTGGTTCAGCGCTTTCTGAAAAGCTACCCACGCTTGTCAGACCTGCTCGGAAAGGTGCGCTGGCTCTGCGCACATTTCCGCAAGTCCCACACGGACGCTGCCACCCTGCGCACCCTGCAACATCGCTTTAATCTGCCAGTGCACCGACTGCTGTGCGACGTGCCCACACGGTGGAACTCTACGCTCCACATGTTGGCCAGGCTCTATGAGCAGCATAGAGCTATCGTGGAATACCAACTCCAACATGGGCGGCGCAGTGGGAGTCAGCCTCCTCAATTCTTTTCAGAAGAGTGGGCCTGGTTGGCAGACATCTGCCAGGTCCTTGGAAACTTTGAGGAGTCTACCCAGGTGGTGAGCGGCGATGCTGCAATCATTAGCGTCACCATTCCTCTGCTATGCATCTTGAGAAGTTCCCTGCAAACCATAAAGACAGCCGCTTTGCGCTCGGAAACGGAGGCGGGGGAAGACAGTATGTCGCTGGATAGTCAGAGCACCCTCCTGTCTATATCTCAGCGCATTCAGGAGGAGGAGGAGGAGGAGGAGGAGCATGAGGAGGATGAGGAGGAGGGGGAAGAGACAGCTTGGCCCACTGCTGACGGTGCCCCTGCTGCTTGCCTGTCATCCTTTCAGTGTGTATGGCCTGAGGAGGATGAGGAGGAGGAGGAGGAGGATCCTGAAAGTGATCTTCCTAGTGAAGACAGCCATGTGTTGCGTACGGGTACCCTGGCACACATGGCTAACTTCATGTTAGGATGCCTTTCTCGTGACCCTCGCGTTGCACGCATTCTGGCCACTACGGATTACTGGGTGTACACACTGCTCGACCCACGCTATAAGGAGAACCTTCCCAGTCTCATTCCCGAAGAGGAAAGGGGTTCGAGAGTGTTGCTATACCACAGGACCCTGGCGGACAAGCTGATGGTAAAATTCCCATCCGACAGCGCTAGTGGCAGAAGGCGCAGTTCCGAGGGCCAGGTAGCAGGGGAGGTGCGGAGATCGAGCAGCATGTACAGCCCAGGCAGTGCAACAGTCTTTAAGGGCCTGGACAGCTTTATGGCTCCCCACCAAGACTGTGTCACTGCTCCCCAGTCAAGGCTGAGTCGGCGGGAGCACTGTAAAAGGATGGTGAGGGAGTACGTAGCGGATCGCACGACCGTCCTCCGTGACGCCTCTGCCACCTACAACTACTGGGTGTCGAAGCTGGACACGTGGCCTGAACTCGCGCTGTATGCCCTGGAGGTGCTTGCTTGTCCTGCGGCTAGCGTCTTGTCGGAGAGGGTGTTTAGTGCGGCTGGGGGAATCATCACAGATAAGCGTACCCGTCTGTCAACCGACAGTGCCGACAGGCTTACACTCATCAAGATGAACAAAGCCTGGATTTCCCCAGACTTCTCTTCTCCACCAGCGGACAGCAGCGATACCTAAGCAATACGTAGGCTGCACCCGCGGATGGAAGCTACGTTCTCTCTCACCATCCAAAATGGGGACATTTCTGCTTCATCAATCTGTGTCTAATATTCCTCCTCCTCCTCCTGCTCCTCCTCCTGAAACCTCACGTAATCACGCTGAACGGGCAATTTTTCTTAGGGCCACAAGGCTCACTCATCTAATTTTTCTAAACAATTTTTATATGTTTCAATGCTCTTAAAAGCGTTGAAACTTTAACTTGAACCAATTTTTCGTTAAACTGGGCTGCCTCCAGGCCTTGTTACCACTTAAGCCACATTAACCAAAGCGATTAATGGGTTTCACCTGCCATCTTGGTTGGGCATGGCCAATTTTTACTGACTTACATTAGTACTGTTGGTACACCAATTTTTTGGGGCCCTCAACCACTGTATAATCATAGCAATTTGTATGTTCTTTGCCTGCACTCATGGTACAGAAGTGTGTGTGGGGTTGGCCTACACTTTAGCTACATAAATGTAACTTGGGCCTTGGCTATACTGCAGCTACTGAAATGGAACTAAGACTGCGCTCCCACTATACTGCTGCTTCGGAATTGTTACTGGGGCCTGTCTTGAGTGCTACTATTGCTGACATGGAACGAAGACTGCGCTCCCGCTATAATGCTGCTAGTGATATGTTAGTGGGGCCTGTCCTAATGCTACGGCTGAAATGTTACGAATTATGGGCTCTGCCTATACCGCTGCTAATGGTATGTCTCTGGGGTGTGGAAACAGAGGCTTCCCAAAGACATGATGGCGGCGAGGCCATTTCCCACCAACGCGGTTACTGTTAAGGTGCATATAACCACGGACACGTGGAGAGGACACGTAGTGCCTCAAAAACATCCCCCTCCTCCTCCAACAGGGAAAACATTCTTGGCAAATGCCTTTGCATTGGTTCGTCTGGTGGCAGTCCAAGAATTTCACCTTTACCGACACTACAAGAAAGCCCCCCCACCATCCCCCCGCCACGGCCCACTTAATCCTGGCCACATTCCGAAAACCAACAAAATAAAACCGCGCTACTAGGTCCGCAGTCACCACCACATTACCACCAACGCGGTTACTGTTAAGGTGCATATAACCACGGACACGTGGAGAGGACACGTAGTGCCTCAAAAACATCCCCCCGCCACGGCCCACTTAATCCTGGCCACATTCCGAAAACCAACAAAATAAAACCGCGCTACTAGGTCCGCAGTCACCACCACATTACCACCAACGCGGTTACTGTTAAGGTACATATTACCAGTCTGACTGGGGCATGCAGACACCTTGACAGAATGAATAGTGTGTGGCACATAGGTTCCCCATTGCTATGCCCACGTGTGCAGCTCCTGATGGCGGTGGCACAGGATTCTATTTCTCATTGCTTCTGTACAGCATTGTGGGCTATCGCCCCGCCCCTTTTAAAGAGGGTCGCTGCCTAGCCGTGCCAACCCCTCTGCAGTGTGTGCCTGCGGTTCCTCCTCATGGCAGACGCACTTCTAAATAGACATGAGGGTGGTGTGGCATGAGGGCAGCTGAAGGCTGCGCAGGGACACTTTGGTGTGCGCTGTGGGGGGGAGGGGGGGCGGTTGGTCAGCATGTAACCCAGGAGAAGTGGCAGCGGAGTGTCATCCAGGCAGTGATTGTGCTTTGTTGTAGCTAGTGTGGTGCTTAGCAAAGGTAGGCTTTTCAGAAGTAAAAGTTTTGGGGAGGGGGGGGGCCCACTCTTGCCGCTATTGTGGCTTAATAGTGGGACCTGTGAACTTGAGATGCAGCCCAACACGTAGCCCCTCGCCTGCCCTATCCGTTGCTGTGTCGTTCCCATCACTTTCTTGAATTGCCCAGATTTTCACACATGAAAACCTTAGCGAGCATCGGCGAAATACAAAAATGCTCGGGTCGCCCATTGACTTCAATGGGGTTCGTTATTCGAAACGAACCCTCGAGCATCGCGAAAAGTTCGTCCCGAGTAACGAGCACCCGAGCATTTTGGTGCTCGCTCATCTCTAGTGCCCATCCTACACTTACTGTGCACTCTTCTTTCATCACTGAGTTCAGCTCAGCATAAAAGCCATCATCCTTCATAAGGGGAGGTCAGGCTGTGTTCTCAGCAGGCAGCGCTGATAGCATCCTATGTTAGCTGCTGCCTGGCCGCAGAACAAAAGCAATGTATTTAGAGAATAGATCACCCGCTGTTCTCTAAATACATGCAAATTAAGCTGGTTAGCTACTATTGGGCTAATTAGCTATTAGTACCTAATGCAAATTGATCTCTCAAAACTGTCAGTTTCTGATGAACATGATTTGCAGACCGCTCACCATCTTGGTAACTCTTCTCTGAACTTGCTCCAGTTTGTCTATGTCTTTTTTAAAGTGGGGTGCCCAAAACTGAACACAATATTCCAGATGAGGTCTGACTAAGGAAAAGTAGAAGGGGATAACTACCTCACATGATCTAGACTTTTAATACATCCCAGAATTGCATTTGCCTTTTTGGCTGCTATATCACATTATTGACTCATGTTTAATCTATGATTAGAGATGAGCGAGCACCCAAATGCTCGGGTGCTCGTTGCTCGAGTCGAACTTTCCCCGATGCTCGAGGGTTCTTTTCGAGTAACGAACCCCATTGAAGTCAATGGGCGACTTGAGCATTTATGTATATCGCCGATGCTCTCTAAGGTTTTCATTGGTGAAAATCTGCAAAACCCAAGAAAGTGATGGAAACGACACAGAAACAGATAGGGCAGGCGAGGGGCAACATGCTGGGCTGCATCTCAAGTTCCCAGGTCCCACTATTAAGCCACAATAGCGGCAAGAGTGCCCCCCCCTAACAATTTTTACTTCGGACAAACCCTCATTAGTAAGCCACATCTTAGCTAAGCACCACACTACCTCCAACTAAGCACAAGCACTGCCTGCGGGACACACCGCTACCTCTTCTCCTGGGTTACATGTTGCCCAACCCCCCTGCACGACCCAGTGTCCACAGCGCACACCAAAGTGTTGCTGCCCTCATGCCACACCCTGGCCCCATAGCCACACCACCCTCATGTCTATTTGTAAGTGTGTCTGCCATGAGGAGGAACCGGAGGCACACACTGCAGAGGGTTGGCAGGGCCAGGCAGCGACCCTCTTTAAAAGGGGCGGGGAAATAGCCCACAATGCTGTACAGAAGCAATGAGAACTCCAATCCTGTGCCACCTCTGTCAGGAGCTGCAAACGTGGGCATAGCAATGGGGAATCAATGTGCCACACACTATTCATTCTGTCAAGGTTTAGGGATAAAGCCTGAGAAGGGTCTGTTGGCAAGTGTATCTCCAAGTACCTGATGGAGGTATGATACCACGTAAGGGGAACTCCCTCTCCAGGGATGACACCTCATTCTGTAGTGTGATATTTAGGATCTCTGATTTCATTAGATTGACTTTGAAATTACTTACCCTCATGAATTCCCGGAATTTCCTGTTGCAACACCAGGAGTACCACTCTCGCCATGACAGATACTCAAGCAAATCATCCACGAACAGTGAGATCTTGAACTCAGAGGTGCCCACTGTTGCCCCTTTAATAGAGTTGTCTCATCTAAACATGTTAGCTAAGGACTCCATGACAAGAACGTACTGGGTGGGAGACAGGGGGCATCCATGGCATGTGGCATTATAGGTCTGGATAGGTTTGGATAAAGAGCCATAAACCCTAACCCATGCAGTAGGTGTGGTATAAAGTGCCATTTTCCAGTCGCATATGTGGGGGCCCTACCGAATTCCTTCCGGTTTTGTGACTAGGAACTCCCATTTCACCCTATGGTGACACTCCACCCACCTTACTGCAGGGGCGGGAACTGTGAGTACGTGATGTATAAAACTTGGAAACACATCTAGAGACATGGCCCCCCTTAAAGTGGGTCTCCTGGTATAGGATTTGGCTTCTTGGGGGCATTGAAACCCTTTAGCATTGTAGGTACAAAAGTCATATTGGCCATGATTACATAGTACATCGCGTGGAAAAGAGTTGGTTCCAGTTAGGCCACTCAGGGACAATCACCCCATTAGGATAGGGAGGAAGGAGGGAAAGGAGACAAAGGAGTGAAGAGGAAATGTAAAAACAAAACCAGGGGTTAGAATCCCAAAAACTAACAATGTAACTAAGACATTACAAACTTCTTAATAGAAAATAATGCTGTAACCCCAAAAGGGGGTGTAGGAAGCCATATTCCAGACGTGCTTCCCTACTCACCTGTGCCACTAGAAATAAGCCTATTTTATGAGAAATTAATTAACAGATTGTATGCTGGGGACCAAACCATTAAGACCCACTTAAAGAACATTAATATTGTATGCATGAAGTATTTATGGCTCTCCAGGGAGCCAGGCCAGTAGAGACCCTGCAGTGGGCCAGTCTGGAAGGGCAATCATTGGGAGCTCCAGGGTGCCAAGGAACTTCGGGAGATTGCCCAGTGACTTGAATGTCGCTGTTTTGCTATCCTTACATGCCAAGAGCTTTAAGGGGTATCCCCACTTGTATTGTATTTCTCTTTGTTAGTACCTCCCTCTGGATTAACACAAAAGCACTCCACCGCATATAGGCAAACTGCTTTTGCCGTATCTGCGCCCAGACTTGGCACATGGTGTCCATCTTGGCATCTTCTGTCTACTTAAAGAAGTACGTCCACATTCCTAATAAGGCACATGGACAGGGCTTATTGTGATGAGACAACCCATTTAAACATATAAAGCTAATTTTCAGAAGGTCTTCACCACTCATCAGTGTATATAATTGGTTTCTAATGATATATATAATTAGTATGAATAAAGACGTGGAGTCTCTGTGGATGTTGTTTATTTACCTCCCCAATGGCTACTACTTCATGGGGAGTGTTGGAACTCAATAAATATGGAGAAGCTCTCATAAGACAAAGCCTTGGAAGCAGAAAACACAATCCAGTTGACATCAGTTGTTTTTCAGGGAAAAAAAAAAGAACGGAAACTATAACTACCAAAAAATGTCTTTTGTTCTATTTTATTTTTGCCTACTCACATGGACAAAAACATCTAATATTATGATTGCTGTAAACGACAAGACCTAATCCAAAGAAAAATCAGTAGCCAGGTAAGGTGAATATGTAATGGATAAAATCCATTAATAAATATTATTTTATCCAAATTTTTCTTTTATTTGGTTAGACATTTGCAAAAAAAACAACGACGACACATTAATTACATTTTTATGAACTGAAAAAAATTATTACATTAAAACATTAATAAAAATCTCCAGTAAAGCATCAGAACCTGAAAGGAAATTTCAATTATTTGAAAAAAAATTGTTGCCTGATGTTATATTTTCAAAAAACAATTGAAATGAAACATTTTGACAACAAGCTGCTCGGATCTTTTAGAATTTTCATACAACTACAGGTTAGCAGCTCACCTGGCAGTTTGTGACCACTCAGGGAATTCCACTAGTCTTATGCCAATCTAGTGGGAGAAGCCAAAGTTATAGTAGTCAGCCACTACTTCAGTTCAGTGGAGGTAAGTAGTGCACCTCATAGGAGTAGCCAGGCTAACTAAAATAGTAAAGAACCTGAATATCTCAATGGCTGGGAATACAGTTGGCTAGGAGGTCTATTGGTAAGGGATCTAAAGTGGTAAGGGGTCTGCGGTCCTTAAAAAAAGGCGAAAACTTCAGGATGTTGAAGACCAATACCAAAAAGACTGCAGTACAAAAGTACCAGCCACCTCCAGCAAAGTAACTGTTTTTGAAGCATTGTGCCTCCGCATCACTGTGACATTAGCAGCGACAGCCCCTGTGTGTGTGGGTACGTATATATGTGTGTAATGGATGTATGCGTGTAGAAGCAATTTATGAAAGTGTGCATCATATAGTAGTACATACGCTTATTTTATAGTGGTGTGCAATGAATGTGTGCAATATGTACTTTATGCTACATTTTATGGGGGGACAAATTTAGTTAAAGGGTACCTTTTAGATCACTTATGGTTGCCAACTGTGGGCAACAGGATATAATGACAGACACATTTATTTCAATAGTCTATTACTTATAAGGATCCACTGAGCAGTTTTGAAAACCTTATGTTAGAAAGGTTGTAGTAGCAATTAAACAGTTATCTGATTTGGCTCATTGATATTCATATGTTCGTGGCTCCCTTCACCTTTGTTTTCTCTTTAGATGCTGATTAACAAGCCTGTCTATGTTACTATACACATGTAGGGAGCTGTCAACCATGCTTCTGTAAGGGGTTTGTTACCATACAGTGCGGCATGGGGTCCCGCGGTCGGCGCGCGTCGCTCCGGCGTCGGCTCCAGCAGCCTGGAGCCCTGTGTCGAGGTCATCCCAGCAGCTTGGGTGGGCCAGTGGGCGGCGGCGTGGGCGTGCCCACCCGTAGGGTGCCGCCCGCACTCCTCTGTGCTTCTTATACAGCAGTGGGTGGAGTTGCCTCCTCCCACTCTCCGGCCCTGGGCGGAACCTTGTGGTTAAAAGACTGGCAGTGAACTGAGCTCATTGCCAGTTATTGGTTCTGCATGCACCTAGCCAGTCTGTCTGCGGTTCTCCTCAGTCAGTCCCTAGTTGTCGGTCAGCTCCCTCTGGTCCCCTGTTACTCAGTCTGTTTTAGTTGGTTCTGTTTGCCTCTAATCTAGTCTGGCCCAGTCAGCACTAGTTGCTATCCAGCACCCTGCCAGTTTGCCTGTGAGTTCCATCTCCAGCCTTGTCAGTTTTGTTGGTCTGATTCATCTGCCTCCTCTGTCGGCACTCTGTTCCCCCCATTAGGTAGGTTCCTGCTTGTCAGTCGCCAGGTCCCCAGCCAGGGCAGGGACCGCCGTCCAGTTGTCCGCCTGGGGTTAGCCAGGGCCGAGGCAAGTAGGCAGGGACAGTGGGGGTGCGGGAGATCAGGGCACCCCAACTGGCGCTCGGGGGGCAGAGTGCTGTAACAGGGTTACTCTTCAGGGTTAAAATGTTGCCACAGCGATGGACGATAACATACGCGAACATTGTGCTATAATTGCATTTGCCAAAAATTCCACCAAATTTTGTATACAACTGCTTGCCCAATGGATGCTGGATGATTGGCAGAGGCTTTTAGATAAAAAGGGCAATTTCTTACTACGCAAGAAAAAAGTGCAGGGTAATGTGACTGGAGCTGGAGGTGCAGCGTCCGAGGAGCAGGCCCACAGCCGAGGAGATAAAGGCCTTGTCACAGGGCACTACTATCTCCTTCCCTGGGGGTAGCTCGGGATTGATCCAAGTTACTGCTGGGGGAGGTCACAGGGAAAAGAAACCGGAGGTTACCTGTAATCTTCTTTATCACTCAAGACAGCACCGTTCTGTCCTCTGCACTGAACCTTGACAGTAGAATAAAGTAGTTCACACACAGAAAAACGTTATGGACAAACCGGGAACGGTCAGTAATGTCTGCTTACTGTAACTTCAACAAAGTCGACTTTATAACAACAGTTTTGCACAGTTACAACTAGAAGAAAGTGGTGTGACAGGGAGGATTCTCAGGGTATTCTGGACAATCCACAAAAAAAGGTTTAGTAAAGTATGATTGTTGTCGGTGAGAGAAACCATGTAATCTTGTAGATATACCTTTTAATGGCTAACAAAAATACATGATGTTACAGAAAGCTTTCGGATCTTCTATCGATCGTTTCTCAGGCTAAAATGGAACTGGTTTGGATGGGGCACATATATAACATACAAATGCAGAGAGGACACCCCTCCTGATGGAAATACAAATGTTCACACACAGAAATTTGAGACGGCTTTGAACTCAAAACTTAAAACAACAGACTAAGTGAGCTGAGACATAAATACTTAATCAGTCCATTAAGCTCAGGAATGTGGCAATTTTATAATGTGCTTTATCTCTTGTTCTCCTGTGGACAATCCACAGTCCTAGTTATCTGTGTGATCCCGCTCCCAGTGGAGCATGCCACACAGGCTTTTGGTACATAGAGGTACAGTGTGAACCCATAGAATCACCACATTCTTGAGGTCTTAGCTTGGCTAAGCAATCTATAAATAATTTGTTAATTTTAAAAAACATTGAAACTCAATGAGACATTGTGTATTGAGTAATTCATCTAAAATTACTTGCCATCAAATTCTATATTGTGGTTTTGATAATAAAGTTCCAGGATTAATGGAATAGGGATATTATATATTTACATATTACCTGTGCTACATACAAGGACATGCTATTGGTGATTTTGAGGGTTTCATTGTTCATAAAGCCATTAACAGTGAACATTGTAGCTATTTCATTGAAAGATAAGCTAATTCTACCTTAAAGGTCACACTCTACATTTTTGCATACTAACACCTTCATTGGACTATTTGCCTAAAACATTATGGTCCACACTATTTCTACCACTTCTACTGGGCAAACATTCCACGTGAGAGATCATCATGAAGACCCAACTCCAGATCAATACTGCTCAACTGTATGTGGTGACTAACCAACTGATTTTTTTCCCACAGTTTTGAAATGATTGACAGGATTGTAGCTTGTAATAATAATACTCTGGATACTTTTATCCTCTTAGGCTTTTCAGAAGGACAGCCTATATTCTCAATGCTAATTGCACTAATCTACACAATGATCATAATTGGGAATTTCGCAGTTTTTAGCATTATCCAGGTAGACACGCACCTTAAAACTCCTATGTATTTTTTCTTGAGTTGTCTATCCTTATTAGATGTCTGTTACTCTACAGTCACTCTCCCGGCTATGCTGGTCAACGCTATTACAGGGGACAGGAGGATATCCTTCCATAGATGTTTCACACAGCTCTATTTCTTCGTCTGCTTTGGAGGATCTGAATCTCTTCTTCTTGCTGCAATGGCTTATGACTGATATGTAGCCATATGTAGCCCCCTTCGTTACCATGTGGTTATGAATAAAACTTTCTGCTTAGGCTTCGTTGCTGGATGTTGGGTTTGTGGATTGTTGAATGCTGTGTTCCACACTTTAATGACTTTAAAGCTGACTTTCTGTGGAGATTATCATATCAATCATTTCTTCTGTGATGTCCTTCCAATGTTGGAAGCAGCTTGCAGTGACATACAGAGCAGCCAAGTGTTGTTACATGTGGTTACCCTATTTCTAGCAATGTCTCCTTTTGTACTTGTGATGAATTCCTACATACATATCATTTCCACTATCCTGAAAATCCGCTCCTCGGAGGGAAGGCAGAAGGTCTTCTCCACATGTTCCTCACATCTCATAGTTGTCACTGTCTTCTATATAACTGCTATCTTTAACTACAATGGACCAATTTCTGGAGATTCCTTCATCATTGTCCGTGTGTCATCTTTTCTGTATAGTATTGTTCCCCCACTGTTAAATCCTATCATATACAGCCTTAGAAATAAAGATGTGAAGAGAGCCTTGAAGAAAGTACTTGAGATGCATACATGTGTACAGATGGCTAAATAGGCAGTGCAAAACATTAGAAGCTAAAATATTTATTATCATTTACTAATATTATTATTTACTACTTTATTATAGTCTGGAGAACTAACACCCACTAGCTATTTATGTACTGTACAATGAAACCTCTTTCAGATGACCACCTAAATCGTCAGTGAAAGTGACCGTTTACACTGGTTAACCTCTCGGGGCCAAATACATAGGATATTAGGGAACTGTATAAGACAACATAAGAACCTGGTCATTATCCAGGGTGGCTTTCTCGAAGAGATGGTCTAATGGAGAAGTTTCACCTTAAATCATTCATGATTCACATAAAACATTCCTCCAATTCAAAAAACATAAATTGTGGTGTAGCAGACATGTAGCTACCTCTCCAGTCATTGTCCTACTGAATGACGATGGATGCCTTTGATTATGCCCCAGATATTTCAATTAAGCAAAGCAAAAGCCCCTTAAGTTCTTCCCAACGTGTGTTTATGTGAACACATTAACAAAAAAAATGTGGAATTACTGTTTTTTTAATTCACCCCAAACAACTAATATTTTTTTTTAGTATATTATATATACCCTAGAATAAAGCCATTAAAAAATAGAAGTCTGTTCTTCAAAAAACAAGCCCTTATACGGCTATATCGACATAAAAATTAAAAAAAAGTAAAAGCTCTTGTAAGTGGGGATGAAACAAACATTTTTTTTTCAATAAAAACATAAAAGACAAAACTGGTTGAAGCAGCAGGGCCGTACAGGGGCTAAAAAGCAGCCCCAAGACACAAACACCATTAGCCCACATACAATAATACCACAAACTCAATATCACAAAACGTAGCAACGCAATATGTACCATGTGTCAAATTTTGCTTTGCTTAGGTGCGCCCCTTATTACTCTTTTACATATGTTATTCGCAATATTGACTCAAGATGGGAAATTAAAATGGAATATAGAAATACCTAATCGTACAGTCATGGACAGGAGTACACTTGCCTTCTTTAGTCAGGGACAAGTGTACCTCTGTACATGCAGCAATAAAATGTATAGTACCACCATACAGTGACTATACAGTAAAGGCTGATTTACACGCAATGATTATTGCTCAAACTTCATCCAAATGATGGCTTTTGAGCGTTAGCCATTGTCTGTAAATGTGTGCCCATCCTACACTTACTGTGCACTCTTCTTTCATCACTGAGTTCAGCTCAGCATAATAGCCGTAGTCCCTCATAAGGGGAGGTCAGGCTGTGTTCTCAGCAGGCAGCGCTGATAACATTGTATGCTAGCTGCTGCCCCATGGCAGAACAAAGCAATGTATTTAGAGAATAGATCACCCACTGTTCTCTAAATACATGCAAATTCAGCTGGTTAGCTACTATTGGGCTAATTAGCCGATTAGTACCTAATGCAAAATGGTCTCTCAAAACTGTCAGTTTCTGATGAACATGATTTGCAAACCACTCACCATCTTGGTAACTCTTCTCTGAACTTGCTCCAGTTTGTCTATGTCTTTTTAAGGTGGGGTGCCCAAAACTGGACACAATATTCCAGATGAGGTCTGACTAAGGAAGAGTAGATGGGGGATACTAACCTCACATGATCTAGACTTTTAATACATCCCAGAATTGCGTTTGTCTTTTTGGCTGCTACATCACATAATTGACTCATGTTCAGTCTATGATCTATTAGTATACCCAAGTCTTTTTCACATGTGTTGCTGCTTAGCCTTATTCCTCTGATTCTGTATGTGTTTTTTTCATTTTTCTTGCCCAGATGTAGGACATTGCATTTCTCCTTGCTAAATACCATTCTGTTAGTCGGACTTGTAAATGGACCTTAACCTGCTAGCAGTTTTATGTTGGGACATTGCAGGGTATAATTATGCTGCAGACTATACAACACTGATCAGACAAAGTCACAGACAGAATACATAATTAGATCACCCGTCACTATTCCTGACATGTTTGTTTTAATAAATACTTGTATTTCTCATTGAATAACAATTTTCTACATTGTGCCATTCCTCTGTTATTCTTCCTAGAAATGTATGAATAATGTGTTTCCACCGAAAATTAGACACTTTCTTATATTAATTTTTGCTCCAATAGAGACACAGTGTCTTATTTTTTGGGGGGGTCTCATAATACTCACCTAGCAGGTGGCGTCTGGGTGCAGTTCTCTGGCAATCTTCCACATGGTCCTCAGCACTGAGAGAGCATTCTTTTGCTGTAACTGGGCTTGAATAACCTGGCTCCAGCAAGATATTGCTTTGATTGGTTAAGGAACACCGCCTCAGCAAATCAGAGGCGGCGTTCAATGAAACAATCATAGCCATTCAGTGATGTCATTAACTGAATGTCTGTGATTGGTTCATTGAGCATTATTCTCTGATTGGCTGAGCCATGGTGCTCCCGCATGCGGAATCCGACCCACCCATGGGCATGTGACCTAATTTATTAGTATTCAGGAGAAATAACAATGCTTCAGAACTGCTGTATGAAGATTTCTGCCATTAAAAAAATACTTAACAGGGGGCAGATTAGTGGGTGAAATAAAGAAAAACATGTACTCACCTCTTAACTGTTGCCCAGCTCCAATGCCTATGGTCCATCCAACACTGGAAGCGTCTGCAGGGTTCACATCGTTCAGATGACCATTGGGACCAATCACTGTCCTCCACAGTCAAATACTGCTCATGCAGACTTGACTGCTGAGGACAATAATTGACTGAGCAGTCACACGAACAATAAATGGCATGGGATGGCTGCAGGAGCATTGGACCACAGCAGTGGTGCTGTTTTGGAAATATATTTAAGAGTGGAGTATACATGTTTTCTTTACTTTATCCACTTATCTGCCCATACCAATTATATTTATGTTGGAAAACCCCTTTAAATACTAGTTTTTGTCCTTGTCATAGCATATGATGAAAATACCCATTGTCCAGTGAATCTGTTACATTTAGGATTGGACTTTGAATGTTTATTGTATATGGGAGCCTTTAGGCTTGTAAAGAAATACTTGAGGGGGTAATACAGCCAATCACAGAGGAACAAGCACTATTCCTCCTCACATTATCATTCTATCTTCCCATGTTCGTCCACCCTACAGCCCCTAGTGCAACCATTTAGATGATGATTCAATATTAGTGATAAAGAGGGAGGGGGCAGAGAACCTTGGAGACAGGGGGCCGTTAATAGTAGAGAGAGGTTAGAGCACATGGACATGCAGAATATCGGTTTGGAGTAGGAGTAAATAAATAATTCAATAATTCAATAAAGACCTCTTTTACCACTACTAGTGTCTCCATCAGCATATCGATACAGGTTACGGCAGACCCTAGCCTTCTGGATACTGGACATCCTCTTTATCAAATATTTGGCCCAGGTTATGGAGATCTGGATGTGTCTCAGTGCTGGTTCTAGTGAACTTTTTAGTTGAGAGTTGGTGAGGTAGAAGATGGAAGGTGACCTCAACCTCTCAGTTTTGCAGAACGCTATCTTGGTCATTATGTAATTTTCAGGGCTCAGTCACACGAACGTTTTTACGCACGTATATACGCGTGTAAAAAAATGCGTGACCATGTTCATTGCCACCCATATGTTCTATCTTTTGTAGGTGCGATTTTTTTTTTTTACGACCGCAGTACGAATGGAGTATGAACGTTTTTTCGCACGTATATACGCGCGTAAAAACGCCCGTGTGACTGAGCCCTCATACTAAGTATTTGAAAGTTGCAGTGGGTGATCTGTCATAGATTTTCATAAGCCTTTGTTCCTCTTCAGTCAATGAGAAATGCAGAGAAAAAAATCTCTGGGTATCTATTACATGTTCAAGAGAACATTCTTTAGAGCTTATATTAGGCACCATATGATAAAATTGTTCATCCCTTGTGTTTCCTAAGCAGTGGTCTGCCTGTACAGTACTTTTGTGGGGATCTGGATGTACTGTATCTCTCACATTATGTACAAATTCTAGATTTCCTAAAGAACATTTGCTCCAGATATGAAGAAAGAAAAGAAGATAGAAGAAAGCCAATGCCGCTGTTCTGCTCATGTAGTATGTAGCTATAAGATTTCTCTTACATTATTTCCTGTTTCCCTTTTAATTTAATCAATTTGATCACAGTTGTCAAGCTAGCAATTAAATCTGCATTATAACTTTTATTACACATCATCAGGCCGCAAGACCCAAGTAGGAATATCAAAAATTTGCAGTTGACTTTTGTACTTATACAAAAAGTTTGAAGAGGATTCTAAGCTGCAGCAATGGAGAGGTGAATTTTTGCAGAACCCGGTCTGAGATGTGTATTAATTTAGGAATCTTGTCTGGGGTACCCTATCTGTTTAGGAGGGTTGAACCTGTTTGCTTAGAGGTATATTCTAGGGTATGTATTTATTAAGTGGTCTGGGTTCATATTAATTTATGGGGTCTGGTGTGGATCTGTATTGATTTAGAGGGGTTGGACTGGAGTCTATATTTATTTAGGTTGGAGCTTATTCTAATGTCTTTGCATGGGATCTGGTGTGAGGTCTGTATTTTTTTAGAGGGTCTAGCCTGGATCTGTATTTATTAAGGAGAGTTGGTCTGGGGTCTATATTCATTTTACATGTCTTGTTTAGTTTGGGGTATGCATGTGATTATTTGGTCTGGCACCAAGATTCAAAAAGTATAAAGATCAATATACTGTATGTGGTAAAATAAGAAAACAAAGTAAAACTTCCACTTTTTCATACACCAGTTTTAACCCCTTCCCGCTCCATGACGTACCGGTATGCTATAGCATTACGTCATACTGCAGGAGCGATCAAAGCATCACATGTTAAAGTCCCCCACGGGGACTTAAAAGTAAAGTAAAAAAAAAAATCAATAATTTTTTTTTAATTATAAAAAAAAAGTTATAAAAGTTTAAATCACCCCCCTTTTGCCATATCTATTATTAAAAAATCTAAATTATAAAATAAAAATATGTATTTGGTATCGCAACGTCCATAAAAGTCCGATCTATCAAAGTAGCACATTATTTTTCCTGCAAGATGAACGTCGTCCGAAAAAAAAAAATAAAGAATGCCAGAAATGCACTTTTTTAGTTACCCTGTCTCCCCAAAAAAACGCAATAAAAAGCGATCAAAAAGTTGTATGTGCTCCAAATTGACACTATCGGAAACTACAGGACATCCCGCAAAAAAGGAGCCCTTGTTCAACTACGTAGGCGGAAAAATAAAAAAGTTATTGCGCGCACAAAATGACTGCAAAAAATAATTGAAAAAAATTAAATGACTTTGAAAAAAAAAAGAGTAGCATAGTAAGAAAAAACCTATACAAGTTTAGTATCATAGTAATCGTACCGACACATAGAATAAAGTTATCATGTCACTTTTGTTGCCGTTTGTGCGCCGTAGAAACAAGACGCACTAAAAATGGCGAAATGTCGTTTTTGTTTCATTTTACTCCACTTAGAATTTTTTAAAAGTTTTTCGGTACATTATATGGTACTTTAAATAGCACCATTGAAAAATACACCTCGTTCCGCAAAAAACAAGCCCTCATACAGCGACGTCAATGAATAAATAAAGGAGTTACGATTTTTTTGAAGGGGGGAGGAAAAAACAAAAATGAAAAAAGAAAAAGGGGCCGCGTTATTAAGGGGTTAATGTATATATTTTTGAACTGTCAGAATTTTGAATGCCCAATAATCTGGAGGAAAATATAGTCCAGTCATAGAGAATATTACCACTAAGTTGTTCAAATCATTAGCAAGAAGAAGTCACTTCAGCAGCTCCTCAACAACAAGGAACCTTTAAGAGATAATCAATTTCATTTCCCTTCCCAGGTTATGGAAGTAAATTGGATGGAAGCAGAAAACAAAACATTGAATGATTTTATCTTCCTTGGATTCTTGGAAGGATGGGTTGTTTGTTCAATTTTAATGGCCACTGTTTACATAATGATCCCCATAAGTGATTTCACAGTGTTCAGCATCATTAAGGTGGACAGCCGTCTCCAGACCATCTCTATCCTTACTGGACGTCTGTTATTCTTCTGTCACTCTCCCGGATATGCTGGTCAATGCTATCACTGGGAACAGGAGGATATCCTACCATAGATGTATCACACAGCTCTATTTCTTTGTCTGTTTTGGAGGATCTGAATCTCTTCTGTTAGCCGCCATGGCTTATGACCGATACATGGCCATATGTAACCCATTCCATTACCACATCATTATGAATAAGACTTTCCGCTTAGGATTTGTTTCTGGGTGCTGCGTTTGTGGGTTGTTGAATGCCACATTCCACACTTTCATGACCCTGAAGCTAACTTTCTGGGGCGATTATCATATCAACCAATTCTTCTGTGACATCCTTCCCATGTTGGAAGCAGCATGCAGTGACATTCACAGCAGTCAAATGTTGCTAAAAGTGGCTACCGTATTTTTCGGAATGTCTCCTTTTCTACTTGTGATGAATTCCTACATACATATCATTTCCACTATCATAGAAATACGCTCCTTGGAAGGAAGACAGAAGGTCTTCTCCACATGTTCTTCACATATCACAGTTGTCATTATCTTCTATATTACTGGCATTTTCAACTACAATAGTCCTAGTTCTGGAGGCTCCTTCATCATTGTCCAAGTTTCATCTTTTCTCTATGGTGTTCTGTCCCCATTGTTAAACCCCATCATTTACTGTTTGTGAAAACACGAGGTGAAGAAAGCCTTGAAGAAAGCAATCACTAGAATATGAACTGTGATGACCAAAACAATGAGGGTATTTAACTTGACCTTAAAATTTGATGTATCATGTTATGACAAATGTAGGGCCCAAGGAGGCAGAGCATGCCACAAACACTTAAAGAACAATAGAATGAGAATCAGTGTCATTGGCTTCAATACTATGACATGTTAGAACTTTTCCAAATTAGAGCCCCACCCGTCTTCTAATAAATGTATGGTTTCCATTATTTTTTTTGTAAATACAGTGTTTCTTTTTTTGGTGTTAAATATTTCTAACTGTATACAATGTGCATTTAGTGTGAATATATATTACATATACAGATATTGACAAAAAAATTGGGTGCAATTACTAATCATGGTATTGTACAGGGTGGTAGGTCAATATATAGTTACACTGCGGAATATGCCATATTACACAAGATAGAGCAGATCTATTAAATAACATGGTGGTACTACAAAAGCCATACGGTTTTCAGACTCCCTTTTTTCTGACACATAGAGAAAATATGGTGGGAGTTCTAAAACTAATTTGATTCACGGCAGAGTGCCTTTTTTAATGCAATTAGGTGTTGGGGGAAATATCAAATCACATTCTCTATAGACTTCCCCTCAGCAGAAACGCAGTACTAAGCTCTCGCTCATGACCTGAAGGTTGCAAGTTCAATCCTCACGTGGTTCAGGCTCAAAGTTGACTCAAGCTTCCATTCATCCAAGGTCGGTAAAATGAGTACCCAGCTTGGTGGGGGGTGTAATAAATAAATTACTTGAAAGCACTGTGGAATAAGTTGGTGCTATACAAATAACAAGATTTTTTTTAATCCCACTCTGAGTGTCCTCCTAAAGCCTGGTTTAGACACAACGATTATCACTCAAAAAATCTTTTGAGTGATTTTTGAGTGATAATCGTTGTGTGCTTTTTTAAGCGCAAGGTGATCGCTCAAACGTTGAGCGATCACCTTGCGCTCCGAGCAGGGGGAAGCAGAACACAAGCGGGGCCTTCTGCATCCAGCTGTTCCCCACTCGCAGTGCCTGGCTGTTATGGGGGATGCAGAAGACAAGAGAGGCCACTTGCCTTCTGCATCCAGCTGTTCCCCGCTCAAAGTGCCCGGCTGTTATACAGCCGAGCACTCCAAGCGGGGTATGCAGAAGACAAGTGGGGTAGTCCCGCTTGTCTTCTGCATCCAGCTGTTCTCTGCTTGGAGCGCCTGGCTGTTGTACAGCCAGTCGCTCCGAGTGGAGTATGAGGAACACACGTGGACCACTCTGCTCTCCATACCCCACCTATCTTCAGGGAGTGGGATACAGCTGAAATAATAGTATCAGCTGTATCCTGCTGTGAATTTCTGATAACTGATCGCTGATCTTTCAGTATGCTGAAAGATCAGCGATCAGCGACGGCTTAACGAAAATTGCACGGTCAGTGCAGTTAGATACAATGATTATCGCTCAAAAGATGGCTTTGAGTGATTTTTGAGCCATAATCGTGTCTAAATCAGCCTTTAGAGCCCAGCAGCATTATGATTTCTGAATTAACATAGTATTACAGATTGTTTACATAAAAAAGCAATAGGTCCTTCTTTGAGGCTTGAATATAGCTAAATCCAGCTCTAACATTTTGTATGCCATGTAATAAAGGTGTTGTCTTATCACAGACTGTCACAATCAGCTGATTAAGGCAAGTCCAGCTTATGTCACACAAAGAGCTTGCTTTTCCAGGGGAAGTTGCAGCCAACCAGGTATTTTACATGCTGCAGTGACCACAGGAAAAAGTAGTATGAGATGACAGCAATGAACAGTTGGCTTGAGTCCACCAAAGTGACTCACTATTCTGCTTCATAGAGAGTGGTTCCAAGGAGGGACACTCTTCTGTGATGTCAATATTCCTAACAGGGCACATGTTATGATGAGACAACCTATTTAAAGAAGTAAAACTAATTTTTAGAATGTCTTCACCTGTCAGCAATGTATATAATTGTTCTCTAATTCTAGACATAATTAGTCAGCGTATGCCCGAGATTTTAATTGTCCTATGGATGTCATTGAAGGTGTCATACACTTCACACTGGCAAACATAGTCAAAGTTAAGAAACAAACCCTCCGGTGAAGAAGAGAAGGTCCATCCCACACATCAGACTGGTGGGTCTTAATTAGCACACTACACGGAAACTTTTAAAAACCTATTTTGCAAGGTATGCTGCTTTCACTAGTTATACAAGCAGAACATTTGGAAACTGTTAATCCACCATTAACTATAGAGTTAAAGGGGTTGTCCCGCAAAAGCAAGTGGGGTTATACACTTCTGTATGGCCATATTAATGCACTTTGTAATGTACATTGTGCATTAATTATGAGCCATACAGAAGTTATCAGAAGTTATTCACTTACCTGTTCCATTGCTAGCGTCCTCTCTAATTTTCAGCGTCTAATCGCCGGATTAGATGCGCTTGCGCAGTCCGGTCTTCTTCTTTTCTGAATGGGGCCGCTCGTGCCGGAGAGCAGCTCCTGGTAGCTCCGCCCCGTTAAGTGCCGATTCCAGCCAATCAGGAGGCTGGAATCGGCAATGGACCGCACAGAAGCCCTGCGGTCCACCGAGGGAGAAGATCCCGGGGGCCATCTTCACCAGGTAAGTAAGAAGTCACCGGAGCGCGGGGATTCAGGTAAGCACTGTCCGGTTTTCTTTTTTAACCCCTGCATCAGGTTTGTCTCGCGCCGAACGGGGGGGCTGTTGAAAAGAAAAAAAACCTGTTTCGGCGCGGGACAACCCCTTTAAGCTATTGGCGTCAGTGCTGTTACAGGCTAGGGGAACTGCTGACATGTTTCCTTTAATATAAATAAAGATTTGGTCTCTGTGGATGTGGTGTATTTACTTCTCCAATGGTTGCTATTCCTTGAGGAGTCTTACACTTATTTAAATATGCAGAAGCTTAAAAGACCCAAGTTGTGTTTCATGGAGCCTAAAAAACAAAAACTGTAACTTTACCAAAAAAGGTTTTTTGTTCCATTTCATTTTTAACTATTTAGATGGAGAAAAATATCAAATATTACAATGTTTGTATATTCTAAACCATAAGACCTAGTCCAATGATTCAGCTGCCTGGGAAGGTGCATATGAAGCAGATAAATACATTTATAAAAATCCATTTTTTAAAAAAAAAACTTGTTTTATTGAACAATAAATATACCATACAGTATATGAACTTTGCATACATCGTAAGTTTTTCAAATTAAGGGAGAATTAGACAAATACATTGTTACAACCGACATATAAATACAATGCATTAATGCGTTAGGTTACAGTGTCAGTAGAGTTTTACACTTGGCATCCACATCAATGACCAGCCCTAGATACGGTTCTGTTCAATAAACCTTGGAGCAAGTCTTGTATGAAAGTTGTGGCCGTCGAGCCACACCACCTCCCCCACACCTTGTGAAATTTCTCCGGGCATTTTCTATTTTTATAGGCTATGTTCTCATACAGTAATGTGGAATTAACAATATTCTGCCCCATCCAGAGTGTTGGGGAATATCTATCCATCCAGCGTATGATCGGGTCAAGTGGAATTGGCATCCCCATTAGCTGGCTTAGAAATTCTCTAACCTCCTCCCAGTATGCATAGATATCTGGGCAGCTCCATATTAAATTATTAAAATTTGTCACTGGTGCTTGGCATCGGTTAAATTGGTTGGTAGACACCCTGTTAATTTTATAAAGCCTAGTCGGTGTTAGATAGCACTGGTAAAGTATATATAATTGCGTTAATTTATTGTTTGCGGCTGGTCATACCATGGTATATGATGCCTTCGCAACATACCATTGCTCGCCAGTAAGGGATAGATGGGAGTCCCTTTCATCTATCTATCACCGACATTGGCGTATAGGAAATTTTAGAATGCAGCAGATGGGTGGGCAATGCTGATATCAGACTCATGGGGCCTTGAGTGCGCATTATGCCTATCAGAGGGTACAAAGAATGAGGTTGCCTTGGTTCTAAAAATTGTGCCGTAAGAGCATGCCTTAGTTACAAGTATCTATAGAATCCAGTCCTAGGGACTTGGTAAAGCTGTTGGAGCTGTTCAAAGGAGGCTAGTACCCCACCAATATATAGATGTTTCAATGTGGTAATTCTCAGGTTCACCCAGAACTGCTTATCAGGTAAATTCACAAGATGTGGGAGCATTCTATTATCCCACAGAGGGGTTTCTAAAGACATACCTACATATTTAGTCAGTGATTTACATATCTGCCACATTCTAACCGCCAGTTTATGTATAGGTAGCATCTGCTTGGCCAACAGCTCTGGCTTCTCCAGAACAATCCAGAGGGAAATTTCGGACAGTAAAACCATTAGGTGGTGTTCAGAGTTTGGGAGGGAAGCGTTTGACAACCAGTGACGAATATACCTAACTTGTCTGGCCAAATAATACAGCTTAAAATCTGGTAGCGCCATTCCTGCCATGTCTTTGGGGCACTGTAGGGTATCCATACAAAGCCTGGCTCTAGATTTCTCCCAAATGAAGGACACTAGGGATGAGTTGGTCTTATTGAAAAATTTCCGGGGTATGATTTTTTCTGCGTGTTCTAGACAGTATAGGTATTTGAGGAGAATAATCATTTTAATAAGATTTATTCTACCAGCCACAAATAATGGTTGGGTGCTCCATGTTTTGCGTTTATGTTACAGAGACGTTAATAGGGTGGCAATATTTAAAACAAAGCTCAGCATGTGATCTCTAGATATTTAAATTGGAAAGGGATCTGTAGGTTGAAGAATACCTCTCCTATCTGCCAACCCTTGAGTCTCAGGGGCATAAAAGCAGGCTTCTGCCAATGAATGCGTAAGCCTGAAAATCTCCCAAACCCATCTATAAGGGTGCCTACCCACTTGCATTTTTTTTCCCTGCGATACTAAAATGCGTTTTGCGTTTTTTCTCAAGAGCAATAAGTATAGAATGTGTTCTTGTCCATCTGGGGTTTTATTTCCGTTTCATGGGGTTTTTTCACATAGGAACTGTCAGTTGCATATGTCTCCTTATTTTTCTCTTAATGCATCCATGATTGTCAATGGAGGGTTGCAAAAATGCAGCGCCTCATGTTGTGCTCCAAAATTAACGCGCGAAAAACGCTGTGAAAATGGCGCGGAAAACGCGCAAAAAATGCGTGAAAAACGGCAATGCAAGTGGGTAGGCACCCTTAGACAGATAGCCAGTGGCAAAGTGTGCCTAGGTTCAGACATATAGAATATTAAATCATCAGCTTACAAGCCTATCCTATCCTCTATAGATCCGATCCCAACACCCTTGTACGACACATGACGCCCAATTATTAGAGCCAAAGGCTCTATGGCAATAGCAAACAGGAGGGGGAAAAGTGGGCAGCCCTGTCAGGTACTCCTATGTAGTGAAAAGGAGGTGGAAGTCAGACCATTCAGCACAACCATGGCTACCGGAGATCTATACAGAACAGAGATCCACTTAATAAATGATTCTCCAAATCAGAATCTCCGAAGTACCTCTATCAAATATGGCTACTAGACAGAATCGAATGCTTTATCAGTGTCTAATAAAGCCAAGGCCCAGTCTGATTCCCACCTCCAGCCCAACTGCGTAACTACCTGTGTCCTTCTAATATTGTCGGAGGTTGACATTCCCAGGATAAAACTCGCTTAAAATGCATTTTTAAGTCAGGATTTTTCTCATTTTTTGTTAGACATTTGCAAAAATCCACCAGAAACTGAAATTTTCATAGACTTAAAAAAAAAATTCTAAGTTAAAACATTAATAAAAATCTCCAGTAAAGCACCAATTCTTGTAAGGAAATTACAACTATTGAACTCCAAATGGAATTATATTTTTTGGTAGAAAAAGAAATTGTTTCCTGATTTTATAGTTAAAAAATAATAATGTGGTCATCTTGACAATAGACAGGTTGGATCTGTTAGAATTTATTATATGTGTACAGAAACAGAAATGTCTAAAACTGAAAAATCTGAGAGCACCTTTATGGCAGTGACATATTTAGTGAACTCTACAAGTTTTGGGGAGAAAATCCACAAAATTTCTTCTACATAATAAGCATGCTGCATATCTGAAAATCCAAGGCATCCTCACACAGTCACACACAGATTATTTCAGTTACATAAGTAAGTACATACAGGAGTTTTGAAAACCGCATCCTCATGGGATCAGTGTGTCAGTGAACTGTTAGTCTGATCAGTGTCAATTATAATTGCTTATATGAATTCAGGCCGGTAATATAGCTTTTCAATGCTAAGGTTGCCCAGGCGTACATCTCTGAGAAAAACTTTTCTGTAGATGAGTACCTGGTACATTTCAAAGGGAGGCTTGAATTTTACAAGTACAAGCCCAGTAAAAGGGCATGAAAATGTACAAGCTGTGCGAGAGTACACTAGGGTACACCCATAAGTCTAGGATTTATGAAGGGAAGGGCACCAAAATAGAATGTTCTTCCTTCCTGGGAATTACAGGAAAAATTGTATGGGAATTGGTGTACCCACTTCTGGACCAGGGTTACCACATCTACCATGGATCATTTTTACATCAGTGTTCCCCCATTCCAGAGCCTCGCCTCCAGAAAAACAGTCGCATGTGACACTGCTAGAAAAAAAACTGAAAAGCCTCCCTAAGTCTCTGCTTGGGTAAATGCTCCGCCTGAGAGCCTCCCAAGGGTAAGGATGTCATGTTTTAATCTTGGTCTACCGCCCCTCCAGACAAATCTGGAAATCAAGCGACGGATGGTCATTAAATAGGACCTGTTTAGTTTAACGGGCAGGGACTGGCAGAGGTATAGGAACTGTGGCAAGAAATCCATCTTAATGACGTTAACTCTGATGAACCATGATAGATATAGTGGACTCCATCTCTCCAGATCCCTCTCCATGCCTGACAGGAATGGTTTAAAGTTTAGGGAGAAAGCCTGAGAAGGGTCTGCTGGCAAGTGTATCTCCAAGTACCTGATGGAGGTATGATACCACGAAAAGGGAACTCCCTCTCCAGGGATGACACCTCATTCTGGAGTGTGATATTTAGCATCTCTAATTTCATTAGATTGACTTTGAAATTGCTAACCCTCATGAATTCCCAGAATTCCTGATGGAACACCAGAAGTACCACTCTCGGCCATGACAGATACTCAAGCAAATCATCCACGAACAGTGAGATCTTGAACTCAGAGGTGCCCACTGTTGCCCCTTTAATAGAGTTGTTTCATCTAAACATGTTAGCTAAGGACTCCATGACAAGAACGTACTGGTTCGGAGACAGGGGGCATCCATGGCATGTGGCATTATGGGTCTGGAAGGGTTTGGATAAAGAGCCATAAATCCTAACCCATGCAGTAAAGTCCAGAGAAAGCAGTTCGCCAGCAGCACAAATTGTATATCCCTCCAAGGGCTGGGCATAGATTATGCAGTAGCTAAAGAAACAGGTGAATGGATCCTTATCACCAAAATCACATGCAGCAATGAAAAAAGACTTCGGCAGCATCTAGGGTGCAAATTGATATCCAAAGTTTTATTCCCCCATCACAGAAAAACAGGCAACGTTTCGGCCATGTTGGCCTTTGTCAAGCTCACTCATAGTGGTGCACAATCACATATAAATAGTATCACAGTAAAGCAATTAACAAATCAAAACCCTCCACCTAGTTTGCAACCCCTCCTAGTCACAGATGTCCATTTGCATACAATTATCTCAGGTGCCAGCATCTCCCACCTCCTCCAGGCTGTCATCTCCATGGTGATCACATGAGTGTGTACTGTTGGCGTCTGCTTTCTTCTACTACGCATGTGTGAGAAGATCGTCGGTATCGTGTTGTCCCATTGCAACGTCATCCACTACGTCATGGGTGACGCCCACATGATCTCAATAAACATATACCGCTATGCTGCAGCTCAGCCAGCATAAAAAAACAGCATTTCTGAACAGACTGCACAATTTAGTCAGTGAATAAATGCATCCGGGATCCTGCACTTTCAAGGGAGGCATTACATTCCTTTTGCATTATGCAAATATCACATACATACGCTGTCATTATATCCTCAATAGATGTATAGTTTAATCAGTTGTTATCCTGCTACAAAAAACACCAACATATAATTAAAAACAAACCTCATTACCTATAATGCGTCTCAAGTTTCTTTGTTAGAGGTGGGGCATATATACATATTCCATGTTTAATCCTTTTGGGGACATTGTTTCTAACTCGTAAATCCAGCGCAACTCCCGTTTTTTTAGGAGTAGCGCGCGATTACCGCCTCTAGGGGAGGGAGGAACATGGTCGATTATTCTGAATTTAAACTGGCTGATTGAGTGGCCCCGTTCAGTAAAGTGCCGTGAAACCGGCAATGTCAAATTTTTAGTTCTGATCGTACTCTTGTGATTCACCATCCGTGTCCTCACCTCTAGGGGGGTTTCTCCTACATAACCCAGTCCACATGGACAGGTTATAAGGTAGACAACGAATGATGAATCACAAGAGTACCGATCTTTGATGTTATAGGTATTTCCATTAAGGGGATGACAAAAATGATCTCCCTTTTGTAAATTACAACAAACAGAGCACCCCAAGCATGGAAAATTGCCCTTTCTCATGGGCATCAAGGTGCGTTGTATTGATGGTTTATTATGCGCATAAAAAGAATGCACAAGTTGATCGCCAATGTTTCTCCCTCTCCTATAGGCCATCATTGGTTTATTCAAGAACTCAGGAACAATAGAACTACTCAAGGTCAACAGCGGCCAATGTCTATTTATTATACCCTTTATTTTCCGTGACATATTATTATAAGTGGAGATGAATGGGATTCGTTGCACCTCTCGTTTTGTTTTTGATTTTGTCAACAATGCTGTCTGTCCAAGAGGTTTAATCTTATCCCTAGCCTCCTGTAATAACGGTTCTGGGTAACCTCTCTGTAAGAACCTGTTCGTCATCTCCTGTAATCTGACATCTACCGTGTCGTCATGTGCAACACGGCGCACTCGAAGAAATTGGCTCCACGGTAGTGATCTTATAGTGGGGAGAGGATGATTGCTGTCAAATTGCAAAAGGTTATTACGGTCAGTAATTTTAGTGAAGAGATCTGTGCGTAACCTATTATCCCTCTTTATAACAAAAGTGTCCAAAAACTGTATTTCTGTATATGAATGAGACAAAGTGAACTGGAGCTCGGGGTATACGGAATTGAGAAAGGAATGAAAGTCCTTTAACTCACCCAAAGAGCCGTCCCATAAGAGGAAGATGTCGTCTATGTACCGCCACCAGCACCTAAGATTAGGGCTGTAGGCAGATACATAGACGAACATCTCCTTGAAGGCGCACATGTACGTATATACGTAATAATATGTCACGGAAAATAAAGGGTATAATAAATAGACATTGGCCGCTGTTGACCTTGAGTAGTTCTATTGTTCCTGAGTTCTTGAATAAACCAATGATGGCCTATAGGAGAGGGAGAAACATTGGCGATCAACTTGTGCATTCTTTTTATGCGCATAATAAACCATCAATACAACTCACCTTGATGCCCATGAGAAAGGGCAATTTTCCATGCTTGGGGTGCTCTGTTTGTTGTAATTTACAAAAGGGAGATCATTTTTGTCATCCCCTTAATGGAAATACCTATTACATCAAAGATCGGTACTCTTGTGATTCATCATTCGTTGTCTACCTCATAACCTGTCCATGTGGTATGCCATATGATCATATCAAGGTTGGTGACTGTAAAATATTACATATATTCATTATAATATCACATGATGAGCACTACTGCATGATTGCGCATCATGTATGATTTATGTGATAAGCTGTATCTCATGATTGATACATTGAGACTATAAAACGATGGATAACCATTTGACACTATACATGATATTATTATGAGAGATGTTAGCATATGCTTTGATATCCTGCTAGATTGGTTTTATATGAGTATATATCACATATTATACGGCATCAGAATTCCATGACCATGCACGAGTTAATGTACATAAAAAATACTTCTGTGCATGGTTTTATAATCTATTTGTAGCAGGATAACAACTGGTTAAACTATTCATCTATTGAGGATATAATGACAGCGTATGTATGTGATATTTGCATAATGCAAAAGGAACGTAATGCCTCCCTTGAAAGTGCAGGATCCCGGATGCATTTATTCACTGACTGAATTGTGCAGTCTGTTCAGAAATGCTGTTTTTTATGCCGGCTGAGCCGCAGCATAGCGGTATATGTTTATTGGGATCATGTGGGCGTCACCCATGACGTAGTGGATGACGTTGCAATGGGACAACGCGATACCGGCGATCTTCTCACACATGCGTAGTAGAGGAAAGCAGACGCCGACAGTACACTCTCATGTGATCACCATGGAGATGACGGCCTCGAGGAGGAGGGAGAAGCTGGCACCTGAGATAATTGTATGCAAATGGACATCTGTGACTAGGAGGGGTTGCAAACTAGGTGGAGGGTTTTGATTTGTTAATTGCTTTACTGTGATACTATTTATATGTGATTGTGCACCACTATGAGTGAGCTGGACAAAGGCCAACATGGCCGAAACGTTGCCTGTTTTTCTGTGATGGGGGAATAAAACTTTGGATATCAATTTGCACCCTGGATGCTGCCGAAGTCTTTTTACATTGCTTACCCATGCAGTAGGTGTGGTATAAAGTGCCATTATCCAGTCGCATATGTGGGGGCCAAACCCATTTCCCTCCGGTGTTGTGACTAGGAACTCCCATTTCACCCTATGGTGACACTCCACCCACCTTACTGCAGGGGCGGGGACTGTGAGTACTGGATGGATAAAACTTGGAAACACATCTAGAGACATGGCCCTCCTTAAAGTGGGTCTCCTGGTATATGATTTGGCTTCTTGGGGGCATTGAAGCCCTTTAGCATTGTAGGTACAAAAGTCATATTGGCCATGATTACATAGTACATAACGTGGAAAAGAGTTGGTTCCAGTTAGGTCACTCAGGGGCACTCACCCCATTAGGATAGGGAGGAAGGAGGGAAAGGAGACAAAGGAGGGAAGAGGAAATACAAGAACAAAACCAGGGGTTAGAATCCCAAAAACTAACAATGTAACTAAGACATTACAAACTTGTTAATGGAAAATAATGCTGTAACCCCAAATGGGGGTGTAGGAAGCTATATTCCAGACGTGCTTCCCTACTCACCTGTGCCACTAGAAATAAGCCTATTTTATGAGAAATTAATTAACAGACTGTATGCTGGGGACCAAACCAATAAGACCTACTTAAAGAACATTAATATTCTATGCATGAAGTATTCATGGCTCTCCAGGGGGCCAGGCCAGTAGAGACCCTGCAGTGGGCCAGTCTGCAAGGGCAATCATTGGGAGCTCCAGGGTGCCAAGGAACTTCGGGAGATTGCCCAGTGACTTGAATGTCGCTGTTTTGCTATCCTTACATGCCAAGAGCTAGAAGGGGTATCCCCACCTTTATTGTATTTCTCTTTGTGAGTACCTCCCTCTGGATTAACACAAAAGCACTCCACCGCATATAGGCAAACTGCTTTTGCCGTATCTGCGCCCAGACTTGACATATGGTGTCAATCTTGGCATCTTCTGTCTACTTAAAGAAGTACGTAATGTAATTTTAATTTTCATAATTTATGAGAGTGTAGATGTTTTACGATGTATATAAGTGTAGTCTTGGCCACATTTTTTGTATATGTCTGAGGTTTGAGGAAGTAGTATGGTACTCTAAAACTCATCCTATTTAACATTATAAATTTTGGTTGCATTAATTGATTTCCACACCATTTTTGATATACCAAAACTGTTGTTTTTGGCATCCACTTTAGAAAGTAGTATGGGATGGTTTTTTCATGTAATACACAGACGACTTGAGTCCAGCAAAGCTACTCTCCACTTTGGTTGATAGAGATAGGTACCAAGCAGGACCCTCCTCTATGATGTCCACATTCCTAATAGGGCACATGGACAGGGCTTATTGTGATGAGACAACCCATTTAAACATGTAAAGCTAATTTTCAGAATGTCTTCACCACTCATCAATGTATATAATTGGTTTCTAATGATATATATAATTAGTATGAATAAAGACGTGGAGTCTCTGTGGATGTTGTTTATTTACCTCTCCAATGGCTACTACTCCATGAGGAGTTTTGGAACTCATTAAATATGGAGAAGCTCTCATAAGACAAAGCCTTGGAAGCAGAAAACACAATCCAGTTGACATCAGTTGTTTTTCAGGGAAAAAAAAAAGAACGGAAACTATAACTACCAAAAAATGTCTTTTGTTCTATTTTATTTTTGCCTACTCACATGGACAAAAACATCTAATATTATGATTGCTGTAAACGACAAGACCTAATCCAAAGAAAAATCAGTAGAGACAGGTAAGGTGAATATGTAATGGATAAAATCCATTAATAAATATGTTTTTATCCAAATTTTTCTCTTATTTGGTTAGACATTTAAAAACTGAACTGAAAAAATTATTACATTAACACATTAATAAAAATCTCCAGTAAAGCACCAGAACCTGAAAGGAAATTTCAATTATTTGAAAAAAAATGTTGCCTGATGTTATATTTTCAAAAACCAATTTAAATGCGACATCTTAACAACAAGCTGCTCAGATCTTTTAGAATTATCATACATATACAGGTTAGCAGCTCATCTGGCAGTTTGTAATCACTCAGGGAATTTTCCTAGTCTTATGCTAATCTAGTGGGAGGAGCCAAAGTTATAGTAGTCAGCCCCTACTTCAGTTTAGTGGAGGTAAGTAGTGCACCTCATAGGAGTAGCCAGGCTAACTAAAATAGTAAAGAACCTGTATATCTCAATGGCTGGGAATACAGTTGGCTAGGAGGTCCATTGGTAAGGGATTAGAGATGAGCGAGCACCAAAATGCTCGGGTGCTCGTTACTCGGGATGAACTTTTCGCGATGCTCGAGGGTTCGTTTCGAGTAACGAACCCCATTGAAGTCAATGGGCGACCCGAGCATTTTTGTATATCGCCGATGCTCGCTAAGGTTTTCATTTGTGAAAATCGGGGCAATTCAAGAAAGTGATGGGAACGACACAGCAACGGATAGGGCAGGCGAGGGGCTACATGTTGGGCTGCATCTCAAGTTCCCAGGTCCCACTATTAAGCCACAATAGCGGCAAGACTGCCCCCCCCCCGCACTGTCAGCATAAAGATCGTTCTCCTCTGCCATAGCTGTAACAGCTGTGGCAGAAAAGAACGATGTTTGCCCATTAAATTCAATGGAGCTGGCAATACAGCAGGTTCCACTGAAAGCAATGGGCTGCCGGCGATTGCGGGATGAATTGTCGGGAAGGGCTTAAATATATAAGCCCTTCCCTGCAATTCATCCAGAAATGTGTTACAATAAAAATATATACCGTATATACCGGCGTATAAGGCGACAGGGCATATAAGATGACCCCCCAACTGTCACCTTATACGCCGGGAATACAGTGGAGCAAAGAATAAAAAGCATTACTTACGTTTTTAGATGATCTGCGGTGCTCCTGCAGGCTGTCACTCCCTCCTGGTCCACGGCAGACAAGCTTTCTCTATGAAAGGCTTTAAATCCCTGCCTCCAGGAAGACACGTGCCTTCAGCCAATCACAGCCAATGACAATGATGTCATTGAATGGCTGTGATAGGCTGTGTTTCTGGAGGCGGGGATTTCAAGCCTTGAAATCCCCGCCTCCAGAAACACAGCCAATCACAGCCATTCAATGACATCATTGTCATTGGCTGTGATTGGCTGAAGGCACATGTGCTTCTGGAGGCAGGGATTTAAAGTCTTTCGTGGAGAAAGCAATACTCTGCCGTGGACCAGGAGGGAGTGACAGCCTGCAGGAGCGCCGCAGATCATCTAAAAACGTAAGTAATGATTTTTATTCTTTGCTCCACTGTATTACCGGCTTGAAATCCCCGCCTCCAGAAACACAGCCTATCACAGCCATTCAATGACATCATTGTCATTGGCTGTGATTGGCTGAAGGCACGTGTCTTCCTGGAGGCAGGGATTTAAAGCCTTTCATAGAGAAAGCTTGTCTGCCGTGGACCAGGAGGGAGTGACAGCCTGCAGGAGCACCGCAGATCATCTAAAAACGTAAGTAATGCTTTTTATTCTTTGCTCCACTGTATTGCCGGCGTATAAGGTGACAGTTGGGGGGTCGTCTTATACGCCCCGTCGCCTTATACGCCGGTATATATTTTTAGTGTAACACATTTCTGGATGAATTGCAGGAAAGGGGTTATATATTTAACCCCTTTCCGACCATTCATCCTGCGATCGCCGGCAGCCCATTGCATTCAGTGGAACATGCTGTATTGCCGCTCCATTGAATTCAATGGGCAAACATCGTTCTTCTCTGCTACAGCTGTTACAGCTGTGCCAGAGGAGGACGATCTTTATGCTGACAGTGGGGGGGGGGGGGGGGCACTCTTGCCGCTATTGTGGCTTAATAGTGGGACCTGTGAACTTGAGATGCAGCCCACCATGTAGCCCCTCGCCTGCCCTATCCGTCACTGTGTCATTCCCATCACTTTCCTGAATTGCCCAGATTTTCACACATGAAAACCTTAGCGAGCATCGGCGAAATACAAAAATGTTCTGGTCGCCCATTGACTTCAATGGGGTTCGTTGTTCGAAACGAACCCTCGAGCATCACGGGAAGTTCGTTACGAATAACGAACACCCGAACATTTTGGTGTTCGCTCATCTCTAGTGATCACATACATCGTAAAGATACAGGGAAACAGCCAGCTCCACAATAATATTGCCAGCTACCTCCAGCAAAGTACCTCCGCATCACTGTGACATTAGCAGCGACAGGCCCTGTGTGTGTGGGTACGTATATAGGTGTGTAATGGATGTATGCGTGTAGAAGCAATTTATAAAAGTGTGCATCATATAGTAGTACATATGCTTATTTTATAGTGGTGTGCAATGAATGTGTGCAATATGTACTTTATGCTACATTTTATTGGGGGACACATTTAGTTAAAGGGTACCTTTTAGATCACTTATGGTTGCCAACTGTGGGCAATAGGATATAATGACAGACACATTTATTTCAATAGTCTATTACTTATAAGGATCCACCGAGCAGTTTTGAAAACCTTATGTTAGAAAGGTTGCAGTACCAATTAAACAGTTATCTGGTTTGGCTCATTCATATTCATATGTTCGTGGCTCCCTTCACCTTTGTTTTCTCTTTAGATGCTGATTAACAAGCCTGTGTATGTTACTATGCACATGTAGGGAGCTGTGAACCATGCTTCTGTAAGGGGTTACTCTTCAGAGTTAAAATGTTGCCACAGCAATGGACGATAACATACGCGAACATTGTGCTATAATTGCATTTGCCAAAAATTTCACCAAATTTTGGCCCTATACAACTGAGCTTGCCCAATGGATGCTGGATGATTGGCAGAGGCTCTTAGATAAAAGGGGCAATATCTTGCTATGCAAGAAAAAAGTGCAGGGTGATGTGACTGGAGCTGGAGGTGCAGCGTCCGAGGAGCAGGCCCACAGCCAAGGAGATAAAGGCCTTGTCACGGAGCTCTACCATCTCCTCCCCTGGGGGTAGCTCGGCAGCGGTCCAAGTTACTGCTGAGGGAGGTGACAGGGAAAAGTAACCTGAGGTTACCTGTAATCTTCTTTGGCACTCAAGACAGCACCGTTCTGTCCTCTGCACTGAACCTTGACAGTAGAATAAAGTAGTCCACACACAGGAAAACGTTATGGACAAACCGGGAACAGTCAGTAATGTCTGCTTACTGTAACTTCAACAAAGTCGAATTTTTAACAACAGTTTTGCACAGTTACAACTAGAAGAAAGTGGTGTGACAAGGAGGATTCTCGGGGTATTCTGGACAATCCACAAAAAAAGGTTTGGTAAAGTATGATTGTTCTCGGTGAGAGAAACCACATAATCTTGTAGATATGATACCTTTTAATGGCTAACAAAAATACATGATGTTACAGCAAGCTTTCTGATCTTCTATCGATCCTTTCTCAGGCTAAAATGGAACTGGTTTGGATGGGGCACATATATAACATACAAATGCAGAGAGGACACCCCTAGAGATGAGCGAGCACCAAAATGCTCGGGTGCTCGTTACTCGGGATGAAATTTTCGCGATGATCGAGGGTTCGTTTTGAGTAATGAACCCCATTGAAGTCAATGGGCGACCAGAGCATTTTTGTATTTCGCCGATGCTCGCTAAGGTTTTCATGTGTGAAAATCTGGGCAATTCAAGAAAGTGATGGGAACGACACAGCAACGGATAGGGCAGGCGAGGGGCTACATGTTGGGCTGCATCTCAAGTTCACAGGTCCCACTATTAAGCCACAATACCGGCAAGAGTGGGCCCCCCCCCCCCCCCTCCCAACAACTTTTACTTCTGAAAAGCCCTAATTAGCAATGGATACCTTAGCTAAGCACCACACTACCTCCAACAAAGCACAATCACTGCCTGCATGACACTCCGCTGCCACTTCTCCTGGGTTACATTCTGCCCAACCCCCCCGCACGACCCAGTGTCCACAGCGCACACCAAAGTGTCCCTGCGCAGCCTTCAGCTGCCCTCATGCCACACCACCCTCATGTCTATTTATAAATGCGTCTGCCATGACGAGGAACTGCAGGCACACACTGCAGAGGGTTGGCACGGCTAGGCAGCGACCCTCTTTACAAGGGGCGGGGCGATAGCCCACAATGCTGTACAGAAGCAATGAGAAATATAATCCTGTGCCACCGCCATCAGGAGCTGCACACGTGGGCATAGCAATGGGGAACCTATGTGCCACACACTATTCATTCTGTCAAGGTGTCTGCATGCCCCAGTCAGCCCGCGGTTTTTAATTCATAGACACAGGCAGGTACAACTCCCTATTGTGAAGTCCCTGTGGACCCACAGCATGGGTGGCTCCCTGGAACCCACCGGCGGTACATAAAAATATCCCATTGCATTGCCCAACACAGCTGAGGTAGTAATGTCGTGCTTAATGCAGGTGGGCTTCGGCCCACACTGCATGCCCCAGTCAGACTGGGGTTCTTTAGAAGTGGAAACAGATGCATTTACAACTCCCTGTGGACCGACAGCATGGGTGGGTGCCAAGAAGCCACCGGCGGTACATAAAAATATCCCATTGCAGTGCCCAACACAGCTGAGGTAGTAATGTCGTGCTTAATGCAGGTGGGCTTCGGCCCACACTGCATGCCCCAGTCAGACTGGGGTTCTTTAGAAGTGGAAACAGATGCATTTACAACTCCCTGTGGACCGACAGCATGGGTGGGTGCCAGGAAGCCACCGGCGGTACATAGAAATATCCCATTGCAGTGCCCAACACAGCTGAGGTAGTAATGTCGTGCTTAATGCAGGTGGGCTTCGGCCCACACTGCATGCCCCAGTCAGACTGGGGTTCTTTAGAAGTGGAAACAGATGCATTTATAATTCCCTGTGGACCCACAGCATGGGTGGCTCCCTGGAACCCACCGGCGGTACATAAAAATATCCCATTGCATTGCCCAACACAGCGGATGTAACGTCAGCTGTAATGCAGGTGGGCTAAAAATTAATTTGATTACACTGTAGGCGAGGGCCCACAAAAATTGCTGTATCAACAGTACTAATGTACATCAGAAAAATTGGCCCTGGCCAACCAAGAGGGCAGGTGAAACCCATTAATCGCTTTGGTTAATGTGGCTGAAGTGGTAACTAGGCCTGGAGGCAGCCCAGTTTAACGAAAAATTGGTTCAAGTTAAAGTTTCAACGCTTTTAAGAGCATTGAAACGTATAAAAATTTTTAAGAAAAATTATATGAGTGAGCCTTGTGGCCCTAAGAAAAATTGCCCGTTCGGCGTCATTACGTGAGGTTTCAGGAGGAGGAGCAGGAGGAGGAGGAGGAATATTATACACAGATTGATGAAGCAGAAATGTCCCCGTTTTGGATGGTGAGAGAGAACGATGCTTCCATCCGCGGGTGCAGCCTACGTATTGCTTAGGTATCGCTGCTGTCCGCTGGTGGAGAAGAGAAGTCTGGGGAAATCCAGGCTTTGTTCATCTTGATGAGTGTAAGCCTGTCGGCACTGTCGGTTGACAGGCGGGTACGCTTATCTGTGATGATTCCCCCAGCCGCACTAAACACCCTCTCTGACAGGACGCTAGCCGCAGGACAAGCAAGCACCTCCAGGGCATACAGCGCGAGTTCAGGCCACGTGTCCAGCTTCGACACCCAGTAGTTGTAGGTGGCAGAGGCGTGAGGAAGGACGGTCGTGCGATCGGCTACGTACTCCCTCACCATCCTTTTACAGTGCTCCCGCCGACTCAGCCTTGACTGGGGAGCGGTGACACAGTCTTGCTGGGGAGCCATAAAGCTGTCCATGGCCTTAAAGACTGTTGTATTGCCTGTGCTGTACATGCTGCTCGATCTCCGCACCTCCCCTGCTACCTGGCCCTCGGAACTGCGCCTTCTGCCACTAGCGCTGTCGGATGGGAATTTTACCATCAGTTTGTCCGCCAGGGTCCTGTGGTATAGCAACACTCTCGAACCCCTTTCCTCTTCGGGAATGAGAGTGGAAAGGTTCTCCTTATACCGTGGGTCGAGCAGTGTGTACACCCAGTAATCCGTAGTGGCCAGAATGCATGCAACGCCAGGGTCACGAGAAAGGCATCCTAACATGAAGTCAGCCATGTGTGCCAGGGTACCTGTACGCAACACATGGCTGTCTTCACTAGGAAGATCACTTTCAGGATCCTCCTCCTCCTCAGGCCATACATGCTGAAATGATGACAGGCAAGCAGCATGGGTACCGTCAGCAGTGGGCCAAGCTGTCTCTTCCCCCTCCTCCTCATCCTCCTCATGCTCCTCCTCCTCCTCCTCAACGCGCTGAGATATAGACAGGAGGGTGCTCTGACTATCCAGTGACATACTGTCTTCCCCCGGCTCTGTTTCCGAGCGCAAAGCGGCTGCCTTTATGCTTTGCAGGGAACTTCTCAAGATGCATAGCAGAGGAATGGTGACGCTAATGATTGCAGCATCGCCGCTCACCACCTGGGTAGACTGCTCAAAGTTTCGAAGGACCTGGCAGATGTCTGCCAACCAGGCCCACTCTTCTGAAAATAATTGAGGAGGCTGACTCCCACTGCGCCGCCCATGTTGGAGTTGGTATTCCACTATAGCTCTACGCTGCTCATAGAGCCTGGCCAACATGTGGAGCGTAGAGTTCCACCATGTGGGCAGGTCGCACAGCAGTCGGTGCACTGGCAGATTAAACCGATGTTGCAGGGTGCGCAAGGTGGCAGCGTCCATGTGGGACTTGCGGAAATGTGCGTAGAGCCGGCGCACCTTTCCGAGCAGGTCTGACAAGCGTGGGTAGCTTTTCAGAAAGCGCTGAACCACCAAATTAAAGACGTGGGCCAGGCATGGCACGTGCGTGAGGCTGCCGAGCTGCAGAGCCGCCACCAGGTTACGGCCGTTGTCACACACGACCATGCCCGGTTGGAGGCTCAGCGGCACAAGCCAGCGGTCGGTCTGCTCTGTCAGACCCTGCAGCAGTTCGTGGGCCATGTGCCTCCTATCTCCTAAGCTGAGTAGTTTCAGCACGGCCTGCTGACGCTTGCCCACCGCTGTGCTGCCACGCCGCGCGACACCGACTGCTGGCGACGTGCTGCTGCTGCTGACACATCTTGATTGCGAGACAGAGGTTGCGTTGGAGGAGGAGGAGGAGGAGGGTGGTTTAGTGGAGGAAGCATACACCGCCGCAGATACCACCACCGAGCTGGGGCCCGCAATTCTGGGGGTGGGTAGGACGTGAGCGGTCCCAGGCTCTGACTCTGTCCCAGCCTCCACTAAATTCACCCAATGTGCCGTCAGGGAGATGTAGTGGCCCTGCCCGCCTGTGCTTGTCCACGTGTCCGTTGTTAAGTGGATCTTGGCAGTAACCGCGTTGGTGAGGGCGCGTACAATGTTGCGGGAGACGTGGTCGTGCAGGGCTGGGACGGCACATCGGGAAAAGTAGTGGCGACTGGGAACTGAGTAGCACGGGGCCGCCGCCGCCATCATACTTTTGAAGGACTCCGTTTCCACAACCCTATACGGCAGCATCTCAAGGCTGATAAATTTGGCTATGTGGACGGTTAACGCTTGAGCGTGCGGGTGCGTGGCAGCGTACTTGCGCTTGCGCTCCAACACTTGCGCTAGCGACGGCTGGACGGTGCGGTGCGAGACATTGCTGGATTGGGCCGAGGACAGCGGAGGTGAGGGTGTGGGTGCAGGCCAGGAGACGGTAGTGCCTGTGTCCTCAGAGCGGGGTTGGATCTCAGTGGCAGGTTGGGGCACAGGGGGAGAGGCAGCGGTGCAAACCGGAGGAGGTGAACGGCCTTCGTCCCACCTTGTGGGGTGCTTGGCCATCATATGTCTGCGCATGCTGGTGGTGGTGAGGCTGTTGGTGGTGGCTCCCCGGCTGATCTTGGCGCGACACAGGTTGCACACCACTGTTCGTCGGTCGTCAGGCGTCTCTGTGAAAAACTGCCAGACCTTAGAGCACCTTGGCCTCTGCAGGGTGGCATGGCGCGAGGGGGCGCTTTGGGAAACAGTTGGTGGATTATTCGGTCTGGCCCTGCCTCTACCCCTGGCCACCGCACTGCCTCTTGCAACCTGCCCTGCTGCTGCCCTTGCCTCTCCCTCTGAAGACCTGTCCTGAGTAGGCGTTGCAAACCAGGTGGGGTCAGTCACCTCATCGTCCTGCTGCTCTTCCTCCGAATCCTCTGTGTGCTCCTCCTCGGACTTACTGCCCTTACTACTACCTCACCGATAGACAACTGTGTCTCATCGTCATCGTCCTCCTCACCCACTGAAAGGTCTTGAGACAGTTGCCGGAAGTCCCCAGCCTCTTCCCCCGGACCCCGGGAACTTTCCAATGGTTGGGCATCAGTGACGATAAACTCCTGTGGTGGGAGAGAAACCACTGCTGCCCAATCTGAGCAGGGGCCCGAGAACAGTTCCTGGGAGTCTTCCCGCTCCTGAGCATGTGTCATTGCAGTGGAGTGAGGAGGCTGGGAGGAAGGAGGAGCAGCAGACAGAGGATTCGGATTTGCAGCACTGGACGGCGCAGAACTGTGGGTGGATGATAGCTTGCTCGAAGCACTTTCTGCCATCCACGACAGGACCTGCTCACACTGCTCATTTTCTAATAAAGGTCTCCCGCGTGGACCCATTAATTGGGCGATGAATGTGGGGACGCCAGAAACGTGCCTCTCTCCTAATCGCGCAGCAGTCGGCTGCGATACACCTGGATCAGGAGCTCGGCCTGTGCCCACACCCTCACTTGGGCCTACGCGTCCTCGGCCACGTCCACGTCCTCTAGGCCTACCCCTACCCCTCAGCATGCTGTATTACCAGTGATTTCCCAGGCAGGAAATAAATTGGCGCAAGCCTACAGGACAAATAGAATTGTTCCCTTTTTTTTTTTAAAGGGAAGGCCGGCCCACTGACTATATTTAATCAGATAAGAAATCTGTTCCACAGAAATGCAGTTATATGAAGTGCAGCAGAGCGGTGATTTTTCCCAGGAAGGCAGGAAAGAAATTGGCGCAAGCCTGCTGTTAAACGTAGCTGGCTGCGTATGAATTTTTTACTATCTCCACCCACCACACACGTACACAGAACGCTGAGGACTGACAGAGGCAGGGCACATAGAATTTTTCCCTTTTTTTTAAAAGAAAAGGCCCACTGACTATATTCAATCAATAATATATGTCTTCTGGCCCTGCCTACACAATTCTCTCCCTGTAGTATTACTGCGGGGCGCAATGCTCTGCACAGCCGATTTTGAAGAAAAAAAAAATGCAACACTGCTAACAGCAGCCTGCACAGTACTGCACACGGTTAAATGTGGCCCTAAGAAGGACCGTTGGGGTTCTTGAAGCCTACACTCACTCCTAACACTCTCCCTGCCTAACCACCACTTCTGTCCCTGGACTATTACTGCAGGGCGCAATGCTCTGCAGACAGACGATTTTGAAAAAAACAAAAATTGTGCAACACTGCTAACAGCACCCTCCACAGTACTGCACACGGATAGATGTGGCCCTGAGAAGGACCGTTGGGGTTCTTGAAGCCTACACTCACTCCTAGCACTCTCCCTACAGCAGCACCAGCAGCAGCACTTTCCCTCAGCTAACTCAGTCACAAGGCATCTGAGGCGAGCCGCGGGAGGGGCCGACTTTTATACTCGGGTGACATCTGATCACCCCTCCCACTCACTGCAGGGAGGTGGTATAGGGCTTGAACGTCACAGCGGGAAGTTGTAATGCCTTCCCTGTCTTTCAATTGGCCAGAAAAGCGCGCTAACGTCTCAGAGAGGAAACTGAAAGTAACCCGAACATCGCGTGATACTCGTTAAGAGTAACGAGCATCCCAAACACCCTAATATTCGCCCGAGCATCAAGCTCCGACGAGTACGTTCGCTCATCTCTAGACACCCCTCCTGATGGAAATACAAATGTTCACACACAGAAATTTGAGACGGCTTTGAACTCAAAACTTAAAACAAAAGACTAACTGAGCTTAGACATAAATACTTAATCAGTCCATTAAGCTCAGGAATGTGACAATTTTATGATGTTTCTTATCTCTTGTTCTCCTGTGGACAATCCACAGTCCTAGTTATCTGTGTGATCCCGCTCCCAGCGAACACATATATGACATAGTTACATGACACACAACATGATACATTTTCCGGACATAACACAGACATTAACCCATTCAGTGCTGCAGGAGTGCAATACACATAACTCTGATGCATTCCACAATTAAGACACCGACAGGAAAATGGCACGAGACAGACATATAACATTATGGAGGGACCCCACTAACTCTGGGCCACTATAGAGATGCAACCAGGATAGTGGAAAGTGCAATGACTCGGAGAGGATTAGAAGAGCTGTTGACTGTGATGGAAAGGAGAAAGCAGGAGTGAAAAGCCTGGGCATGGAAGCGCTACTTAGGGAGCACTGTGTGGAGGATCTGGTGGCTGCTTGTTGCAAGAGGGAGAAGGCAGACGTACTACTGCCCCAATGTAATGGTAGCCACTGGACTGCCACAAGGAACTAAGGAGAACAGTGTGGTAGAGTCATGCTCCTGACTTTGGGCAAGCTGGGGTTGATAGCACCAGTGAATCACGCCCTATGGAACTGAAAGTGAGGCCTCAAACCAGACCTTAGGCATGCACAGCATTGGGGATGCAGTTAGTAACCAACAGGTACCTTGTATTAGAAGGCATTTCGGAGAAGAACTTGAACTATTTAGCAAAGTTCCATTGCTCACAGTTATAGACACAGATAGTGAAACAGAAGCAGCCTGCACAATAGAGACACATCGACTGGAGTTTGAAAGCTGTGTTTCCAATAAACTATATTGATAATAGTAGAATGTTAACCGTTTAAAGACAAATTGTGTGTTATGCTGTATAATCTGTATATCTGTTCACCACAACTGACAGGACTGATTTTTGTACAGCATTATTGATACTGTTCTTCTGGCCCTATTCCATCTTGTGCACAAAGTATTTGTAATTCTAGGATTCAGTTAGCAATAGCTAGTGTCAAGTTATTCCAGAGGAAAACGTGTAATTGTTTACTCGTCCTTATACAAATATTCACTTGCATTTTGTTGTTTTGAAAAAAATATTGAATATTGTTGATACTCCTTCTGTTGCATTGTATCCTCTATCTGCTTTGTAATACCCCCCCCCCCCACACACACACACACACACACACACACACAACCCCCCATGACATTTCTACAGTAGAATGTCTGCAAACTACAGTATGTAATGGGGCATGCCACAGAGGCTTTGGTACATAGAGGTACAGTGTGAACCCATAGAATCGTATATATGCTAGATTAAAGAATAGTACCAAATGGATCCTGAATAACACCACATGCCCGAGGTCTCAGCCTGGCTAAGCAATCTATAAATAATTTGTTAATTTTAAAAAAACATTGACACTCAATGAGACATTGTGTATTGAGTAATTCATCTAAAATTACTTGCCATCAAGTTCTATATTGTGGTTTTGATAATAAAGTTCCAGGATTAATGGAATAGGGATATTATATATTTACATATTACCTGTGCTACATACAAGGACATGCTGTTTGTGGTTTTGAGGGTTTCATTGTTCATAAAGCCATTAACAGTGAACATTGTAGCTATTTCATTTAAAGATAAGAAATGTATATCAATTACTCAGCGCCTCATGCTGAAAAATAAATTATGTTTCATAATTTATAAACAAGTGAGTAGCAACTCACCTGGTGCCCAGTGGACTTCTCTGTATAGAGAAGCCACTGGCACCCGATATCCACGATGGCTTTGAACAGTAATCCGGACTCCACAATCAATGTTGGAGAAACATCTCGGGGTTGAAACCCTTAGAAAGGCTGTTTTATCCAAAAGTAGATCCAATTCTAGTACAAAAGTACCCCCGCGCTCCGGAGCACAGAAATGATTAGTAGCTTATTATATAATTCATATGTTTATTGCGACGCGTTTCGGTGGAACACACCCGCCTTTCTCAAGCAATTACAAAAGATTTGTAAGGATAACATGGCTATAAATAGATACAATTGAAAGTTTAACTTACAAAACCTGCTTTCGGGGAACGCCAGAGCGGGCGCCATCTTGGTTTCACGAGGTCTTCTCACGTGACGCACCACGTCATTCTAGTCACGTGATTGACTACGTCATTACACTCGATCCATTCATAAAAACGGGTTAGTAGTGGATCTATCCCGTAGCTATAAACAATCCATCCATTCATTCATCGGGGTTATATTGTTTCTATTAAACCTTCCCATTTTTCGTATATTATTACACTTATCCATGAATAAGAGTATTTCTATATATATTGTGAGGGATTAGCGTTTAGGATCGGTAGCAACCTGGGCATAAGCAGTCAGAGACAGTGACACATAGGATAAAGTCTTTAGTCCAGGCTTTGCCTGGGTTTATTTCCAAGCAACAAAAGCAAAATACAGGCCTTAACATCAGGCAAACATAACGTAAATCCTGCTCGTCTGAGCAATTACTATACATGTAGCGTCCCTGTCTACACACTGGTAACACAAATGGCTCCTGCACACAGCCAGCCAGGACTCTCAGACCTGCAAAGGTCTCAGCTCTCCCCCTGGCCCTGTAGGCCCAGGCTTTATATGGCCTGGTACCAGCCCCACCTGGTACGTGGGAGTGACCATCCCACCCTTCACTTTGGTAACTCCAGAAAAGCCGACCCGGATTATACGGCTTGGAGCCACTTACTTGCTACAACGTGTCAGTAACTTCATGCTACTGACACCATACTGCTGGCTTCCTCCACCGAGCCCAGGCTGCTCGGTGGCACGTACCTGGCCAAGTGCTCCCCAACGCCGCATGGGAGAGAATCCTAGGCGAAATATATATGCTCTCCAACACTTTGCCGGTCACCTTCTCACAATATGTATAAAAATATATTAGCCGATAAGACAATTAATTCTCATGTATTATACTATAATCGATTCTAAAACTTTCTATTCCATAAAAATAACAATTCATTTATTAATTAATTATTATATTGGTATTTACCCATATTCTATCTATCTAATATGTTTCTACTTATCACTAACCATGTTTTAGTTTATAAATATTCGTATTTCTGATCATTGTGAATTGTTCCTCTGTTGGTTATCAGTAGTTTTCATAAAATATTGTATTTAAGAAACAATAAAAACAATTAATAAATGAATATATTGTCTATCAAAAAACTGATAATAACGGTACGATTACTTATAAAAATGCATATAAAAAACCCTGTGTTGTGGCGCTTCATAAATGGATATATATTATCTAACATGAATTTTTAATAAAAAATAAATTTAATTAAATTATATTTTTTCTAAAACCTCATTTAATCCTAAAGGTACCAGAGTTTTCAGTCTATATATCCAGTACATTTCCTTCCGACAAAGGTGACTAATGGACTTATTGTGAATGTGTTCCAATGGGGTAACAATTAAATCTTTAGTATCACAATTGTGCACCTCCGCAAAATGGCGGGACACACTGTGCTTGGAATAGCCTTTTCAGATATTAAATTTATGATTATTTATTCATGCTCTCAGTGTGTTTTTGGTTCTCCCCACATGTTTTTTCCCCACAGCTACACTCTATCAAGTAAATGATGTATCTACTCCCACAGCCGAGTTTAACTTTAGTATTTATTTTGATAAATTTTCCTTGAGGTTCTATTCTAATAGAATTTCTACCCTGTTGAATGTGCAGACAACACTTACATTTTGTTTTATTGCATCTATATATCCCTGTTTTTGGTTTTAAAAGAGTATTGGTATTTTTATTCTTTTTCATTTCAGCTCTTGATGGGGCTATAGAATCATGAATTGTCTGATTTTTTCTAAAAATTAATTTAGGATGTTTATCTATAGATTCAATAAGGATTGGATCACTCATAAGGATGGGCCAATCTTTTTTAATTATTTTCCGAATTTCACGTTTTTGGTTATTCTATTTAGTGATAAAAGCTGATCCAAATTTATCTTTATTTTTATTAATTGTTTTTATTGTTTCTTAAATGCAATATTTTATGAAAACTACTGATAACCAACAGAGGAACAATTCACAATGACCACAAATACGAATATTTATAAACTAAAACATGGTTAGTGATAAGTAGAAACTAGAGATGAGCGAACACCAAAATGTTCGGGTGTTCGTTATTCGTAACGAACTTCCCGTGATGCTCGAGGGTTCGTTTCGAACAACGAACCCCATTGAAGTCAATGGGCGACCAGAACATTTTTGTATTTCGCCGATGCTCGCTAAGGTTTTCATGTGTGAAAATCTGGGCAATTCAGGAAAGTGATGGGAATGACACAGTGACGGATAGGGCAGGCGAGGGGCTACATGTTGGGCTGCATCCTAAGTTCACAGGTCCCACTATTAAGCCACAATAGCGGCAAGAGTGGGCCCCCCCCCCTCCCAACAACTTTTACTTCTGAAAAGCGCTCATTAGCATGGCATACCTTTGCTAAGCACCACACTACCTCCAACAAAGCACAATCACTGCCTGCATGACACTCCACTGCCACTTCTCCTGAGTTACATGCTGCCCAACCGCACCCCCTCCCCCCCACAGCGCACACCAAACTGTCCCTGCGCAGCCTTCAGCTGCCCTCATGCCACACCACCCTCATGTCTATTTAGAAGTGCGTCTGCCACGACGAGGGACCGCAGGCACACACTGCACAGGGTTGGCACGGCTAGGTAGCGACCCTCTTTAATAGGGGCGGGGCGATAGCCCACAATGCTGTACAGAAGCAATGAGAAATACAATCCTGTGCCACCGCCATCAGGAGCTGCACACGTGGGCATAGCAATGGGGAACCTATGTGCCACACACTATTCATTCTGTCAAGGTGTCTGCATGCCCCAGTCAGACTGGTTATATGCACCTTAACAGTAACCGCGTTGGTGGTAATGTGGTGGTGACTGCGGACCTAGTACCACGGTTGTATTTTGTTGGTTTTCGGAATGTGGCCAGGATTAAGTGGGCCGTGGCGGGGGGATGGTGGGGGGGCTCTCTTGTAGTGTCGGTAAAGGTGAAATTATTGGACTGCCGCCAGACGAACCAATGCAAAGGCATTTGCCAACAATGTTTTCCCTGTTGGAGGAGGAGGGGGATGTTTTTGAGGCACTACGTGTCCTCTCCACGTGTCCGTGGTTATATGCACCTTAACAGTAACCGCGTTGGTGGTAATGTGGTGGTGACTGCGGACCTAGTACCACGGTTGTATTTTGTTGGTTTTCGGAATGTGGCCAGGATTAAGTGGGCCGTGGCGGGGGGATGGTGGGGGGGCTCTCTTGTAGTGTCGGTAAAGGTGAAATTCTTGGACTGCCGCCAGACGAACCAATGCAAAGGCATTTGCCAACAATGTTTTCCCTGTTGGAGGAGGAGGGGGATGTTTTTGAGGCACTACGTGTCCTCTCCACGTGTCCGTGGTTATATGCACCTTAACAGTAACCGCGTTGGTGGTAATGTGGTGGTGACTGCGGACCTAGTACCACGGTTGTATTTTGTTGGTTTTCGGAATGTGGCCAGGATTAAGTGGGCCGTGGCGGGGGGATGGTGGGGGGGCTCTCTTGTAGTGTCGGTAAAGGTGAAATTCTTGGACTGCCGCCAGACGAACCAATGCAAAGGCATTTGCCAACAATGTTTTCCCTGTTGGAGGAGGAGGGGGATGTTTTCGAGGCACTACGTGTCCTCTCCACGTGTCCGTTCCATGTAAGCAATAGTAGCACTCAAGACAGGCCCCAGTAACAATTCTGAAGCAGCAGTATAGCGGGAGCGCAGTCTTCGTTCCATGTAAGCAATAGTAGCACTCAAGACAGGCCCCAGTAACAATTCTGAAGCAGCAGTATAGCGGGAGCGCAGTCTTCGTTCCATGTAAGCAATAGTAGCACTCAAGACAGGCCCCAGTAACAATTCTGAAGCAGCAGTATAGCGGGAGCGCAGTCTTCGTTCCATGTAAGCAATAGTAGCACTCAAGACAGGCCCCAGTAACAATTCTGAAGCAGCAGTATAGCGGGAGCGCAGTCTTCGTTCCATGTAAGCAATAGTAGCACTCAAGACAGGCCCCAGTAACAATTCTGAAGCAGCAGTATAGCGGGAGCGCAGTCTTCGTTCCATTTCAGTAGCCTTAGTATAGCCAAGGCACAAGTGACATTTATGTAGCTAAACTGTAGGCCAACCCCACACACCTTTCTGTACCATGAGTGCAGGCGAAGAACATAGAAATTACTATGATTACACTGTAGGTGAGGGCCCCAAAAAATTGGTGTACCAACAGTACTAATGTACCTCAGTAAAAATTGGCCATGCCCAACCAAGATGGCAGGTGAATCGCTTTGGTTAATGTGGCTTAAGTGGTAACTAGGCCTGGAGGCAGCCCAGTGTAACGAAAAATTGGTTCAAGTTAAAGTTCCAACGCTTTTAAGCTAATTGAAACTTATAAAAATTGTTCTGAAAAATTATTTGAGTGAGCCTTGTGGCCCTAAGAAAAATTGCCCGTTCAGCGTGATTACGTGAGGTTTCAGGAGGAGGAGCAGGAGGAGGAGGAGGAATATTAGACACAGATTGATGAAGCAGAAATGTCCCCGTTTTGGATGGTGAGAGAGAACGTAGCTTCCATCCGCGGGTGCAGCCTACGTATTGCTTACGTATCGCTGCTGTCCGCTGGTGGAGAACAGAAGTCTGGCGAAATCCAGCCTTTGTTCATCTTGATGAGTGTTAGCCTGTCGGCACTGTCGGTTGACAAGCGGCTACGCTTATCGGTGATGATTCCCCCAGCCGCACTAAACACCCTCTCCGACAAGACGCTAGCCGCAGGACAAGCAAGCACCTCAAGGGCATACAGGGCTAGTTCAGGCCACGTGTCCAGCTTCGACACCCAGTAGTTGTAGGGGGCAGAGGCGTCACCAAGGATGGTCGTGCGATCCGCTACGTACTCCCTCACCATCCTTTTACAGTGCTCCCGCCGACTCAGCCGTGACTGGGGAGCGGTGACACAGTCTTGGTGGGGAGCCATAAAGCTGGCCAGGCCCTTAAAGACTGTTGCACTGCCTGGGATGTACATACTGCTCGATCTACGCACATCCCCTGCTACCTTGCCCTCGGTACTGCGCCTTCTGCCACTAGCGCTGTCGGCTGGGAATTTTACCATCAGCTTGTCCGCAAGGGTCCTGTGGTATAGCAACACTCTCGAACCCCTTTCCTCTTCGGGAATCAGAGTGGGCAGGTTCTCCTTATACCGTGGATCGAGCAGTGTGTACACCCAGTAATCCGTAGTGGCCAGAATGCGTGCAACGCGAGGGTCACGAGAAAGGCATCCTAACATGAAGTCAGCCATGTGTGCCAGGGTACCTGTACGCAACACATGGCTGTCTTCACTAGGAAGATCACTTTCAGGATCCTCCTCCTCCTCCTCCTCCTCCTCCTCAGGCCATACACGCTGAAAGGATGACAGGCAATCAGCCGGTGTACCGTCAGCAGCGGGCCAAGCTGTCTCTTCCCCCTCCTCCTCATCCTCCTCATGCTCCTCCTCCTCCTCCTGTACGCGCTGAGAAATAGACAGGAGGGTGCCCTGACTATCCAGCGGCATACTGTCTTCCCCCGCCCCCGTTTCCGAGCGCAAAGCAGCTGCCTTTATGGTTTGCAGGGAATTTCTCAAGATGCATAGCAGAGGAATGGTGACGCTAATGATTGTAGCATCGCCGCTCACCACCTGGGTAGACTCCTCAAAATTACCAAGGACATGGCAGATGTCTGCCAACCAGGCCCACTCTTCTGAAAGGAATTGAGGAGGCTGACTCCCACTGCGCCGCCCATGTTGGAGTTGGTATTCGACTATAGCTCTACGCTGTTCATAGAGCCTGGCCAACATGTGGAGCGTAGAGTTCCACCGTGTGGGCACGTCGCACAGCAGTCGGTGCACTGGCAGCTTAAAGTGATGTTGCAGGGTGCGCAGGGTGGCAGCGTCCGTGTGGGACTTGCGGAAATGTGCGCAGAGCCGGCGCGCCTTTACGAGCAGGTCTGACAAGCGTGGGTAGCTTTTCAGAAAGCGCTGAACCACCAAATTAAAGACGTGGGCCAGGCATGGCACGTGCGTGAGGCTGCCGAGCTGCAGAGCCGCCACCAGGTTACGGCCGTTGTCACACACGACCATGCCCGGTTGGAGGCTCAGCGGCGCAAGCCAGCGGTCGGTCTGCTGTGTCAGACCCTGCAGCAGTTCGTGGGCCGTGTGCCTCTTATCGCCTAAGCTGAGTAGTTTCAGCACGGCCTGCTGACGCTTGCCCACCGCTGTGCTGCCACACCGCGCGACACCGACTGCTGGCGACATGCTGCTGCTAACACATCTTGATTGTGAGACAGAGGAGGAGGAGGAGGAGGAGGAGGGTGCTTTAGTGGAGGAAGCATACACCTCCGCAGATACCAGCACCGAGCTGGGGCCCGCAATTCTGGGGGTGGGTAGGACGTGAGCGGTCCCAGGCTCTGACTCTGTCCCAGCCTCCACTAAATTCACCCAATGTGCCGTCAGGGAGATGTAGTGGCCCTGCCCGCCTGTGCTTGTCCACGTGTCCGTAGTTAAGTGGACCGTGGCAGTAACCGCGTTGGTGAGGGCGCGCACAATGTTGCGGGAGACGTGGTCGTGCAGGGCTGGGACGGCACATCGGGAAAAGTAGTGGCGACTGGGAACTGAGTAGCGCGGGGCCGCCGCCTCCATGATACTTTTGAAGGACTCCGTTTCCACAACCCTATACGGCAGCATCTCAAGGCTGATGAATTTTGCGATGCGGACGGTTAACGTTTGAGCGTGCGGGTGCGTGGCGGCGTACTTGCGCTTGCGCTCGAACACTTGCGCAAGCGACGGCTGAACGGTGCGCTGAACTACACTGCTGGATGGGGCCGAGGACAGCGGAGATGAGGGTGTGGGTGCAGGCCATGAGGCGGTAGTGCCTGTGTCCTGAGAGGGGGGTTGCATCTCAGTGGCAGGTTGGGGCACAGGGGGAGAGGCAGGGGTGCAAACCGGAGGCGGTGAACGGCCTTTGTCCCACCTTGCGGGGTGCTTGGCCATCATATGTCTGCGCATGGTGGTGGTGGTGAGGCTGTTGGTGTTGGCTCCCCGGCTGAGCTTTGCGCGACAAAGGTTGCACACCACTGTTCGTCGGTCGTCAGGCGTCTCTGTGAAAAACTGCCAGACCTTAGAGCACCTCGGCCTCCGCAGGGTGGCATGGCGCGAGGGGGCGCTTTGGGAAACACTTGGTGGATTATTCGGTCTGGCCCTGCCTCTACCCCTGGCCACTGCACTGCCTCTTGCAACCTGCCCTGCTGATGCCCTTGACTCCCCCTCTGAAGACCTGTCCTCCTGAGTAAGCGTTGCACACCAGGTGGGGTCAGTCACCTCATCGTCCTGCTGCTCTTCCTCCGAATCCTCTGTGCGCTGCTCCCTGGGACTTACTGCCCTTACTACTACCTCACTGCAAGACAACTGTGTCTGATCGTCATCGTCCTCCTCACCCACAGAAAGTTGTTGAGACAGTTGGCGGAAGTCCCCAGCCTCTTCCCCCGGACCCCGGGAACTTTCGAATGGTTGGGCATCAGTGACGATAAACTCCTCTGGTGGGAGAGGAACCGCTGCTGCCCAATCTAAGCAGGGGCCCGAGAACAGTTCCTGGGAGTGTTCCCGCTCCTGAGCAGGTGTCATTGTAGTGGAGTGAGGAGGCTGGGAGGAAGGAGGAGCAGCAGACAGAGGATTCGGATTGGCAGCAGTGGACGGCGCAGAACTGCGGGTAGACGATAGGTTGCTCGAAGCACTTTCTGCCATCCAGGACAGGACCTGCTCACACTGCTCATTTTCTAATAACCGTCTCCCGCGTGGACCCATTAATTGGGCGATGAATGTGGGGACGCCAGAAACGTGCCTCTCTCCTAATCGCGCAGCAGTCGGCTGCGACACACCTGGATCAGGAGCTTGGCCTGTGCCCACACCCTGACTTGGCCCTCCGCGTCCTCGGCCGCGTCCACGTCCTCTAGGCCTACCCCTACCCCTCAGCATGCTGTATTACCAGTGATTTGATTTCACAGGCAGGAAAAAATTGGCGCAAGACTGCAGGCCAAATATAATTTTTGCCCTTTTTGGAAAACGAAAGGCCCCACTGCCTCTAGTGAATGAATTATCTAAGTTTAATAACTGTGCTGTGTCCCTGCTTATGTGTCACAGAACGTGAGGGTAGCAGAGTTATTAACTGTGGCAGAGCAGGTATTTTTTTTCCCAATTAAGGAAAGCAAATGGCGAACCCAGCAGTAAAGCGTAGCTGGCTGCGTATGATTTAGCAATGTTTTTCACGCAGCTCACACGTCTCCACAGGCGTAAGGACGGACACAGGCTGGACAAATAGATTTGTTTTCAGTTTTTTCCCACCAACAGGCAGGACTGCGTATATTCAATGAACCTGAGAAGTTTAATAACTGTGCTGTGTCCCTGCTTATGTGTCACAGAACGTGAGGGTAGCAGAGTTATTAACTGTGGCAGAGCAGGTATTTTTTTTCCCAATTAAGGAAAGCAAATGGCGAACCCAGCAGTAAAGCGTAGCTGGCTGCGTATGATTTAGCAATGTTTTTCACGCAGCTCACACGTCTCCACAGGCGTAAGGACGGACACAGGCTGGACAAATAGATTTGTTTTCAGTTTTTTCCCACCAACAGGCAGCACTGCGTATATTCAATGAACCTGAGAAGTTTAATAACTGTGCTGTGTCCCTGCTTATGTGTCACAGAACGTGAGGGTAGCAGAGTTATTAACTGTGGCAGAGCAGGTATTTTTTTTCCCAATTAAGGAAAGCAAATGGCGAACCCAGCAGTAAAGCGTAGCTGGCTGCGTATGATTTAGCAATGTTTTTCACGCAGCTCACACGTCTCCACAGGCGTAAGGACGGACACAGGCTGGACAAATAGATTTGTTTTCAGTTTTTTCCCACCAACAGGCAGCACTGCGTATATTCAATGAACCTGAGAAGTTTAATAACTGTGCTGTGTCCCTGCTTATGTGTCACAGAACGTGAGGGTAGCAGAGTTATTAACTGTGGCAGAGCAGGTATTTTTTTTCCCAATTAAGGAAAGCAAATGGCGAACCCAGCAGTAAAGCGTAGCTGGCTGCGTATGATTTAGCAATGTTTTTCACGCAGCTCACACGTCTCCACAGGCGTAAGGACGGACACAGGCTGGACAAATAGATTTGTTTTCAGTTTTTTCCCACCAACAGGCAGCACTGCGTATATTCAATGAACCTGAGAAGTTTAATAACTGTGCTGTGTCCCTGCTTATGTGTCACAGAACGTGAGGGTAGCAGAGTTATTAACTGTGGCAGAGCAGGTATTTTTTTTCCCAATTAAGGAAAGCAAATGGCGAACCCAGCAGTAAAGCGTAGCTGGCTGCGTATGATTTAGCAATGTTTTTCACGCAGCTCACACGTCTCCACAGGCGTAAGGACGGACACAGGCTGGACAAATAGATTTGTTTTCAGTTTTTTCCCACCAACAGGCAGCACTGCGTATATTCAATGAACCTGAGAAGTTTAATAACTGTGCTGTGTCCCTGCTTATGTGTCACAGAACGTGAGGGTAGCAGAGTTATTATAACTCTGGCAGAGCAGGTATTTTTTTTCCCAATTAAGGAAAGCAAATGGCGAACCCAGCAGTAAAGCGTAGCTGGCTGCGTATGATTTAGCAATGTTTTTCACGCAGCTCACACGTGTCCACCGCCCGTAAGGACGGACAGAGGCTGGACAAATAGATTTGTTTTCAGTTTTTTCCCACCAACAGGCAGCACTGCGTATATTCTATGAATAATAACTGTGTTGTGGCCCTGCCTATACAATTCTTTCCCTGCAGTATCAATGGAGGGTGGAATGCTCTGCAGAGGCGATTTTGAGAAGCCCAAAAAAAATGCAGCACAGCCAACAGCAGCCTGGACAGTACTGCACACGGATAAATATGGCCCTAGAAAGGACCGTTGAGGTTCTTGAAGGCTACACTCACTCCTAACACTCTCCCTGCCTATGCAGCACTTCTGTCCCTAATGCCAGGTGCAACGGTCTGCAGAGGCGATTTTGAGAAAAAAAAAAATCCCACTGCTAACAGCAGCCAACACACAGCTATCAGTGGCCCTAATAAGGACCTTTGGGGGGTCTTGAAGCCTACACTAACTACCAATTCTTTCCCTACAGCAGCTCCGGTATAAACAGCACTGTCCCTCATCTAACTCACCAGGCATCTGAGGCGAGCCGCGGGAGGGGCCGACTTTTATATTCGGCGAACACCTGATCTCGCCAGCCACTCACAGCAGGGGGGTGGTATAGGGCTTAAACGTTGCAGGGGGAAGTTGTAATGCCTTCCCTGTCTTTCAATTGGCCAGAAAAGCGCGCTAACGTCTCAGGGAAGGAAGTGAAAGTAACCAGAACACCGCATGGTGTTCGTCACGAATAACGAACATCCCGAACACCCTAATATTCGCACGAATATCAAGCTCGGACGAACGCGTTCGCTCATCTCTAGTAGAAACATATTAGATAGATAGAATATGGGTAAATACCAATATAATAATTAATTAATTAATTGTTATTTTTATGGAATAGAAAGTTTTAGAATGGATTATAGTATAATATATGAGAATTAATTGTCTTATTGGCTAATATATTTTTATACATATGGAAATACTCTTATTCATGGATGAGTGTAATAATATACGAAAAATGAGAAGGTTTAATAGAAACAATATAACCCCGATGAATGTATGGATGGATTGTTTATAGCTACGGGATAGATCCACTACTAACCCGTTTTTATGAAAGGATCGAGTGTAATGACATAGTCAATCACGTGACTAGAATGACGTGGTGCGTCACGTGAGAAGACCTCGTGACACCAAGATGGCGCCCGCTCTGGCGTTCCCCGAAAGCAGGTTTTGTAAGTTAAACTTTCAATTGTATCTATTTATAGCCATGTTATCTTTACAAATCTTTTGTAATTGCTTGAGCAAGGCGGGTGTGTTCCACCAAAACGCATTGCAATAAACATGAATTATATAATAAGCTACTAATCGTTTCTGGGCTCTGGAGCGCGGGGGTACTTTTGTACTAGAATTGAATCTACTATTTAAAGATAAGCTAATTCTTCCTTAAAGGTCACAATCTACATTTTTGCATACTAACACCTTCATTGGACTATTTGCCTAAAACATTGTGGTCCACACTATTTCGACCAATTCTACTGGGCAAACATTCCACGTGAGAGATCATCATGAAGACCCAACTCCAGATCAATACTACTGAATTGTATATGGTGTCTAAACAACTGATTCTATTTTGTTTTCACAGTTTTGAAATGATTGACAGAACTGTAGCTTGTAATAATAATACTCTGGATAATTTTATCCTCTTAGGCTTTTCAGAAGGACAGCCTATATTCTCACTGTTAATTGCACTAACCTACACAATGATCATAATTGGGAATTTCGCTGTATTTAGCGTTATCCAGGTAGACACCCACCTCAAAACTCCTATGTATTTTTTCTTGAGTTGTTTATCCTTATTAGATGTCTGTTACTCTACAGTCACTCTCCCGGCTATGATGGTCAACGCTATTACAGGGGACAGGAGGATATCCTTTCATAGATGTTTCACACAGCTCTATTTCTTCGTCTGCTTTGGAGGATCTGAATGTCTTCTTCTTGCTGCAATGGCTTATGACCGATATGTAGCCATATGTAACCCCCTTCGTTACCATGTGGTTATGAATAAAACCTTTTGCTTAGGCTTCGTTGCTGGATGTTGGGTTTGTGGATTGTTGAATGCTGTGTTCCACACTTTAATGACTTTAAAGCTGACTTTCTGTGGAGATTATCATATCAATCATTTCTTCTGTGATGTCCTTCCAATGTTGGAAGCAGCTTGCAGTGACATACAGAGCAGCCAAGTGTTGTTACATGTGGTTACCCTATTTCTAGGAATGTCTCCTTTTCTACTTGTGATGAATTCCTACATACATATCATTTCTACTATCCTGAAAATCCGCTCCTCAGAAGGAAGACAGAAGGTCTTCTCCACATGTTCCTCACATCTCATAGTTGTCACTGTCTTTTACATAACTGCTATGTTTAACTACAATGGACCGATTTCTGGAGATTCCTTCATCATTGTCCGTGTATCATCTATTCTGTATAGTATTGTTCCCCCACTGTTAAATCCTATCATATACAGCCTTAGAAATAAAGATGTGAAGAGAGCCTTGAAAAAAGTACTTGAGATGCCGATAGGTTCATATGTACAGATGGCTAAGTGATCGTCAGTGAAAGTGACCTTTTACACTGGTGAACCTCTCGGGGCCAAATAGATGGGATATTAGGGAACTGTATAAGACAACATAAGAACCTGGTCATTATCCAGGAAGGCTTCTCGAAGAGGTGGTCTACTGGAGAAGTTTCACCTTAAACCATTCATGCTTCAAAAAAAACATTCCTCCAATTCAAAAACGTAAATTGTGGTGTAGCAGACATGTAGCTACCTCTCCAGTCATTGTCCTGCTGAATGACGATGGACGCCTTTGATTATGCCTCAGATATTTCAATTAAGCAAAGCAAAAGCCCCTTAAGTCCTTTCCAACATGTGTCTAAAATAATCTAAATATTTATATGTGAACACATTAACAAAAGAAAATGTGCAGTATATTATATATACCCTAGAATAAAGCCATTAAAAAATATAGTCCATTCTGCAAAAAACAAGCCCTTATACGGCTATATCGACATAAAAATTAAAAAAGTAATAGCTCTTGTAAGTGGGGATTAAACAAACAATTTTTTTCAATAAAAACATAAAAGACAAAACTGGTTGAAGTAGCAGGGCCATACAGGGGCTAAAAAGCAGCCCCAAGACACAAACACTATCAGCCCACATACAATAATACCGTAAACTCAATATCACAAAAGATAGCAACGCAATATGTACCATGTGTCAAATTTTGCTTTGCTTAGTTGTGCCCCTTATTACTCTTTTACATATGTTATTCGCAATATTGACTCAAGATGGGAAATTAAAATGGAATATAGAAATACCTAATCGTACAGTCATAGACAGGAGTACACTTGTCTTCTTTAGTCAGGGACAAGTGTACCTCTATACATGCAGCAATAAAACGGATAGTACCACCATACAGTGCTATACAGTAAAGGCTGATTTACACGCAATGATTATTGCTGAAACTTCATCCAAACGACGGCTTTTGAGCATTAGCCATTGTCTGTAAATGTGTGCCCATCGTACACTTACTGTGCACTCTGCGTTCATCCCTGAGTTCAGCTCAGCATAAAGGCCATAGTCCCTCATAAGGGGAGGTCAGGCTGTGTTCTCCGCAGGCAACGCTGATAGCATTGTATGTTAGCAGCAGAACAAAAGCAATGTATTTAGAGAATAGATCACCCACTGTTCTCTAAATACATGCAAATTAACCCTTTCCAATCCAATGTCGGGCCTGCCCCGACATCATAATTTCCCTCCACAGCTCCGATGTCGGGGCAGGCCCGACACTGCAGTGCAGGAGTACATCTGCACCCGATCATCAGGCACATCGGGTGCAGATACACTTCTGCACTGGTCCTCATTGAGGACCCCCGAGGAGAAGGCAGAAATGGTTTTTAACCCTTTCTGCCTTCTCCTTTACACATTACATAGTGCTCAATTAGCGCTATGTAATGCAGAAGATTTCGAACGGTGATCATGTGACCGCCGGTGTCACCTGACCCCCAGCGGTCACATGAACGCTGAGCCAGGAGCCTGCACCATGAGGGGGCCTGCTTACCTGTCCGCCATCTTCCGCATTCTCCCGGCTCGGCGATCATGTAACCGCTGGGTGTCACCTGACCCCAGCGGTCGCATGACCGCCAAGCCCGGAGGCAGAGGGAGAATACTGAAGACGCTGGACAGGTAAGCAGGCCCCCCCACGGTGCAGTGAGCATCTGCACCCTCCTGAACTCTGTCAGTTCAGGAGGGTGCAGGGAAATGTATTTTTTCTCATCCATTCTCACCAGCTCCAATTTATTTGGAGCTGGAGAGAATGAATGAGAAAAAATAATTGGATTGGAAAGAGTTAAGCTGGTTAGCTACTAATTGTACCTAATTAGTACCTAATGCAAAATGATCTCTCAAAACTGTCTGTTACTGATGAACATGATTTGCAGACCACTCACCAACTTGGTAACTCTTCTCTGAACTTGCTCCAATTTGTCTATGTCTTTTTTAAAGTGGGGTGCCCTATTTGCTGCTTAGCCCTATTCCTCCAATTCTGTATGTGTTTTTTTTTTCATTTTTCTTGCCCAAATGTAGGACATTGCATTTCTCCTTGTTAAATACTATTCTGTTAGTTGGACCTGTAAATGGACCTTAACCTGCTAGCAGTTTTACATGGGGACATTGCAGGATATAATTATGCTGCAGACTATATAACACTGATCAGACAAAGTCACAGACAGAATACATAATTAGATCACCCGTCACTATTCCTGACATGTTTGTTTTAATAAATACTTGTATTTCTCATTGAATAACAATTTTCTACATTGTGCCATTTCTTCGTTATTCTTCCTAGAAATGTATGAATACTGTGTTTCCACCGCAAATTACACACTTTCTTATATTCATTTTTGCTCCAATAAAGACACAGTGTCTTATTTTTTGGTGGGGGGGTCTCATAAAACTCACCTAGCAGAGGGCGTCTGGGTGTAGGGCTCTGGCAATCTTCCACATAGTCCTCAGCACTGAGAGAGCATTCTTTTGCTGTAACGGGGCTTGAATAACCTGGCTCCAGCAAGATATTGCTTTGATTGGTTAAGGAACACCGCCTCAGCAAATCAGAGCTGGCATTCAATGAAACAATCATAGCCATTCAGTGATGTCATTAACTGAATGGCTGTGAGTGGATTATTGAGCATCGTTCTCTAATTGGCTGAGCTACAGCGCTCCCGCATGCAGAATCCGACCCACTCATGGGCATGTGACCTAATTTATTAATTTCCAGGAGAAATAACAATGCTTCAGAATGGCTGTTTGAAGGTTTCTCACAATAAAAATAAACTTAACAGGGGGCAGATTAGTGGGTGAAATAAAGAAAAACGTGTACTCACCTCTTAACTGTTGCCCAGCTCCAATGCCTATGGTCCATCCAACACTGGAAGCGCCTGCAGGGTTCACATCGTTCAGATGACTGTTGGGACCAATCACTGTCCTCCACAGTCAAATACTGCCCATGCAGACTTGACTGCTGAGGACAATAATTGACTGAGCTGTCAAACGAACAATAAATGGCATGTGATGGCTGCAGGAGCATTGGACCACAGCAGTGGTGCTGTTTCGGAAATACATTTAAGAGGCGAGTATACATGTTTTCTTTACTTTATCCACTTATCTGCCCATACCAATTATATTTATGTTGGAAAACCCCTTTAAATGCTACTTTTTGTCCTTGTCATAGCTTATGATGAAAATACCCATCGTCCAGTGAATCTGTTACATTTAATGAATGGTGACATACTGACATATGTGCCGCAATGTCTAAAACTGCCTACAAGCAAAGTTTTCCAAGTCTGTAAGTAAATGCAGTTAGCAGTAACTTCACTGAGGCAGTATGAAGCCGCAATAGGTATACCAGTGCTATCTTATCTGTAGCATGCGTTAAGGTGCCAGTATACCTTCAGCAACTGTTGGACAAGCAATTGTTAGACTGACAGCAGTCATCACCGGCTTCCCCACACACATGAACATTCATCTCAGCCAAGCTTTCATGTATTTAGGGAGGTAAGCTGCAGCCAGACAGGTCTGGTGCCATCTTATGTCCAGGGGAACGAAAGGATTGGGCTTTGAATGTTTAATGTATATGGGAGCCTTTAGGCTTGTAAAGAAATATTTGAGGGGGTAATACAGCCAATCACAGAGGCACAAGCACTATTCCTCCTCACATTATCATTCTATCTTCCCATGTTCGTCCACCCTACAGCCCCTAGTGCAACCATTTAGATGATGATTCAATCTTAGTGATAAAAGAAGAGAGAGGGGACAGAGAACCTTGGAGACAGGGGTCCGTTAATAGTAGAGAGGGGTTAGAGCACATGGACATGCAGAATATCGGTTTGGCGTAGGAGTAAATAAATAGTCCTACTTCAATAAATTGAAGTAGGACTATTTAATAATTCAATAAAGACCTCTTTTACCACTACTAGTGTCTCCATCAGCATATTGATACAGGTTGCGGCAGACCCTAGCTTTCTACCTCCTGTTCACAGCAAGTGTGCACAACGAGGAGCAGAGCCAATGAACTTCTTTCTCTTATGCAACATTTCATCATTAAGTAGAAAATTAAAAAGATCTGATTGTAACAACTCATACTATAAAATTATTATTTGTCACTGTTGGTAAATGAATTAAAAAAAAAAAGTAAAAATCAATTCCAGAATAGCTGTTTTCTGTTCATGCTGCCAACCAAAAACAGGGGGAAAATGAGCCAAAAAGTCATATGTACTGCAAAATAGTACCAATAAAAAAGTCTAGTCGTCCTAGCTGTTATATAGTTAAGTTAGCTGAAAAATAAAAATGATTTTATTGTTGGAATGTAGCGACACAAAACAAATCATTCCATTAAAAAAAATATTAAAATAGGAAAAAAATAACAAAAACTATACACATTTGGTATTGCAGTAATCAGAACAACCCATAGGATAAAGTTAGACCTCTTTCACGCAGGCATTTTGAAAATGACTGCTAAAAAAGTCTGACTAAGCCTCCATTCATTTCAATGGGGCCTCTCAGACGAGCGTTTTAGCACAGTGTTTTTAGCGCATGATAAATTGAATGCTGTATGTTCTATTTTACTGCTCTGCACAATGTAAAACGCTGCCTAAAAAACCGCATCATTTTTACAAACGCTTGTGTGAGAGTGGCCTTAACACATGATTTTTATCACAGAGTGAACACTTTAAAAATAAATCACAGAAAATAATTGCAAAATTATTTTCTTTTTCCTTTTTACTCAGAAAACTCATAAAAATAGTTAAATACAGTGTAAATACTTCAAAATGTTTCCTAGAAAAACTACCACTTATCCCACAGAATGCAAGATGTCATACAAGTACATTACAGAAAAAATGTTAAAGTTCTGTTAAATTTCACAGAGTGTTACTCAGCAGGGAGCAACATTGAACTCGGTAGAAAGCTGCTTCCAGGGTAAAACAATATGAAAATATGATGTAGAACTTTTCAGATCAATAATAAGCAGTTTACTAAAGCAGTTATCTTATTTTAAACTGCCCTGGGGGCCCAAGAAGTAAACCCATGAGTTCTGTAAATTACCCAAGAGTCTAGCTCCCTGCCTGCAAGTCCTTGGTGAGTTTCCATGATTTTCTCTATATAGGACAAGCTTCATTACTTACCAATACTTGGAAGCTGACAATACAAGTCTACTCTCTCTATATTGGAGAGTTTCTTAAAGACAAACATGTCCATCAATAAGGAATATTCCACTCTGCACAATTTGGAAAGCACATTATTCTCTTATGACTCAATATTAATTGTATGCAGCTCACCTGCTCTTCAGCACGCAGGGAATATTTTTTTTATTTTACAGTATAAATCAAATTCCTCATAAAACCTCTAGGAAGAGCAGATGTGCTTAGATCATTGTATTGGGTCTTCTCTTTCCAGATACTAGTGGTCGTCTGGGATCAAAGACTTTACCGATGTAATCTTGTATCATGCCGGACATCCCCTTTATCAAATATTTGGCCATGTTATGGAGAACTTTTTAGTCCAGAGTCGGTAAGGTAGAAGATGAAAGGTGACCTCAACTTCTCAGTTTTGCAGCAAAGATATCTTGGTCATTACGTAGTTTTCATACTGAGCATTTGAAAGTTGCAGTGGGTGATCTGTCAAAGATTTTCATAAGCCTTTGTTTCTCTTCAGTCAATGAGAAATGCAGAGAAAAAAATGTCTGGTTACCTATTACATGTTCAAGAGAACATTCTTCAGAGCTTGTATTAGGCAACATATGATAAAATTGTTCATCCCTTGTGTTTCCTAAGCAGTGGTTTGCATGTACAGTACTTTTGTGGGGATCTGGATGTACTGTATCTCTCCCATTATGTACGAATTCTAGAGTTCCTAAAAAACATTTGCTCCAGATATGAAGAAAGAAAAGAAGATGGAAGAAAGCCAATGCCGCTGTTCTGCTCATGTAGTAAAACTCCAACTGTTTTATATGCCAGTTTTAATGTATATATTTGTGAACTGTCAGAATTTCTTCTTTTTTGGATGCCCAGTAATCTGTAGGAAAATACTAGTCCAGTCATAGAGAATATTGCCACTAAATTGTCCAAATAATTAACAAGAAGAAGTCACTTCAGCAGTTCCTTAACAAGAAAAAACCTTCAAGAAATACTCAATTTAATTTCCCTTTTTTTCTTTGGGTTAGGGAAGTAAATTGGATGGAAGCAGAAAATAAAACATTGAATGATTTTATCCTACTTGGATTCTTGGAAGGACGGGCTGTTTGTTCAATTTTAATGGCCACAGTTTACATAATGATCACCATCAGTAATTTCGCAGTGTTCAGTATCATTAAGGTGGACAGCCATCTGCAGACCCCGATGTATTTCTTGTTGAGTTGTCTATCCTTACTGGACATCTGTTATTCTACAGTCACTCTTCCAGCTATGCTGGTCAATGCTATCACTGGGAACAGGAGGATATCCTACCATATATGTATCACACAGCTCTATTTTTTTGTCTGTTTCGGGGGATCTGAATCTCTTCTCTTAGCCGCTATGGCTTATGACCGATACGTGGCCATATGTAACCCCCTCCATTACCACATCATTATGAATAAGACGTTCTGCTTAGGATTTGTTTCTGGGTGCTGCATTTGTGGGGCGTTGGATGCTGTATTCCACACTTCCATGACCCTGAAGCTAACTTTCTGTGGAGATCATCATATAAACCATTTCTTCTGTGACATTCTTCCAATGTTGGAAGCAGCATGCAGTGACATTCACAGCAGCCAAATGTTGGTAAAAGTGGCTACCTTATTTTTTGGAATGTCTCCTTTTCTGCTTGTGATGAATTCCTACATACATATAATTTCCACTATCTTGAAAATCCGCTCTTCGGAAGGAAGACAGAAGGTTTTCTCTACGTGTTCCTCACATCTCACAGTTGTCAGTATCTTCTATATTGCTGGCATTTTCAACTACAATCATCTTAGTTCTGGAGGTTCTTTCATCATTGTCCAAGTTTCGTCTTTTCTCTATGGTGTTCTGTCCCCACTGTTAAACCCTGTCATCTACTGTTTGAGAAATCAAGAGGTGAAGAAAGCCTTGAAAAAAGCAATCACTAGAATATAAACTGTGATGATGAAAACAATGAGGGTATTTAACTTGACCTTAGAGAGTCAGCTTGGTATTATTGCCAAGACAAAACTGACAGATCGTGTTATGACAAGTGCAGGGCCTGAGAGGCAGAGCATGCCACAAACACTTAAAGAACAAAAAAGTGAGAATCAGTGTCATTGGCTTCAATGCTTTGACTTGTCAGAACTTTTCCTAAGTAGAGCCCCACCCTTCTTCTAATAAATGTATGGTTTCCATTTTTTTTTTGTAAATGTAGATTTTTTTTCTTGGTGTTAAATATTTTTAAATGTATACAATTTGCATTTAGTGTGTATATATATAATTCATATACAGATATTGACAAAAAAGTGGGCGCAATTACCAATAATGCTATTGTACAGGGTGGTAGGCCAATATATAGTCACTCTGTAGAATATGCCATATTCCACAAAATAGAGCAGATCTATTAAATAATATCACACTACTATTTTATACCCGGGGATACCCTACTTCCCCGGAAATAAGCGCTAGCCTAATTTTCGGGAGGCTTGAAATATAAGCCCTACCCCAAAAATAAGCCCTAGTTACACTACATAAAAAAAATACATTAGCTAGCAGGCTTGGTCCATGTCCCTCCCACTGCTCTCCAGATGTTTAATGCGGTTCGGCGCAGTTCCCGCAGTCCTCAGTCACTCGCATAACATTACTTCCTGGTTACAGGATTCAGAAATCTCACCTCCAGGAAGTAGTGGCTGTGATTGGTTGTTCGATGATTCTTCGGCGACCTGTGGCAGGAGGGCTGAGAACAGGTTGATGGCCGCTACTTTTAAGTTGCATCCCTGGGCTGCGTCCACTACTTTAGCCAGGGATGCGCTTTCCCGGGTAGGCTGAAGTTCTTTACCACTGCCTAGAGGCTCACAGACGGTCTCAAATTGTTCCCCACAGTACTGCATGGCTCGCGGTGGGGTTCTCCAGTCTCGGGAGCCCATGGGGCCACAGTACACCATTTCAGAGCTCTCCCCATTCAGGAGCTCCTGGGAGACCTTCCTTTCCCACCGCCATCCAAGCCACGCTCCCGTAATAAGCCCTGCCATGTTCCCAAACTGAACCCTATGTCCACATATGGGGCATTCCTAAAAACTGCAGAATCCAGGTAATAAATCTTGAGTTTTCTTTCTCTGCTAACTCCTGCTGACTTATGGAAAAAATGCTTTTAAATTGAAAATTTGCAAACATAATTGAACTGTTCTCGATTCTGATGCACTTCTAATTCCTGTAAAACACCTACAGGGTTAATAAACTTTTTAAATACCATTTTGCATACTTTGAGAGGTGCATTTTTTTTAAATGGGTGATTTATTGGGGTTGTGTCATAATATATGCTCTTAAAATCCATGTCAGCACTAAACTGGTCCTTTAAAAAAAATCAGCTTCTGAAATTTGGTAGTAAATGTGAAAAATGAGTCCTAAGACGACAAATAACACTTAAATATGATTGCAATATAAAGTCGGCCTATGGTCAATGTTAATAATTAACTATTTTGGGGTGTTTGAATATCTATCCTACAAGTAGAAAAACTCCAAATTTGAAAATTGCGATTTTTTTCCAAATCTTTAGTAAAGTTAGATTTTTTTCTTAATAAAGACAAAATTTATTGATGAAAATTTATCACAAACAAACTTCAATATGTCACGAAAAAAATAACTCAGAATCGCATTGATGAGTAAAAGCATTCAAAGTTATTACTAGAGATGAGTGAACACCAAAATGTTCGGGTGTTCGTTATTCGGAACGAACTTCCCGCGATGTTCGAGGGTTCGTTTCGAAGTCAATGGGCGACCAGAGCATTTTTGTATTTCGCCGATGCTCGCTAAGGTTTTCATGTGTGAAAATCTGGGCAATTCAAGAAAGTGATGGGAATGACACAGAAACGGATAGGGCAGGCGAGGGGCTACATGTTGGGCTGCATCTCAAGTTCCCAGGTCCCACTATTAAGCCACAATACCGGCAAGAGTGCCCCCCCCCCCCTCCCAACAACTTTTACTTCTGAAAAGCCCTCATTAGCATGGCATACCTTTGCTAAGCACCACACTAGCTACAACAAAGCACAATCACTGCCTGGATGACACTCCGCTGCCACTTCTCCTGGGTTACATGCTGCCCAACCGCCCCCCCCTCCCCCCCACAGCGCACACCAAACTGTCCCTGCGCAGCCTTCAGCTGCCCTCATGCCACACCACCCTCATGTCTATTTAGAAGTGCGTCTGCCATGAGGAGGAACCGCAGGCACACACTGCAGAGGGTTGGCACGGCTAGGCAGCAACCCTCTTTAAAAGGGGCGGGGCGATAGCCCACAATGCTGTACAGAAGCAATGAGAAATAGAATCCTGTGCCACCGCCATCAGGAGCTGCACACGTAGGCATAGCAATGGGGAACCTATGTGCCACGCACTATTCATTCTGTCAAGGTGTCTGCATGCCCCAGTCAGACTGGTAATATGTACCTTAACAGTAACCGCGTTGGTGGTAATGTGGTGGTGACTGCGGACCTAGTAGCACGGTTGTATTTTGTTGGTTTTCGGAATGCGGCCAGGATTCAGTGGGCCGTGGCGGGGGGATGGTGTGGGGGCTCTCTTGTTGTGTCGGTAAAGGTGAAATTCTTGGACTGCCACCAGACGAACCAATGCAAAGACATTTGCCAAGAATGTTTTCCCTGTTGGAGGAGGAGGGGGATGTTTTTGAGGCACTACATGTCCTCTCCACGTGTCCGTGGTTATATGCACCTTTACAGTAACCGCGTTGGTGGTAATGTGGTGGTGACTGCGGACCTAGTAGCACGGTTGTATTTTGTTGGTTTTCGGAATGCGGCCAGGATTAAGTGGGCCGTGGCGGGGGGATGGTGTGGGGGCTCTCTTGTTGTGTCGGTAAAGGTGAAATTCTTGGACTGCCACCAGACGAACCAATGCAAAGACATTTGCCAAGAATGTTTTCCCTGTTGGAGGAGGAGGGGGATGTTTTTGAGGCACTACGTGTCCTCTCCACGTGTCCGTGGTTATATGCACCTTTACAGTAACCGCGTTGGTGGTAATGTGGTGGTGACTGCGGACCTAGTAGCACGGTTGTATTTTGTTGGTTTTCGGAATGCGGCCAGGATTAAGTGGGCCGTGGCGGGGGGATGGTGTGGGGGCTCTCTTGTTGTGTCGGTAAAGGTGAAATTCTTGGACTGCCACCAGACGAACCAATGCAAAGGCATTTGCCAAGAATGTTTTCCCTGTTGGAGGAGGAGAGGGGGTGTTTTTGAGGCACTACGTGTCCTCTCCACGTGTCCGTGGTTATATGCACCTTAACAGTAACCGCGTTGGTGGGAAATGGCCTCGCCGCCATCATGTCTTTGGGAAGCCTCTGTTTCCACACCCCAGAGACATACCATTAGCAGCGGTATAGGCAGAGCCCAGAATTCGTAACATTTCAGCCGTAGCATTAGGACAGGCCCCACTAACATATCAGTAGCAGCATTATAGGAGGAGCGCAGTCTTCGTTCCATGTCAGCAATAGTAGCACTCAAGACAGGCCCCAGTAACAATTCCGAAGCAGCAGTATAGCGGGAGCGCAGTCTTCGTTCCATGTCAGCAATAGTAGCACTCAAGACAGGCCCCAGTAACAATTCCGAAGCAGCAGTATAGCGGGAGCGCAGTCTTCGTTCCATGTCAGCAATAGTAGCACTCAAGACAGGCCCCAGTAACAATTCCGAAGCAGCAGTATAGCGGGAGCGCAGTCTTAGTTCCATTTCAGTAGCCTTAGTATAGCCAAGGCCCAAGTTACATTGATGTAGCTAAAGTGTAGGCCAACCCCACACACCTTTCTGTACCATGAGTGCAGGCGAAGAACATACAAATTGCTATGATTACACTGTAGGTGAGGGCCCCAAAAATTTGGTGTACCAACAGTACTAATGTACCTCAGTAAAAATTGGCCATGCCCAACCAAGATGGCAGGTGAATCGCTTTGGTTAATGTGGCTTAAGTGGTAACTAGGCCTGGAGGCAGCCCAGTGTAACGAAAAATTGGTTCAAGTTAAAGTTCCAACGCTTTTAAGCGCATTGAAACTTATAAAAATTGTTCAGAAAAATTATTTGAGTGAGCCTTGTGGCCCTAAGAAAAATTGCCCGTTCAGCGTGATTACGTGAGGTTTCAGGAGGAGGAGCAGGAGGAGGAGGAGGAATATTACACACAGATTGATGAAGCAGAAATGTCCCCGTTTTGGATGGTGAGAGAGAACGTAGCTTCCATCCGCGGGTGCAGCCTACGTATTGCTTACGTATCGCTGCTGTCCGCTGGTGGAGAACAGAAGTCTGGGGAAATCCAGCCTTTGTTCATCTTGATGAGTGTTAGCCTGTCGGCACTGTCGGTTGACAAGCGGCTACGCTTATCTGTGATGATTCCCCCAGCCGCACTAAACACCCTCTCCGACAAGACGCTAGCCGCAGGACAAGCAAGCACCTCAAGGGCATACAGCGCTAGTTCAGGCCACGTGTCCAGCTTCGACACCCAGTAGTTGTAGGGGGCAGAGGCGTCACCGAGGATGGTCGTGCGATCCGCTACGTACTCCCTCACCATCCTTTTACAGTGCTCCCGCCGACTCAGCCTTGACTGGGGAGCGGTGACACAGTCTTGGTGGGGAGCCATAAAGCTGGCCAGGCCCTTAAAGACTGTTGCACTGCCTGGGATGTACATGCTGCTCGATCTACGCACATCCCCTGCTACCTTGCCCTCGGTACTGCGCCTTCTGCCACTAGCGCTGTCGGATGGGAAGTTTACCATCAGCTTGTCCGCAAGGGTCCTGTGGTATAGCAACACTCTCGAACCCCTTTCCTCTTCGGGAATCAGAGTGGGCAGGTTCTCCTTATACCGTGGATCGAGCAGTGTGTACACCCAGTAATCCGTCGTGGCCAGAATGCGTGCAACGCAAGGGTCACGAGAAAGGCATCCTAACATGAAGTCAGCCATGTGTGCCAGGGTACCTGTACACAACACATGGCTGTCTTCACTAGGAAGATCACTTTCAGGATCCTCCTCCTCCTCCTCCTCCTCCTCCTCCTCCTCCTCCTCAGGCCATACACGCTGAAAGGATGACAGGCAATCAGCCGGTGTACCGTCAGCAGCGGGCCAAGCTGTCTCTTCCCCCTCCTCCTCATCCTCCTCATGCTCCTCCTCCTCCTCCTGTACGCGCTGAGAAATAGACAGGAGGGTGCCCTGACTATCCAGCGGCATACTGTCTTCCCCCGCCCCCGTTTCCGAGCGCAAAGCAGCTGCCTTTATGGTTTGCAGGGAATTTCTCAAGATGCATAGCAGAGGAATGGTGACGCTAATGATTGTAGCATCGCCGCTCACCACCTGGGTAGACTCCTCAAAATTACCAAGGACATGGCAGATGTCTGCCAACCAGGCCCACTCTTCTGAAAGGAATTGAGGAGGCTGACTCCCACTGCACCGCCCATGTTGGAGTTGGTATTCGACTATAGCTCTATGTTGTTCATAGAGCCTGGCTAACATGTGGAGCGTAGAGTTCCACCGTGTGGGCACGTCGCACAGCAGTCGGTGCACTGGCAGCTTAAAGTGATGTTGCAGGGTGCGCAGGGTGGCAGCGTCCGTGTGGGACTTGCGGAAATGTGCGCAGAGCCGGCGCGCCTTTACGAGCAGGTCTGACAAGCGTGGGTAGCTTTTCAGAAAGCGCTGAACCACCAAATTAAAGACGTGGGCCAGGCATGGCACGTGCGTGAGGCTGCCGAGCTGCAGAGCCGCCACCAGGTTACGGCCGTTGTCACACACGACCATGCCCGGTTGGAGGCTCAGCGGCGCAAGCCAGCGGTCGGTCTGCTCTGTCAGACCCTGCAGCAGTTCGTGGGCCGTGTGCCTCTTATCGCCTAAGCTGAGTAGTTTCAGCACGGCCTGCTGACGCTTGCCCACCGCTGTGCTGCCACACCGCGCGACACCGACTGCTGGCGACATGCTGCTGCTAACACATCTTGATTGCGAGACAGAGGAGGAGGAGGAGGAGGAGGAGGGTGCTTTAGTGGAGGAAGCATACACCTCCGCAGATACCACCACCGAGCTGGGGCCCGCAATTCTGGAGGTGGGTAGGACGTGAGCGGTCCCGGGCTCTGACTCTGTCCCAGCCTCCACTAAATTCACCCAATGTGCCGTCAGGGAGATGTAGTGGCCCTGCCCGCCTGTGCTTGTCCACGTGTCCGTAGTTAAGTGGACCGTGGCAGTAACCGCGTTGGTGAGGGCGCGTACAATGTTGAGGGAGACGTGGTCGTGCAGGGCTGGGACGGCACATCGGGAAAAGTAGTGGCGACTGGGAACTGAGTAGCGCGGGGCCGCCGCCTCCATGATACTTTTGAAGGACTCCGTTTCCACAACCCTATACGGCAGCATCTCAAGGCTGATGAATTTTGCTATGCGGACGGTTAACGTTTGAGCGTGCGGGTGCGTGGCGGCGTACTTGCGCTTGCGCTCCAACAGTTGCGCAAGCGACGGCTGGACGGTGCGCTGAACTACACTGCTGGATGGGGCCGAGGACAGCGGAGGTGTGTCCTCAGAGGGGGGTTGCATCTCAGTGGCAGGTTGGGGCACAGGGGGAGAGGCAGGGGTGCAAACCGGAGGCGCTGAACGGCCTTCGTCCCACCTTGTGGGGTGCTTGGCCATCATATGTCTGCGCATGGTGGTGGTGGTGAGGCTGTTGGTGTTGGCTCCCCGGCTGAGCTTTGCGCGACAAAGGTTGCACACCACTGTTCGTCGGTCGTCAGGCGTCTCTGTGAAAAACTGCCAGACCTTAGAGCACCTCGGCCTCTGCAGGGTGGCATGGCGCGAGGGGGCGCTTTGGGAAACAGTTGGTGGATTATTCGGTCTGGCCCTGCCTCTACCCCTGGCCACCGCACTGCCTCTTGCAACCTGCCCTGCTGATGCCCTTGACTCCCCCTCTGAAGACCTGTCCTCCTGAGTAAGCGTTGCACACCAGGTGGGGTCAGTCACCTCATCGTCCTGCTGCTCTTCCTCCGAATCCTCTGTGCGCTGCTCCCTCGGACTTACTGCCCTTACTACTACCTCACTGCAAGACAACTGTGTCTGATCGCCATCGTCCTCCTCACCCACAGAAAGTTGTTGAGACAGTTGGCGGAAGTCCCCAGCCTCTTCCCCCGGACCCCGGGAACTTTCGAATGGTTGGGCATCAGTGACGATAAACTCCTCTGGTGGGAGAGGAACCGCTGCTGCCCAATCTAAGCAGGGGCCCGAGAACAGTTCCTGGGAGTGTTCCCGCTCCTGAGCAGGTGTCATTGTAGTGGAGTGAGGAGGCTGGGAGGAAGGAGGAGCAGCAGACAGAGGATTCGGATTTGCAGCAGTGGACGGCGCAGAACTGCGGGTTGACGATAGGTTGCTCGAAGCACTTTCTGCCATCCAGGACAGGACCTGCTCACACTGCTCATTTTCTAATAACCGTCTCCCGCGTGGACCCATTAATTGGGCGATGAATGTGGGGACGCCAGAAACGTGCCTCTCTCCTTATCGCGCAGCAGTCGGCTGCGACACACCTGGATCAGGAGCTCGGCCTGTGCCCACACCCTGACTTGGCCCTCCGCGTCCTCGGCCGCGTCCACGTCCTCTAGGCCTACCCCTCAGCATGCTGTATTACCAGTGATTTGATTTCACAGGCAGCTAATAAATTGGCGCAAGACTGCAGGCCAAATATAATTTTTTCCCTTTTTTGAAAACGAAAGGCCCCACTGCCTCTAGTGAATGTATAATCTAAGTTTAATAACTGTGCTGTTTTCCTGCTAATGTGTCACAGAACGTGAGGGTAGCAGAGTTATTAACTCTGGCAGAGCAGGTTTTTTTTTTCCCAATTAAGGAAAGCAAATGGCGAAGCCAGCAGTAAACCGTAGCTGGGTGCGTCTGATTTTTTAACGTTGTACACGCAGCTCACACGTGTCCACCGCCCTTAGGACGGACAGAGGCAGGACAAATAGAATTATTTTCCGTTTTTTTGCACCAAAAGGCAGCACTGCGTATATTCAATGAACATGAGAAGTTTAATAACTGTGCTGTGTCCCTGCTAATGTGTCACAGAACGTGAGGGTAGCAGAGTTATTAACTGTGGCAGAGCAGGTTTTTTTTTTCCCAATTAAGGAAAGCAAATGGCGAAGCCAGCAGTAAACCGTAGCTGGGTGCGTCTGATTTTTAAAGGTTGCACACGCAGCCGACACGTGTCCACCGCCCTTAGGACGGACAGAGGCAGGACAAATAGAAATATTTTCCGTTTTTTTGCACCAAAAGGCAGCACTGCGTATATTCAATGAACATGAGAAGTTTAATAACTGTGCTGTGTCCCTGCTAATGTGTCACAGAACGTGAGGGTAGCAGAGTTATTAACTGTGGCAGAGCAGGTATTTTTTTTCCCAATTAAGGAAAGCAAATGGCGAAGCCAGGAGTAAAACGTAGCTGGGTGCGTCTGATTTTTAAAGGTTGCACACGCAGCCGACACGTGTCCACCGCCCTTAGGACGGACAGAGGCAGGACAAATAGAAATATTTTCCGTTTTTTTCCACCAAAAGGCAGCACTGCGTATATTCAATGAATAATAACTGTGTTGTGGCCCTGCCTACACAATTCTTTCCCTGCAGTATCAATGGAGGGTGCAATGCTCTGCAGAGGCGATTTTGAGAAGTAAAAAAAAATGCAGCACAGCTAACAGCAGCCTGGACAGTACTGCAGACGGTTAAATATGGCCCTAGAAAGGACCGTTGAGGTTCTTGAAGGCTACACTCACTCCTAACACTCTCCCTGCCTATGCAGCACTTCTGTCCCTAATGCCGGGTGCAACGCTCTGCAGAGGCGATTTTGAGAAAAAAAAAATTGCCACTGCTAACAGCAGCCAACACACAGCTATCAGTGGCCCTAATAAGGACCTTTGGGGGGTCTTGAAGCCTACACTAACTACCAATTCTTTCCCTACAGCAGCTCCGGTACAAACAGCACTGTCCCTCATCTAACTCACACGGCATCTGAGGCGAGCCGCGGGAGGGGCCGACTTTTATATTCGGCGGACACCTGATCTCCCCAGCCACTCACTGCAGGGGGGTGGTATAGGGCTTGAACGTCACAGGGGGAAGTTGTAATACCTTCCCTGTCTTTCAATTGGCCAGAAAAGCGCGCTAACGTCTCTGGGAAGGAAGTGAAAGTAACCCGAACACCGCATGGTGTTCGTTACGAATAACGAACATCACGAACACCCTAATATTCGCACGAATATCAAGCTCGGAAGAACACGTTCGCTCATCTCTAGTTATTACCCCATAAAGTAACAGATCTTAGATTTTAAAAATAAGGATTGGTCCTTAAGGCCACAATAGATCATGTTCTTAAGGAAATAAAGGTCCTGTAAACAGAATGAAAGGCACCAAAGGGAATACTAAAATTAAAATATAACTTTTAATAAATATATTTTAAAAATAGGGCCGTTGTTAAGTGTTTTTATTTTATTAAATGACCACACATCAGTCATCAAATATATTTCTGTGCCAATCAGATAAAAAGGCATTAAAGGGGTTCTGACATCAAAAAAAAAAAATTGTACTCACCTTGCCTGGCCTGGCCCGATCGCCAGGCATGACCCCTCCAGCCGGCATCTTCTTCTGTGCCTTTAAAGCAGTGCAGGAGCGGTCAAAAAGACCGCTTCCTGCTCTGGTCCGTCCGTCAGGCACTTCCGAGGTGAACGGACGGACCGCCCACAGCAAGCACGTCACAAGCAGTGCTTGCTGTGGGCGGCCCGTCCGTCCTGCTGAACTCTGGAGTGCTGCGCATGCGCAGTGGAGACGCAGCCCGTCCTGACTCCTGTCAGAGGGCACCTCTCCACTGCGCATGCGCGCGATCCCGGAGCGGCGCGGCTCGTGCAGACAGAAGAGGAGGAACAGCGCCTGCCGGGAGATGACCCCCCGATGTCAACAACAACAGAAGAACAGGTAAGTATTATCTTTTTATGCTTTAGCAGCCATTAAACCATGGGTTCCCTGGGTCCATTAGGCAGACCAGGGAACAATGGCTGCTAAAGCATAAAAACATTATTTGTGTCAGAACCCCTTTAAAGAGTCTCAAACTATCAATGGAATTTTTATATGTATTGGTCCCTCAATTATCATTTTCATATGTCATATATATATATATATATATATATATATATATATATATATATACACGGGTGGATAGATAATACTCCTATTGAGGGTCCGTATTTCACTGTGGCAGAGGAATTATTGGCTTAAACACTATCACTGCAGAATTCCTATAAAACTTAACTTCCTGAGAGCTTTCTGTGTTCTCTCTTTCCCACTTGGTGAGAAACTCAGGGGTACGACGTCGGGCTGGTGGGAGTAAAGAGGACCAAAGGCCCTTCGGGACAATCTTATATTTCAGGTATTTTTGAAGTCCCTGGGTCTCCCACCAGCACCGAGTGTACTCCCTCTAGATTGTAGTGAGGCATTTAAAAAAGGCTTTGATCAATATATATTGTGATTGTGAATTAAATTCTTTATCAGAAAATACCAAACCTGCCTCGGCTAGCCAGCCACAAGTTTGTGTCAATTTGTGAGGATAGAAAACCTGCCATTTATAACAACTGTATTTCACTGTGGCAGAGGAATTATTGGCCTAAACACTATCACTGCAGAATTCCTATAAAACTTAACTTTTATTTAACTCAATAAAACTCTCTAGGATAGGAGACAAGCACACATGAAAGAAATTTTCTAGCGAAATCCTAAATTGATGCACATTCATGAAGGAGTTGTATAGTTCCGTACTCCATTTAATGTTGACCTCAAATGAAAGAAATGTGTTCTTCAAATATGAGTGGGTAGAGGATATCTGGGGGTTTGAACCCACCAAAGAGGTTCAATTAAGTTTAGAGGTCTTTGATAGTGTCAAAAAAATGGTTGGCACTACATCAACTTAGGAATATAAATCACTTAAATATAGCTCATAGTTCCCTCATAGTTCAGACTCATAAATCACTTAGATATAGCTTATAATTCGCTCATAGCTCAAGCTCAACGCATTTCTGCCGTACACACACGGCTCATCAGGATCACAGATGAGCCAAAATAATAGTATGCCCTTCACAGTTTAGACTCAATAAAATATAATGCTTAATAGTAAATCCTTAAAAACATAAACCACCATAGGGCAACCTAATATACCACACATGGAACGAATAGTCGACGTATAAATAATCTAATGAAAGCTAGCCTCTGAATAGCAACCCTGTACGGTGATGTCAGTTGGAGTGCTTCTCTATCAGACAAGCCATTTAAATTATCCTGGTGACACAGTAGGAATAAACAGTAGAGATGAGCGAACGTACTCATCCGAGCTTGATACTCGTTCGAGTATTAGCGTGTTCGAGATGCTCGTTACTAAAGGCGAGCACCACACGATGTTCGAGTTACTTTCACTTTCATCTCTGAGACGTTAGCGCGCTTTTCTGGCCAATAGAAAGACAGGGAAGGCATTACAACTTCCCCCTGCGACGTTCAAGCCCTATACCACCCCCCTGCAGTGAGTGGCTGGCGAGATCCGGTGTCACCCGAGTATATAAATCGGCCCCTCCAGCGGCTCGCCACAGATGCATTCTGACATAATTCAGGGAAAGTGCTGTCTTGCTGGAGTTGCTATAGGGAGAGTGTTAGGAGTTATTTTAGGCTTCAAGAACCCCAACGGTCCTTCTTAGGGCCACATCTGACTGTGAGCAGTACTGTTGAGGCTGCTTTTTGCAGTGTTGCACATTTTTTTTTTTTTTTGTATATCGGCCGTGCAGAGCATTGCGTCCTCAGTCTGCAGTAATTCTACATAGTATAGGGCCAGTAGTGCTGAGGCAGGGATAGTGAAAAAGGTGAAAGACATACTGTCTATATAGGCAGTGGACTTTTCCAAAAAAATTTGGGAAAAAACATTCTATTTTGGCTGCCTGTGACGTTCCTGAGTGTACTGCGTCTCTGCTGGGGGTAGTAGTCCTAATTAATACGCAGCCAGCTAAGTGTTACAGCAGGCTTGCACAAAATTCTTTCCTGGCTCTGCGTTGGCCGTTACATCACCGCTGTCATCCTGTCCAGAGGGAAACAGTCTGCAGTAATTTTACATAGTATAGGGCCAGTAGTGCTGAGGCAGGGACAGTGAAAAAGGTGAAAGACTTATACTGTCTATATAGGCAGTGGGCTTTTCCAAAAGAATTTGGGAAAAACATTCTATTTGGGCGGCCTGTGACCGTCCTGAGTGTACTGTGTCTCTGCTGGGGGTAGTAGTCCTAATTAATACGCAGCCAGCTAAGTGTTACAGCAGGCTTGCGCAAAATTCTTTCCTGGCTCTGCGTTGGCTGTTACATCACCGCTGTCATCCTGTCCAGAGGGAAACAGTCTGCAGTAATTTTACATAGTCCAGGGCCAGTAATGGTGAGGCAGGGACAGTGAAAGAGATATACTGTCTATATAGGCAGTGGGCTTTTCCCAAAAAATTTGGGAAAAAAGTTTCTATTTGGGCTGCCTGTGACCGTCCTCAGTGTACTGCGTCTGTGCTGGGGGTAGTAGTCTTAATTAATACTCAGCCAGCTAAGTGTTACAGCAGGCTTGCACAAAATTCTTTCCTGTCTCTGCTGTGCGTTCCGTAAGCAAAGTCAGCCTCCAACCACAGGCCAATAAGCGGCACATTTAATTACAGCGTTCTGTTTCTGCACTACTGGTAATGCACCATGCTGAGGGGTAGGGGTAGGCCTAGAGGACGTGGACGTGGACGCGGGCGGGGATGCGGAGGCCCAAGTCAGGGTGTGGGCACAGGCCGAGCTCCTGATCCAGGTGTATTGCAGCCGACTGCTGCGGGATTAGGAGCGAGGCACGTTTCTGGCGTCCCCCATTCATCTCACAATTAATGGGTCCACGCGGTAGACCTTTATTAGAAAATGAGCAGCGTGAGCAGGTCCTGTCATGGATGGCAGAAAGTGCATCCAGCAATCTATCGACCACCCAGAGTTCTGCACCGTCCACTGCTGCAACTCTGAATCCTCTGGCTGCTGCTCCTCCTTCCTCCCAGCCTCCTCACTCCATTACAATGACACATTCTGAGGAGCAGGCAGACTCCCAGGAACTGTTCTCGGGCCCCTGCCCAGAATGGGCAGCAATGGTTCCGAATCCTCTCCCACGGGAGGAGTTTGTCGTGACCGATGCCCAACCTTTGGAAAATTCCCGGGGTCCGGGGGATGAGGCTGGGGACTTCCGGCAATTGTCTCAAGAGCTTTCAGTGGGTGAGGAGGACGATGACGATGAGAGACAGTTGTCTATCACTCAGGTAGTAGTAATTGGAGTAAGTCCGAGGGAGGAGCGCACAGAGGATTCGGAGGAAGAGCAGCAGGACGATGAGGTGACTGACCCCACCTGGTTTGCTACGCCTACTGAGGACAGGTCTTCAGAGGGAGAGGCAAGTGCAGCAGCAGGGCAGGTTGGAAGAGGCAGTGCAGTGGCCAGGGGTAGAGGCAGGGCCAGACCGAATAATCCACCAACTGTTTCCCAAAGCGCCCCCTTGCGCCATGCCACCCTGCAGAGGCCGAGGTGCTCAAAGGTCTGGCAGTTTTTCACTGAGAGTGCAGACGACCGACGAACAGTAGTGTGCAACCTTTGTCGCGCCAAGATCAGCCGGGGAGCCACCATCACCAGCATGCGCAGGCATATGATGGCCAAGCACCCCACAAGGTGGGACGAAGGCCGTTCACCGCCTCCGGTTTGCACCACTGCCTCTCCCCCTGTGCCCCAACCTGCCACGGAGATCCAACCCCCCTCTCAGGACACAGGCACTACCGTCTCCTGGCCTGCACCCACACCCTAACCTCCGCTGTGCTCGGCCCCATCCACCAATGTCTCTCAGCGCACCGTCCAGCCGTCGCTAGCGCAAGTGTTGGAGCGCAAGCGCAAATACGCCGCCACGCACCCGCACGCTCAAGCGTTAAACGAGCACATAGCCAAATTTATCAGCCTGGAGATGCTGCCGTATAGGGTTGTGGAAACGGAGGCTTTCAAAGGTATGATGGCGGCGGCGGCCCCGCGCTACTTAGTTCCCAGTCGCCACTACTTTTCCCGATGTGCCATCCCAGCCCTGCACGACCACGTCTCCCGCAACATTGTACGCACCCTCACCAACGCGGTTACTGCCAAGGTCCACTTAACAACAGACACGTGGACAAGCACAGGCGGGCAGGGCCACTATATCTCCCTGACGGCACATTGGGTGAATTTAGTGGAGGCTGGGATAGAGTCAGAGCCTGGGACCGCTCACGTCCTACCCACCCCCAGAATTGCGGGCCCCAGCTCGGTGGTGGTATCTGCGGCGGTGTATGCTTGCTCCACTAAACCACCCTCCTCCTCTTCCTCCTACGCAACCTCTGTCTCGCAATCAAGATGTGTCAGCAGCAGCACGTCATCAGCAGTCGGTGTCGCGCGGCACGTCAGCACAGCGCTGGACAAGCGTCAGCAGGCTGTGCTGAAACTACTCAGCTTAGGAGAGAAGAGGCACACGGCCCACGAACTGCTGCAGGGTCTGACAGAGCAGACCGACCGCTGGCTTGCGCCGCTGAGCCTCCAACTGGGCATGGTCGTGTGTGACAACGGCCGTAACCTGGTGGCGGCTCTGCAGCTCGGCAGCCTCACGCACGTGCCATGCCTGGCCCACGTCTTTAATTTGGTGGTTCAGCGCTTTCTGAAAAGCTACCCACGCTTGTCAGACCTGCTCGGAAAGGTGCGCCGGCTCTGCGCACATTTCCGCAAGTCCCACATGGACGCTGCCACCCTGCGCACCCTGCAACATCGGTTTCATCGACCAGTGCACTGACTGCTGTGCGACGTGCCCACACGGTGGAACTCTACGCTCCACATGTTGGCCAGACTCTATGAGCAGCGTAGAGCTATAGTGGAATACCAACTCCAACATGGGCGGCGCAGTGGGAGTCAGCCTCCTCAATTCTTTACAGAAGAGTGGGCCTGGTTGGCAGACATCTGCCAGGTCCTTGGAAACTTTGAGGAGTCTACCCAGATGGTGAGCGGCGATGCTGCAATCATTAGCGTCACCATTCCTCTGCTATGCCTGTTGAGAAGTTCCCTGCAAAGCATAAAGGCAGACGCTTTGCGCTCGGAAACGGAGGCGGGGGAAGACAGTATGTCGCTGGATAGTCAGAGCACCCTCCTGTCTATATCTCAGCGCGTTGAGGAGGAGGAAGAGGAGCATGAGGAGGATGAGGAGGAGGGGGAAGAGACAGCTTGGCCCACTGCTGAGGGTACCCATGCTGCTTGCCTGTCATCCTTTCAGCGTGTATGGCCTGAGGAGGAGGAGGAGGATCCTGAAAGTGATCTTCCTAGTGAGGACAGCCATGTGTTGCGTACAGGTACCCTGGCACACATGGCTGACTTCATGTTAGGATGCCTTTCTCGTACCCCTCGCGTTACACGCATTCTGGCCACTACGGATTACTGGGTGTACACACTGCTCGATCCACGGTATAAGGAGAACCTTTCCACTCTCATACCCGAAGAGGAAAGGGGTTCGAGAGTGATGCTATACCACCGGACCCTGGCGGACAAACTGATGGTAAACTTCCCATCCGACAGCGCTAGTGGCCGAAGGCGCAATTCCAAGGGCCAGGTAGCAGGGGAGGCGCGGAGATCAGGCAGCATGTACAGCACAGGCAGGGGAACACTCTCTAAGGCCTTTGACAGCTTTCTGGCTCCCCAGCAAGACTGTGTCACCGCTCCCCAGTCAAGGCTGAGTCGGCGGGAGCACTGTAAAAGGATGGTGAGGGAGTACGTAGCCGATCGCACGACCATCCTCCGTGACGCCTCTGCCCCCTACAACTACTGGGTGTCGAAGCTGGACACGTGGCCTGAACTCGCGCTGTATGCCCTGGAGGTGCTTGCTTGACCTGCGGCTAGCGTCTTGTCAGAGAGGGTGTTTAGTGCGGCTGGGGGAATCATCACGGATAAGCGTACCCGCCTGTCAACCGACAGTGCCGACAGGCTTACACTCATCAAGATGAACAAAGCCTGGATTTCCCCAGACTTCTCTTCTCCACCAGCGGACAGCAGCGATACCTAAACAATATGTAGGCTGCACCCACGGATGGAAGCATCGTTCTCTATCACCATAAAAAACGGGAACCTTTTAGCTTCATCAATCTGTGTATTCTATTCATCCTCCTCCTCCTGCTCCTCTTCCTGAAACCTCAGGTAATCACGCCGAACGGGCAATTTTTCTTAGGCCCACAAGGCTCAGTCATATAATTTTTGTAAACAATTTTTATACGTTTCAATGCTCATTAAAGCGTTGAAACTTGCACCTGAACCAATTTTTATTTTAACTGGGCTGCCTCCAGGCCTAGTTACAAATTAAGCCACATTAACCAAAGTAATTAATGGGTTTCACCTGCCCTCTTGGTTGGGCATGGGCAATTTTTCTGAGGTACATTAGTACTGTTGGTACACCAATTTTTTTGGGCCCTCGCCTATAGTGTAATCCAATTAATTTTTTGCCCACCTTCATTAAAGCTGATGTTACATCAGCTGTGCTGGGCACTGCAATGGGATATATTTATGTACCGCCGGTGGCTTCCTGGGACCCACCCATGCGGAGTTGTAACTGCATGTGTCCACTTCTAAAGAACCCCAGTCTGACTGGGGCATGCAGTGTGGGCCGAAGCCCACCTGCATTTAACATGACATTACCTCAGCTGTGATGGGCAATGCAATGGGATATATTTATGTACCGCCGGTGGCTTCCTGGCACCCACCCATGCTGTCGGTCCACACGGAGTTGTAACTGCATGTGTCCACTTCTAAAGAACCCCAGTCTGACTGGGGCATGCAGTGTGGACCGAAGCCCACCTGCATTTAACATGACATTACCTCAGCTGTGATGGGCACTGCAATGGGATATATTTATGTACCGCCGGTGGGTTCCAGGGAGCCACCCATGGGTGCACACGGAATTCCCATTGCGGAGTTGTACCTGCCTGTGACTATTTATAAAAAACCGCGGTCTGACTGGGGCATGCAGACACCTTGACAGAATGAATAGTGTGTGGCACATAGGTTCCCCATTGCTATGCCCACGTGTGCAGCTCCTGATGGCGGTGGTACAGGATTGGATTTCTCATTGCTTCTGTACAGCATTGTGGGCTATCGCCCCGCCCCTTCTAAAGAGGGTCGCTGCCTAGCCGTGCCAACCCTCTGCAGTGTGTGCCTGCGGTTCCTCCTCATGGCAGACGCACTTATAAATAGACATGAGGGTGGTGTGGCGTGAGGGCAGCTGAAGGCTGCGCAGGTACACTTTGGTGTGTGCTGTGGACACAGGGTCGTGCGGGGGGGGGGGGGGGGGGGGTTGGGCAGCATGTAACCCAGGAGAAGTGGCAGCAGAGTGTCATGCAGGTAGTGATTGTGCTTTGTTGGAGGTAGTGTGGTGCTTAGCTAAGGTATGCATTGCTATTGAAGGCTTTTGAGAAGTAAAAATTGTTGGGAGGGGGGGGGCCTCTCTTGCCGCTATTGTGGCTTAATAGTGGGACCTGGGAACTTGAGATGCAGCCCAACATGTAGCCCCTCGCCTGCCCTATCCGTTGCTGTGTCGTTCCCATCACTTTCTTGAATTGCCCAGATTTTCACAAATGGAAACCTTAGCGAGCATCAGCGATATACAAAAATGCTCGGGTCGCCCATTGACTTCAATGGGGTCCGTTACTCGAAACGAACCCTCGAGCATCGCGAAAATTTCATCCCGAGTAACGAGCACCCGAGCATTTTGGTGCTCGCTCATCTCTAATGAACACCCCCAATATCGGATGCCTGATCGGATTATGCGCACAGCAGAATAGTGTGCTGGCGTGAAAAAGGCGGCATAGATTATTCCTAGGTTGTGGGTGCTTAATAGCATCCAGATGGGAATCTGTGTAGGTTTATGCAGCTTGCTGAACGGTGTAGAGAGGTCTCGACTAAATCTACTGGTTGTAGAGGAAAGTCAAACCTAACTTGTAGTAACGATATTCTCTACTAATCAATAACTATGATAATGATCTTTGACGCGTTTCCCCGTAAGATCAATGGTACATCAGGAAGATTTGTATCAATTAGAGAATGAATAATAAATAAAACGTCGATGAGGCAGTGGGAGGTAAGTAATAATAATAATAATAATCTTTATTTGTATAGCGCCAACTTATTCCGCAGCGCTTTCAGGCATGGATAAATGCAAAACAATACAACAATTGCAACAATTACACTGTGAGGTACATTTGGTTAGACACAAATGGGTTGAGGGTGGTACAGGAGGTACAGGGGTTGGGGAACCCAGGCAATAGGAAATTTTATGTACAGATCATTTATTAGAAGGCAAACAGGGTGGGGCACCATAGGGAGGGGCGAGGGACTAGGTCAGGAGATGTGGTATGCTTCCCTGAAGAGGTGCGTTTTTAAGGCACATCTGAAATTTCGTGCATCTGGAATTGTCCGGATGCCTTGGGGTAGAGCATTCCAGAGGAAGGGTGCCGCTCTGGTGAAGTCCTGTAGGCGAGCATGTGAGGTTCGTATTGCACGGGTGTTTAGTCTGAGTGTGTTAGCCGATCGGAGTGAGCAAGCTGGGTGGTGTACTGACAGTAGGGAGGCGATGTATGGTGGCGCAGCGCCATGCAGAGCTTTGTGAGTGAGGTAGAGGAGTTTAAATTTAATTCTGCAGTGGGTGGGCAGCCAATGCAGCGACTGGCATAATGCAGAGGCGTCTGAATAACGACTGGATAGAAAAATGAGTCTAGCTGCTGCAATTAGTATGGATTGGAGTGGAGCGAGTCTAGTGCAGGGGAGGCCGATGAGTAGCGAGTTGCAGTAGTCAAGCCGGGAGTGGATGAGGGCAACCACGAGCATCTTTAGCGTGTTCGTGGTTAGGAACGGACATATTTTAGCAATATTTCTGAGGTGCATGTGGCATGTTTGGGCCAGAGATTGGATATGGGGGGCAAAGGAGAGGTCAGAGTCCAGTGTGTGTATTGAGGGGGATTAACCCCTTAGAGTGTGCTCTTGGATACAGGAGTAAAAGGTGTGTGGTGAGGAGTCTATTTCTCCTAGAATTTGCCCGATCAGGGTCTGTATAATGACAGGACCCTGTCATTAGCCATACTCTGAGCAGTAAAGTGCACCAAGGAGGGAGAGTCTAACTAGCCGGAGAGACTGCGCCTTGGCTCAATCACTCCATTAGGTACTAATTTGTCATTCACTCCTGATATTCTGGAGAGACAGCAAACCTCCTGGCAGCTAGTAATTAAAGCACTCAGTAGTATGTTACCACACAAAAAGTATCCAAGTGCTCTTGGATACAATACTAGAAGGTGTGTGGTGAGGAGTCTATTTCTCCTAAAATTTGCACGATCAGGGTCTGTGTGATGAGTAGCTGCCTCTTTAAGCTGATTATCTCCTTCTGTTGAGCAAGCACCAGTTCTGGAGTCCAGAAAGCTTTTCCTGATAGGCGGCACACACCTTTTGGAGCTCGATAACTTGTTTCCTCATGGTGGTTATAACTGTCTCAATTGTGGGGTTAGAGGGGACCTAGGGTGTAGGTTTCTGGCCAGCATCTGTCCGCATTTATCACCGTATTCAAAACACCCTCTTCGTGCCCTGTACTGTAGCTCCAATGCTCGTCCAAATGTCAGAGATTTCGACTTTTACTGTATCTATGGGATGTTTTTTGCTGGTGGATTTCTTAGTGTTCAATTCTGCTAGAAGGAATGTTAGTTTAAAAGAATGTCTTTTTTGAGTCTCGCCCCATGGGAGATAGAAATTCCTCTCAGGACACATTTCAAAGCCTCCTATTGGACAGGTGCCCAAGGGTGTCACACTGGTGAAAGTCTACAAAATCGACTTTAGCTTTCTTGATATTTTCCATGCAGAGGGGGTCATTAAGGAGAATGTTGTTTAGTCTCCATGAGTGGTCTGACCAAAGGAACAGTCCTAGGAGCACCTCGGATAGAGATCTAAGAGCCTATGGGACACAAAAAAGTGGTCAATGGGATTGTAAGTTTTATGGGCTAGGGAATGAAAGCTGAAGTCCCTGACACCTGGGTGGAGGTCCACAAGATATAGGCCCTTGAAATCCCTCTCCAATGAGCGCACTGCCAATTGAGAGACAAAGGATTTACCAGACGAGGCATCAACCGTCTGGTTGAAGACCATGTTGAAATCGCCTCCTAGAATGATTGAAGAACTGTCCATGAATTCTGCCAGCTCATGCAGCATCTTTTTACCAAAGCTGGACTGACCTTGATTGGGAAAATAGACGTTAGCCAGGGTAATTATTGCAGTACCTATTGAAACTTAAAGAAAATAAAAAATGACCCCCTCCACCCCTTACCCCCAACCCTACTCCTCATGTCTATTTTAGAAGCTAAAATTTGATGTCTACAAGATCTGTTGGAGGCAATTAACGATCCACATACCTTACTGGAGGGGTGGGGACTTTGAGTACAGGATAGATAAATCTTGGAAACACACCTAGGGAGATGGCCCTCCTTAAAGTGGGTCTCCTGTATCATGGTCACCATGACTCTTTTCCTATGCAAATGGTATAGGATTTGTCTTCTCTTCTTGGTGGGGGACATTGAGACCAATAGCATTGTAGGTACAAAAAGTCATATAGGCCATGATCACATACTAGATCACATGTGTCCTTGGCTGCAGCTCCAGGCTCACCCCCATCAGGGCTCTTCATGGATTCATGGGTGAAGGGCAACGCTAGTGTGCTCTGTCTTGAGTTTGAGGAAGCTCCTGGGGGTATGTTTTGTGCTTTGTGCACACTCACTGGTGGCTGCGAGGAGCTGTCAGACGAGCAAGAGGTTCAGGGAGATCCACCGCCCGCCTCCTCCTTGCCTATTGAAGTGCCGCGCTCCACCGCTGGCTCAGGCTCCAAGTTGGGACTCTCATGTTGGGAGCTCAGGTCCTGCAAGGAGCAGAGATACAGCTCCATCTGACCCCTTTCTTCACCTGCGGGCAGCCGTAGGGCACTAAGGCCCTTCTGCTTACCCATTGTCGCTGGAATGGAGCCACCAAAAGTCTACATGTAATTGGGTTATGGCAGGATTTTTGGGAATGTAGAAACCCGCCTGCTACCCGGACATCAGCAGAGCATGCCTCAGAGACATATTTTATAGCACAGAGTAATATTTCGAAAAAAGTGTTAAGGCAGCAGAAATGGAGTCTGACCTGAAGGTTGTAGGTTTAATCTCCTCATGGCTCTGGTAGCCGGCTCAAGGTTGACTCAGACGTCCATCTATCTGAGGTCGGTAAAATAGCTGGGGAAGGCAATGGCAAACCACGCTGCAAAAACAGTCTGCCAAGAAAAAAATCTGCACTTCCCAATTTACATCTACAGGTACACATTAAACCTATGGCTGCAACATAGAAGCAGAAACCAAAAAAGTGGCTACAGCACTCAAAATACACTTGTTATCAGAAATCTACCAAATTACAGTATACACACTAACCATATTAGGTGCAAGCTCCTTTAGCATCCCGTTACCAAGCTTATCTACATCATCAGTGAGTATCTCCTTCCGGATTAGGACACAAGCGCTCCACTGCATATAGGCAAACTGCTTTTGCTGTACCTGCGCCCAGACTTGGCACGTGGTATCCATCTTGGCATCTTCTGTCTACTTCAAGAAGAAGCCTGTAAGTAAACTTGCTGTAATGTAATTTTAATTTTCATAATTTCTGAGAGGGTAGATGTTTTTACGATGTATATAAGTGTAGTCTTGGCCACATTTGTTGTATGTGTCTGAAGCTTGAGGAAGTAATATGGTACTCTAAAACGCATCCTATTTAACATTATAAATTTTGGTTGCATTAATTGATTTCCACACCATTCTTGATATACCAAAACTGTTGTTTTTGGCATCCAGTTGAGAAAGTAGTATGGGATGGCTAGCCATGTAATACACAGACGGCTTGAGTCCAGCAAAGCTACTGTCCACTTTGGTTGATAGAGATAGGTACCAAGCAGGATCCTCCTCTATGATGTCCACATTCCTAATAGGACTAATGGACAAGGCTTATTGTGATGAGAAAACCCATTTAAACATGTGAAGCTAAATTTTAGAATCTTCTCACCACTCATCAATGTATGTAATTGGTTTCTAATAATATATATAATTAGTATGAATAAAGACGTGGAGTCTCTGTGGATGTTGTTTATTTACCACCGCCATGGCTACTACTCCATGAGGAGTTTTGGAGCTCATTAAATATGGGGAAGCTCTCATAAGACAAAGCCTTGGAAACAGAAAACACAATCCACTGGCATCATTTGTTTTTCAGGGAAAATTTTATAGAACCCCGGAAAATAAAAATGTCTTTTGCTCTATTTTATTTTTGCCTACTCACTCAATAGCCAGGTAAGGTGAATATGTAATGGATAAAATCCATTAACAAAAGTACATTTTTTTAATCCAAATTTTTCTCTCATTTGGTTGCAAAAATCCATCAACACATTACCTAAAATTTTCACAAACTGAAAAAAATGATTACATTAACACATTAATAAAAATCTCCAGTAAAGCTCCAGAACTTGAAATGAAATTTCAATTATTTGAAAAAAAATTGTTGCCTGATTTTATATTTTCAAAAACCAACTTAAATGCAACATTTTGAAAACAAGCTGCTTGGATCTGTTAGAATTATCATACATGCACAGGTTAGCAGCTCACCTAGCAGTTTATGGCGACTCAGGGAATTCCCCTAGCTTTATGCTAATCAAGTGGGAGGAGCCAAAGTTATAGTAGTCAGACACTCCTTAAGTTCAGTGGAGGTAAGTGGTGCACCTCATAGAAGTAGCCAGGCTAACTAAAGTAGTAAAGAACCTGCATATCTCAATGCCTGGGAATACAGTTGGCTGGGAGGTCCATTGGCAAAGGGTCTGAGGTCCTTAAGAGAAGCCAACAACTTCAGGATGTTGAAGACAGATACCAAAAAGACTGCAGTACAGAAAGTGAGACAGCTTAAAGTGAGGCAGAAAGAGATCTCCATAGGCTGTGCTAACAGGAACTATATTTACATTGTGTGCCAGCAACAGGTGATCACATAACATCAGAAAGATACAGGGAAACAGCCAGCGCCACAATAATAATGCCAGCCACCTTCAGCAACAGCTTATGTCCAATATGTAGCCATGCAACCCTCTTTGTTACCATGTGGTTATGAATAAAACTTTCTGCTTAGGCTTCGTTGCTGGATGTTGGGTTTGTGGATTGTTGAATGCTGTGTTCCACACTTTGATGACTTTAAAGCTGACTTTCTGTGGAGATTATCATATCAATCATTTCTTCTGTGATGTCCTTCCAATGTTGGAAGCAGCTTGCAGTGACATACAGAGCAGCCAAGTGTTGTTACATGTGGTTACCCTATTTCTAGGAATGTCTCCTTTTCTACTTGTGATGAATTCCTACATACATATCATTTCTACTATCCTGAAAATCCGCTCCTCAGAAGGAAGACAGAAGGTCTTCTCCACATGTTCCTCACATCTCATAGTTGTCACTGTCTTTTACATAACTGCTATGTTTAACTACAATGGACCGATTTCTGGAGATTCCTTCATCATTATCCGTGTATCATCTGTTCTGTATAGTATTGTTCCCCCACTGTTAAATCCTATCATATACAGCCTTAGAAATAAAGAAGTGAAGAGAGCCTTGAAAAAAGTACTTGAGATGCCGATAGGTTCATATGTACAGATGGCTAAGTGATCGTCAGTGAAAGTGACCTTTTACACTGGTGAACCTCTCAGGGCCAAATAGATAGGATATTAGGGAACTGTATAAGACAACATAAGAACCTAGTCATTATCCAGGAAGGCTTCTTGAAGAGGTGGTCTACTGGAGAAGTTTCAGCTTAAACCATTCATGCTTCAAAAAAAACATTCCTCCAATTCAAAAACATAAATTGTGGTGTAGCAGACATGTAGCTACCTCTCCAGTCATTGTCCTGCTGAATGACGATGGACGCCTTTGATTATGCCTCAGATATTTCAATTAAGCAAGGCAAAAGCCCCTTAACTACAATGGACAGATTTCTGGAGATTCCTTCATCATTGTCCGTGTGTCATCTTTTCTGTATAGTATTGTTCCCCCATTGTTAAATCCTATCATATACAGCCTTAGAAATAAAGATGTGAAGAGAGCCTTGAAAAAAGTACTTGAGATGCCAATAGGTTCATGTGTACAGAAGGCTAAAGAGAAAGTGCAGAACATTAGAAGCTAAAATATTTATTATCATTTACTAATATTATTTACTACTTTATTATAGATTGGAGAACTAACAACCACTAGCTATTTATGTACTGTACAATGAAACCTCTTTCAGATGACCACCTGAATCGTCAGTGAAAGTGACCTTTTAAACTGGTGAATCTCTCGGGGCCAAATACATAGGATATTAGGGAACTGTATAAGACAACATAAGAACCTGGTCATTATCCAGAGTGGCTTTCTCAAAGAGGTGGTCTACTGGAGAAGTTTCACCTTAAACCATTCATGCTTCAAAAAGCATAAATTGTGGTGTAGCAGACATGTATCTTCCTCTCCAGTCATAGTCCTGCTGAATGATGATGGACACCTTCGATTATGCCCCAGATATTTCAATTAAGCAAAGCAAAAGCCCCTTACGTCCCTCCCAACATGTGTCTAAAATAATGTAAATATTTATGTTAACCCTTTCCAATCCACTGTCTGACGTCTGAAGACATTCTGATTGAAGGCTGTACAGCTCCGACGTCGGCAGACGCCCGGCAGGTATTCTTACTGTATATTACTGGCTGCTCTGTTCTCGGGGGGCTCTCCAGCATATCCCATACCACAGTACTGGCTCTAGCCAGCAGATGGCGCCATTGTATAATGGCAGAAAGGGAAAGCCTCCTAGGAAAGCCTGAATCCCAAATTGGATTGCAAAGGGTTAACACATTATGAAAGAAAATGTGGAATTACATTTTTTTTAATTCAACCCAAACAACTAATATTTTTTGTAGTATATTATATATACCCTAGAATAAAGCCATTAAAAAATATAAGTCCATTCTGCAAAAAACAAGCCCTTATACAGCTATATCGACAAAAAAAAAAAAGTAATAGCTCTTGTAAGTGAGGATGAAAAAAAATCTATTTAAAAAAAAATAAAAACATAAAAGATAAAACTGGTTGAAGCTGCAGGGCTGTACAGGGGCTAAAAAGCAGCCCAGAGACATAAACACCATCAGCCCACATAGAGTAATAGCCCAAACTCAATATCACAGAAAATAGCAACGCAATATGTAGTATGTGGCAAATTTTGCTTTGCTTAGTTGCGCCCCTTATTGCTCTTTTACATATGTTATTCACAATATTGACTCAAGAAGGGAAATTAAAATGCAATATAGAAATACCTAATCATACAGTCATGGACAGAGCCCTTCACAGAACAGACTAGTGAAAATAAAACTCAAATTTTATTAGTATTGTTTAAAATATAGGTAATGGACTGACAAACATATACTAAGTATCACAGTTTACTTGGAAACCCTTATGAGAGCACAGAAAAGTGTGTGTACAATATCGTAGTTTTACACAAGCCAGCTCCGAGATACAGAATACGGTACCACAAAGCTAAAAAGGTTCATAGACCCCAAAGTACAGTTGGCTATGAAAATCTGTTAACAGTAGCCGTACTGTACTGATCCTAAGAGGTTACAGTAGTAAGCCTCAAACAGAACCAGTACTAATCATTCGATCTGTCGAGATAAGTGTAACAATTGCTAATGATAACCTCATCAATAGAGAGTTATCCAGTGAGGAAGTACTCAAGATGGATCTAAAGTGACTTTGATCACATATGATCTGCCAGTGGGGTTATTTCACGTGGTGTTGTCCCCATATTTATAAGAGCAACTAATTTAAAAGCGCATCTACTGGAAAAGTGTATTCCAATCGGGATTTTATTATTTGCAAGACACAGAATATCGTGTATCTCGCAACTTGCACATGTCCAAAAAATTATGTCGGGAAGACAATTCAGCAGTTCCGACGCAGAGTATTGGCACATATTGGGAATATTCGGAGACGTGAAACAACCCCACTAGCAGATCATATGTTGACAGTGCACGAAGGGAACCTGGAACGTCTCAAATTCCAAGGCATTGAGCTTCTGAAAACCAATAACCACAGGGGTAATATAGATAAAAAATTACTCCAAAAAGAGACAACACGGATTTACTGCTTAGACTCATTGAACCGCTATGGTTTAAATGAAAATCTATCATTCAACTGTTTCCTATAACTAAGTCTCTGCGTGTTCTTGTCCACTCCCTCTATAAGGTCACACCGAGTTTGCCCAGCTATTATTCTCTGTTTTCCTATCAAGAAAAATATTGTATATCTAGTACACTTGATTTCTAATAAGGTCTACAAGAGACTGTTGAACTCCCATCCATTCATCTCTATAATTCCGATCTCATACATGTATTAATATGAGAAGATAGTCCACACCCCTCATGATTTATCCTATAACTTTGCAATACTTACCTTGTATTTTCTGAGTGATATATTACTAGACACCCTTGTAAATCATTATTTATTTTGAGAACATGTTAGGTACTTAGTGTATCACGCTGAATCACCTTCTGTCCGTATGAGGACAGACCTGGATGTGTGCATCAGTGGGACATGAGGGAAGCCGCACCCCTTTTACATTTGTGACACGCCTCCTCATCTCTGATTGGATGGTTCCCCATCTGGATGAATGAGCTTTCCATTCCCCCACTGACTCACGCTACACACTTGGTCACTCCCCCGCAAAACACGTGAGTGTCTCCAGAGTGTATTCCCATTTCTCATTCTTATTGTGTGGTAGATGATGCGCTTCAAGCGCCACTCCTGACATCATCTTACCTCTCCGCGCCGACATTCACTGGCACCAGTGACGTCAAGACCACTACCCCAGAAATGCATGATCATATGTCCCAATAAATACCATCAACTGAGATGCTATTTTAGGAGATGTTGGTTCAGATCTGAAACACCTCTTTTTGTCTTCCCTTCTGGGTTAACTACTCCCCATGTATGCTATCTTTACACTTTAAAGAAGGTTCCTGATGAACTGCATAAAAAATGGCAGGGAAACACGTTGAACCGAATTAGAACCTAATCTAAGTCACTTTAGATCCATCTTGAGTACTTCCTCACTGGATAACTCTCTATTGATGAGGTTATCATTATCAATTGTTACACTTATTTCGACAGATCAAATGATTAGTATTCGTTCTGTTTGAGGCTTACTACTGTAACCTCTTAGGATCAGTACAGTACGGTTACTGTTAACAGATTCTTACAGCCAACTGTACTTTGTGGTCTATGAACTTTTTCAGCTTTGTGGTACCGTATTCTGTATCTCGGAGTTAACTTGTGTGAATCTTCGATATTGTACACACGCTTTTCTATGCTCTCATAAGGGTTTCCAAATAAACTGTGATACTTAGTGTATGTTTGTCAGCAGAGGAGTAACTTGAAGCTCCTGGGCCCCAATGCAAAACCTGTAACAGTGCCCCCAACTATAACGCTTTATTCATAGTACTGGGCTCCCTATATGGAGAAGAGGGGCTGATTAGCCCATTAGTACCTAATGCAGTTTCTGACGAATTTTGAGCAATCATCTTTGTGTGTAAATGGACCTTAACATGCTGGCAGTTTTATGTGGGGACGTTGCAGGATATAATTATGCTGCAGACTATACAACACTGATCAGACAAAGTCACAGGCAGAATACATAATTAGATCACCCGTCACTATTCCTGACATGTTTGTTTTAATAAATACTTGTATTTCTCATTGAATAACAATTTTCTACATTGTGCTATTCCTCTGTTATTCTTCCTAGAAATGTATGAATACTGTATTTCCACCGAAAATTAGACACTTTCTTATATTAATTTTTTTGTCCTTCAAGAGTCACAGTGTCTTATTTTTGGGGGTTGTCTTAAATACTCACCTAGCAGACGGCGTTCGGGTCCCTCACGCTGGGCTGCGGCGTTTCGGCAGCCTTCCATATAGTCCACAGCACTGAGAGAGCATTCTCTTTCTGGTAACAGGGTTTGAATACCCTGCTTCCAGCAAGATATAGCCGCGATTGGTTAAGGAACACCGCCTCAGCCAATCAGAGCTGGCATTCAATGAACCAATCACAATCATTCAATGATGCTATTCACTGAATGTCTGTGATTGGCTCATTGAGTGCCAGCTCTGATTGGCTGAGCCATGGCACTCCCGTGTGCGGAATCCGGCCCACCCGTGAGAATTTATTAATTTCCAGGAGAAATAGCAATGCTTCAGAACTGCTATCTGAAGGTTTCTGACAATAATAAAAAAAAATTAGCAGAGGGCAGATAGGTGGGTGAAATAAAGAAAAACTGCCTGTACTCACCTCTTAACTGTTGCCCAGCTCCAACATCTAAGATCCATCTAACAGTTGAAGCATCTGCAGTGGTTACATTGTTCAGATGACCATTGAGACCAATCATTGTCCTCTACAGTCAAATACTGCTCATGGAGACTTGTCAGCTGAGGACAATAATTGACTGAGCTGTCACAAAAACAATGCATGGCGTATGATTGCTGCAGAAGCATTGGACCACAGCAGCGGTGCTGGATCGGATGGACATTTAAGAGGTGAGTACTCAAGTTTTCTTCATTTTATCCACTTATCTGCCCATGTCAATTATATTTATGTTGGAAAACCCCTTTAAATGCTACTTTTATGCATTGTTATAGCATGTGATGAAAATACATATTGTCCAGTGAATATATTACATTTAATGAATGGAGACATACTGACATATGTGCCGCAATGTCCAAAACTGCTTATAAGCAAAGTTTTCCAAGTCTATAAGTAAAGGCAGTTAGCAGTGACTTTACTGAGGCAGTATGAAGCCGCAATAGGTATACCAGTGCTATCTTATCTGTAGCATGTGTTAAGGTGCCAGTATACCTTCAGCAACTGTCGGATAAACAATTGTTAGACTGACAGCAGTCATCACCGGCTACCCCACACACATGAACATTCATCTCAGCCAAACTTTCATTTAATTAGGGAGGCAAGCTGCAGCCACACAAGTCTGGTGCCATCTTATGTCCAGGGGAACGAAAGGATTGGGCTTTGAATGCTTAATGTATATGGGAGCCTTTAGGCTTGTAAAGAAAAGAATAGTAGAGAGGGGTTAGAGCACATAGACATGCAGAATATCGGTTTAATCATTTTACCACAGTAGGACCAAATAAATAGTCCTACTTAAAAAAATTGAAGTTCGACTATTCAATAATTCAATAAAGACCTCTTGTACCACTACTAGTGTCTCCATCAGCATATTGATACAGGTTGCGTCAGACCCTAGCCTTTCACCTCCTGTTCACAGCAAGTGTGCACAACGGGAAGCAGAGCCAACGAACGTTTTTTCTCTTACACAACATTTCATCATTGAAAACAAAATGAAAAAGATCTGATTGTAACAACCGATACTATAAAATTATTATTTGTAACTCTTGGTAAATGTATTTAAAAAAACAAACAAAATCAATTACAGAATAACTGTATTCTGTTCATGTTGCCAACAAAAAACAGAAGTAAAAATGAGCCAAAAAGTCATATGTACCACAAAATACTTTGATTTGATTTGATTTGTTCTGCAAAAATAACTATTATACAGGTAAGGTAGCTGAAAAATAAAAATGACTTGGTTGTTGAAATGTAGCAACACAACACAAGTCATTCCATTAAATAAAAGTGTTAAAATAGAAAAAAAATAACAAAAATGATATACATTTGGAATTGTGGTAATCACAAAACAACCCATAGGATAAAGTTAGGCCTCTTTCACGCAGGCATTTTGAAAATGACCGCTAAAATAGTCTGACTAAGCCTCCATTCATTTCAATGGGATCTCTCAGACAAGTGTTTTATTGCAGTGTTTTTAGTGCATAATTAATTGAATGCTGTATATTCTGTTTTAGAGCATTGCAGGGTGTTTTTGATGCTCTACATTGCCCATTGAAACGACTGAGGTGCATTAAAATTACTGTAAAATGCAGTTTACCAGCACTTTACAGTGTTAAAAATGCTGCTTACTATGCCACCAAGAGTGGAAATAAGAGTGGTGACATGATCAGCTTACTTTGGCTGCGTTTCTTACTGTTTGCTCACAAAAAGGCTGAAAAACACTGCTCTGCACACTGTAAAATGCTGCCTTAACACTTTTAACCACAAAATGAACACTTTAAAAATAAATCACAGAAAATAATGGCAAAATTGTTTTTCCTTTCCACTTGACTCAGAAAACTCATAAAAATAGTTCAATACAGTTTATTTACTCCAAAATAGTTTCTATGAAAACTACAAATCAGCCCACAAACTACAAAATGTCATACAAGTACATTACAGAAAAAAATTTAAAGGTTCTGTTAATTTTCATAAAGTGTGTTACTCAGCAGGGAGCGGCATTGAGCTCAGTAGAAAGGTGCTTCCAGGATAAAAAAAATATGAAAATATAATGTAGAACTTTTCAGATCAATAATAAACAGTTTACCAAAGCAGTTATCTTAATCAGAACTGCTCTGGGGGCTCAAGAAGTAAATTAATGTTATTTGTAAATTACCCAAGAGTCTAGCTCCCTGCTTGCAAGTCCTTGGTGAGTTAGTATTATCTCCTCTATATAGGACAAGGTTCATTATTCACCAATACTTGGAAGCTGACAATACAAGTCTACTCTCTAGATATCGGACAGTTTCTGGAAAACGAACATGCACACCAATGTGAAATATTCCATCTTAACAATTTGGAAAGCACATTATTCTCTTATGACTCAATATTAATTGTATGCAGCTCACCTGCTCTTCAGAACCCGGGGAGTATTTTTTATTTTACAGTATAAGTCAGTTTCTTCATAAAACCTCTAAGAAGAGCAGATGAGCTTAGATCATTGTATTGGGTCCTCTCTTTCCAGATACTAGTGGTTGTCCGGGATCAAAGAATTTACCCATGTAATCTTTTATCATGCGTTTATAATATAGTAAATGTTCTTTTAGACTGTACATCCTCTTTATCAAATATTTGGCCCAGGTTATGGAGATCTGGATGTGTCTCAGTGCTGGTTCTAGTGAACTTTTTAGACCAGAGTTGGTAAGGTAGAAGATAGAAGGTGACCTTAATGTCTCCGTTTTGCAGCAAAGATATCTTGGACATTATGTAGGTTTCATACTGAGTATTTGGAAGTTGCAGTGGGTGATCTGTCATAGATTTTCATAAGCCTCCATTCCTCTTCAGTCAATGAGAAATGCAGAGAAAAAAATCTCTGGTTACCTATTACATGTTCAAGAGAACATTCTTAAGAGCTTGTATTGGGCACCATATGATAAAATTGTTCATCCCTTGTGTTTCCTAAGCAGTGGTCTGCCTGCACAGTCCTTGTGTGGATCTGGATGTACTGTATCTCTCACATTATGTACAAATTCTAGATTTCCGAAAGAACCTTAGCTCTAGATATGAAGAAAGAAAAGAAGATGGAAGAAAGCGAATGCCACTGTTCTGCTCATGTAGTATTCAGCTATAACATTTCTTTTACATTATTTTTTTTATTTTCCTTTTAATGTAATTAATTTTATCACAATTGTCAAGCTAGCAATGACATATGCATTATAATTTTTTACATATTTTTTTATAAATTTTCTTACACTATCAAAATTTAGCAGTTGACTATTGTACCAATACAAAAAGATTGAAGAGGATTGTAAGCTGCAGCAATGGAGAGGTGAATTTTTGCAGAGCCTGGTCTGAGCTGTGTATTAATTTAGGGATCTTGTCTGGGGTACCATATGTATTTAGGAGGGTTGAACCTGTTTGTCTAAGAGTATAATCTAGGGCATGTATTTATTAAGTGTACTGGTTTATATTAGTTTAAGGGGTCTGGTGTGGATATGTACTAATTTAGGGTGGGTTGGATTGGAGTTTATATTTATTTAGGTTGGTGTTTTTGCATGGGATCTGGTGTGAGCTCTATATTTATTTAGAGAGTCTGGCCTGAACCTGTATTTATTGAAGAGAATTGGTCTCGGGTCTATACTCATTTAGAATGTCTGGTTTGAGCTATGTATGTGTTTATTTGGTCTAGCAACAAGATTTGAAAAGTATAAAAATCAATATACTGTATGCAGTAAAATAAGAAAACACAGTAACACTCCAACTGTTTCATATGGGCTACCAGCTACTGCTGCAGCAATCTGTCCCTGACAGCCAGGGACACTGAGAAGAAGACATCGGTGATTTATAATGTTTTTTTCCTTATCGTTTGCAGCCTAAATATTGCTTAGTGATCACTATGTGGTGTACATATGCAGAGGCAATAACGCTGATTCTTTATAACAAAGGAATCACGGCATCACTGGATATCCCTTTGCTGCTAAGTTTTAGCAGACCCATATCAGCTCTGCCACAGAAGATGTTACTTCCTTAGAACTAGGGCTGGGATGCCCCAGCTACAATGGAAAACTTCAAAATAAAAAAATAAAAATTATAAAGAATGAATGTCCCACAGAGATGTTAAATAACCTCATGGATAACATAGATTAAAAAGTACATATTAAGGCTGGACCAACCAACCAAGGCTAGACCTGTCCTGCTGTGGTTGGTAGCTGACTCCTATGGTAAGAAAGGGAAAAGAGAGACTGACCCTTGGTTGCAAAGGGAATGGGAAGAACCTTACCTTCAAGCAAGGTGATCACCCCGATTAGGGAGGCCCTGCGATGGAACCTCAGGTCTGACTATCCCTGATTTGGTAGCAAATGTGGGAACCGGTAGCAGACAGAGGAGCACGCAGATGCAGGAAAGGGCAAGGGCAAACCATAGACAGGAATGGGAACTGACAGCAAACAAAATGCACACAAAGAAAGAAATACAAAAAGCCTATACAAGGAGGCTGAAGGAGACTTAGAAGGCACAGATAAGACTGACCACAAAGAAGTAAGAGACCTGAGTGTCAGAACCTAAGGCACAGCAATTCTGAGGCAAAGGGAAAGTGCCACAATCCACCTTAAATTAAGGAGTAACGCCTATTACTTCTACAGGTGAGCTGAGAGCCAGAGACCTGGTTAACCCTCTCAGTGCTGGACGAAAGCAGACATGTAGGATCCATACACACAGAGAGAGGGGAGTGACGCTTGCAGCTGCCCGGCATCGCATGAGGGTGGCAGATACGAGCAGTGGACCTTACACATATTATGTATCAAAATCACTAAAACAAAATTCCCATTCTAATACTTCACTTTAGTGTGAATTAAAACATTTAAAAAGTAAAGAACTATAAATTTTAAAGATTATTTTTATTTTAGCTTTGCACAAATTTTGTCTAATAAAACCTAAATAGGAAAAAACAGTTCTATAAAAATATATTAAAACATGATTTTGGTAGGACAACAAATAAAATTAGTCATTAAACCACCATATACACTCTAGTCATTAATGGGTTAATACATTTGGAACGTCTTAGACTGCTGTACTACAATTTAACCCTTTTCTGTTTTTAATAATGATAAATATGCTGCTTCTCACGCAGAAATGACACGCAGATTTCAGTGGAAATATGATGTGCGCCAAACTTTGTGACTTTTTTCTAAACCAAAATACTGATGCAAAGCCGTAGATAAATTTCTGCGCGTATATATTTTTGAACTCTCAGAATTTCTGCTTTCTGAATGCCCAAGAATCTGGAGGAAAACACTAGTCTAGCCATAGAGAATATTGCCACTAAATTGTCCAAATCAATAGCAAGAAGTCAGTTTAGCAGCTCCTCAACAAGGAACCTTCAGAGATAATCAATTTCATTTCTCTTCTTTCCTCAGGTTAGGGAAGTAAATTGGATGGAAGCAGAAAATAAAACATGGAATGATTTTGTCCTACTAGGATTTTTGGAAGGACGAGTTGTTTGCTCAATTTTAATGGCCTCCATTTACATAATGATCATCATCAGTAATTTTGCAGTGTTCAGCATCATTAAGATGGACAGCCATCTCCAGACCCCCATGTATTTCTTGTTGAGTTGTCTATCCTTACTAGATATCTGTTATTCTTCTGTCACCCTTCCAGCTATGCTGGTCAATGCTATCACAGGGAACAGGAGGATATCCTACCATAGATGTATCACACAGCTCTATTTCTTTGTCTGTTTCGGGGGATCTGAATGTCTTCTCTTAGCCGCCATGGCTTATGACCGATACGTGGCCATATGTAGCCCTCTCCATTACCACATCATTATGAATAAGACTTTCTGCTTAGGATTTGCTTCTGGGTGCTGTTTTTGTGGGGTGTTGGATGCCGTATTCCATACTTCCATGACCCTAAAGCTAACTTTCTGTGGAGATCATCATATCAACCATTTCTTCTGTGACATTTTTCCAATGTTAGAAGCAGCATGCAGTGATATTCACAGCAGCCAAATGTTGATAAACATGGCTACCGTATTTTTCGGAATGTCGCCTTTTCTACTTGTGATGAATTCCTACATACATATCATTTCTACTATCTTGAAAATCCGCTCTACGGAAGGAAGACAGAAGGTCTTCTCTACATGTTCCTCACATCTCACAGTTGTCACTATCTTCTATATTGCTGGCATTTTCAACTACAATCATCCTCGTTCTGGAGGCTCCTTCATCATTGTCCAAGGTTCATCTATTCTCTATGGTGTTCTGTCCCCTTTGTTAAACCCTGTCATCTACTGTTTGAGAAATCAAGAGGTAAAAAAAGCCTTGAAGAAAGCAATCACTAGAATATGAACTGTGATGATGAAAGCCATGAGGGTATTTAAACTTGACCTTAAAGTCTGATGGATCATGTTATGACAAATGCAGGGCCTAAGGGGGCAGAGCATGTCACAAACACTTAAAGAACAATAGAATGAGAATCAGTGTCACTGGCTTCAATATTATGACATGTCAGAACTTTTCCAAATTAGAGCCCACCCGTCTTCTAATAAATGTATGGTTTCCATTTTTTTTAAATAAATGTAGAGTTTCTTTCTTGGTGTTTCTTTCTATGGTGCATTTAGTGTGAACATATTTTACATACACAGATATTGACAAAAAGGTGGGGGCAATTACTAAAAATGGGAGTCTGCAGGGTCAATATATAGTTACACTTCAGAATATGCTGCTAGGGAAATTCAATAGATTGCTTATATGCTGCTGGGCTCTAAGTTAATGTGATATGACCCATCATAAGAACACAGAGACACACAGAGATGGTGGTATCTGTGTAGCATTCTGGTTTATTGTCTCATATACTCAATTTTTATGAGATTTTACAAAGCGAGTGGCTTTATTCCAAATACAATTAAAATTAATATGCACATATAGTGATTTAAAACATATCAGCTTCTTATCAATATGTCCTCCTCTGCAGGTATTAATCTGAAGATACATTCCTGTAAGCTCGTTAGCAAGTAATATCTAAAGATAAGAACAGGACAGAAACCTTGTGGTATTCCAATTAATATTTCCAGGTGGATTATTCAACTAAAATCTAACATATTTCTAAGTGAAAGTTGAAAACCATACAAATATATATATGTGTATTATAGCAGACAAGCAAATGCAAAAAGAAACAACATGGAGTCTTTGTAGTCCATCTTTAAGGGCTTTAAGGGCAGCCCTTACAACATCCCCCATATGAAACAGTTCATCATGAGAAAGAGTCCATATTTGTGGTATGTTCTACGGTACTACTTCACCCAAGCCAGACTTTGTATGCCGGATTCCCACCGTCATGGCTCTTTACAAGTGACTATTTCAACAATATCGCAGCAGGAGAGACTTCAGATAGTTTGCTTGTTTTCGTATTCTACAAAATATCCAAAGATTGTAGATACTCAAAAAAAAAAAGAAAATTACCACAAAGTAAAATAACAGATTACATTATTATTACTTCTGCCTATGGTGTAGTTAAGCTAAGAATTTCATCAAGACTCTTTCTGGCGTGCCCAAAACATCCCATACATAGAGACATTAATGAAGGTCTACATTGGCACCAACAATATACAAATGATATGTAATATTCCCGCAAGAAAAGGCTTAACCTGTAGGTAACTTAACATGTCTAAAGTGACTAGGACTTTTTACAGTGCTGTTACATTTCATACAGTTGGTCATACTTTGGTATTTTGTTCAGTTATACTATATCATTGAATCAGATGTTGCTGACACCTGGTTGAGTGATATTTGTGCACATTTCCCTATAACAGACTTGTTGCAGGTGAAAGTTATAACAGACTTCTGCTCCCGCCACCTGTCTGATTTGAAACATAGTAATATTTGCCCTCTGGGTGTGTTCTACTTGTGGGCACCCTGGACAGTAGTCATAGATATTTACAAAATTTTGAATATCATTTTCCTCTACCTCTGTGTCATTATGAATCACTGAAAATACACTTTTTAGTTCTGAAATTGAGGTAGGTACTGCCACAGAGCAGGTATGCAGTATGTTTTCACTGCTCTTAAGATTTACCATACACATATTAGTAATATTCAATACATTCTAGGCCAAGTATTATCACATATTGGGATGCCCTTCTGCCCATTGCATTAATTCCCTTCTATGCCTTAGCTGCTCTGGTTCCCTAGCTGGTGGGAAGCCAAAGAGGAAGAATGCAAAAACCATGACAGTTATACCGCAGGCCGTGAGGGATACAGGCCTCATTGCCCCTGGGGTTTGGTTGTCTTTTTGCAGTGTGAGGCGTGAATCCAATTTGGTTTTCCCTCCACTTTGACTGAAATGCTGGTAGTGAACAGAACCTGGTAGGGACCAGCAAGTCTGGGTTCCAGCATTCTCCTCACATGTCTCCGGATGACATCCCAATCTCCAGGCTGCAGGTCATGTGTACCTTCAAAAGAATTAGGATCTGGAATAGAAGAGAACACTTGGTTATGTGTTACTTTCAGACGTTTACTTTACTGATTGACTATGTACAGAGACTGTACATAGTCAATCAGTGTCCCAAACTGTGCCCACAGTTGTTGAGGAAAGTACAGGTCCAGTCTTGGCACAATGCCGAACAAAATTTCATAGAGAGACAATCCTATCTTCCTATTAGGTATGTATGTAACTGAAAAAAGGGCTAATGGTAGTTACTCAGTCCAAGGTTTGCCCGTTTCCTCCATTGCCTTTTGTATTTTTAATTTCAGGGTACCGTTCATCCTTTCTACTTTCCCACTACTTCATAGATGGTAGGGTGTGTGAAAGGCCTGGGATATACCCAGAGCAGACATGATGTGTTGCATTATGTCACCTGTGAAGTGTGTACCTTTGTTTGACTCAATCCCTTCGGTACCCCGTATCTGCAGATTTCCTCATTCATGAGCTTCTTTGCAGTTACCTGCTCATTTACCTTGGTAACAGGGTAGGCCTCTAACCTGAAAAGACATAAACAACAACAAGCACATATTCATACTTCTCAACAGGTGAGAGCTGAATGTAGTCAATTTGCAATCTCTGAAATGAGTAGAGTGGCCTAGGCAAGTCTTTTTGTGGCAACCTTACCTTCTGTCCTGAGTTGCTTATGGCACAGATCATGCAAGACTGGAAAAATGATGCAGCAGCTACAGAGAACCTAGGAGCCATCCGTCATCATTCAAGCATCGGCATCATTGCTGCTTTTGATAAGTGTATCTTTCCATGGATCAGCTGGGCCATCATGGGGTACAGAGACCATGGTAGGCAGGTTCTGTTGACTGTTCGCCATATGCCATCCTGTCCTGCTGCTCCCATTTTTAGTCCAATTGTCCTTTTCTTCCTTGCTGGCTTGTAACTGTGAAGTCCTTAGCATGTCAATGTCCAAATTTTTATCAATGTCTTAAGTTTAGTCAATGTCCAAAGTTTTTGTCTCAGACTTATGCTGTCAGTATCTTCTTTTCTTCTTTCTTCCACGGCTTGAGGGCTGATGCCTTTGCTGTGCTTTCTGCGAGGGCGTTGCCTCTTGCTTCTCCAGTGTAAGAATTGGTGTGAGCTTTCCACTTTGTCAGGTAGAAATAGGGCCTCCATGAGACTCCGCACAGCTGCACCATTCTTAATTGGCTGTCCTGCTGAGGTAAGAAACTGTCTGGCCTTCCATATTGGGCCATAATTATGAGCTATGCTAAATGCATACCTGGGAAGCAGTGTAAATGTTTGCCGTCTTACCTTCACAATAGGGGTCACTATTACTACTGGGGCCACCAATATAGGGGACACTATTACTACTGAGCCCACCAATATAGAGGGTCACTATTACTACTGCTGCCAGAATAGGGGACACTATCACTACTGCGGCCAATATAGGGGATGTTATTACTATTGGGGCCAATATAGGGGGTGCTAGTACTATTGGGTCCGCAATGAGGAAGCCAATTACTACTGGGGCTGCAATAGAGGACATTATTACTACTTGGGCTGCAATAGGGGTCACTATTACTTCTAGTGCACTCTAGGGAGCACTATTATTACTCGGGCCAATATAGGTGACGCAATTACTATTGGGACCACCAATATAGGGGATCACTATTACTAAATAGGGCGGATTTGCTACAGAGCTTACAGTAGCTGTAGCAGCAAACTGGATGAGATTTTGAAAATCTCATCCACACACTGTGGAAAAAAACCTGCACAAAACCTGTGCAGATATTGACATATGGAGCGGGGTTTAATTCAGCAACATGTTAATTTTTAAATATAATGTATATCAATAGCCCATCCAGTGCTCCAGTGTTCCTATCTGTTTTTATTTTAAATGGCCCTGTCTTTTTTATAATTACAGAGATAAAAATCATGTTGTGATAAGCCACGCCCCTAACCCCTCCTCCGACCACACCTTGGGGCTTCACAAGAAACTTTTGCTTCAAAAACGGCTCCATGGCTGCTTTAGAGCATTCATGGGCTAGATGTATTATATTTTTAAGCTTTAAAGTGGTTTTCCAAGTTAATTTTTTTACAACAGCTGACCATGCCCAAAAATAATAAGCAAGACCATATTAACCTGTAATGCATCTCCACAGCTCTAGTGCCGCACCTCCGTTTACACTGCCAGAACTCTATTTTCAGGCAGCAGTCAGCCTATCACAAACCTCAACAGTTGCTCATCTGATGTGTATGGCAGCCACTCAGCTCTCTCCTACAGCAGATGTTGGGGGAGATAAGGATTGGACAGTTGGATTTCAACTACTCTATTTTTTTGTTTTCAGGAGATAAGCTGCCGAAAGAGAAATCTGACAGCAACTTACTCCCCATCACCACCTATAAAACACATGCAAGATCTGCCAAGCATGTATGTGTGTGGAGGACTGGCAAGATAGCTATTGGCTGAAGAGGCGTTGGGCCAACAGACAACTTATTGTATAGGTAGCTTAAGCCACCTCCTTTCCTTAGAGACACCTTATCCAGTCAGAACTTATGAGTGTTTCTTGCACTTTCCCTGTTTCCTGTTCTCTGGGCCTAGACTAAGTACTTTATTGTGAGTCTCTACTGCCCTACCTTCACTTCCCTCGCTCTGCATTGAAAGCTACAGCATATCTACCTGATCACTTTCCTGGGAAGGTAACTACATTTCTTCCAAAGCATGAAAAGCTCTCTGGGAAGCCTGCATCACCATTGATTTGCATTTCCTTTCCCAGCAGTGCTATGAAAATGATTCTTAGGATAACACCTTAAGTTACAACAGCTAGAGGGTTAGCAGCTCACCTGGCAGTTTGTGGCCGCTCAGGGAATCCCCCTAGTTTCATGCTAATCTAGTGGGAGGAGCCAACTTCATAACAGTCAGCCTCTGCTTCAGATCAGTGGAGATAAGTGATGTAGCTCATAAAATTGCGAGTCCAGGCTTGTGGGATGGTAAGGGGTTAAAACACATGTTTACCATTGTAAGCAGTTTTTTTTGGTACTTGTGGGTTATCTGTCACCCCTTTCTTCATATATACCATTCACATCTATCTTGCAGCCTGTGGTCACATTTATACCACCTGAATAATATTATAAATATTTATGTGTGGATGAAATAAAAAGTTTAAGTAATAATAAATAGGGTTTTTAACACATAAGTATGGCCTGATATCACAACTGAAAGTGGTGACAGATAACCCACAAGTACCCTTTTTTATTGCCCAAATGCAGCTACAATAGCAATGAAGTTAATAATCTTGACTGTTTATTTTCCTTTTGTACATGCAGCTCCAATGCAGATCTGTCTCCATAGTTACAAACTACAAACAAACCCTATCTTGTCTGATCGGTAGTGATATCTTAATCCCTTTCATCTGCCTGTTCTTGTACTGTCTGTAAATTGGCAGGTAGGGGGGGGGCAGAGGGAGGAGCTAATGACCATGATCATTAACCCCTTAACTCCACAAAACATACATTTACGTCATGGGTTTATGGTACATAGCGCATGGTGTAAACATTTATGTCCTGTGTTTAAAGTGTTGTTGCCATGGCAATCGCGGCAACACTGCCTATCAGTACTTGCTGCTGCAGGACCAATGACAGTGGTCCTGCCCCAGCAATTGTATGATTGGTCAGTCAGCACTAACTAACCAATTAGAACGCAGCAGCCCTAGTTCATACTATTTACAATGCAAGCTCTCTCTCCAACCACCACAGCGTGTTATTGGCAGTTGGAGAGAAAGGGCTGTGTCCAGAAAAGAAAAAATATAGCCATCAGCCATCAGTATTAATATAGGTAGTAAAGGTGTAGTGTTAGTATAGGTAGTGTGGTGTCATCAGGATATTACTGTAGTTAGTAAAGTGTGATCAGTGTGTCAGTGTAGTGTTAGTTTAGTCAGTGTCAATTATAATCGTTTACATAAAATCAGGTAATAGAGCTTATTAATGCTAAGGTTGCCCAGGCATACATCTCTGAGAAAAACATTTCTGTAGATGAGTACCTGGTACATTTCAAAGGGAGGCTTCAATTCTACCAGTAACAGCCCAGTAAAACTGCGGGAAAATGTACAAGCTGTGCAAGAGTACATCAGGGTACACCCACAAGCCCAGGATTTATCAAGGGAAGGACACTAAAATTTAATGTCCCTCCTTCCTGTGAATTAGAGCAAAAATTGTATGGGAATTTGTACACCCACTTGTGGACTAGGTTTACCACCTCTACCTGGATCATTTTTACATCAGTGTTCCCCCATTCAAGAGCTTCGCCCCTAGAAAAACAGTGGCACTTGTCACTGCTAGAAGAAAATCAGAAGCCTCTCTAAGACGCTGCTTGGGCAAACTCTTGTAAAATCAAGGCACTATGCAGCGACAAAGTATTGTATGTCAAGTATAAAGACAAAAGGGATGTCCTTAAATTGAACACAATACCCAGCCATAGCACTATCTCGAAAATCTACAGAGCATGGTAAGATTGCTTTATGTTAATCTACCTGTGTGAACTGACTTCGAACTGTTAATCTGCCTATCCCTAGGCCAGACTGCTGGCAATCACCAAGACAGGTAATTTAGTTTTGCCTACTTCAAATTTCCACCGTGTAACCTGTCTAGGGGTATTCTGTATGCTGTGAATGTTGTGTTTGAGAAGGTTAAAGACGGTGTACACAAGACCGAGAGACAGACTTTGTGAGGGTTAATTTTTAGTAGGGGGGACTTGGGCTGTATAGCAGGACACAGTGTGTTCCTATATGCTTTGAGGGAACACGCCCGGGGCATACTCTCCTACGTAAAAGTGCATGGTTTGCCTTAATACACTTGGAGAGCAGGGCCAGGAAAATTTTAAATAGGCGCATTTACTTGAATGATTGAGCGTGTTATGTTTTCATATATGAAGGGATATGTGGGGATTATAGCCGTCGTGTTTGACAGCTGGATACTCCAAATATTGTTGAGGTCTTGGTCACTGCATATTATTGTCAGTCTTTGTGTAAAGTCAAATAACTTGTCCAAAGTGTGTGCAGGGTTTGTTACTGGGGATTACTGATAGAGGGTGGGCTGTTGCACAGATAGATGAGATTTATACTTTAAGCCACTGAGAGTATTCCCCAGTAAACCTGTCTGTTCCTTTTGTTTTGTGTTATAGACTAAATGTGCATTGTGATTTGCAGGGAAAGAAGAGATTCTACTGGGAGGATTTGAGGAAGGTGGAATCTAGTAAAGGAGTACTACTTTGCCCAGCAATTCAGGACAGCGTATGGCGAACAGTCCACAGTACTTGCCTACCACAGTTCCTGTATCCCATGATGGCCCAGCTGACGCACAGAAAGACACATCTAGTAAAAGCAGCAATGACATCGATGCTTGAACAAGGACGTGTGACTCCTAGGTTCTCTGTAGCTGCTGCATCATTTGTCCAAACTTGCATGATCTGTGCCATAGGCGAGTCAGGACAGAAGGTAAAAGTGCCCCAAAGACACTTGCCTAGACCACTCTACCCATTTCAGGGATTGCAAATTGACAACATTCAGCTCCCACCTGTTGGGAAGTATGAATATGTGCTTGTTGTTGTTGATGTCTTTTCAGGTTGGAGGCTTACCCTGTTACCAAGGTAAACAAGTAGGTAACCACAAAGAAGGTCATGAATTAGGTAATCTGCAAATATGGGGTACCAGAAGTGATTGAGTCAGAGGTACAAACTTTGCAGGTGAAATAATGCAACACGTCATGTCTGCTCTGGGTGTATCCCAGGCCTTTTACACACCCTACCACCCATAGAGTAGTGGAAAGGTGGTGAGACTTAATGGCACGCTAAAGAGAAAGATGCTTAAAATGACACAGAAAATAGGGCTACCCTGGACAGACTGTATCCCAATAGTCCTATTCAGTGTTAGATATACACCCAGAGGATTATGCCCTCCCTACGAGATCTCATTTGGGTCAGCCCCAAGGCTAGGTTGCTACTATCCCCAGTATAATACAATTACAATCTGATGTGTCGACTAAGTATGTCATTTACCTTGCCAAAGCACTAACCAAAGTCTATGCACAGGTGTTCTCTTCCAGACCCAGAGGCGGACACCGGGACACACATCTTGCAGCCTGGGGATTGGGTGTATGTTAAGAAGTTCCTCAGGAAGCACCCTCTTGAGCCTCGATTTGATGGTCCCTACCAGGTGCTTCTGACTACTGCCACAGCTATGAAACTAGCTGGAAGACCCACTTGGATCCACGCGTCACACTGTAAGAAAGCCTCAGATCTGGGAGAACAGGCTTAGTCATGCTGTGGACATTGCTCTCGTTGGGGCTAGTGAGAGAGGAGGGTGGCAACTGGAATCCTTGGTCGGAAGATGAGGGTACGGTTACCTTCTGGTGTAACTCATCTAACACTCAAGTAGCCACATATTCCTTCGACTATTGTACTGTGGTCCCATGTCTAGGAGCAAAATCCCACCGCGGGCCCGATTCAGCCCGGTACAGCTGGTTATATGTCTTATATACCCGGGGAATACAATATGTTTACATCACTGATAACGTCTGGGAAGAAGACTGCCGCTATAAGAGATATGCCAGATGCTCCCGAATGGAAGCCTTCACCTAGCCCCGTGCCCATAATTAAGTCCTGTGCCCATAACTAACCCCCTACGCCCTAAAGTAAAGACTTTGGAGGACATGATGACCATAGCAGGCCCTATCTTTGAGGACACCATGACAGTAGAGACTGGCTACTCTGACCCGAATCTCTGGTTGGAGTGGATGAGGTACAATGCTAACAAGAGCGACAGGTCTAACTGTTTTATGTGCGGTAGTGCCAGACCACACTTGGGGACGGTCCCCCTAAATCTCCCTGCAGATGCTAAAGAGTGTTTCCTTAGTCTCTTCACTAACACCTCCACTAATTACACTACTTGTGAGAAGTGGAAAAAGGAATGCTCTATAACCACTTAAGTGCCTTGCCCCAGGAAGCGCGTTACTGTCTACCCTGGAAACTACACCTGCTATGCAAACAGGCAGGGTGAAGGGAGATTTGGGGGAACTCACCAATGGGTATTGCTCCTCCTACAGTACACTAGCAGGAGAATGGACGCAGAACCAGGTCCAGTCCTTAGGAGATGTTTACTGGCTTTGTGGGGACATGAGGTTGAGGACCTGCCTGGAAGGTAATTGGACAGGGAAGTGTGCCTTAGCAAAAGCCCGTATGCCTCTCCACATCCTGTCAGACAGCATTGAGGATAATGAGGTTACCCCCAATAATTACCATAGAGCGAAAAGAGAGGCTCCTGGTGGTAGTTTTGATCTATCCGTGTACATTGACGCCATAGGACAGCCAAGGGGGGTACCTGACGAGTTTAAAGCTAGAGACCAAGTTAAAGCTGGATTAGGGTCCATTTTTCCAATCATTACGGTAAATAAAAATGTTGACTGGATTAATTATATTTATTATAATCAGCAGTGGTTTATAAATTATACCAGAGATGCCTTACAGGGACTAGCTGACCAATTAGGACCTACCGCAACTATGACTTTTCAAAATAGAATGGCCTTAGATATGATTTTAGTTTTAAAGGGGTGTGTCTGTAAGATAATAGGGGAAATTTGTTGTACCTACATCCCATACAACACGGGAAACTCAGAGATAACTGACCCTTGGGACCAGTACCTTTCATGGATGAGCGGGGGGCAAAGGATCCTGGCCCAGATAGGCATCGCTGTTGTATGTGTACTGACTATCTTTTCCATTTTAGCCTGCTGTTTTATCCTCTGTGTCAGAAAGACCTGTGAAACTGCTGCTGAAAAAGCCGCTCTCTCAATGAGTTTGCTGGATGCATCCCCAGACAGAGTGGACAAGTCCACCACCCCCTTGAACACGCTAATCCCAACCTACAACATGCTCCAGTTATAGGGCCAGATCACCCCCCTTGGGATTATAAATCGGTCACCACAGGGGACCCAGGCTAGCTGTGATCCAGTTGCAAGAGCTGTGAAGACCCCGTGGTTGGCTCAGAGAGCTTGCCTTGGTTTGCTTGAAGGGCCTGCCTAGATTTGGGTTATCGAGGTGGGTCAATCGGAGAGGACTGTGAAAATTACCAGGGAAGGTTAGAGAATAGACATTTCAAGGGGGAGATTGTAGTAGAAATGATGATTAATTAGCGTAAAATATCTATTGATTTGTAAAAACTAGATGTATTACACAGCTGTAGTGATTTGACTTGATTTGTAGTGTGCTATAACAGTAGTCCAATGTAAAGTTCCAATGCAGCCACTCTAGGATTAAATTACATAGGTATGCAGTGAAACTGAAAGCATATTTTGGGAGGTTACCTGTCCCTACCCCCCTCTCCTCAACACTTCTGAGACAAAGAAACTGGTCTTTGCCTGACCACATGTTGAGGGAACAAAGGCTAGTCTGTACATGGGGCCTGAGGAGGCGGGGGAAGAGAGGAGATTCTTTATAGCTTAACCAATAAAAATAAATATACATTACGTATGTAATATGTTATATGCCCATAAAGGGCAGTTATTATGTATTTTGATAAAAGAAACTCTGGGATTGTTTTTCCCCAGAACTTTCTGTAAGCTTCACATTGGACACGTGTCTCAGTCTGAATTCTTATACACGCGTATATCAGAGTTTTGCAATTAGGAAGCTACAGAATACTCCAGAATCTGCTGCAGAAATCCATATCCAGACCAACACCTTCCTGGAATTCTAATCTTATTATTGCGTTGAACCACAATTTTATAATTTACCCTGCTGTACTCTGCACAACTAATAGATAAAGCCACATGACAATCCTTCACTTCTAAGCCCTGCCATGTGCCAAAACAGATGGTTATGTCCTCATATGGGGTATTTCCATGCTCGGGAGAAATTTGGTATAACATCATGCAGTTCTTTTTCTCCTTTTGCCTCTGGCAAAACTTTAAAATCTAAACATATATAGTACGGGAAAAAATTTTAATTTTTGGCTTTCAAATCAAAATATAAAAAAAAATAAATCACAATGTTCCTGTAGGGTCAAAAAGCTTACTAACCCCCTTGATGAATTCCCTGAGGGGTCTAGTTTCCAAAATAGGGTAAGTTCTTAAGGTTTAAAATGTATTGGTACCTCCAGGGCTGCAAATACAACATGGTGTCTGAAAATTCTTCCAGCAAAATCTTTCCAAAAGCCATACAGCACTCCTTTCCTTCTGAGCCCTGCCATGTGCCTAAAAAGCAACCTATGTCCACATATGGGGCATTCCTAAAAACTGCAGAATTCGGGTAATAAAAGCTCAGTTTTCTTTCTCTACTAACTTCTGCTGCGTTAAATAAAAAATGGTATAAATTGAAAATTTGCAAAAAAATGGAACTGTTCTCAATTCTGATGCACTGTCCTTTATTCCTGTAAAACATTTAAAGGGTTAATAAACTTTCTAAATGCCATTTTGAATACTTTAAGGGGTGCAGTTTTTAAAATAGAGTGATGCATTTGGGGTTTTCTCATAATATAAGCTCTTAAAATCCATGTCAGAACTGAACTGGTCCTTTAAAAAAATCAGCTTCTGAAATTTGGTAGTAAATGTGAAAAATTACAGCTAAACACATATACTTTGTCCTAAGACAACAAATAACGGTTAGAAATGATTGCAATATAAAGTAGGCCTATGGTAAATGTTAATAATTAGAGATGAGCGAACGTACTCGTCCGAGCTTGATACTCGTTCGAGTATTAGCGTGTTCGAGATGCTCGTTACTCGAGGCGAGTACCACGCGATGTTCGAGTTACTTCCACTTTCATCTCTGAGACGTTAGCGCGCTTTTCTGGCCAATAGAAAGACAGGGAAGGCATTACAACTTCCCCCTGCGACGTTCAAGCCCTATACCACCCCCCTGCAGTGAGTGGCTGGCGAGATCAGGTGTCACCCAAGTATATAAATCGGCCCCTCCCGCGGCTCGCCACAGATGCATTCTGACAGAGATCAGGGACAGTGCTGCTGGTGCCGGAGCTGCTATAGGGAGAGCGTTAGGAGTTATTTTAGGCTTCAAGAACCCCAACGGTCCTTCTTAGGGCCACATCTGATCGTGTGCAGTAGTGTGGAGGCTGCTTTTTGCAGTGTTGCACTTTTTTTTTTTTTTTTGTATATTGGCCGTGCAGAGCATTGCGTCCTGCAGTAATTTTACATTGTCCAGGGCCAGTAGTGGTGAGGCAGGGACAGAAGACATATTTAGTGTATATAGGCAGTGGGCCTTTCCAAAAACATTTGGGAAAAAAATCTATTTGGGCTGCCTGTGACCGTCCTCAGTGTACTGGGTCTCTGCTGGAGGTAGTTGTCCTAATTCATACGCAGCCAGCTAAGTGTTACAGCAGGCTTGTGCAAAATTCTTTCCTGCCTCTGTGTTGCCTCTTACATCACCGCTGTATTCCTGTCCACAAGTGTACTGGGTCTCTGCTGGGGGTAGTTGTCCTAATTCATACGCAGCCAGCTAAGTGTTACAGCAGGCTTACGCAAAATTCTTTCCTGCCTCTGTGTTGCCTCTTACATCACCGCTGTATTCCTGTCCACAAGTGTACTGGGTCTCTGCTGGGGGTAGTTGTCCTAATTCATACGCAGCCAGCTAAGTGTTACAGCAGGCTTGCGCAAAATTCTTTCCTGGCTCTGCTGTGCGTTCCGTAAGCGAAGTCAGCCTCCAACCACAGGCCAATAAGCGGCACATTTAATTACAGCGTTCTGTTTCTGCACTACTGGTAATACACCATGCTGAGGGGTAGGGGTAGGCCTAGAGGACGTGGACGCGGGCGAGGACGCGGAGGCCCAAGTCAGGGTGTGGGCACAGGCCGAGCCAGTGCGGTGGCCAGGGGTAGAGGCAGGGCCAGACTGAATAATCCACCAACTGTTTCCCAAAGCGCCCCCTCGCGCCATGCCACCCTGCAGAGGCCAAGGTGCTCTAAGGTGTGGCAGTTTTTCACAGAGACGCCTGACGACCGACGAACAGTGGTGTGCAATCTTTGTCGCTCCAAGATCAGCTGGGGAGCCACCACCACCAGCATGCGCAGGCATATGATGGCCAAGCACCCCACAAGGTGGGACGAAGGCCGTTCACCGCCTCCAGTTTGCAGCACTGCCTCTCCCCCTGTGCCCCAACCTGCCACTGAGATCCAACCCCCCTCTGAGGACACAGGCACGAGTGCCTACAGGCCTGCACCCACACCCTCACCTCCGCTGTCCTCGGCCCCATCCAGCAATGTCTCTCAGCGCAGCGTCCAGACGTCGCTAGCGCAAGTGTTTGAGCGCAAGCGCAAGTACGCCGCCACGCACCTGCACGCTCAAGCGTTAAACGTACACATAGCCAAATTGATCAGCCTGGAGATGCTGTCGTATAGGCTTGTGAAAACGGAGGCTTTCAAAAGCATGATGGCGGTGGCGGCCCCACGCTCCTCGGTTCCCAGTCGCCACTACTTTTCCCGATGTGCCGTCCCAGCCCTGCACGACCACGTCTCCCGCAACATTGTATGCGCCCTCACCAACGCGGTTACTGCCAAGGTCCACTTAACAACGGACACGTGGACAAGCACAGGCGGGCAGGGCCACTATATCTCCCTGACGGCACATTGGGTGAATTTAGTGGAGGCTGGGACAGAGTCAGAGCCTGGGACCGCTCACGTCCTACCCACCCCCAGAATTGCGGGCCCAGCTCGGTGCTGGTATCTGCGGCGGTGTATGCTTCCTCCACTAAACCACCCTCCTCCTCTTCCTCCTCCTCCAACGCAACCTCTGTCTCGCAATCAAGATGTGTCAGCAGCAGCAGCACGTCGCCAGCAGTCGGTGTTGCGCGGCGTGGCAGCACAGCGGTGGGCAAGCGTCAGCAGGCCGTGCTGAAACTACTCAGCTTAGGAGAGAAGAGGCACACGGCCCACAAACTGCTGCAGGGTCTGACAGAGCAGACCGACCACTGGCTTTCGCCGCTGAGCCTCCAACCGGGCATGGTCGTGTGTGACAACGGCCGTAACCTGGTGGCGGCTCTTCAGCTCGGCAGCCTCACGCACGTGCCATGTCTGGCCCATGTCTTTAATTTGGTGGTTCAGCGCTTTCTGAAAAGCTACCCACACTTGTCATACCTGCTCGGAAAGGTGCGCTGGGTCAGCGCACATTTCCGCAAGTCCAAGACGGACGCTGCCACCCTGCGGACCCTGCAACATCAGTTTAATCTGCCAGTGCACCGACTGCTGTGCGACGTGCCCACACGGTGGAACTCTACGCTCCACATGTTGGCCAGACTCTATGAGCAGCGTAGAGCTATAGTGGAATACCAACTCCAACATGGGCGGCGTAGTGGGAGTCAGCCTCCTCAATTCTTTACAGAAGAGTCGGCCTGGTTGGCAGACATCTGCCAGGTTCTTGGAAACTTTGAGAAGTCTACCCAGATGGTGAGCGGGGATGCTGCAATCATTAGCGTCACCATTCCTCTGCTATGCCTCTTGAGAAGTTCCCTGCAAAGCATAAAGGCAGACGCTTTGTGCTTGGAAACGGAGGCGGGGGAAGACAGTATGTCGCTGGATAGTCAGAGCACCCTCATGTCTATATCTCAGCGCGTTGAGGAGGAGAGGGAGGAGCATGAGGAGGAGGGGGAAGAGACAGCTTGGCCCACTGCTGAGGGTACCCATGCCGCTTGCCTGTCATCCTTTCAGCGTGTATGGCCGGAGGAGGAGGATCCTGAAAGTGATCTTCCTAGTGAGGACAGCCATGTGTTGCGTACAGGTACCCTGGCACACATAGCTGACTTCATGTTAGGATGCCTTTCTCGAGACCCTCGCGTTACACGCATTCTGGCCACTACGGATTACTGGGTGTACACACTGCTCGACCCACGGTATAAGGAGAACCTTTCCACTGTCATATCCGAAGAGGAAAGGGGTTCGAGAGTGATGCTATACCACAGGACCCTGGCGGACAAACTGATGGTAACATTCCCATCCGACAGCGCTAGTGGCAGAAGGCGCAGTTCCGAGGGCCAGGTAGCAGGGGAGGCGCAGAGATCAGGCAGCATGTACAGCGCAGGCAGGGGAACATTCTCCAAGGCCTTTGCCAGCTTTCTGGCTCCCCAGCAAGACTGTGTCACCGCTCCCCAGTCAAGGCTGAGTTGGCGGGAGCACTGTAAAAGGATGGTGAGGGAGTACGTAGCCGATCGCACGACCGTCCTCGGTGACGCCTCTGCCCCCTACAACTACTGGGTGTCGAAGCTGGACACGTGGCCTGAACTCGCGCTGTATGCCCTGGAGGTGCTTGCTTGTCCTGCGGCTAGCGTCTTGTCAGAGAGGGTGTTTAGTGCGGCTGGGGGAATCATCACGGATAAGCGTACCCGCCTGTCAACCGACAGTGCCGACAGGCTTACACTCATCAAGATGAACAAAGCCTGGATTTCCCCAGACTTCTCTTCTCCACCAGCGGACAGCAGCGATACCTAAGCAATACGTAGGCTGCACCCGCGGATGGAAGCATCGTTCTCTATCACCATCAAAAACGGGGACCTTTTTGCTTCATCAATCTGTGTATTCTATTCATCCTCCTCCTCCTGCTCCTCCTCCTGAAACCTCACGTAATCACGCCGAACGGGCAATTTTTCTTAGGCCCACAAGGCTCAGTCATATAATATTTGTAAACAATTTTTATACGTTTCAATGCTCATTAATAGAAGTGGAAAAAGTAGAGAGCGCCACAGGTGGATCCAATCCACACTAGCTCAGCTGTGTGGATGCGGTCACAAGGTGTCTTTTCCTCAGTGCTCCAATCCTTCAATATAAAGGAGAGCTGCAGATGCAAGCTGGGGGGTCTAGATGAAGAACTCCCCCAGATATAATAAAGAAAGAGAAAAAAAAACGTCAGAAAAAAGGATCTGCGCTCACAGGTGAAGTGCACTGAGGACAAATTCACGTGTAGACAGTGGTGAAATAAAACACTTACTTGGAAGGAGGGGGGTATGATGTACAGATGCCCCCTCCCCAGAGTGTCCACCACAGGGTATAGAGCTGTGCTCCAAGTAGCAAGATAATTCTCCAGTTGTTGAAATCAAACAGAATTTTTAATACGGCAACGCGTTTCGGTGCAAAATAAGGCACCTTTCTCAAGCTATTAACATGTAAAACAAATACACAGTACACATATTTATACATAATTAAGAACAGACATACCCTTCCCATGTTCATCTGTGCTGTGTATCCAGCGTTCCCAAAGATGGGCGTGCACTGATGACGTCAGCGGCACCATGTGATCTGGTGGCCGTACTATATATGTAATGATGGAGTATTTAGGATGAAACTTCATTCGAGCTAAATTACACTGATCCTAAGAGGTAAAGTAAAGTGTATAGTGGTGTTTAAGAACAATAACCTTATATTGGCCTCGGCATTATCTAGTTGCCGAACTTGGGGGAGGAGCCTAATGATGCGTTCTGCATCATAGAGTTGCGCGCTGTTGTTAATATGATAACGCCGGTGTGGCTTAATTGCCGAACGGTGGGGAGGAGCCCAATAACGCGCTCAGCTACCCTGAATAGTGCGCTGTTCTTAATCTACTGCCGCTGGCATGGTCCGGTTGCCGAGCGGTGAAGGAGGGGCCTGATGACGCAATCTGCGTCATTGGGTCACATGATGTAATGCCGCCGGCATGGAAAGGCTGCCGGGTAGTGAGGGGAAAGCCTCATGACGCGTAACGCGTCATGGTATCAGCTGGTGTATCCCTTATATTGCCGGTGATGTATTACAACTGTCTGGCAGTGGGGGGGGGGAACATTCTCCAAGGCCTTTGCCAGCTTTCTGGCTCCCCAGCAAGACTGTGTCACCGCTCCCCAGTCAAGGCTGAGTTGGCGGGAGCACTGTAAAAGGATGGTGAGGGAGTACGTAGCCGATCGCACGACCGTCCTCGGTGACGCCTCTGCCCCCTACAACTACTGGGTGTCGAAGCTGGACACGTGGCCTGAACTCGCGCTGTATGCCCTGGAGGTGCTTGCTTGTCCTGCGGCTAGCGTCTTGTCAGAGAGGGTGTTTAGTGCGGCTGGGGGAATCATCACGGATAAGCGTACCTGCCTGTCAACCGACAGTGCCGACAGGCTTACACTCATCAAGATGAACAAAGCCTGGATTTCCCCAGACTTCTCTTCTCCACCAGCGGACAGCAGCGATACCTAAGCAATACGTAGGCTGCACCCGCGGATGGAAGCATCGTTCTCTATCACCATCAAAAACGGGGACCTTTTTGCTTCATCAATCTGTGTATTCTATTCATCCTCCTCCTCCTGCTCCTCCTCCTGAAACCTCACGTAATCACGCCGAACGGGCAATTTTTCTTAGGCCCACAAGGCTCAGTCATATAATATTTGTAAACAATTTTTATACGTTTCAATGCTCATTAAAGTGTTGAAACTTTCACCTGAACCAATTTTTATTTTAACTGGGCTGCCTCCAGGCCTAGTTACAAATTAAGCCACATTAACCAAAGTGATTAATGGGTTTCACCTGCCCTCTTGGTTGGGCATAGGCAATTTTTCTGAGGTACATTAGTACTGTTGGTACACCAATTTTTTGGGGCCCTCGCCTACAGTGTAATCCAATTAATTTTTTGCCCACCTGCATTAAAGCTGACGTTACATCAGCTGTGATGGGCACTGCAATGGGATATATTTATGTACCGCCGGTGGGTTCCAGGGAGCCACCCATGCTGTGGATCCACAGGGAGTTGTAACTGCATGTGTCTACTTCTAAAGAACCCCAGTCTGACTGGGGCATGCAGTGTGGGCCGAAGCCCACCTGCATTTAATCGGACGTTACCTCAGCTGTGATGGGCACTGCAATGGGATATATTTATGTACCGCCGGTGGCTTCCTGGCACCCACCCATGCTGTGGGTCCACACAGAGTTGTAACTGCATGTGTCCACTTCTAAAGAACCCCAGTCTGACTGGGGCATGCAGTGTGGGCCGAAGCCCACCTGCATTTAACATGACATTACCTCAGCTGTGATGGGCAATGCAATGGGATACATTTATGTACAGCCGGTGGGTTCCAGGGAGCCACCCATGCTGTGGGTGCACACGGAATTCCCATTGCGGAGTTGTACCTGCCTGTGACTATTTATAAAAAAACGCGGTCTGACTGGGGCATGCAGACACCTTGACAGAATGAATAGTGTGTGGCACATAGGTTCCCCATTGCTATGCCCACGTGTGCAGCTCCTGATGGCGGTGGCACAGGATTATATTTTTCATTGCTTCTGTACAGCATCGTGGGCTATCGCCCCGCCCCTTTTAAAGAGGGCCGCTGCCTAGCCGTGCCAACCCTCTGCAGTGTGTGCCTGCGGTTCCTCCTCATGGCAGACGCACTTATAAATAGACATGAGGGTGGTGTGGCATGAGTGCAGCTGAAGGCTGCGCAGGGGCACTTTGGTGTGCGCTGTGGACACTGCGTCGTACGCGCGCGGGGGGGGGGTTGGGCAGCATGTAACCTAGGAGAAGTGGCAGCGGAGTGTCATGCAGGCAGTGATTGTGCTTTGTTGAAGGTAGTGTGGTGCTTAGCTAAGGTATGCATTGCTAATGAGGGCTTTTCAGAAGTAAAAGTTGTTGGGAGGGGGGGGGCCACTCTTGCCACTATTGTGGCTTAATAGTGGGACCTGGGAACTTGAGATGCAGCCCAACATGTAGCCCCTCGCCTGCCCTATCCGTTGCTGTGTCGTTCCCATCACTTTCTTGAATTGCCCCGATTTTCACAAATGGAAACCTTAGCGAGCATCGGCGATATACAAAAATGCTCGAGTCGCCCATTGACTTCAATGGGGTTCGTTACTCGAAACGAACCCTCGAGCATCGCGAAAATTTCATCCCGAGTAACGAGCACCCGAGCATTTTGGTGCTCGCTCATCTCTATTAATAATGAACTATTTTGTGGCGTTTGACTATCTATCTTGCAAGGAAAAAAACTCCAAGTTAGAAAACTGCAAATTTTTCCAAATCTTCAGGAAATTTAGGTAAAGACAAAATTTATTGATGAAAAGTTTTTTACCAACAAACTTTAATATGTCACGAAAAAACTAACTCAGAATCACATTGATAAGTAAAAGCATTCAAAGCTATTACCACATAAAGTAACAGAAGTCAGATTTGAAAAATAAGGCTTGGTCCTTAAGGCCACAATAGATCATGTTTTTAAGGGATTAAAGGTCCTGTAATCAGAATATATTGTTTAGAGTTGGCCAAGTATTATAAAATATTATTATTCACTCTGTCAATCATCTTTCTCTTGGATTTCTTATGATCTGAAATCCTTATTAAATTTTAGAATTAATGTGCCCTCTACAGTCATTCTGCAATTACTCTAAGAATCATTTATAAGCGGTAGAACAGACAAGTACAGTGTTGTCCGTGGCAACCATTCCAACTTCAACTCTTAGGGCTCATGTCCACGGGCAAAATATGATTTAGGATCCGCAGCGGATCTCCCGCGTGCGGATCCGCATCCCATAGGGATGCATTGACCACCCGCGGGTAGATAAATACCCGCGGATCGTCAATAAAAGGGATTTTAAAAAAAATGGAGCATGGAAAAATCTGGACCATGCTCCATTTTCATGCGGGTCTCCCGCGGGGACGGCTCCCGCGGGCTTCTATTGAAGCCTATGGAAGCCGTCCGGATCCGCGGGAGACCTAAAATAGGAATTTAAAGTATTTACCTATCCGGCGCGGGCGGGGAATGTCAGCTGTTCCTCACGGCCGCATCTCCCTTGCTTCGGCTCGGCGGATGTGCCCGGCGCATGCGCGCGGCACGTCGACGACGTGCCGGCGATGTGCCGCCGGCGTCAGGAATTCATCCGCCGGCCGAAAATGAAGATCCGGCCGTGAGGAACAGCTGACATTCCCCGCCCGCGCCGGATAGGTAAATACTTTTAAATTGCTATTTTCGGCGCTCATGTCCGCGGGGCAGGAGGGACCCGCTGCAGATTCTCCATGGAGAATCTGCAGCGGATCTGATTTTCCCCGTGGACATGAGGCCTTAATGCGCAATAAAAGTTCCGCAAATGTTATCAAATAACTTGCTAGTTTATCTAAATTTTATATTTTAATTATCTACTTCCAAAATTCTTCCCTTCATACCCCCATAGAGCTAAATGATAAAACCATGGATGCCTACGGGAGGACTTTTCTGAAGTTAGTATTGCATAGCTGCCCTCAAATAATTGACTATTTAACTTTATATTTATGAAAGTGATTTGGTGCTCTTTATGCAAAAAACAAAAGCAGAGCCCTGAGCATTGTAAAGATATATAATACAATTATTTATAGCAATGAATTTATAAAAGTGAAAAAAAGTTTGGCAAGTTTATCTACTGAGTGAGTAAAAAATGAGAGTGTTCCACAAAGGAGTAGGCTGAGAGTGATCAAAGTCACCTGACATTAAAGGAGTAGAAACCAGAAGACTCCTGTTGTAGCATTTCTGGCGCTGGGTTTAGAGCCATGGGTGTAGTAGCCGTGCAGGTCCAAAGAGTTGTCAGAGGAGAGCCAGAGGTCAGTATCGGTAGGTCTTAGTTTGCGGTACAAAGAAGGAGGTGCGTATCGTAGTCAGGAAGAAATCTAGAAGTCAATATTGGTAGGTTTCAGTTTGGATTTCCAGAGGAGCAGGCAGGACAGGAGCTTGACTAAGGCTGTGCAGCACAATAATATCGCACTAGTGCAGTGGCAGAGTCAGACGTTTAAATTGAGCCTGATTAGGAACAGAGATGGGGTCAGGACAGGGACTGGGTTTTAAGGATCTAGGAACAAGGCAGAGACTCATACAGGGTAAATGTCCAAGGGCTGGATAGCTCAGTAGGGACCTCCTGTGTTAGGAGGTCCCAGGTTCAATCCCTGACAATAGGCCACTCCTTCAAGGAGAGCCTCTTGACATCCCAGGGCCTGGTTTATTGGGGTACCTCTTGTGGAACTCCTCTGTGAGCCTTGGAGCATGTACATTTTCATCTGGCTCCCAAGAGTTCTTCTCCAGCCTGTATCCCTGCCACTGCAACAGGTACTGAAGTCTTTCTCAGTGCCATTGGAAGTCGAAGATTTCCCCCATGATGAACTCCTCTTGCCCCTGAACCTTCATGGGAGGGGGAGGTGGTTTTTGTCTTCCCATGAAGGTATTTTTCCGGAATGTTTTTAGCAGAGACACATGAAAGACTGGGTGGATATTCAGGCTGCCCGGAAGATTTAAGTGGAAACCTGCCTTCATACCGCCAGACAAAGGTGTCTGACCCTTGCTGAAATTGGAAAGGGTTCCTATAAACCTTTGCCCAAGTTTAGGAGAGGGTATGTGGGTTTTCAGATTTCTAGTGAAAACCCACATACCCTCATACCACATACCACACCTTCTATCGAACCCAGAAAGGAGGAGCCACTTAGCGGTGCGGTCTGCTGTTTTTCTATATGCATGCTGGGCTTCCCATTAAGCCTCCTACAATTCCTTCTGAGTATCAGCCAATGTCACCAGTTTGTGATTGACCGTCGGGACAGGAGTATTAATAGGGAGGGCAGGAATGAAGACAAGGTGTGCCCAGTAGTTGGCATAGAACAGTTTAAGTGTGTTAGGCATTGTTGTCTGTGAACACTGCTGTTGATAAATAATCCACCCAGTCGTCCTGAAGATGGGAAATAAAGCAGCGGAGATATTGTTCCAGAGTTTGGTTTGTTCTATTAGTCTGCCCATTAGACTGAGGATGAAAGGCAGAGGAGAGATTCACAGTAGTCCCTAGGGCTGTTTCCAGAATTTTGACATGAACTAAACCCACATAATCAGGAATTCCATGTAGTTGGAAAATTTCCCAGATCATCAACTCTGCGGTGTGCTCAGCGGTGGGAATTGTTTTGATGGGTATGAAGTAAGCCATCTTCATAAATGGGTCCACAACAACAAAAATGGTAGTCATTCTTTTGAAAGTGGGCAGATCCACTATAAAGTCCATAGATATAGATCCCCATGGCCTGGATTGGACTGGAAGAGGTATTAGGAAACCCAGAGGGTGAGTTTATGGCATCTCGTTCTAAGCACATACTTTACAAAAGGTGACATACCTCTTAACATCCCTCCTGTAGTCAGGCCACCAAAAGAAACAAAGATTTCCAAAGTCTTTGTGACCGCAAGGTGACTGGCAAGCTTTGAATCATGGACTAATTTTAGAACTTCGGGTCGACCAGCCTTGGGAACACATAGTTGGTTCTCATCTTCAAAGTCCATTTTTGAAAGAAAGCTTCACATCCTTAGAAGAATGACTCAGGAAAGGGTCATTTTCGTATCCTCCCTTAAACTTTGTTAGAAGGTATTCAGAGTGCAGGATACCCAAAAAATTTGGAAAGGGGACAGAATTGTGTAGTCTGTGTTTGACCCCTATTCAGGAATTGGGGCAGTAGGATACAATAAAATTGAACCTCGAGAAAAAAGGGCCCATCATGCTTTTCTCGCAGATAACCTCTTGGCTCTATGTTCTTATGGTCAGTAAGAACTGTTACTGGATGATGGGCTCCTTCCAAGAGGTGCCTCCATTCGATAAACGCCTCCTTGATGGCTAGAAGCTCCTTGTACCAGACGGGTGATAAAATGTAAGACAGAAATGCACAAGGATATAGTTGCTTCTTATCTTCAACTCGTTGTGAATGGATAGCTCCAACTGTAGAGTTGGAGGCATCCACCTCAACAACAAACAGCAATTCTGGTCTTAGGTGGATCAGTACTGATGCTGAAGTAAACAGAGTCTTTAGTTTCTCCAAAGCAACTTGTGCCTCCGGGGACCAGGGAAACATGTGTGCTTTCTTTGTGAGGGAGGTGATAGAAGAGATGAAGTAGAAGTCTCCTTCAAATTTCTTGGAATGGCCCGAACCAGGATGGGGTACATATGTAGGCTGTCTGGGGAGATAATGTATCCTAAGAATTGCATTTGGGTCTGTTCAAACTCCCACTTCTCTAATTTGATGTAGAGCTTAATCTTTTGGACTTGAACGCATGAACCTGCCTGTGATGCTTCTACAAGCTATTTCCAACAGATCTTGAAATATGTTGTTGATAAAGTGCTGCAAGATAGTGGTAGCATTGCAAAGGTTGAATGGCATCACTAGGTATTAGAGATGAGCGAACGTACTCATCCGAGCTTGATACTCGTTCGAGTATTAGCGTGTTCGAGATGCTCGTTACTCGAGACGAGTACCACGCGATGTTCGAGTTACTTTCACTTTCATCTCTGAGACGTTAGCGCGCTTTTCTGGCCAATAGAAAGACAGGGAAGGCATTACAACTTCCCCCTGCGACGTTCAAGCCCTATACCACCCCCCTGCAGTGAGTGGCTGGCGAGATCAGGTGTCACCCGAGTATATAAATCGGCCCCTCCCACGGCTCGCCACAGATGCATTCTGACAGAGATCAGGGAAAGTGCTGCTGGTGCCGGAGCTGCTATAGGGAGAGCGTTAGGAGTTATTTTAGGCTTCAAAAACCCCAACGTCCTTCTTAGGGCCACATCTGATCGTGTGCAGTACTGTTGAGGCTGCTTTTAGCAGTGTTGCACAATTTTTTTTTTGTATATCGGGCGTGCAGAGCATTGCGTCCGCAGTCTGCAGTCATTGTACAGAGTATAGGGCCAGTACTGGTGAGGCAGGGAAAGAGATATTCAGGCTATATAGGCAGTGGGCTTTTTCCAAAAAATTGGGGGAAAATACTATATTTGGGCTGCCTGTGACCGTCTTCAGTTTACTGCGTGTCTGCTGGGGGTAGTAGTCCTAATTAATACGCAGCTAAGCGTTACAGCAGGCTTGCGCGAAAATTGTTTCCTGGATCTGCTGTCTCTGTTACATGATCGCCGTCATCCCGCCAGAGGGAAAGAGTATACATAATATTATACGCTGCCTACAGTATCTATCTGCTGGGGGTAGTAGTCCTAATTAATACGCAGCTAAGCGTTACAGCAGGCTTGCGCAAAATTGTTTCCTGGATCTGCGGTCTCTGGTACTTCAGCGCTGTCATCCCGCCAGAGGGAAAGAGTATACATAATATTATACGCTGCCTACAGTATCTATCTGCTGGAGGTAGTAGTCCTAATTAATACGCAGCTAAGCGTTACAGCAGGCTTGCGCAAAATTGTTTCCTGGATCTGCTGTCTCTGTTACATGATCGCCGTCATCCCGCCAGAGGGAAAGAGTATACATAATATTATACGCTGCCTACAGTATCTGTCTGCTGTATCAGCTCAGCATTTTAAAAAAATAGAAGCAAAATACTTAAGGCCTACTACTCGCCTTTGGCCACTTGACTACTTCTGCGCTGTGAATTCCACTAGCTCAGTCATACGCGGAGGCCCAAGTCAGGGTGTGGGCACAGGCCGAGCTCCTGATCCAGGTGTATCGCAGCCGACTGCTGCGGGATTAGGAGAGGCACGTTTCTGGCGTCCCCACATTAATCTCACAATTAATGGGTCCACGCGGTAGACCTTTATTAGAAAATGAGCAGTGTGAGCAGGTCCTGTTGTGGATGGCAGAAAGTGCATCCAGCAATCTATCGACCACCCAGAATTCTGCGCCGTCCACTGCTGCAACTCTGAATCCTCTGGCTGCTGCTCCTCCTTCCTCCCAGCCTCCTCACTCCATTACAATGACACATTCTGAGGAGCAGGCAGACTCCCAGGAACTGTTCTCGGGCCCTTGCCCAGAATGGGCAGCAATGGTTCCGAATACTCTCCCACTGGAGGAGTTTGTCGTGACCGATGCCCAACCTTTGGAAAGTTCCCGGGGTCCGGGGGATGAGGCTGGGGACTTCCAGCAACTGTCTCAAGAGCTTTCAGTGGGTGAGGAGGACAATGACGATGAGACACAGTTGTCTATCACTCAGGTAGTAGTAATTGGAGTAAGTCTGAGGGAGGAGCGCACAGAGGATTCGGAGGAAGAGCAGCAGGACGATGAGGTGACTGACCCCACCTGGTTTACTACGCCTACTGAGGACAGGTCTTCAGAGGGGGAGGCAAGTGCAGCAGCAGGGCAGGTTGGAAGAGGCAGTGCGGTGGCCAGGGGTAGAGGCAGGGCCAGACCGAATAATCCACCAACTGTTTCCCAAAGCGCCCCCTCGCGCCATGCTACCCTGCAGAGGCCGAGGTGCTCAAAGGTCTGGCAGTTTTTCACTGAGAGTGCAGACGACCGACGAACAGTGGTGTGCAACCTTTGTCGCGCGAAGATCAGCCAGGGAGCCACCACCACCAGCCTCACCACCACCAGCATGCGCAGACATATGATGGCCAAGCACCCCACGAGGTGGGACAAAGGCCGTTCACCGTCTCCGGTTTGCACCGCTGCCTCTCCCTCTGTGCCCCAACCTGCCACTGAGATCCAACCCCCCTCTCAGGACACAGGCACTACCGTCTCCTGGCCTGCACCCACACCCTCACCTCCGCTGTGCTCGGCCCCATCCACCAATGTCTCTCAGCGCACCGTCCAGCCGTTGCTAGCGCAAGTGTTGGAGCGCAAGTACGCCGCCACGCACCTGCACGCTCAAGCGTTAAACGTGCACATAGTAAAAATTGATCAGCCTGGAGATGCTGTCGTATAGGGTTGTGGAAACGGAGGCTTTAAAAGGTATGATGGCGGCGGCGGCCCCGCGCTACTCAGTTCCCAGTCGCCACTACTTTTCCCGATGTGCCGTCCCAGCCCTGCACGACCACGTCTCCCGCAACATTGTATGCGCCCTCACCAACGCGGTTACTGCCAAGGTCCACTTAACAACGGACACGTGGACAAGCACAGGCGGGCAGGGCCACTATATCTCCCTGACGGCACATTGGGTAAATTTAGTGGAGGCTGGGACAGAGTCAGAGCCTGGGACCGCTCACGTCCTACCCACCCCCAGAATTGCGGGCCACAGTTCGGTGGTGGTATCTGCGGCGGTGTATGCTTCCTCCACTCAACCACCCTCCTCCTCCTCCTCCTCCTCCGCCTACGCAACCTCTGTCTCGCAATCAAGATGTGTCAGCAGCAGCAGCACGTCGCCAGCAGTCGGTGTCGCGCGTCGTGGCAGCACAGCGGTGGGCAAGCGTCAGCAGGCCGTGCTGAAACTACTCAGCTTAGGAGAGAAGAGGCACACGGCCCACGAACTGCTGCAGTGTCTGACAAAGCAGACCGACCGCTGGCTTGCGCCGCTGAGCCTCCAACCAGGCATGGTCGTGTGTGACAACGGCCGTAACCTGGTGGCGGCTCTGCAGCTCGGCAGCCTCACGCACGTGCCATGCCTGGCCCACGTCTTTAATTTGGTGGTTCAGCGCTTTCTGAAAAGCTACCCACGCTTGTCAGACCTGCTCGGAAAGGTGCGCCGGCTCTGCGCACATTTCCACAATTCCCACACGGACGCTGCCACCCTGCACACCCTGCAACATCGGTTTCATCTGCCAGTGCACCGACTGCCGTGCGACGTGCCCACACGGTGGAACTCTACGCTCCACATGTTGGCCAGGCTCTATGAGCAGTGTAGAGCTATAGTGGAATACCAACTCCAACATGGGCGGCGTAGTGGGAGTCAGCCTCCTCAATTCTTTACAGAAGAGTGGGCCTGGTTGGCAGACATCTGCCAGGTCCTTGGAAACTTTGAGGAGTCTACCCAGATGGTGAGCGGCGATGCTGCAATCATTAGCGTCACTATTCCTCTGCTATGCCTCTTGAGAAGTTCCCTGCAAAGCATAGATGCTTTGAGCTCGGAAACAGAGGCGGGGGAAGACAGTATGTCGCTGGATAGTCAGAGCACCCTCATGTCTATATCTCAGCGCGTTGAGGAGGAGGAGGAGGAGCATGAGGAGGATGAGGAGGAGGGGGAAGAGACAGCTTGGCCCACTGCTGAGGGTACCCATGCTGCTTGCCTGTCATCCTTTCAGCGTGTATGGCCTGAGGAGGAGGAGGATCCTGAAAGTGATCTTCCTAGGGAGGACAGCCATGTGTTGCATACAGGTACCGTGGCACACATGGCTGACTTCATGTTAGGATGCCTTTCTCGTGACCCTCGCGTTACACGCATTCTGGCCACTACGGATTACTGTGTGTACACACTGCTCGACCCACGGTATAAGGAGAACCTTTCCACTCTCATACCCGAAGAGGAAAAGGGTTCGAGAGTGATGCTATACCACAGGACCCTGGCGGACAAACTGATGGTAAAATTCCCATCCGACAGCGCTAGTGGCAGAAGGCGCAGTTCCGAGGGCCAGGTAGCAGGGGAGGCGCAGAGATCAGGCAGCATGTACAGCGCAGGCAGGGGAACATTCTCCAAGGCCTTTGCCAGCTTTCTGGCTCCCCAGCAAGACTGTGTCACCGCTCCCCAGTCAAGGCTGAGTCGGCGGGAGCACTGTAAAAGGATGGTGAGGGAGTACGTAGCCGATCGCACGACCGTCCTCCGTGACGCCTCTACAACTACTGGGTGTCGAAGCTGGACACGTGGCCTGAACTCACGCTGTATGCCCTGGAGGTGCTTGCTTGTCCTGCGGCTAGCGTCTTGTCAGAGAGGGTGTTTAGTGCGGCTGGGGGAATCATCACGGATAAGCGTACCCGCCTGTCAACCGACAGTGCCGACAGGCTTACACTCATCAAGATGAACAAAGCCTGGATTTCCCCAGACTTCTCTTCTCCACCAGCGGACAGCAGCGATACCTAAGCAATACGTAGGCTGCACCCGCGGATGGAAGCATCGTTCTCTATCACCATCAAAAACGGGGACCTTTTTGCTTCATCAATCTGTGTATTCTATTCATCCTCCTCCTCCTGCTCCTCCTCCTGAAACCTCACGTAATCACGCCGAACGGGCAATTTTTCTTAGGCCCACAAGGCTCAGTCATATAATATTTGTAAACAATTTTTATACGTTTCAATGCTCATTAAAGTGTTGAAACTTTCACCTGAACCAATTTTTATTTTAACTGGGCTGCCTCCAGGCCTAGTTACCAATTAAGCCACATTAACCAAAGTGATTAATGGGTTTCACCTGCCCTCTTGGTTGGGCATAGGCAATTTTTCTGAGGTACATTAGTACTGTTGGTACACCAATTTTTTGGGGCCCTCGCCTACAGTGTAATCCAATTAATTTTTTGCCCACCTGCATTAAAGCTGACGTTACATCAGCTGTGATGGGCACTGCAATGGGATATATTTATGTACCGCCGGTGGGTTCCAGGGAGCCACCCATGCTGTGGATCCACAGGGAGTTGTAACTGCATGTGTCTACTTCTAAAGAACCCCAGTCTGACTGGGGCATGCAGTGTGGGCCGAAGCCCACCTGCATTTAATCGGACGTTACCTCAGCTGTGATGGGCACTGCAATGGGATATATTTATGTACCGCCGGTGGCTTCCTGGCACCCACCCATGCTGTGGGTCCACACAGAGTTGTAACTGCATGTGTCCACTTCTAAAGAACCCCAGTCTGACTGGGGCATGCAGTGTGGACACGAATCGGACGTTACCTCAGCTGTGATGGGCACTGCAATGGGATACATTTATGTACCGCCGGTGGGTTCCAGGGAGCCACCCATGCTGTGCGTGCACACGGAATTCCCATTGCGGAGTTGTACCTGCCTGTGACTATTTATAAAAAAACGCGGTCTGACTGGGGCATGCAGACACCTTGACAGAATGAATAGTGTGTGGCACATAGGTTCCCCATTGCTATGCCCACGTGTGCAGCTCCTGATGGCGGTGGCACAGGATTATATTTCTCATTGCTTCTGTACAGCATTGTGGGCTATCGCCCCGCCCCTTTTAAAGAGGGTCGCTGCCTAGCCGTGCCAACCCTCTGCAGTGTGTGCCTGCGGTTCCTCCTCATGGCAGACGCACTTATAAATAGACATGAGGGTGGTGTGGCATGAGTGCAGCTGAAGGCTGCGCAGGGACACTTTGGTGTGCGCTGTGGACACTGCGTCGTGCTGGGGGGGGGGGGTTGGGCAGCATGTAACCCAGGAGAAGTGGCAGCGGAGTGTCATGCAGGCGGTGATTGTGCTTTGTTGGAGGTAGTGTGGTGCTTAGCTAAGGTATGCATTGCTAATGAGGGCTTTTCAGAAGTAAAAGTTGTTGGGAGGGGGGGGGCCCACTCTTGCCGCTATTGTGGCTTAATAGTGGGACCTGGGAACTTGAGATGCAGCCCAACATGTAGCCCCTCGCCTGCCCTATCCGTTGCTGTGTCATTCCCATCACTTTCTTGAATTGCCCAGATTTTCACAAATGGAAACCTTAGCGAGCATCGGCGATATACAAAAATGCTCGAGTCGCCCATTGACTTCAATGGGGTTCGTTACTCGAAACGAACCCTCGAGCATCGCGAAAATTTCGTCCCGAGTAACGAGCACCCGAGCATTTTGGTGCTCGCTCATCTCTACTAGGTATTTGAAATGACCATACCTTGACCTAAAAGCAGTCTTCCATTTGTCCCCGTGGTGAATCCATACAAGGTTATAGGCCCCTCTTAGTTCTAGTTTAGTGAAGATGTTGGCAGAGCGGAGTCTCTCTTATAACTCTGGAATTAAGGGAAGGGAGTAGCGATTCTTGATCATAATTTTATTTAACTCCCTGTAATCAATACATAGTCGCAGGGTTGAGTCACTCTTTTCCACGAAGAATATGAGCGCCCTAGCCAGGGAAGTAGAATGTCGAACACACCCCTTTTTCAAATTTTCATCCAGGTATTCTTGGAGTACCTTCAACTCTGGTTCCGAAAGATTGTAGATTCACCCGAATGGAATAGTCCCAAATCCTGCAGTCTCTCCTCTCTCGTAAAGTGTATGGTCAATTCGGATGCACAGCTGAATGAAATCTTCCAGGTTATCAGGGGTCTCCACTCTAGCAAGTTCATGCTTTACCCATTATGGTAATCCCTGACGGATTTGGATCTGTTGTACAGCTGGGTTCCACATGGTATCATTCACCCAGTGACAAAATTCCGCCATATACTCTGAAACAGAACGTTGCCATTGTCGTAGGTTGAGTAACCTCCCTTCGGCTGTAGTATAGCGATTGGGATCATCAAAGATTTAGTCCATATCAGTCTGAAGGCAGCGAGGCTATCAAGGAGATTATTGTTGATTTCTATAAACGGTGAGGCCCATGCGAGCGCCTCATCAGTGAGGAGGTTAACCCCTTAGTGACGAAGCCTGTTTGCGCCTTGGTGACGAAGTCAAATTTTGGAAATCTGACATGTGTCATTTTGACATAGAATAATGCCGTAAAGGTTTTGCATATCCAAGTGATTCTGACATTGTTTTTTCCGCCACATATTGTTGTTCATTTAGGTGGTAAAAATAGACTGATAGAATTTATGCATTATCATTTTTTCACATTTTCAATTGCAATATCTCAAATATGTGCATACATATTGTACAAATTTTTGATAAGATATATATTTTCATCTGTTTACTTTTTTCTGGATGCACATTTTGGTTTTTTTTTTACCCTTTAGGAAACGTACAAACTTACCATTATCAACATTTTGAATAACACTTTGATTTCCTGCACCAAGATTGCAAAGGCTCATAGGTGTCAGAATGATAGATATCCCCCACAAATGACCCAATTTTAAAAACCACACCCCTTAATTGGGGTGTAGTTTGAATTGGGGTGTAGTTTTATCTTTTTTCGGGGCCCAAACCGAGCCAGTGATTTTCAGAACCAAAATTTTGCGTGAAAGTGATTTAGGCCCCATTGCCCACTTGTAGAGTCCTTGAGTGGCCAAAACGAAGGAGAACCAAACCTAAACAATATCATCTAGGAGTGTACTGCGTATTTTGACCCCACAGTTTTTGAATGAATCTAAGCAAAGCAGTTGGAAAAAATAATGATTTTCAATTTTTTGGCAATTGTGTCAATTTAAAAACTGTTTTTTTGTACAACACACACATGAATGAAGACTTGCACCCCAAAATGCATCCCCCTGTTTGTCTGGTGTTCAAAATCATACCCATTATGACCCTAATCTACTTACAGGACACATGGTTAGGCCTGGATTTTAGGGCACAACTAAATAAATTCCAGGCCCCATTGTTTACTTGTGCAGGAAAAAAATTGACTCCCTAAAAATAATTCCCCCTTCGCGTCCTTTTTGGCATTCCCTAAACCTTTAATTAAAGGAATAATGTAAACTGTGTGATGTGCTCGAAAACAGGTGTAATTACTGGGGCTGGTTGGGATGGGCACCTGGGGCAATAAAACTGGGTATCCCTCCTGCTCCCATGCTTTTTTGGGTGGTACTCCTTGATTTCAGTGGCAGGGATTGGGTGTAAAAAGTGGCACTCTGTGAGGCTTCGCACGCTCGCTGAGGTGCAGCGGTCTCACACAGAAGGTGCTCAACAAGCTGCTTCTGGAACTGCAGGAAGACAAACATTCTCGGAGCTTCTTGTAAATAACATATTACAGTTAGCGATCTGAATAATGTTGGACTCACACGGCCGGATGTGGTATCAGCTTATGGAGGCCCGCAGCGGATCCCAGCTGTGAGTCTGGCCATGGCCCTGCGTATGGCGGCTTGATGTACTGCGCATAACTGCGTACTCACGCAGGCGGTTATGTGCTGTACACCTTTATTTGTTTATGCAGTGTACAGCAGTACACAGTTTTTTGTTTATATTTCCCATGCTGTCGCTTATTGCTGATGCGGGTAACCGCAGCCCGTTCACAATATAGTTGCATATGGGCTACGGGTATATCCATCACCATAGAGCACAATGGGCTCTATGTCATGAATATCCACCGTAAAGTAGAAACTGCTGCATTCTGTTTTCTGTGAGTGGATGACGTAATTCCAACCCGCTAATGTGAGTGGAGTTGTGTAATCCAATGCATTTGATTGATCTGCGTATTACCGTGGATCTAACGCATATGGAATCTGTAAATCTTATCCAGTTGTATGAGACTGTAAGGTAGATCACTACCTTTTTATCACTTGTCTATTGACCTCTCAGCGAGGCAACCGGTCACTGCTCCAGGCTCTCGGCAACTGTTCGAAGCCGGGAGCAAGGAGATTTTAAATTTTCCGGGCTTCCAGGCTCCTGCGAATATGTCCAGCATGTTGCTGACTGGCGCATGCGCAGAATCCAGGTAAGGTCCAAGGAGGAGGATCGCGTCGGGGTTCAAATACGGAGGCCTCCGGTAAAAAGTTCCATCTCCTCTCATCAATCGCATCAGTGAGGGGAGATGAAACTTCAACTTTTTTTTACTTTTAAGTGATCGTCATTATCCATTGGATAACGGCATTCACGTGACCAGGAACTGCTCACCGTAGCCCCCGTGACATCTCCAGGCTCTCGGCTAGCCATGGTAAGGTCCGCGGATAAAGATCCCATTGTGGGACAAATCTGGGGACCTTAGTTATGTAATTTCATCTCCCCTCACGGATACGATCCGTAAGGGTAGATGAAACTTATATTTTTTAAACTTTCTTTTTTGACTTTTCTTAACTTTATATGATCACTGTTATCTGGTGGATAACAGTGATCCTGTGACCGGGAACCGCATACAGCGATCCTCGGTGACATCTTCCTGCACTTGGCTATCTCTGACAGCTGGGTGCAGGCAGATTTTAAATTTGCCTGGCTCTCCGGCCTTCTGCGTATGTGGGCCACATCGGCGCATGTACATCCGATCCATGAGGGCAGCTGAAACTCTAACTTTTTAAAACTTTTTTTTTAAACTTTTCCGTGATCACCGGTACGCTTCAGGAGCAAGGAGCTTGGAGAGTTCAAATTTGCCGGGGCTCCCAGCCTTCTGCACATCACAACATACATTTGGTGCGCATGCGCAGAAGAGTGGCGTCAGGTCCTGGAGGACCAGATCACCGCCGGACATCATGGAGGACCGGTGTGAGTATGCTCAGCTGCCCTGATGGATCCGATCCATCAAGGCAGCTGAATCTTTAACTTTTTTTTTAACTTTTTCTTTACTTTATTGTGATCGTCGCTATCCATTGGATAGCGCTGATCGCATTACCAGGGGAAAGCTCCCCGCGGCTCCTGATGACAGCTCCATGGTGTTCCAAATAGAAAAAGGATCAGGCAGCAAGCTTCTGGTGCTTAAAGACTTTTATGCATAAGCATATCTTTACATACAAGCTTGACAAAGACCCGGTTACTTTGGGGTCGAAACGTCGCCAACTTTTTGTGATAATGAGGTGTATGTAGAGATGAGCGAGCGTACTCGGAAAAGCACTACTCGCTCGACTAATTTGCTTTATCCGAGTATCGCTGTGCTCATCCCTGAAGATTCGGGTGCGGCTGCGGCTGACAGGTGAGTCGCAGCGGGGAGCAGGGGAGAGCGGGTGGGAGAGAGGGAGAGAAAGATCTCCCCTCCGTTCCTCCCCGCTCTCCCCTGCAGCTCCCCGCTCTGTGCCGGCACCCGAATCTTCAGGGACGAGCACAGCGATACTCGGATAAAGCAAATTACTCGAGTGAGTAGTGCTTTTTCGAGTACGCTCGCTCATCTCTAGGTGTATGTAAAGATATGCTTATGCATAAAAGTCTTTAAGCACCAGAAGCTTGCTGCCTGATCCATTTTCTATTTGGAATTACTTTTTGGGATGTGGATTCAGTCCCTTTTTCAGGCGTGCATCATTTGATGTGAAGTTACCCCCCTGAATGGTGTGTGGTGAGTGCTGTTGGCTCCATTATCTACTTGGCAGCTCCAAGGTGCTGGCTACCCCGGTAACTGACAGCATGTAGCTGTCACGTCCACAGCCTACGTGGCTTTAGTCCTTAGAGTATGCATGTTTTTACGTCCTCTAGGTTTAAAGCCAACTTAGGCAGGATGTAAAAAGGCAAAGCGGCCATCACTAAGGGGTTAATGATGAAAAACACCTTATTTCTGTCGCTGGTTAAAAAAAAAGAAGGTAGGCTGCATCTGGAAATAAATCCGGCATTGATTAGGAAAGACTCTATACTGACGACGATCCCCACTGAATTTTGCGGGCAGTGGATGCACTGTGTGTGTAGTACAAGGTTTATTATGTTGTTTTTCACTGTATAAGTTTTTACTGAATGTACATCCTCCAGGGTGTAGTTCGTCTTCCCAAAGGCTTTCATCAGCGCTTGAGTGCAGATATAAGACAGGAGTCACTGTGCTGATCCGTGGGTGACTTTTAGTTTCCCCATTTCTGCTAACAAGTAACTTGATATAACATGTAAGAGATGAAGAATAGATCCATGTACGAGGTGAGCATCCAGATATAACATGAGTCAATATGAGTTGTATGTTCAGGCTGATCTATATCATGTAATAGAAATGTGTTATTATTAGTTATTATTTATTATTGTTTTTATTAGACGCCTAATTGGAAATTTCCCATTGACGGGTCTGTAATAAACACCTGTATAAAACATCAGTATGTAAAAACACTAGAACCAGCTCACCTAGCAGTAAGGAGGCATGGACGTGCTGGGAACAGCAGATGATGAGGAAAACATTCTTGTATAAAGGTGTCCTTACACGTAGCGGAAATGCTGCGGAATTCGTGCCGCAGAAAATTCTGCTACATTTCTGCATCCAAAACTGAGCCAAAATGCAAGAGTGGTGCGGGTTTTGGCTGTGTATTTTGCAGAAATGGAGCAGATTTTGCAGCAGAATATTCTGCTGCGCATTTCCACTGTGTGTAATCATACTCTAAAACATGAACCAGAGCACAGAACCCGCTGCTTAGACAGAGATGAGCAGCACTAATTAGACTCTGCTTATCTATTCTCACAATTGAGGTCTGTTGCTTGTGAGTTTTGCCTGTTCTTTTCCCCAATGCCAGCCACAGACTGACATGTACAGTCTCCTCTCTCTATATGAATGACATTTCTCAGCAGCTGCTGCACACTACTATACCCCACTACTGCTGCAGAACATTACAGGAGTCTTCTGCTGCATCTAAGGTCTGTAATATCAGGTTCTGCAGCAGCTGAGGTCTGTTTTATCAGGTTCTGCAGATGTTGAGTTGTGTATAATGATGTTTTATAGCAGCTAAGGTGTATATTATGAGTTTGTGCAGTAGATGAGGTGTGTATTGTGATGTTCTGCAGATTCTGAAGGTTTGCTCATGAGGTTCTGCAACAGCTGAGACGTGTATTATAAGGTACTGGGAGAGCAGGAACATAGTAATGTATTATACACAATACAGCTATTTTATGAAGAGAGGTGGAGAACAACATGGTCAGTGGATGGCACAGGATTATAGGAACCTTCGAGAACTACTTCTTCTAGAAGAGATAAGCAGCACCAATGTGGTGCCCTCATCCCTGTATAATCATCAGGTTCTGCCATCAGAATGTGATGATTGCACAATTATTATTTACAACTATGTTAACTGAAAATTCATGCCATTGCTTTCAATGGCCAGCAGCAAATGGGCGCAATGGGAGAAGATCGCAATCCCCTGCTGCAGCTTTGACAGCTGCAGCTGGGGAGTCCTTCATCTGATCATTTTCTCGCCAGTGTGAAGGCACCCTTAACATGACCCTCCAGTCCTGGACAAAGATGGCCAAACTACTTCTCTGACTACCTGATGCAAACTGTATTGGTAGTCTAAGACACTCTATGCTGATCTGACTGGCCAGCACTGCTCATGTGGACAACACTGGCCAATCACAGGAGGTTTACTTTGAACAGGCGTGATACTGTTTTTGGAAGAAAATAGCCAGGTTTTTCTAGTCTTGTAAAATGACCTTTAATTATATGAACAATGTACAAAAAGAATCTGCACTCCAATATATCTACAAAGTTTCTTCATTCTTGTAGTATGCAAATATATAATCAGGGTCTCATGTTGGGTTTGTCAGTCCAGCATTTTGTGCTATGATGGAACCTGCAGATGGCAGAGCTATGTGCATGAAGCCTGTACAATAGCACATGGAGTCCCCATGGTTCTGTCTCACAGGGATGTTAGCACCCCATGTGCTGCCATTATAATGTCACTGTATGGCACCATATTTCAGAGGTATTCTTTCTTATACTCAATACCTGTATATTCTTGGAAGTACAGCATAGGCCTAAAGAATTCTATGGGAGTCAAATTGCAACCACAATTGATGTGAATTTTCTGTTACCATGTAGTTTAGGCCTAAAATGAAGGAATATGATGGTGGTTTTGTTTGGTTCTCTGCAAAAAGTGTGTAAAAAACAATAATAAAACAATTACCCCAATTGCAATAATTCTGTTTTTTCCTAGAATTTGAATTTGGTTCAGCATTGGGTGGCACTGATAAACCAGACTTATTTTTGTGATTTTATCCTATTAGGATTTTCAAGTGGACAGGTTTTACTGTCTCTTTTTATACTCACCATCTACACAATGATCATCCTTGGAAACCTGACCATATTTGGTGTTATACAGATCGACAACCATCTCCAGACTCCCATGTACTTTTTCTTGAGTTGTTTATCTATATTAGATGTCTGTTACTCTACTGTCACCCTCCCAGCTATGCTGGTCAATGCCATCACTGGAAATAGGAAGATATCCTTCAGTAGATGCTTCACCCAACTCTACTTCTTTGTCTCTCTTGGAGGATCTGAATGTCTTCTTCTGGCAGCCATGGCTTATGACCGATATGTGGCCATATGTAACCCCCTCAAATACCCCATCATTATGAATAAGAGGCTCTGCTCATACTTAGTAGGAGGGTCCTGGTTTAGTGGCTTCTTGAACTCTGTCCTTCATACCGTAATGACCTCTAAACTGACCTATTGTGAACCTTGGCATGTCAATAATTTCTTCTGCGATGTCCCACCCATGTTAATTGCTGCCTGCACGGACACACACACTAGCCAGTTGTTATTATACATAGTCAGTGTTTTTCTGGGGATGTCGCCATTTATTTTCGTCATTGTTTCCTACGTACACATAATCTCTACTATTTTAAAAATACGTTCTTCAATTGGAAGACAGAAGGCGTTCTCCACCTGCTCATCCCACCTCATTGTTGTTACAGTGTTCTATGTGACTGCTAACTTTAACTATATCGGTCCTGCCCCTGGAGATTCATTTGACCTTGTGAAGCTTTCAACTGTGCTGTACAGTGTTTTAACCCCTTTGTTTAATCCCGTTATTTACTGCCTGAGGAACCAAGATGTCAGGACTGCGCTAATAAAGGCTTTCACTGGGAAATATTATCATTTGAATTAAAATTAAAGAGTTATTCTCACCTTAGACATTTATGACACACCCACAAGATATGCTATCAATGTCTGGAACCTGGAGGCCTATTTACACGTAATGATTATCACTCAAAATTCACTCAAACAACTGAAAATGAGCGATAATCGTTACACATAAACGCGGGCATCGTGCACTTTTTGTCTGAACAATGATTTTAAGGTGAACTTAAAATCCATTGTTCAGCCTCAGAGAGATAAAGTGTCTCTCAACAGACTGCATGCTATGTTGTCCATGGCATTCGAGAGATTACATTGTAACCTGCTGGTAACCCTAATGAGAACAATGCAGCTGTGCGCAGCTGGACGTGTTATTAATCACATGCTGGGCTCTGCAAACAGCTTCTGGAGGCCTCTTTTACATACAAATGAAGATGAGAAAGTGTTAATGGACATTAGTGTCCATTAACACTTTATGCAAAAAGATCGCTAAATTTTTCAATTGTTTGAAAGTTTATCTTTGCGTGTAGATGGGCCTTTACTCTATCACTAAACAAGCGGGATGGAGTCAGGGGACCTCCGTTCTTGACATTGGTGTCAGTCCCAAAGGTGGGATCTATATCTATCAGACATTTATAGCATAACCTGTGGATATACCACATATTTCTAAAGTGGAAATACCCCTTGAAGATAATATTCAGCAAAAGTAAAGCATTTCTATGCCTTGGTGTACAGAGAAGAGTAAGGTACACAGCTACTGGATACCACAATATGATGGTGTGTTTTGTCTCTCAGGACAGAATGATCTTCTGTTCGCTGTCCCCTCAATGTTCTTTCCATGATCGCTGGACCAATTCCTCTATTTACAGTCTCCTTTGTCTTGACCATTTACCTACCAAAGCAGTATGCTTTCTTGTGCAATCCTCTAATGTGGGAAGGACTTAAAACTAGTCTGTGTAGCATAAGAGGGGCAGCAGTTGTATAGTAGATAAAACTTACTGCAGCTACGTGTACTGGAAAGGTCACCCAGACAGGAAGACAGGTGGTGACTATAGTAAAATGTTATTTTTCATAGCAAATAATGTAATCTTGTAGATATGATAGCTTTTAATGGCTAATAAAAAGGAATAATGTTACGGCAAGCTTTTATATCTGCTTAGGGTTCTTCATCAGGCTTCTAACAAAATAGATATGAAAAAGCAGATAAATCTATCTAGATGTATATACTGTTGAAGTGTAGATAGATATATACATAATCACACTATGTTGCTGTCCTCTCTCTCTCTATATATATATATATACAAAAACTGACGCAGACATAGTGTGATTAATTTGTATTTAAAATAATAACAGAACACAATAAGGGGAGAAATCCTTTATTAGTTCACAAATGAGGCTGTGCTCAGACCTGTGTTCAGAGTATCAAACATGGTCAGAAATTTGCATTCCCACACCCTTCTGTCTTTCTGGGATCTAAAGTTGCCTTTTAATATACCCTTATGTGTTCTATTCTGTGTCTTTGTCTGCAAAAATGCTCAGCTACTGGTAATTCATTCTTCCTTTAATTGCGTGTGATGAGATTTCATCCTTGCTTTATGTTTTTGACCTGCTTCTCCAACCTAAAGCCCCCCAACAGGATACTGAGTGCACAGAGCCAGGTATACAACATTGGCTGTGGAACATGTGACTGTCCAGGGAATCTTGTAGTCCCGCTGTGTTGGGGATCCCAGGCTCTGATGATTGTTATTATCATAGACAATCACTCATTGCATTATACTTGCCAATATTTACAGTAATCCCAGTTCAGAGGTCAGCTCCCAAATGGTGCCGACAAGCTAGGACTTTAATGGGATATTTTGACAAATTTCCTCAGCAGTTTTAGTAACTCCACATAAACTGCCCTAAAGCATCACAGAGAAGATGGACGTTCTCCTGATAAGTGGATGGTCCCCATCATTTTGACATTCATGGCATATACAGGGTTATTCAAAAAGAAAGAGCAGTTTTGGAGATTTAACTCCTTAAGGACACGGACAGTTTTTTTTTCTTCCATTTTTGGGTTTTCATCCTCACTTTTAAACAATCATAACTCTTATATATTTATCCATCAACATAGCTGGAATGAGATGGGAAAAAAATGAAGTTCCACCATCATGAGGACGGGAGTTTGTTTCTAGGGGTACACACTGCAGCAAACATGACATGATAACTTTATTCTGTGGGTCAGTACAATTACTACGGTACCAAATTTATATAGATTTTTTTGCTGCACTACTTTTATTGTTTCCCCCCAAAAAAAATATATATATATATATATTTTTTTTTTTTTTTATTATTATTATTTTCTGCCGCCATCTTCTGACAGCCATAACTTTTTTTATTTTTCTGTTGACATAGTTGTGCGAGAGCTCTTTCTTTGCAAGATGTCTCGTATTTTCTATTGGTACCATGTTGGAGTACATATGACTTTTTGTCGCTTTTTATTACATTTTTTTTTAGAGATGTGGTGACAAACAAAGCACAATTCTTGCATTTATTTTTTTCTGACGATGTTCACCGTGCGGGGTAAATAATGCGTTACTTTGATAGATTGGACTTTTATGGATGCAGCGATACCAAATATATTTTAAAAATCTAAATAAAAAAACAAAAACATAAGTATTGAAAAAAAGTTTTATTTTACTTTTATTTTTTTTAAATAATTAATAAACTTTTTAAAACTGATTTTTACATGTTTAGTCCCCATAGTGAACATAGTGATCTCTCCCGTGGTATAATGCCTTAGCATTACATTTTACTACGATCTGACAATCTATCAAGCCACACCAAAAGAAACAGCCGGCGCCTGCCTGGTTTGGACCCGGATCGACCCTCGATCCCCCTCCATACAAACCCAATACCTCCAGGTGGTAAATGTAGGTTCTGTAGTGTTAATGGGTTAATTACAAACAAGCTATGAAAAACACACACATTATCCGAGCATCACTGAAAAGAGGAAGGTTCAAAGTTTTTTGGACAAACCATTTTCTGTCGCAGCACAGCAATGCTTCTAGTTGTTTACAAATTATAGGAAAATGGTGAAACCGGAGAAGAAATCGTTTTGTGTGCTTTAGTGTGTGAATCCATTGTTTAAGTGTAACGTGAATTCTGACATTGATTCCAAAAACAGCCACCTCGTCACAAGCAAATTGGCACGAGTGGCACTGAAAATTTGTTGAACTTGGTTGTGTATGCAGACACAAATGCACTGGTCACCCGCGCACATCTCAAGAAAATGCGCTACGATATGGCACAAAATGGAGCTTACTGGTATGTCATAAAAAGCTTTAAACCTTCTTCTTCTCAGTAATGTGAGGATTGTGTACCTGTCTATTGTAGTTTGTTAGTAATTAAATCCTCAAATCTGCTCCTTTTTTTTAAATAGGGGTGACTGCACACGGACGGATTTGAATTTCAGAATCCGGAGTGGGTGACAGCCTCCAGCTTCTGCAGCAAATACCGCCCATTGCATGCAATGCAAAAGTGATTCTTCATGCACACGAGTGGAAAACAATTGCAGTTTCTGCTCGCGGATTAAAATCACAGCATGCGCCTTTTTCCTGTGGATTCCTCATGGATGGCTTCCATTGAAGTTAATGGAAGCCAAATGACCCACAGCCCATGGATTCCGCAGAAAAGCAGGAGTTTTGAGAAAAAAAAAGAACTGTGCATGTCCAATGGTGAGCCGTGCGGACCATTTGTACTATAGAAATGCAGAACAACATACAAGTACACACAGATGTCAGCTGAGCACAGGGTCAGATTCCGCTATGGGCTCCCGCATGTGGAATCTGACCCGTCTGTGTACATGCAGCCTCACCCCGTATTATGGATATGCCATAAATGTCTTTTCTCAAAATAACCCTCAAAGGTTTGGCAGGGTTTTCATTGTTAGCTTCATTTTACATACAGTGTCGCAGAACAGAAATAGTTGGTTCTAAATAATCTGTACTAGAACATTCTTATATATAGAGAGCGCCATATTAAACTTTAGCTAAAGAAGATACAGTATTTATGGGCCTCTGAATCACCTTCTCATCCAACCACGTAGATTACCAGACGTTTACTGTACATATGTCAAATCCACGGCAGTTTTGGAAACACAATGACCGATAGGAGGATGACTTAGGGCTTAGTCACACAGGCGCATCCGCCGGGCCGAAGAAAGAAGATCCGTCCGTGATGGAGGGCAGATCCGCAGGGTCTGGACAGCGTCTTATTTTTAGGCCTCATGTCCGCTGGAAAGGAGAGACCCGCTGCGGGATACTGCATGAAGATTCCACAGCGGGCCTGATTTTCCCCGTGGCCATGAGGCCTAAGAGTCACATTATACAACATTATATGGGGTCATCAAACACAAAAGAAAGTCAATGATTCACAATAATGTCATTGGACAGGATGAATCTCAGTGGGAGATTGTCCTTGTTGTGGCAGGATTCGTGCAAGTCTTGCATAACTTTGATCGCACGCTCACAGCACTGGTTGCTTCTGGGAATGTTGATTAGAGATTCATCTGTTTTGCAGTGGGCTTTCAAGCATTTGAGACCTCTTGGGTTTTCATTCAAAGCTACATGTTGGTAACTCATGCAATAGCCTACTTAACATTTCTACATGGTTTGTGTGCTACCTTTTTTAATATTTCAATGGAATAAATGGCATTTTAGTCATTAAGAGGCAAAAGTTCATTCACTTGTCCTACAGGAAATAATTTTTGAGAAAAAAAGTAAAAAAGTCATCACCCTAAGGGCGAGCACCCACCGGCGTTTGCGTTCTCCGCGGGAAAAAAACGCAACGTTTTCGCCGCGTTTCGCGCGTTTTTCGCGGCGTTTTGCGTTAATTTCCATTGACATTCATGGGTGCATTAGGAGAAAAATAGGGACACATATGCAACTGACAGTTCCTATGTTAAAAACGCAAACGCAACGCAAAAAAAACGCCAGTGGACAGGAACACATGTTATCTCTATGCCTGTGCAGGAAAAACGCAAAACGCAAAATGCAGGTAAAAAAACGCCAGTGGGTGCTCGCCCTAATGAGGATATTGTTGATCTGACATGGATTGTACCACACAGACTCTTCACAGCTGGGGACATAATCTCCTATTTCAGTTACTGCTGATCACACGGCTCATGGCACACAGTTATAAAAAAGGAGATTACAGCTCATTCTCCTGACTATATAACTATGGTCTGTAGTTTATCTAGCTGAATACATCATTAGAATACAGACTATGATGGTACTGTCCTCCTAGCAGGCAGAGATGGTACTTGGCTCTAGCTAGTCACGTGATGCTGAGCTGATCCATCACATGACTAGCAGAGCATGGAGAAAATGAACAGGAAAAAATCACATTTTTACAGTGTCCCACTGACATCTGAGGATGTCCTAATATGGACACTATAGTGCATCAAGTTGGTGCCTGATAAGTATCAGGTATAAAGCTGCACTGCATCGAAGTGACTGTAACATACAAAGGATGCATCCAGAGTGTGACAGACAATTAGGTGAGGGGAAGGAGGGAGGGAAGAAATGGAAAATGTGTTTTCTCTGGATTGGCCTTTTAAGGTAATTCATCGTAATTCAAGCCAGAGAGAAGTTTGCCTATAACCATCCAATGGTTGAAGAGTACTGACTTGTATATGATTCACTTTGTTTCTCATATCCTTATGAAATGTCGTTCCCCATGAGAATCTTTGGTTTTCATAATGTTGATGATAGGGTTAAGAACTGAGTCCACAGAAGACCATACAATGAACTACCACTTTCTACTCTGAAGAGTAGGCTGATCTTGGTCAAAGTAGACAAATATGAGAGCCACAATGAGGAGCTACAGTATGTGGCTTTCCGTGTCATATACTTACCGTTCGTTTAGAAAATCCACCATGTGGAAATAATAATAATCTTTATTTGTATAGCACCAACATATTCCGCAGCACTTACATAGACAGGGGGAATACAGAAAGACAAAACATACAAAAATTACAGAACCACGGTTACATAGTAATCAGTTGATGGAAACAGTACGGGTGAGGTGAGGGTCCTGCTCCAATGAGCTTACATACTACAAGTAATGGGGTGATACAGAAGGTAAAGGGCTGTAGATATGCACGGTATGGCGAGGGGGGAGTGTAAGGGATGCTATACACATAGACAATGGTCATACACCTAGCCGTGTGATGGCAGAATCGTTATGACTGCAGGAGTGGTTTATGATGGCTAGCAGAGATTGCAGTCAACAGGTCAGGGAGCATGTTATCAGGTGGCATACAGAGGAGTTTGTTTAGGGTATGCGGTATGCCTCCCTGAAGAGGTGTATTTTTATAGCACGCCTGAAGTTCTGCAAGTCCTGGATTGCCCGGGTAGCTTTTGGTAGTGCGTTCCAGAGGACCAGTGCTGCTCTGAAGAAGTCTTGGAGGCGGGAATGAGAAGTTCGAATTAGAGGGGTGCGCAGTCTAGTTTCGTTAGTAGAGCGGAGAGCCCGGACTGGGTGATGAATTGAGATGACGGAGGTAATATAGGGAGGCGCTGCGCTGTGGAGGGCTTTGTGGATGAAGGTAGTGAGTTTAAATTGAATTCTGTATTTAACGGGCAGCCAGTGCAGTGACCGGCGCAGGCCAGAAGCGTCTGAATAGTGGCTGGACAGGAAGATGAGCCTGGTTGCCGCATTCAGGATGGATTGGAGAGAGTAGAGTCAGGTGCATGGGAGGCCGATCAGCAACGAGTTGCAATAATTAAGCTGTGAGAGGATGAGGGAAACAATAAGCGTTTTTAGCGTGTCTACAGTGAGAAAAGAGACAATTCTTTCAATATTCTTGAGGTGCAGCTGACATGTTCGGGCAAGAGATTGGATGTAGGGAGTAAATTATAGATCAGAGTCGAATATGACCCCAAGGCAGCGGCCATGTTGTCTGGGAGTTACGGTGGCGCCACACAATGAGATGGAGATGTCAGGAGGAGGTCGGTTAGTGGAGAGTGAAAATACCAATAAGTCAGTTTTAGAGAGGTTTAGTTTTAGGTAGAGAGAGGACATAGTGTTAGAGACAGCGGACAGACAGTCGGTGATGTTTTGGAGGAAAGGTGCAGAGATGGCATGGGAAGAGGTGTATAGCTGGGTGTCGTCAGCGTAGAGGTGGTATTGGAGGCCAAATCTCCTGATGGTTTGTCCAACAGGGACTGTGTAGATAGAGAAAAGGAGGGGGCCGAGGACCGAGCCCTAGGGGACCCCAACATCAAGGGGAAGAGGAGGAGAGGTTAAGCCAGCAAAGGAGATGCTGAAAGAGCGGTCAGACAGGTAGGAGGAGAACCAGGAGAGAGCAGTGTCCATTAGGCCGATGGAGCGAAGCATACTGAGGAGGAGTTTGTGGTCAACCGTGTCAAATGCTGCAGAGAGGTCGAGGAGGATCAATAGGGAGCAATCGCCCCTCGATTTGGCTGTCTGTAGGTCATTGGATACCCTTGTAAGTTTCTGTCGAGTGTTGAGGTCGGAAACCAGACTTTAGTGGGTCAAGGAGAGTTCTCTGATAGATAGCTTACAAGGCGGGAGTAAACTAGGCATTCTAGTAGTTTGGAGATGAAGGGGAGATTAGAGATGGGTCTGTAGTTGGCAGCATTAGTTGCGTCAAGAGTCGGCTTCTTTAGCAGTGGGGATATGATGGCATGTTTGAAAGGAGAGGGAAAGATGCCAGAGGTCAAAGAGGGGTTGAATATAGTGGTGAGATGGGAGATGACCACTGGGGAGAGGGATTGGAGGAGATGTGAGGGGAGAGGGTCGCTAGCGCAGGTGGTGGGGTGAGCAGAGAAGAGCAATTTGGAGACTTCTTCCTCTGTTGTTGGTCTGAGTACAGACAGTGAGCAGGAGCTAGATGCATTGCTGACAAGACTAGGGTCAGGGCTAGTCTGGGATTGGGAAGTTATTTCCTGACGGATGTCATCAATTTTCCTTTAGAAGTAGGCAGCCAACTCTACAGCTCGGAGGTCCATCACAGGGGGCTGCGGTTCAGGGCTGAGAAGGGAGTGAAAAGTATCAAAGAGTTGTTTATGTTGTGAAGAGACGACAGAGGTGAAGTAGACTTGTTTGGCATGGTGGAGGGCGAGGTTGTAGGTTCTGAGCATGAATTTGTAGTGGAGAAAGTCTGCGGACATTTGCGACTTTCTTTACAGCCGTTCAGCACTTCTAGAGCACCGCCGGGTGAAGCGCGTTTGAGGTGTGAGCCAGGGTTGCGAGCCAGGGTTGCCGCGTTCTACATCGGATGGCTTGGGTCATTGGGGGGCGCCGCTTCATCCAGGGCATGTTTGACAGCGGTATTGAAGTGAGCGGCAGCCAGGTTGGGGCAGGCAAGGAGAGAGATAGGGGACAGAGAGGACTGTAGGGATTCAGCAAAGTCCTGGGTGTGAATGGCCTTAAGGTTCCTGTAGGTACAGTAGGTAGGTGTGTCTGGAGAGATGTTAGGGAGTGTGACAAAAAGAGAGGAGGTTATGATCCGAGAGCAGGAGAGGGGAGTTAGTGAAGTTGGAAGCAGAGCAGAGACATAGGAAGACCAGATCAAGAGTGTTTCCATCCCTGTGAGTGGGAGAGGCTGTGAGTTGAGAGAGACCAAGGGAGGAGGTGAGCTGGTAGGTGCATTTTGGGGAAAGAAGAGCACCTACTCCACCACGCCTGTCATCTGGTCTCGGAGTATGGGACAACTGCAGGCCATTGTAAGACAACACAGCAGGGGAGGCCATGTCAGACTGCTGTATCCACGTTTCTGAGAGCAAGCAGATTTAAAGATTTAGCAGTAAAAAAGTCATGTATGGTGGGGAGTTTATTAGATGCTGACTGGCAGTTCTAGAGCGCACATTTAAAGGAGTCAGGGGAGGGTATGCATGAGCTAGCAGTTGGGCTTGGGGATTTTATTAGTGAGTCAAGTAGGGGGTGATAGTTAGGAGCAGTGGAGGGCGGGCCAGGATTGGGAGAGATATCCCCAGCTGCTAGTAGCAGCAAGATAGCAAGGGTGAGCAGATGGTTAGGAGATTTATAAGGGCGACTATTATGTTGGCATTAGTGGGTTTGAGGCTAAGCAAGAAGGTAAAGAGTGCATGCGAGCTGTGCATAGGTGAGGACAGGAGAGAGGGGCTAATGTGAATAGAGTGCCCCAGAGGTTGGCACTTGAAATAGGTTCTGAAACTGAGAGCAAGGATGAGAACAGAGGTGACAGCATTAGCTGAAGTGTAAAGCATTTAGGCAGAGTTTGTAGCGTACCTGTCTCCTACCCTGTTCAACTGCCGTGGTCAAACTGCATCACACTTCATCCAGCCCACACTTAATACAGCACATATTCGCATGGCATACATGCCTACACTGATATTATAGTGAAAGTTAAAGGTACAACTAGGAAACAGCTGGGAGTAGCTAGCATTGCAAACCTTGTAACCAAAAGGAGGAGGGAGGGGTGTGTGAAATGTATTGCTCTCCTTAGATAAGGCAAACATCTCAACAAAAATGGGTGGAAGATGCCATTTGGGGGAGGTGGATGGCAGAAATGACTAAAAGTAGAGTTTCATTCAGCCAGTAAAACGTACTAATGCAAACAGATGAAATGCAAAACACAATTCACAGCGTAAGCAACACAGATGATTTAGGCAAAGGATTTAGGCAAATGACCTTACTGGCCTTATAGTGAACAGAAAGGTCAACCAGTGTGTCAGTCTTACGTTATATGGAGAATTATACATATAATGCCATCATCATAACATGAAAACCCGTAGCATCCCTAAATAAACTATTTATGAAAATATTGTAAGAATGTAGCTATAGGAGTTGTAGAAGTATGAGATGTACCTAGGCCCTGGTGCCTAAGGATTGAGCCGGGTGGCTGCATTTTAATCTGCTCTGAACATTTAGCTCGCTCATATTGCAATCTGGCTCTTTGCAAACTACCAGGGTCTATGGTGATTGAACCTGCCCTACAGTTTATCAGATGGTGCATTTCTGGCTCCCTCTCTGAGACTGGTGCCTTAGGGGGCTCAAAGCTACTTAGTCACATAAGACCACATCAGTGTTATACAGGGTACAGGGTTGCCCTTTTAAAGATTTTGCATTAAGCTTGAACTTATGCTTCTGAGTATTGTATGTTATGAAACATAATTATGAACTACCAAAAAATATATAGCAACAAGACAAACAGTAGCCCTAAATATTATTACAGATTATTCTGGTGAATTCTTGGACAAACCATGAACTGTTCATGTTCATTTATGTCAATGTTTTCAGACATCAAAAAGATTCCCTACCATTGTTTTGTTTCATTTATCCACCTTATACAGCGCATATGATTCTTCATCATATATTACGATCATCTAGCCTACATTGTTACCCATATAAAACAGAAAACACTCTCTTTTATAAATAAAAATGCAGAAACCGCACACTTTTTAGTCACAAGACATTTAATTGAAGATTGGAAATGTTTATCATGACTTGAAGTTTAATGTTAGCGACAACATCCCATAGCATAGCTTCTAAAATCTCAATCTCATAATTTTCTTAACTGCGGTTTTAAATTCCTTGTTCCTCAATGTATATATTATGGGATTTAGCATAGGTGTAATAACAGAATAAAACACAGGAACTAGTTTTCCTTCTTCTGAAGAATACTTAGATGTTGGCTTCAAATAGGCAGAAAAAGATGTCCCGTAGAATAAGGTCACAACAGTAAGATGAGAAGTACAGGTAGAGAAGGCCTTCTTCCGACCTTCTGTAGATTTGATTTCCAAAATTGTACGGATAATATGGATGTAGGATATCACAGTTGAAAGGAATGAGCCAAATCCATAAGCTCCTCCAACTATGAAAAGAACAACCTCACTGGGCAACGTATTGCCACAAGCCAACTTCAGCAATGGTGGGATGTCACAGAAGAACTGGTTTATCCTGTTGGAGGAGCAGAAATGTAGCTGGAAGGTAGAAACAGTGTGAACCATGGAATTGAGGAAGCCACTGATCCATGAGCCACAAACTAATGCTATGCATGTTGTAGTGTTCATAACCAAGACATATTGTAATGGATTACATATGGCAACATATCGGTCATAAGCCATGACGGCAAGTAACGTGCACTCTATGCTGCCAAGCGCAATGAAAAAATACATTTGTGCCACACAGTCATTGAATGTAATGGAGGTGGTCTTCAGTATGAAATTGAAAAGCATTTTTGGAGTGGTGACGGATGTGTAGAGAATCTCAAGAACAGATAAGTTACAGAGGAAAAAATACATTGGAGTATGAAGAAGCTTAGTGGCCAAAGTTACAAGGAGGATCAAGAAATTTCCACTAAGAGTCAACATATAAAATATAAGAAAAACAAAAAATAATATCATTTGCACAGAGATCAGAGATGGAAACCCGAGGAGAATGAACTCCATCACTAAACTATTATTACTCATCATTCACCTAACCTGGAAAAAAAGAATGAAATAGCAGTAATAAGCAGTAATTGTAATATTATAGTTTATCAAATATTCCTAAAATGAATTATATATACCCATGTAAATCTTAACATGGCCTTAGGTCTCATGCACATGAAAGTATTGCAGATCTGTAATTTGGCACCCATTATTATATGATTCTTGGACATGGAAGTCTTTCCATCACAGACATCTGAACACAGTGAGATAAAAAATTGTGGTATGTTCCATCAGATACACTATTAAATAGATAATATATAGAAGATGCGATATGACTGCACACACAATCCCAATGGATCTATAATGACCCCAAATGACCACCAAACATTTTTTTACATCAGCTGTTAAGGGGCTTTTTTTCTGCAACACAGTCAAAAGACAGACGGGCACTTGCTCTAGTAGTGGGGACCGAAGAGACTTTTAATTCCTGCTATTTTACCCTTTACATGACGCAGTCAGTGCAACTGTAGCATGTAAAAGGCAGACAGAAGGAGGGAGCTCCTTCTGTCACCCATCAGACCCCCACAATCTGATTGTGGAGGCTGGAGTGATGCTATGGCACTTGGAGGCTTAAATATAGCCTCCGGGTTCGCCAGCTACACTGGTCTCTGAGGTTCAGCCTTTGGCTTTCTAATGCACTACTATACTGAAGTATAGTAGTGTATTAGAAGAATGATAAAAGATGCTGATAATCAAGTTCCCCAGTGGGACAAAAATAAAAAGTTTAAAAATAATAAAAATAAATACATCAAAACCCTGCCTTTCCCCCTTTACTATGTAAAAAACAAATAAAAAATAAATAATCACATATGAGGTTTCGCTGCGTTTGTAATAACCCAGATTAAAAAGTTTAAAAACGAATGCATTTATATTAGTGTAGGGACCCACTACAACGCAAGGAACCGTGACGTGGTGAGTGGGCTCATGTATCTTGGCCAACATTCAACCAATGCCTTGCATTTATTATCTATCATGCACATGCAGTGTGGCATTAAGACTCCAGGGGGAGCCCAGGGTGTCAGTACCAATGTGGTTCACTGATGGAAATGCAGGGCAACCCGCCGTATTATCATGGCGTCATTAATAGGTTGCTGGTCTGCATGGTGAACTACATATATCTGAATGGTCTGGCACCCTGTATCCACTATGTGTGGGAGTGTACGCCAAGCAGCCACCCCCCTCATTATCAAGAGCAGTGTGAGTGGTTGTCTTATCGGCATCCTGCACAGGTGTTATTTGCTCCTCCATTTGGTAGTCAGCTACCTGCATGGTGAGAGGAGGATGCATCTATATGCATTCTTCAGTCAGTAAGTAACGGCCATTTTCTGTGATTGCCTTCTGTGATGCAGATAAAAAAGTTTAGTACATTATTTAACCCACACAGTGCATGCCATGAAAATACAAAAGACATGGCTAAATTAGCTAATTATGCCTATCTTGCCTTACAAAAAACAGAATAGAAAGTGATCAAAACGTTGCATAGATCAACAAATAGTACCATTAAAAAGTACAAATCTTCCTGCAAAAAAAAAACCAATTCACAAAACACCGTTAACAAAAGCAGAAAAATGTTAGGGGTCTTTGAATGCAGCGATAAACCCCAAAAAATAAAAAAGAAAATAGTCTAAAAAAAAGAAAGTATATAAATTTGGTATTTGTGTAATCGTACCAGACTGCAGAATTAATTTAACATATCATTTATACAGCACTATGAATGCCATTAAAAAATTTAAAAAAAAACATCCAGAATTGCAGATTTTGTTAATCTTGCTTCCAAAAAAATGGAATAAAAAGCAATCAAAATGTTACATGTTCTCAAAAACTGAAAAAATGAAGACTGGAATTACTCTTGCAAAAAACTAACCTTTACAGAGCTTTGTTGATCGAAAACTAAAAGTGCTATGGCTCTTGGCGGCAAAACAAAAGCAAATCTTATTTTAAAAAGTTTGTTTTTTTGTGTACAAAAAAAGCAAAACATAAAAAAAAACTTAACACTATATTTATTTTGCACACTGAACGCTGCAAAAATGAAATCCAAATGACAGAATTTTTTTCCAATCTCCCTTAAAAAACTTAATGAAAGTTATACATTACATTGTATGTACCCAAAAATGATGCCATTAGAAAATACAACTTGTCCTGCAAAAAACAAACTCTCATATGGCTATGTCGATGGAAAAATTACAAAGTTATAACTCCTGGAATGTGACAATGAAAAAAAGGAAACATTAGTTGGTCATTAAGGCGCAAACAGGCTTTGCTACTAAGGGGTTAATCTAGCCATACACCAAGACTATCTTTGTAACCAAATTTATTTTTTAATTGCACCAATACTCTAAAATGAAACATAAGGCAACTTTGTAGTGGATTTTAATTACACATTTCTTGTTGTTTTGTTATGCAGAACTATGCGCCTCCAGGATAAAAGACAACAAACAAACCCTGTAGAGTCTGATCCTGCATCTTCCCTTCTACTTGTCTCCTTTTACATGGAACGCTATCATTCAGTTTATCGTCGGATCATGCGAAACTGAACGATAATTATTCAAGTGTAAACACTACCAGTGTTGGACGACGGACGATTATTCATTTGCTTAGCATTCAGCGTTGAGCTTCTGTAGGCATAAAAATCAAATGATGATCGGCCCGTGTAAACTTCATCTATGAACAACTGCCTGTTCACTCTCCATGGTGGCAGGCACAGGAGCCATAATTATTGTGACAACTGTCAGGCGCTTAAGTGCTCAACTGTCATCTCCTGTAAAAGGAGCTGAACTCTTCTTAACCCACTGAATGTATGGTTAGCACAAAACTGGGAACAAATGCTGGAGCTCACCTACAGGATCAGACTCGACAAGACGGGTCTTTTATCATCAAGTCTGCATAAAAGCTGTAGAATTAGGACATTTATTAGGGCATTTTTAATAAAGACCTATTGCAAATTTGCTTTATGCTTCATTTTAAATGCATCGCGGCAATAAAAAAAATTCTGGTTGAGAAGTTGGACATAGCCTTTAAGATTACACAAGACAATTCTCTGAATTAGGCCGCTCTCACACGAGCGTTTTTTACAGCGTTTAGCGCGGCGTTTCAAGCGCCCATTAAAAATGCTGTAAAATGCCTCCAATGCTTTCAATGGTGCTTCGCAGACGAGCGTTCAAATGCTGTCTGCTCTATTAGTGCATTTCAGCAATTTTTTTTACCGCACCTCATCACACATTGTAATGATGGTGTGTGTTTAAAATGCTGTCGAACACGTTTGAAAACGCTATTCGAAAATGCTGTAAACCACCACGTTTAAAACCACACTTTTTATTATGATTAACGCGCTGCGCTAGGCACAGTAGAACACGCTGCCATTGGTTTCAATGAGAGCAAAGCAGAGCTCAAATGTGGCGTTTCTAACGCACCCTCTCTTCTATTTTTTGCTTATTTGCATTTTTTAACACACCTCATCGCTCTGATGGAGTGCATCAAAAAACGCCATGAAATGCTGTAACATGCGGTCAAAAACGCCACTCTAAATCATGATAAAATGCCACTATTCCGAGTGGCGTTTTCTGAAGGCATGTGTGACAGTGGTCATTATAGAATAGCAGCATCAACATTGACACAATTATAAGAAAAGCAGAGCCAACTTTACCTTCCTCTCAGTCTTAAAAACTCAGTGGAAACAGACTCTCTTTAAAATGCAGGCGTAGATTAGCACCAGGTGTCACCTATTTTTGATTAATGGCCACTTTTCTATTCACTTTCCAAATTTGGCAAGTTCCGAAAAAAGTCACACGTTTACCACTGTAAACTGTACAATAAATGTGTCCCCTTGTGCAGAAGACGTTAGATTTTCATGCTGGCAGCAAAAATCTAAAAATACAATTAGTTTCCATTCTCACCTTAAGATTTCTGTCACAAGTTATCTTATCCAATATAATTAGTCCACAGCACTCCTTTGGCATATGCTTCAATAGCATTAGAGCCCAAGACGTATATGCATAATCCACTGTATCCACAAAAAGTGACAGCATATCAGGCGCATAAGTATAATCCTTCTTTATTCCTCCCTCATTGTGATGTTTCGACCCACTCGGGGTCTTTGTCAAGCTTTACAAAGCTTGACAAAGACCCAGAGTGGGTCAAAACGTCGCAGTAATGAAGGAATAAAGAAGGATTATACTTATGCGCCTGATTTGCTGTCATTTTCTCTGGATACAAGTTATCTTATCATTGTTTGGCAGAAAATCTAAATGAAAATAGCCAATCTGAGTTTCTGTTCTCATGGAAGTCATAGGCAAGACTTATTTCAAAGGCATTCTCCCTAAGAAGCAGTTTGTGTAGGGGAGAATACGTCCATAATGCGGCATTTGATGGAACAGGTCACAATTTTTTTCTCCTTCAGTACAAGTGGACCCATACACTTCAGTGAGATCTGTATTACAGCTCCATACAACATGAAGGTTTATGAAGTGGTAATGCAGTCATGCGTCTGAGGGTAAGGCTGATGACTAATTACACAAAAGTGAACATATACAGTCTCATTATTATTATTGCCAATAAAATAGATTAACCTGGAAGGAAATCTTGGTCCAAGCTACACTTGGCTGATTGTTTTTAATAACCAATTACCATTTCTGTAACAAACATTCAGCAAGTATTGAGCGCGAGCAAAATCATTTCAAGACAAATAAAGGACTTTAGAAAAGATCAATAAGAAAAAAAATAAGAACTGTGAAATATTAAAAACCTTTAGAAGTTGAGCTCCTTTAATTCGTAAACAGAATATATTGTGCTGTATGACCTGATTGTCACCAGGACCAACATAGTAACAAGGTTCGAAGCCAAAATATAGAATGTCATTTGGTTTCTGCACTTTTGGGTTCCCTCTTCCTTCTGAGCCACATTTGGTGCGATTGTAAAGGTTTTAAATCCTATCTGACTACTGAGGCACCAATGACAACACTAATTACATCGCCTCCCTTATGGGAAATCAATGCAATGTAGGGAATTAAAGGTTCTTAAAATAACTATTCAAAACAAACTATAGAAAGAAATTTTAAAGAGGTTGCTTTATTGTGATATTTTTCTGTCATCATTATCCTAAAAAAGCAGATAAGAAAAAAAGGTTTTTTTTTAGTTATCAACCTCAAAATTTTCCTTTACGCATTTTGCATCACACATAAATGAAATTCCTTTAATCTGACATCCAGTAATTGATTATTCAGAACTTCCCACCACAGAACTGAAATATATTGTAATGTTCAAAAAGACCAGAAAATTTAAACAGAAAGAACCAATAAGGAGCTTTCTTTTTATTTTGGGTTTTATTTCTGATGGTTCTCTACTCCTACAGGTGAATATAATATATACTTTTCAAACCATTCAATAATCCAGAATACCCAATAATCTAGCAACTGAACCAAACAATCAATAAATAACGTGGAGCTTCCATATGAATGCAATAGAACTAGATCAGGTTTAAAGACAGGCAACTAAAGTAATAAATGGAATGGGCGGACTGCAAAACCCAGAGAGAATATCAAAAATAGGGTTATTTAGTGTAGAAAAAAAGACAGCTGAGGGGCGACCTAATAACTATGTATAAATATATCAGGGGACAATATAGAGATCTCTCACATCATCTATTTATACCCAGGACTGTGACTGCAATAAAGGGGCGCCCTCTACGTCTAGAGGAAAGAAGGTTTCTACGCAGACATAGAAGGTGGTTCTTTACTGTAAGAGCAGTGAGACTATGTAACTTTCTACCTGAGGACGTGGTGATGGCAAACTCACTAAAAGAGGGACCTGAACACCTTGAGTGCAACTGTATTACATGTTATATAGTCATTGATTACTTCTGAATTGAAGTCAGGAAGAAAAAAAAAATATTAAGGCCGTCACAGGTTGGCCAGAGATCACTTTTTTATGTACGGATGTGGAACTTTTTAGCAGAAGTGAACACCACTATCCTTGGAGGAAAACAACTTCACCCCAAAACCTTATCCAAATTGTGAAGCAAGGTGGAAGGAGCATCATGGTTTGGGGTTGTTTTGCTGCCTCAGGGCTTGGATGCCTTGTGATCATTGAAGGAACAATGAATTCTAAGGTGGATCAAAACATTTTACAGGACAATGAAATGGCATAAGTATATGAGCTTAGGGTCTCTTTCACATGGGCGACAGAGATATCAGCGGTACAAAATTGTGGCAATATTGCGGCTTTGTTCCCGTCTTTTTGTAGCGACAGTGAAGGTTTTCTGCCCACAATTTAAGTTCCAAATTAGATGTGAAGTTTAACCCTTTCCAATCCAATTTGTATCTTGGTTTTCCTAGGGGCGCTTACTCTTTTTCTGCCATTATAAAAGGGCGCTTTCTGCTGGCTAAAGCCAGTACTGCATAAGGTAACACGCTGGATAGGCTCTGACAGCAGAGCGGCTGGCAATGTACAGTAAGAGAACCCTGACTGATGTCTTGCAACGTCGGAGCTGTACAGCCTTAAATCATAATGTCTTTAGACGTCAGACAGTGGATTGAAAAGGGTTAAGCAGGCCTGAATAATCGGAATCAGTGAAACACAGACAGTTCGCTGTATTCCGAAGAATTCTAAAGTTTATTCTAAAAACATAGACCTTTATGGAAAAGGAAAGGAAGTGGCTATATGACACAGCTGTATAGAAGTCATTTCTCACAGACAGAAAGTGTAGCCATGAGAAACAGACATTTGATTGAAAAACAGACAAAACAATACATTTTCTCCCTAACCTTAAGCAAAACAATTAGATAAAGAAAATGAGAAACGTTGCACTAGTGATGCTGTTTGTATGCCTAGAGAATTCATATCTCAATTTGTATAAAGAGAATTGATTTAACCCCTTGAGTGGCGGGTTTCCTACCACCCTGTCGTGCCCACCAGGGCAGGTTTTTTAAAATGGTCTAATCATTGAATTTCAACTAATTTTGCAGTTGCGTCTCAAGAGCCATAACTTTTTCATTTTTCCATTGACCAGGCCATATAAGGGCTTGTTTTTTGCAGGACAAGTTGTGATTTTTTAAACAGGGGGGAGGAAAAAAAAAAATGGGGAAAAAAGAAAAAAAGGGGCCATGTCATTAAGGGGTTAAATAATGCATTAACTTCCTTCTCTGGGTCATTACGACGCACACGGATACCACATGTGTGATTTGATTTTTTACCAAGTAAAGGGAGACAAGTGTTTTTATAATTTTTTTAATAATTTTTTTACTTTTTTTATTATTATTTTTTTATTTATTTTTTGTCCCTTTAGGGGACTTCCACAGGGACCCATCAGGACCCCTGATCACATTTCGGGGGTCTGATGGTGACAGCCCTTTACATGCTGCAGTGACAGCCCTTTACATACTGCAGTCAAATAGACTGCAGCATGTAAAGGGTTAACACAGCAGAGATCGGAGGTTTTCTCTGATCTCTGCTGTAAGAGCTAGTACCTAGCTGTCCTCTGACAGCCAAGCACCAAGCTCTCCCTGCCACAGAGACCATCGGCTTGCTTCTGACAAGCCGATGGTCTCTATGGCAACCTGTAAACAAAGCAGGAGATTGCCGGCATATCGGCAATATCTTCTGATGGTTTTTCAAAGCCCTTGCTTTGTTCTCTCTGAGTCTGTGCAGGCAGAGCACACTGTCACAGCTTGTGGCATTGTGCTCTGCAGCTCCCATAGTAATACATAGCCCGGAAATCTTCCGGGCTATGTCGCTATGAGCAGTGGAACTCGTCCCGGAAAATTTCCGGGCGTGCCACTCAAGGGGTTAAAGGGCATGAGATACTTGAAGGAGACAGTAGTTAGTTTGCAAAGAGAATTAAACTGAATCTTATAAGATGGCTGACTGGAGACAAGATGAACAGTTAAAACCAGAATCTTAACACCATCATGCACAGAACATTACTTCTCATATCTCAGGTATATAGCATACAACATCCGGCAGCAGCAAATCACCTGTGCATTAAATTCTGTCCTTTGACCTCTATCGAATCTACTTCACATTGCACAGACCTCTTCCCACCCTGTAGGGGCTGTGTCTCCACAACTAAGATGCCAGACGTTATTAACGGCATACTATCAGCATACGGTAGCTTGACCTTAACCCCTAAAGATGCAGTCTTTTTTCATTTTCAGTTTTTCCTCCCGAATTTTAAAAAATCTTAACTTTTTTATTTATCCACAGACATAGCTGTTTGAGGACTTGTTTTTTGTGGGGCGAGTTGTATTTTTTAATGGTACCAATTAATGTACCATTGTACAGTAAATTTCTAGGCGGAGTGAAATAGAAACAATTGAAATTCTGCCATCTTTGTGAGGGTCTTGTTTTTAAAGCGTACACACTGCAACAAAAAATTTATATTATATATATATATATATATATATATATATATATATATATATATATACACACACACACACATATATATATATATATATAGTTTTTTTAAATTAAATAATTAATTTATTTTTGCTGTACTATTAAAAAATAAAATATCCCCATAAAAACCATTAAAATTATTTTTAAATAGTTAACATAACAAAACAATGAATGTCTGTGCAAATTTGACAAGGACCAAATTGTAATTGGTAGAGAGATTGGATCAGAGCATCTCCAAAATGATAGGTCCTGTGGGGTGTTCCTGGAATGCAGTCCTTGGTACTGCACCAAAAGTGGTCCAAGAAAGAACAATTAGTGAACTAGTGAGAGTCATGGGCACCCAAGGCTCACTGATGCACATGGGGAGCGACAGCCTACTTGATAAAATCACACAGAGGAGGACTGGCATATTGGCAAAATCCATCAGCAGAGTCAACTGAGGGCTGCTGCTCAACCATTTTCCCTAGCCTTCTTTCCTGAGCCAGAAGAAGCATGCTATGAGGGGGGCACACTGCACAGTAAGGAATTTGTGAGACACAACCAATTAGAGGTTTTCTGTAGTGATAGGAAGAAATCAGCAGTCATTTGTAAGTTCATGTATGTTTTCCACACAGGGAAATGCAGTCTATGGAAAACTTATATGTACTTGTTAATTACATTCACTCCAAGTCATAAGTAGTGAATGGCTGATTGGTGCATCCAGCGCTGGCTGTGATTGGCTGAGCCAGCTGACACTCAGCGGGCTAAGCCAATCAAAACAATCTCTTGCTGGATGCAATAGATGCTTTGTCAGCCATGACAAGTGGCCGGCAGCCTGCATGGAGCTCCAGAGAGCAGCATCAGGGACCCAGACAGCGCCAGCTAGGTGAGTATTTATTGTTGTCTGCAGGGACTTAGTAATATATGTGTGTATTGATTTTTCAGACACAAAGGATTCCATAGTCTATAACATTGCGATTACATTTGCTGGGTTAGATGTCATAAATAGGAAAAGCTAATGGGTTCCAACTCGATTATTCAATTCTAAGCGCAAAAGAATTAGTGTCCAAATATTACGTAAGGAATCTAATTCTCTCACTTCCTGATGTCATTTTATATAAAGGAAACGTCGCATGGTCACCTCCACGTGGTGTTTTCTGGGTAACGCAAAGAACCATGCAAAATGGTGAACATATGTTTTTCTTCAGTATCTCTAAAGTAACCACGACTTCATAAGATTTTCCGTGTGAACACCAGATAAACACCAGTACCACATTAACTTGGGCAAAGCCGGGTATATCAGCTAGTTATATATATATTTCTCAAATTTTATATGTGGCCATGTAGGTCATCCTTCCCTTTGTCTGATGTTTGTTTTAACGTCATATGGGTACTTTCTTTCATCGCTGATTTGCTGCAGATTTTGTCACAGATCTGCAACAGATTTCACCCATTCAATTTGATTTTAATTGAAAGTGTGAAATCTGCTGCAGATCTGCATAAAAATCGGTGTCAAAATCTGCAGCAAATCAGTGATGTGTGAGCGCAGTCTTAGGCCAGTTACACACCACCATATTTTGACCACCGTTTTAAGTGCATCCTGGCCTGACTATGGGTCTCTCCTGACCTGAACTTTGAGCATCATAGGAATGCATGATGCTCGAAATTCAGGTCAGGAGATGCAAAATGGTATCTGAAATACGCTAGTGCATTACAGTCCTTAAAAATGTATGTTTATCACTTATGGTATACTTATACTATGAACACCAAAAGCCACATCTGTTGACAATTATAATAATGTTCGTTTACCTTCAATATGAATGGACTACTTGGGTTTGTATTTTCAATAAAGTTTTGTAAATATAAAATTGCTTCCACTATTATAATACATCTGACTAGTGTGCTCTGGTTTTCCAATATAATCTTTTTTTTCTGAGGAATGTGCTGTAAAAACAAGTCTGATCCACTGCGATCTCACCTCACAACTTATAGAACTTAATGAATCTGCAGCTAACATCTTTATGCCAGATACCATAGGTCACCTTCAGAGGTTTTGTTGTGTTTGTGCCACATTTGTACACCTTCAGAAGTCAGTACTGTTTCTCATTGGTAGAAATCTGACTCCCAGGTTCTCCACTAATCCACAAAGTGAAGAAGACACAGGACTGTGGCTCTTTCACAGATCTGCCTTGTAAAATGGCATTCCTGGCCATCTACAGACACATTCAATAGAGCTCCTCTGTGCAGGGGTAAAGCCCAAGGGATTTGTCTTTATGATTACTAGTGGCCTAAAAATGATTCCCAGGTCGGCCATGTATTGTTGTTTTTTTGCCATCTCCTCATTCGAAAAGAAAACATGAATAAAAGTTATCCAACACATCCCCGATAATTAGTGACACCAAAAAAGATACAACTAGTCCTCCAAAACACAAGCTTATAATCAGCTATGTCAGCAGAATTAAACATTTATGGCTTTGATAAAAGTTATGAGATGATAAACAAATAAAAAAAATAGCTGCATCCTTAAGGGATTGAGCATTATCAAGAGAAGGACCGCAGGGATCTGATCCCTACAGAACTATTACTCTTCACTATCTCTGTTGTTGATCTATTCGTAAAGACAAAATGAAGAAAATATATTCTATATTTGTGGAGTTTCCAAACCTTTCCAAGAACAAGGGTCATAACAGAGCATGTGCTGTCATTTTTTCATATACAGTATTGTTTACCCTAGGATTTAAAATTGGAAGAGGGAATGGAGTCTGTCCATACATTTAGTGAATCTCCATGCTTTAACACCATGTTTTTTTTTAATTCATTATTATATGTAGGGATTCAATGGACGTTTTACACCAATTAGAGGGTATTCCTGTAACCAGAGATGTGAAGCTGGCAAGTCTATAGGTGGAGACTTTATACAGTACCATTTCTGCATGAGGGTGGTATTGGTGCTGTCGCTTATTTTCTGCAACAGAGGGGAACTCAATTCTTGAAGCACAATCAATTTTGTACGGACCTATTAAGGTTCGTCCTAACGCACAACTACTTCCTGTTTAAACAGAAAGTTTTTCCATCAGCTCAGAGGTACAGCAATGGGGAACCCTTGTGCCCCCTCTTACGCTAACCTGTACCTGAGCTGGTGGGAGGAACAAGTTGTGCTTAGCAAACCAAATAATCATTGGTTTACAAGTATACTTCTGTGTTTACAGTATATTGACAACATTTTCAAACTCTGGAATGGCTCTAGCCTGGGATTTCATCAATTTGTGGCGCATCTGAATGAGAACATGAATTTATGATTCACAACTGATATTCAGGGACATTCCATCTCATTTCTGGACTTGAATATCAGGAAAAGAGAAAGGATTCTTGAATCTACAATATTCTGTAAACCCACGTCTAACAGTCTTTTACGGTGGAACAGTGTCCATCCGGTGGCACTTAAAGGGCATACATCCGAGGGACAATTTGTCAGTCTTCGCAAAAATTGCTCTAATGAGGGGAGATTTTTTCTTAGCACCTGAAAAAATTGAGACAAAAGGTTCCTACAACGAGGTTATCCTCTTGATATCAACAATCAAGTCTATGATTTTACCAGTAGACAGAATAGAGATCGGTTATTGGTCCCAAGAAAAAAACAAAATAGTCAGGAACGTGTCAGAATTATTGGTACATATGATGTAGGTGCATCCAGGGAGGCATTCTTGGCTGTTATTACTATACTTGTGGTATGGATGTCCCTGAAACTGGGCTCCTGGTAGTGTGCATGAGCAGGAGTCTTCCCTCGATGCATCCTCCAGTTTCTTTGCTTCTGTGAAAGCACACTCCAGTTTCCCTGCTTCTTGTTAATTACAGCCCCTTCTGCGCATATGCCAGGAGCCTTTGACGAGGTGATGATGCTGCCCTAGGGATCCTCCTCTCGCAGTGTGTGGTTTGAGGTGATTGGCTGTCACAGCCAAGCTCCCAGATTAGGGTCATTGACTAAGAGGCTATTTAAAGCAGGTTATGCATGTCCCTATCTGAGGCTCAACCAAGACGCCACCAGTCTAACATCAGGGCTGTTGGCTTAATTTAAAAAAATTTTTACTCCATCTTATCTCTCAGATCTAACTTGGTATAGCGCTTTTGTCTCTGATTAAAAAAGGCTAGCACAATACCAAATATGTGGGTTTTTTTGTTTTTTTTTACATTTTTTATGCTAATCTGAGAAAAAGCATTAATTTTTTTTTTTTTACTCTTTTTTTACATTTCTTTTAATTCATCTTTTTAATCTTTGTTCTTTTTACACTGTGTCCCTCTGAGGGACTTTAACCACTGCCCTGATGATCGCTGTCATAAGGCATGGCAGAGCTACTGCTCTGCCATGCCTTATCGCTTATACAGCGATCTCAGGCACTGGTAATACAGGACGCCAGTGTCTGGCGTCCTGTTACCATGGCGACAGGCCGGGCTCTCGCGATGTTATCGCGATGACCGGCCGCAAACACAGAGGGAGCGCGCTCCCTCTGTGAACTCTTTCCCTGCCACGATCCACTTAGATCGCGGCAGGGAAGGGGTCAACAGCGGGGGGCGCATCTCCGATGCCCCCCCCCCGCTGTTGCAGCGGGACGCCGGCTGTGACTGACAGCCGGCTCCTGCTGCGGGATAGCGCGGGATCATATGTGATCCCGCGCTATCTCCAGGACGTAAGTTTACGTCCTGTTGCGGAAAGTACCAGGCTGCCAGGACGTAAACTTACGCCCTGGAGCGGGAAGGGGTTAAGCAACATTCTGAGAAACAGAGAATCTTTTTCAAGCAATAAAAACGTAACATTCTGAGTAACAAAAAAGATTTTCTGGAGTAATACGAGTATCTTTTGAGTTAACTGTTTATCTTGCGTTGCTGATCATTGTGAAATTATTCTGAGCCTATAAATTAGAATTCTTACATAGTACGTTAGGCTGAATGAACTAGTTGATCGAAAGGAAGAGAAAAACCCCAAGAGCAGAAGCCAATTAGCCCATTTGGGGAAAAATTCCTTCCCGACTCCGTAATGGCAATCAGAAAAATCCCAGGATCAACCTATGATAGTTCCTACCTAAATATAAGCCCCGGAACAGCAAACCCGCTAGTCACCTTAATGTCTATATTCTGTAATATCCTTCTGCTCAAGAAAGACGTCTAGTCCCCTCTTTGAGCTCCTCAATGAATTTTGCCATCACCGCGTCCTCAGGCAGAGAGTTCCACAGTCTCACTGCTCTTACAGTAAAGAACCCCCTTCTGTGTTGGTGATGAAACCAGCTTTCTTCTAGACGTAGCGGATGCCCTCTTGTTACCGACGCAGTCCTGGGTATTAAACAGATCATGGGAGAGATCCTTGTATTGTCCCCTCATGTATTTATACATAGTTATTTGATCGCCCCTTAGTCTTTTTTCCAGGGTGAAAAGTCCTAATTTTGATAGTCTCTCTGGGTATTCTAGTCCTCTCATTCCATTTATTAATTTAGTTGCTCTTCTTTAAACCCCTTCAAGCACTGCAAAATCCTTCCCGAGCAGCAGTGTCCAGAACTGTACACAGTTCCACGTGGGGCCTGACAAGTGCCTTATATAGTGGAAGGATAATGTTCTCGGCCCTCGCCCCTATACCTCTTTTAATGCACCCCAAGACTCTATTAGCTTTTGCAGCAGCTGACTGGCATTGGTTACTCCAGTTTAATCTACAGTCCACTAGTACCTCTAGGACTTTTTCCATATCACTTTTCCCTAGCAGCACCCCATTTAGTGTATATTGGTGACATCCGTTTCTCCTGCCCATGTGCATGACCTTACATTTATCAACATTGAACTTCATTTGCCATTTTTCTGCCCAAGCCCCCAGTTTATCTAGGTCCTTTTGTAGCCGTGCACGGTCCTTCATTGTATTGCCTTATATAATTGTGTATCATCTGCAAATATTGATATTTTACGTCACAGTCCCTCTATCAGGTTGTTGATAAACATACTGAACAGAATGGGGCCCAATACAAAGCCCTGTGGAACCCCACTAGTAACTGTGGCCCAATCAGAGTACGAACCATTTATTACCACCCTCTGCTTTCTATCTCTGAGCCAGTTCTTTATCCAGATACACACGCTCTCACCCATTCCAAGCTGCCTCATTTTATATATCAACCTATTATGCGGCACAGTGTCAAATGCTTTAGAGAAATCCAGATAGACAAGATCATTAGACTCTCTCACGTCCAGCTTAGAACTTATTTCATCGTAGAAGCTGATCAGATTGGTCTGACATGATCGACCCCTCATGAACCCATGCAGATGAGGAGTTATTCTGTGGTTCTCCACAGGATAGATAGCTTTTTTAAGGTTATATGAACTTGGATTGCCTTTATCTATGTTACCATTTTTGTCAAGATCTCCAATTTGCTTGATCACGCATATCTGTAGCCATACGAGTATATGACACTATTGGTTTGATTGGAGTGGCAATACACCCTTTTACTAGTGAGAGCACATAGGCCAGTGGTTCTAATTGAGATTGGTCTTTCCACCCTATTTGGTCTATGTGTTGTTTGTCCTAGTCTTTTGTGGCCTCCTTGGGCTGCTTTTTATAAATTGAATAAAAGTTATATTTTAGGGTAATCGGTCAATATTCTAGGCTGATTCATTTCTGAATATTTCTTTATACTGATGGGAGCTGAGCGTTTTTTTATATACAGAGCTTTAAAGTTATAAAGCAGCGAGTGACTCACTAAAGGGGTTTTCTGGGTTTTAAAAAAAGAAGACAAAAACTATAAAGCGTTAGTAGATGTAGTAAATCAAACTTGCCAACAGTTGTATTTTTTCCCAGTCAGAGCAAGCCACACTGTTTTTCTTTTCTTCTTAGTGCGAGGCATGCTGTAATATCTGTTATGCACTAAATAAAACCACTGCTGTTTGCTGAGTACGAGGTGAAGCTTCAGTAGTGCAAGGCTCAGTAGTAGCTCTAAAGTGGACCTGACCGATATGTATGATTCACGATTGTACTGTAAATTCGTGGAATGAATTTACAGAACAGGGACAAGGGATGGACGTACATGATGTCATCACCACAGAGAAAAAACAGCATCCACGTAATGACATCAAAGCTACTGGAACAAAGCTTCTGAAGGCAGAGTAGAAGTGCAAGGAAACTGAAAAGTTGTTTTTCTTGCAGCAAAAGGCATGGTGGAATTTTTTTCCAGGGGTCATTGGTTCTGTTTTTTCTTGGGACATTCTATCACAAGTTCAATGGGTCAAACCCCAAGTATGAAACTGGTCTTTTCCTGTAATGCATGGGCTTCTAGTAAAGTCCCTTTTAATATGGAACTAGAAGTATGTCCTTAATTTCAATGTATTTCTTCTTTTCTTAAACCAGAAGTAGTTCTATTACTACACATTTAAGTAGTTGAAGGAACATTCTAGACAAAACTGGTGCACCGTGTCTTGCCTATGACACAGCCTGTGGAGGATGGGGCATAATAAAGAGATCCTCTCCTTAACGCTCTTTGTATTTTTGTATCATGCTGCACCCTCTCAGCCCCCGTATCCGGCATAACAAGATGTAGGACAGTTGTGCAAAGGCCTCACTTTGGGCAACAGTTCTTAATTGTATGAAAAAGAGAATAGAGATGTACTAGGTAACAAAACAGTTTATTGGAAGATATTACAGGATTTATGACAACCATAAAGAATCACATATACAAACTCAACTCCTAAGAAGCACTCGTTCTAAATGGGAAGGTTACAGTAACAGCTAACAATCTTCATCTAGAAGTACCTTAGGTTCTAATCATTTCAGACGCACAGAAAACCAAGTAACATGCGTAACACCTGTTGAAGAGCAATGCATGTTACACACAACACTGATAGACAAATACAAAAACAGTTGTAAGACCATTTTTTTCTCACAAGACAAAAAAATGCGCATGAAAACAGTAAAGGCTTTGCATATATAATATTTGGTTTCAATGTTTTCATTGTAACTGGGTACAGTAAAATATTAGGCTGCTTCTAAAGCAGGAAAAACAAAAAGAGCAAGAGAATTAGATAAAATATTATAACTTAACTTGCATTTAATGTACATGACATTCTGAAATTTAAAGAGCTTCAAATACAAAAAAATGGTTTTCAATTCGGACATCAAATTTTAATTTCAAATGCATGTTAAATAGTGCTTTAACAAAATAATAAAACAAAAGTGTAAAATTAGTAGTTATTTAGTGTTAACTAACCCTGAAGAAATATAACATACATGAGAAATAAAACAAGCAACAGAATAAGAACTAAAGATCACGTAAAAATTAACAAAATAAACCACAAACATCTAATTTCAACACAAATTTAAGACAAATGAGGCATTTTTGTATGCAGGAGTAGGGATAAAAAAATTTACATGAAAACAGTGGGTTCCATTACACAGCAAGACACTTTCAAGGAGAAGGATGAATTTGGGGACACAGGAATTCTCATGGCAGCTTAAAGGGGTAAGCTTCCATGAAGGCAAACCCTTTAAAAACTTAAAGGGAACCTGTCACATCCTCAGAGAATCATAAAATAAGTTATATTGCTGTTAGGGGACGTGACAGGGAGCTGAGTTATGCGCTTTTATACTCATCTGCTTCCACAATCCAGTGCTGTCACCTGTCACGTTCTCCCATAAAAGTCTATAGGAGAGCAAGTGCGCAACAACCTAAAAAGTGAGATTTTTGTGTGCTGCACGATCTTTACCAGGTGACAGCACTGGATTGTGTGAGCGAACAAGTATAAAAAGAATATCACGCGGTTCCCTGTCATGGCCCCTGAGAGTGTCTTAACTTAGTTTATGGTGCTGTGGGGATATGATAGGTTCCCCACAGGTAATCAGTGGGGGACACTCCTTCTCTTATAATATCCATAAGGCCTATTAGGGCATATGGCCAGGGATTGTCAACCCCTTTGAAGAAGCCTGTGTATAAGATGTCACATGTAATATACTGCAAATAATAGATTAAATGTAACAGTAGACATCCCATGTTACTAAGCAAATATGTCAAATGCTTCAGGAAATGAAAAGCTGGCTACCATACCTGCCTATGTTGACTTTGCTTTTCCTCCTAAAAGGGGCACACAATGCAATGCTTGGGAGAGAAAATATCTTGTGCTGATCGGGAAAAATAGGATTAGGCAAAACTGAATATCCCACCTATCAGATCCAGGACATCACCATGTCTACAGAAGAATACCCACTTGGAAATTTGAGGTCTGACCACCCATACTGGGAAAGGAGCCATTGTTATAGTTGTTTAACACCCGTTTCATATCGATAAACTCTAGTAAATTTGGCATTCATGTAAATGAACAATAAATGTAAAACTTGAAGAGATGACCCATGGTGTACATCTGTAGTCTACAATTTCAATATAAAGAATCTAGCAACTGACAGCAGCACTGTAAATACATTAAATACCCCAGTGCATCTTACAGCAGTTCATACACCCTCAATAGCTGTCAGCCGACAGCTATTTCTTCCGATTCCTGCATATACATGTGTTTGGACATGCAAGCATGTGTTTACAAAGAGGGCAAGATAAGCCGATACCAGACACCTCTGTGGGTGCAAAGGATCTGGCATGTTGGATTTCCATATGTTGGATCCCTCTTTCCCCTGACATTTAACAACCTCCATACATATTTGTCAACCAATTCCGCTGAAATCTGAGTGTTTGGTCAACTTTTCTTTAAAATATACCACCACCTTCAACAATGCAGACTACTAAGGCAACAGCACTGCTGTCGTAACTGCAAATGTCCAATAAGATGGTGGAAAGGTTATAACTTTAAAGTATCAAAACAGCAGATACGACCACATTCTCCAATTCTGCAGTGTATAGGGAGATGTGCATACAACACTGTAAAAAGCCTCATTAGAAAACGTAAGGAGCCTGAAAAAGTAGAGAACTTATATATTGCCATCAGACACACATATGGATGTAAATATTTCTGCAGGGTCTGAGCACTGTTAGTGATCATGGGAGCAGGGATTCGCATGACTTTGGGTCAGTGCTCTTTCCTTGAGCGAAGCTCAGCCATGCAGTTTTGAGGGCGTTAAAAGTCAGTGTCTCCATACCTAAAAATGGCTGACAACTGGGAACAAATGATTGTATAAAACGAACATATGCTAAAGCTTTGGCGTCCTTTTAAAGCATGTTGGCATGGATGCTGTGGCGTTCGCTCCAGATATTATTCTTCACCATACTATTAAATATTTATCTATACTTTTAATTAGACCCGAGAATTTATAGAATCTGTAAGGATTGGGTTCACTTATTCCATACAACGCCTGAACATTGCTAAGGAGGGGGTGGGAGGATTAAGCCTCCGTTAGCCAAAATTAACTCATGGCAGGGTTATGTAACTTTGAAGATAAAGGCTCAGTACCTACTATGCACATTTCTTTAAAGTTTACACAGTTTGCCTAAAAGTTTTGCCAAAGCTCCTGAAGGTCACATATGTAAAACAATTGGCATGAAAACCATTTCAACCACAATCATTTCTACTGCCATACAAGTAAGAACAAGGATAATTAATGCAACTTAGGATAAAGGTTCACTTACTTTCCTTGAGTAGGAAGAAATGGTTATTGTTGCAACACAAACAAATGATACAGTAAACACTAACAGTAACATAAAGCTCAAAATAAAAACTCAGTGTAACGTTTTCTTCTACAGAAAAATAAATAAAAACAAAAAAAAAAGGGTACCAGAACTACAGTGCAGCCACCGTGACTTATCTATATGACTTACACAAGACAAACTCATTGTCGCTGCAATCACCTTTTGCATGTAAAGCTTTTTTTTTTTTTTATTTTTTTTTTTATTTTACCGTCCTTTTTTTTAATAAGACATGCAGCCTACACTACCTATACAAAGCTTCTATCCCTACCCTTTACAGCCTGATGATGAAAGGACCAAAGTCGCTTCTCCCTTTAAGTACTTGAGAAACTGGGATAGAAGCTGTATCAATAGAACCTGTGAATACTGAGGAAACCAATAGTGATGGTGTAAGAGCAGCTTTGAAGAGTTATTCTGTTGAACCAGTAGGTTTCTATAGAATGAACTATTATGGACCGAAGACTGCATAGAGCAACAGAAACCGTGTCGGTACAGTCACGTGACAACTGGACACACGTGTCCCTTAAGTTCCAAATACAAACGTAGAGTCTTTTGTGCAAACATGAGTAATTTCTTACACACTAGAGTAAAAAGAAACTCTGAAAATAACTTATATATCATTTATAATAAAGTTGTCTTCATAAAGAGCATTAACCAGAGATTCTCACGAATTAGAAAGAGACATTAACGAGCCGAGAACATGTAGTGCTTCCTCCTTGTTGTGGCTAACAGGATCGCTAATGATGGTACTTAAAGCGGTTATCTGGTTAAAAAAACATTAGTACAGCATTGTGCAGATACAACGAGCATCTCTCACTATGGAGGAACCAGGACACCCCTTCATTAAACAGACAAGCTAATGAATTAGATAATGCTCAATAACCCGTGTAGTGTTGCAGAAGAACTGAACACTTAAAGTCTGGGTCCCTGCAAATGAAAGATCTCTGGGGCACTCAGCAGTAGGCACCAAGGCATCAGTTTATTCTTAGGGGGACCCTTCTAAGAACAAGAGACTGTCCAAAGTGGAAAACTCCTTTAATGACAATTATTGTGTCCGTAGCGCTAAAAGGATTGTTCTGACCAATTTAAAACTAAAACCGGTTTTAAAAATTTTTTATTGCGGCAAAATTCTACATTTGCAGCTCTGATTCACTACTGCTAGAGTAAAATACATATGGGATAAGGCAGGGCTAGCCTGCTCTCTATGGATAAGATATATCCATCGAAAGCCTTGTATGTATCCTAACATGAAATACATTAGTGAGACCACTAGCCCTACTCTATTACCCCGTAAAAGTTAAAAACAGTTTCTAAACCCTCCTCATATAAAATAGCACGCGTCTACTCCTCGTGATGTGCTGTTCGGGAGATTCTCATCGGTCTCCTTTGTTAAGGCTTCTTCTAGCCATACAAATAATACATTTCCTCTTTTACGCACAGCTCCCCAATAGGGTGGCCCATAGAGATATGGCAAAAAATGAAGTGGCAGCTATACAGCAAGACACCTCCCCAATTTGTTACATCTGCTAATAGTACTGTTAGGGGAAAGTTTTAGCTTTACATTCAACTGCAAGATTGTGCTCAAAACTGATGTATATAATGAGACATGGCGCTTAAGCGCAAGATTTCTAGTTACACCAGCTACAGCATTAGTATTAATAATTTGCAAAAGTATTGACAATAGCATTTGTCCTGACAATCTTCACATTTGTGCTGTTCCTACAAAAATACCCCCAAATATATGAAAATAGTCAAAATTATGACACAAATACTTGTCAGTCAGTGCTTAAGGACCGGACAGCAGACTTCTTGCCAAACTTTGTTAGAACAGCCTTGCGATTTGCTTCCATGACTTGAAGCAACAGTTATTTTTGTCCTTCGTCATTAGTAAGTATGAAAATTCATGGTCTTTGAGCACAACCCTGTCGTAGACATAAGAAGCTGAAACTGGCCCAAAAAAGGTTTGTTTAATGGAAAAAAATATAGAGAGGGTGCCTTGCTTTGTAGTTGAATTTTTTGGGCCAACCGACTCCACAATTGTGGCCGTCACCACAAACAGCAGAGACAGTTCTCTAACAATCCCTGGAATAGACAGAAGAAATCAACAGTTACCAGCAGCTATCTCCTGAACTGTCCAGCATGTGAAGAATCACATTAGCTGAAGCTCCAAGACTACTAAGTATGATAAGAGAAGTATCCACCTTCCTCTATTCAATATAAACATGTAATCAAGATAGTCACTGCAAAAATACAGACTTCAAAATAAAAAGCTTTTATTATAATAGGTTTATAATGCAAAAAAAAGGTCCATTCAAAGTTGTAAAAGAATGTGTGGGAGGCAACTCAACCTAACACCCTACACAATGCTGCTTGAAATATAGGGCAAATGGCTTATATGGGAACCTCAACCTTATATCTCCCTAATAGAGCCCTAACCTTTTGACAGGAAACACGTTGGAGGGACAGGGCTATAGTAGGAAGATAGAAAAGGTTCCTGTATAGGGTTGCCTTTGTCAGGGCGACTGCCCTACTTGTCAAGAAATGTTGTGTAGGATCTTATTAGAGCGAGTACCCTCCCACACATACTTTTGCAACTGTGAATGGAGCTATTGGTAATATTTGCATCTTAAACCTACTATAAAAAAGTTGCATTTGAAATTCCAATACTTTAAGAATTTTAAGAAGGAACCTTGCAGTACAATCCAGAATTCAAATCATAAAGCGCCCAATAGTCCAGGTGTTGCGGCATTAAGGAGGTTTTCCAGGAATATAAATTAATAGGTTATTCATTCTTCACAGGATAGGCCATCAATGTGTGATGAGTGTAGGGACACCCACTGATCAGGGCCTGTTAGGGCAGGCTCACATAAGCGTAATTTCAGTGCGTATTACGCGCATCTAAAACGCAGTGAATGGAGTCAATGAAAGTACATTGATTCTCACTGATCGACTCACGCTAGCGTTTTCCTATTGCATATAATACATTCGTGAAAAAAAACGCGGTATGTTCTATTTTACTGCATATTACACGCAATAGAGCCCTATTGTTCTCTGTGATAAACACTCCGCAAAGTATTCGTTCTGCCGAGTGAGCCCCGTGATCACAAATAGTGATGGAAACTTCTTACAGAAACCAGTCTACAAGTTAAAATTGAATTCAACCAGTTGAACTGATGGACTATTGGTTGCTGAATGGTAGTATTTTACCAAGTAAACAGAGAGAAAAAGACTTTGATTTAAACAGTTCATCTGGTACATATATTCGGAGAAGCCAACACATTTTTGAAGAGTCCACATTACAAGGATAGCTGACCAATTTAGAGAACCCCAAAGGCGAAGCAAATTAAAATCCTTGCTGTACATTTCAAAGAAAATTCAACCAAAATGAAAAAAAAAACAAGAGGAAAGCAGTTAAAAAACATTTCATGGTCTTCAATCCAGGAAATCACGGTAGTCGTAGTTGGCAAAAAAACACACACCATTAAAACATGGAGGTTTATGTAACATATTTTAACATTGCCTACATAGAAGCACAAATCAGGAGCACTACTGCACTAGAAGTTACGGCTGGAGGTTATAGAATATCTTATAGCAGGATGTTTAGTGTATATAGTAAAACCTTTTACCGAAGGACCTGATGGAGAATTGTGCACCAAAAAGATATACTATGCAATAAATAACAAAACAAAAACATTTCCCCGACTAAGTCTAGAAGTTGAAGTCATTTTTTTTTTCCTTTTTAAAAATAGAGAACATTTCTTTATCTTTCCCCCGAGGATTAAACAACACAATGACCATATTGGAAAAACAAAAAAAAATGTATCATTGAGGTTTCGTAGTTTGGAGGGAGAGGTCGCAGGAGGAGAATATACTGTTGTATATACAGAAAGTCTTTTTAACCCCTGAAAAATTACTAGTGAAGAAATGGTCAAGATTTCCAGCCCTGACACTGAGCTCTACTGTATATAAGTCAACTGTTATATACAAATTAGTTGCAACATTTATATATACTTTCTTATAACATAAGGCTAGAAAAACATTGGAACAAATGATTCATATTTTAGAAAGCTCTAAAATACTTCTCATGTTTGAGGTACTTTTCTTTTTTTTTTTTGTATGTATCTTATCTTCTTGGAGTAGCACCTGTAAAAAAAAACCACTAGTCCAAAAAAAACCTAGATTAAACAGTAAAATTAGCCTGCCAGTCAAGGACAAAAACTGTGTAGTGTGCATTTAAAAATAAGTAGACTTAGTGAATAGGAATAAGCGATTCCCAGGCACTTTACGGTTATCCCGGCTGATCTGTCGTCAGCCAGAACCTGATGTGAGATATTGGATTAGTTTATTAGAACCAGCTTGCCGTCTATCTTCTTTTTCTTTTTTGTATGGGTTTGCTCATGTGTTAGAAGGTTTATCTTTTGCGCAAAGCCTTTGCCACATGTGATGCAAACAAAGGGCCGTTCTCCGGTGTGCAGTCTCTGATGAGTGGTAAGATTTGCTTTCTGGCTAAAGCTTTTACCACACTCTGGACATTCAAAAGGTTTCTCACCCGTGTGTATCCTCTCGTGTCCGATAAGATTACTGTTATTCTGAAACCGTTTACCGCAAAACCTACATACAAATCGTCTCTCCCTCGCAAACGTCTTCTGTGCTTGCATGACCGGTGGGCCCGAGCTGACGTTCTTCCCGTAAACAACGCAGGTTAAAGACTTGGCCACAGATACATTTTTGATGGAAATGGAGTGGGGAAACTTGTCATCAACGGGAAGTTTTAGACTGGATTCGACTCTTTGCTGGGGTCTGAACTGAACCATTGCGCCATTGTACTGTTTTATTTTCATTTTGTGTGTTCCTTGATGAAGCCTAAGATCGCTTATTCTTAAAAACCTCTTTCCACATTCAGTGCAGTTGAAGGTCCTCTCAAGCTCCCTGGTAGAACCCGGACCGTAACGTCTCTGTGTAAGCTCATCCTTCTGGCCCACTGGCCACCTGACTAATCTTTGGCAGTATCCACTAGTTTTCATGTTGTATTGAATTTTCACTTTGTTTTTTGAAGGAATATTTCTTAGGTTGAATTTCTCAGTGCTGCGTTGGCTCTCGATTATCAATTCATCATCTTTTGTTGGAATGAAGGAAGAAAAAAATATTTTAGATTTGTAAAACGTTAATAATAAAGATAAAGAAATCTGAAAAAATTATTTCTGGGACTTCAGTTTTTTATTTCAATGGGTGATTTGAAATTAAAAAAAATCATAGTAAATGACTAATCATTACCGTGATGACATCCTAGTGTCAGCTCATCGACGCAGTTATGCGACATCGTGACGTAACTGCGTGCTCCATCAGTAAATAACTTTTATTAACATTTTTTTTGTTTTCTTTCATCATATACTGGTAAGGGGTTTTCCAATTATATTAAGTAAAGCCATATAGCTTAAATAGGACAACGTACTGATCATGACTGAACGGGCTAGAGCACTGTGGCTTCTTAACAGTATTTCCCATGTACTGTGATGCTCCCAGCTATCCATTGTGAAGGGAAATGCAATTCTCCATTCACCTACATGGAGCGGTGATGCAATTCCATGCACAGGGAGTGGCTGGGAGTTCCTCCACTGCCTGGATGGGCGACGATTCCGGGGGTCTGACTAAAATAAAATAGCAAAACCTAAGGATATACAATAATATTCATTCTATAAGAATACCTCTTTAATAATTAGCGAGAATATGATAGTTAAGTTTAAGGCCGGATTCATACAGTTATATGCAAGTTGTGCACGAGATTCTCAGGTGCAACTTTCATTGGACAGCATATGGACCTGTGCTGTCCGATCCCCACAGGCATAGGCCATTAGATGTCCAATTCTTGTCCATGAGGAGGACGAAAATAGAACATGCAGATGGAACAAAAATGTGCCCATGTGAATAAAAAAAGAAAAATCTAACTATATGAGGGGCAGGGAACACAAAAGAATAGTATAAGCCACAGTCACCTCCTTAAATGTTGCCCTGGGTCCAGCCCAGGAACCGATGCCTGCTGTTGCGGTCACGGAAGAAGCTACATTTCTTTCATGCCAATATCACTGTTGAAGCCTGTGACTGACTAAGCAGTCTCACACAACAATGAAAACTGCAGCTTTTTCTGGAACTGGGGATCCTGGGCTGGACTGGAGGGTCATTTAAGGAGTCAAGTATGGCTTATTTTGCTATTGTATTCTATTGTATTTCCTGACCATTATACATATTTTTAGTTCATAAAAATCCCTTTAAATGACAATGATAGATGGGGGCGGGGGAAACAGTCAGATGGTACCAATAAGACACAATAGCAGCAATTTTACAACAATTATCTTGTTAATGCATGTGTACAAAATTAACAATTATAATGCATGCCCACGCACTATAACAATTGTGTAGCAAAATACAGTAATCCCACATATGCCAAAGATTATAGCTGGACATTACTGATCTCAACAGGAAGGAAAGCTCATGTTATGAACAGAAAATATAGAAATGAATATTGAAGCAATAGAAAAAGAAATTTCCCACGCTGTTCGGCATACAGAATACAACCATTGGTGTGATCAGCTAATCCGCTCGGGTCCCACTCCTGGCACACAGCTGATTGTGCTGGGGTAAGCCATGGACAGCCAGACATTGGTGGAGGCACATGGCAGCCATTTCCATGAATGCTAACAGTGTGTATTTACACAAGGTGAGCCGTTTGTGTTCTTCCCCATGAGGGTCAGCACGTGACGCACTTCTCTCTCTTTCTTTACATAAATGGCCATCCATGCAAAACAAAGATGGCTCAGGTCCACCAGATGCCAAACTGCTGAAAACAGCAGACAGCTGGGCCTTCTCTGTGCACTCTGTTCTGTCCATTGAGCTGTTCACAGCCCTGATTAACACTTGTAGCATCCATCCAGGAGACCGCTCCGGCTTTCATTAGACAAAGCAACACTTCACAGAGGTAGACCACCTCCGCAACACTCACAGCAGCAGTCTGCAGGGAAATTAACATTCTTTGGCTGACTGCTAGGGATCCCAAAAACGTGACCAAAAGGTACCTTTAAACAAACAATTTTGACCAATAGATGTCCTGTGTAAACCCAAGACCCAATAGGCTACTGAGCAAGAAATCACTCATTAGGTGTTTTGCTTTAGCTCAGTGAAAGAAAGCAATTGTGAGCGACTTTTCACTCAGTATAAACAGGTAGTAGTTCATCTCTGAACAACTGCCTGTTCAGTGAATGGAGGTGGGTGGCCGGTAGATATCTCTGCTGCGCCCCACGTCCATTCACTGAATGACTATTGCTCCTGTGCAAAAGCTGCAGGACAAGCACAGCGTGTTCGTGCTATGTAGTCCGCGATATTCATAGGCTATGGCTGCCCCTGCCCATGAATGGAGGACTAACCGCTTTCTTCCTATACTGTAGATTTGAAGACCGCTGCCAATCATCTGCAAGGAAGGGCAGCCGCAGCTTATGAATGTTGTGGACTACATTCTGTCATCAGGGTGCAGCACAGAAACATGGAAATTAAGAAAACTATAGAACCTAATAAAGGAACTCGATTATGCAATCAGGGTCTCAGTCGCTAGTTTAAGCGGCCAACAGATAGGGGCAATATAAAACTAGTGACAGATCCCCTTTTTTAGGCGTATTCCAACAATACAGATCTATGGCATATGCACAGTGTATAGGTAGATTCCCAATGCTAAGACAGCCATATCAGTGGAAATACAGGCACATTTATTAATACTTTATAAAAACTGACTGCAAAAGAGATGAAGATGGGAGTCAGCCACAGATATGAGCAGCACTCTCCATTATAGTATGTCAGGAATTTAGAGTTAAACTTATCAAAAAATGTGTTTAAAAAACAGTTTTTATTAATTTATGCAAATTAAAAATTAACCAGCTAAGATGAGAAATGTTTGTAAATATATCTTATTACAGAAAAATGCCCTTTTCTTTATTTGTCAGCAGCGTTTCCTCCTTTCCTCTTCCTCCTGCACTGATTGATCATTCTGAATTCCCAGCTAAAATCTATATTCAGAGAAGAAGAGTTTAGGTGAATTTTTAGCTTCACTGAGAGATCAGGTTACAGCTGCTGCCGATAGAATGGAGACGGGGGGTGGAGTAGCAGCAAAGAGACTCAGACACACAGAGAACCTGCTACTGTGTCTTCTAGTGTTTCTCCTTGATTCACAGCTCAGTAGTGCTGTATAATGGACTCCAGACTGTTGTTGCTCTTGGGGAGGAAGGGGGTAGTACTACAATAAGCTAGGGAGGCAAGATATCTTGTGTGTGCAGTGTATGGGAGAGATCATAGCAGATAGGCTCCACCCACTCTACAGTGGAGCTCAGGGAAAACTAATGATTAGAAAAGGAGCCTTCAGAGTGGAAAACTCATAAGTGCAGGATATAAGTTATAGAATAGTCAGAAATGATGTTATTCGTCACGTACACTCGCAATAGCTTATTCTTAAAGGTCACCTGAAACTATAAGTATGTACGCTTTAAAAGTACACAGCCAAGTGATCGGTTCCTAATTGTGAATTTTTTTTTAAAGATAAACGTTATAAGCAAAGTAAGTGAATTACATTAGTAAAATCAAACAACAGACTACCAATCTATAACATGTATACATGCGATGGATTGAGAGGTTTAAAGTGCACTTGTCATTCTCCACTGACAAACATGACTTCATTTATGAGTTTAAACACATCCCCTATGCCTGCTATAGTTTTCATAAATGCTTACTTTTTATGTTATTTTTCTTTTATTTAGTACTTTTCCTCCCTTTCCTTTGGCATTTTCTGTGTAATGCCAGTGGCTCCAGTATGCAAATGAGTGTGAGAGGACAGAGTCAGCAACATTCCAGTAGGGTAATGGTCCCAGGTACTGTAGCTTTTGAGGAAAGCACAGAAGAAGTAATTACAAACGTCACCTTCCGCTTTAGTACATGCAGTGTAGTTTTTCAGGGAATGACAGGTGCACTTTAATGGCTCGATCAGACGAGCGTGGTTAACACGCTACTACAGCAGCCTGTAAACCACGCTTCTATAGCAACCAATAGGTTGCTATGGAAGCACTCACACGGACCCTTTTTAGAAGCGCAGGATCTGCGCTTCTGAAAAAGAACGGACAGCAAATGCCAACTCGCCTGTCAGCTCCATGGGGTGCGCTGTGCGCTTTCCATAGGCTCCTATGGGAGCCAGGGAAGAACGCAGCCCGCACCACAGGTGTGTAACCAGGCTGCTCCACGGAGCTAGAGACAGCCTGGTCATGCAATCTTTTTCAGGATGACAGCGATGTGGTTTACACGTTGCTTAGCAGAGTGTAGACCACGCTCGTCTGACCTCGGCCTAAAGAGGTAACATATCTGTATGTGTCTTGTCTACTACACCCAAGTAATCATTTTGGAGCCTCAATATAATTTGCTAATTAATTTTCATTACTTAAGGATTCTAGTTTAGTTTACTATAAAAATAAAAAACGTTTTCAATAAAGAAAATAAATACAAATCTTAACAGGGTTGTCATACAATAACCCCTATTTGACTTTTATGATGCAGTAATGAGAAATGGTCATAAATATTACATGAGGGGTCGAACTTCTGTGATCCACGCTGCTCCCAAAAACAAGAAGCCCCAAAAAACATTTTTAGCTGTAAAGCAAAAAGAGCACATGCTATTGCTTCCATAGAGAAGAATAAGAGCATCAGAATCAGCTGTGCTGACTAACTAGGCTGTTTTCAATAGGTGACGTATGTTAGATTGATGGATGTCCGACTTGACGTGCTAGTAGTCAGATGTAGAGATGAGCGAGCACGCTCGGATAAGTCAGTTACTCGAGCGCGCCTTGCTCTTCTCGAGTAACTGCATTCTTGTCCGAGAGTACACCGGGGTGGCGGGGTATAGCGGGGGAGAGAGTGAGAGAGAGATCTCTCTCTCCCCCCCGCTGCCCCCCCCCCCCCCGAGCACACTTGGACAAGAATGTAGTTACTCGAGAAGAGGGAGGCTCACTCAAGTAACTGACTTATCCGAGCGTGCTCACTTATCTCTAGTCAGATGCCCATTGATCTGATTTACTTATATCATATTGCATGACTACAACAAATGTTAGTCAACAACACATTGTAAAATTTTAACATATTGTAGAACAAATTTTACAAATATGGTAAAATTCCAGGTCAAAGTTCAGGTAGATTCCTGGGAAGCTTAACGGAGGGAAAAAAAATACTACTTCTTATTTAAAAGCTATCTGTCCACTTCCTAAAAATAAAGGTACAAAGAATATTAATGCTTAAATGCACACCTCCTAAAACCAGGAGAACTCACCAACTGTGTAATTTATTACATCTCTCTCATCCAAACAAATATTTTCACTGTTAGACGGTGGCTCTTTTGATTTCATTCTCAGTGTAACAGGTTCAATGCTGGGAAATTCTGCAAGAAGAAACACAAAGTTTAAATGACAATCCAATCTAAACTGCTGAAGCAGCATTCTGGGTTATTTCTTTTTTCAAAAATCCATTAAAGTATCACTGACCTCTGCAGTTCTGTTGCTCATCCCCTCCAGGATGTGTACTCTTCCCCTTTCTTCTGGCTTCCAGGTCACATGACCAGTACTATGACAATGCTCTGGATTTATGAAAACTGTCTCTGTTGCCCACAGCAACCAATCACAGGGCAGCTTTCATTTTTCAAGAGGACTATGGGGGAATGAAGGCTGAAAATAACAATGTGGAAACCTGAAGCTGGCTGGAAAGCAGCGGTGGCGCAGGTACTTTTCAGTATGACGATTTAGATGGGTTGTGTGAAACAATGGTAATAAGTGGAAACATTAAAGGGGTTCTGTCATTACAATCTGTATTTTTTTTCTCCAGTAAATCTGCCCCGCTGGCACAACCTGTGGTAAATAACACATATAAAACGTTTTTTTCAGAAGTAGTACTTACCTAGGCTCCATTTTTCACCTCCATGCTCTGTTTACATCTTCAGCCCCTCCTGCTAGGAGGTCATCTCCCAGCACCCCTTGCTGTGCTGACCACTTCCGCCCTCACAAAGCTACTTCCGCCCATCCAGTGCAGTGAATAGTCCTGCCTGCAGTCTACCAAAATCTGCTAGTGTTTCTCCCTGGGTCTCTGAACACCCAGAGTTTCCCAAGGGCCTCCAGATCTTCCCTGCAATCTCACAGTAGCCACTCACAGTAGCCACTCACTGTAGCCACTCACTGTAGCCACTCACAGTAGTCACTCCACATGGTAAAAACAGGAATATTCCCCATGCAATGTATTGTATGAGTGTATGTATATATACATTTATCTATGCGTATATGTATCAAGATGTGTGTGTATAGATATATGTATGTATGTGTGTGTGTGTGTGTGTGTGTGTGTGTGTGTGTGTGTGTATGTATGTATGTATATATATATATATATATATATATATATATACATACACACACACATATAATATGTATAGTAATATATCTACACACTGCATAGGACATGTACGTTCCACGCTTACACCCATGTGCGGCTGCCCTCAGAGAGACAAAAAAGTGCACAAAAGTGTGCGCAACTGCACTTACATCTGTATAAAGCTGGTCTTATTGTATGTATATATGTATGTCCTGTTGTACCGCCTCTAGCTTGGATACAAGATGTGATACAGGGGGCATGCAGGCTCTAGTACCCTGTTGTACCACCTCTAGCTTGGATACAAGATGTGATATAGGCGGGCATGCAGGCTCTAGTACCCTGTTGTACCACCTGTAGCTTAGATACAAGATGTGATACGGGGGGCATGGAGGCTCTAGTACCCTGTTGTACCACCTGTAGCTTAGATACAAGATGTGATACAGGGAGCATGGAGGCTCTAGGACCCTGTTTACTACCTCTAGCTTGGATACAAGATGTGATACAGGCGGGCATGGTGGCTCTAGTATCCCGTTGTACCACCTCTAGCTTGGATACAAGATGTGATACAGGCAGGCATGAAGGCTCTAGTATCCCGTTGTACCACCTCTAGCTTGGATACAAGATGTGATACGGGTGGACATGGAGATTCTAGTACCCTGTTGTACTACCTCTAGCTTGGATTCAAAATGCGAAACGGACGGGCATGGACGTTCTAGGACCCTGTTGTATCGCCTCTAGCTTGGCTACAAGACGTGATATGGGTGGGCAAGCTGCCACTTGGGATGCATTATGCATTGACACTTGGGGGTCAGGATAACAGCATGCTGACAATAGAGGGCAATGTATAGCTTTATGTCTTTGGTGATGTTAAATTCATTCTCTGTGGCTGATTTTACACAAGTGAGCACTATATCAGCCCGAGAAACTCAGACCAATATCTCGCATGGCAAATATGCGAGTGTGTCTGCCAGTGCAGTGCGCCTTGTAAGAACAATGCATTGTGATGTGCGTATGTGTGTATCATATATATACACATACATACAAACAAACAAACAAACAAACAAACCGCTGTAGGAGCAACTGTAAGAAACAAAATAAATGGTGGGAATACGGCGGCCGCCCGATCTTTCACGCACATAGTATTCATAGGGGAGGTCCTATATTTTCTCGGTCAAGTATTAACGAGAGAGAAACCACAGTAATCATAGGCTTAGTTTTGTCCCAATATACGGCCGTGACAATCATGGCCGCATAAGGGAAGAAAATTACATTCGCCTGAAACCGCCATATACACACACACAGACAAATAAAGCTAGATAGATATATGTGTGTATATACACATAAACATATAGATGAATAGACGCGGATGGATAGACGGGCAGACGCAGACGGATAAATGCAGACGGATAATTACAGACGGATAGACGGATAAATACAGATGGATAGACACAGACGGGTAGACAGATACAGATAGCATATATATGCATATAAATATATATATATATATATATATATATATATATATATACATATATGCTTTTTATATATATACTTTTATTTTTATATATATATATATATATAAAAAAGCATATATGTGTGTGCATATGTATATATGTATATATGCATATATATATATATATATGTACAGTATATATATGCATATATTTATGCATATATATATTTATGCATATATATATTTATGCATATATATATATATGCATATGCATATATATATGCATATATATATATATATATGCACACACACACATATATATATATGCATATATATATATATGCACACACACACACATATATATATATATGCATATATTTATATATGCACACACATATATATATGCATATATTTATATATGCACACACATATATATATATGCATATATTTATATATGCACACACATATATATATATATATATGCATATATTTATATATGCACACACATATATATATATATATGCATATATTTATATATGCACACACACACACATATATATATGCATATATTTATATATGCACACACACACATATATATATGCATATATTTATATATGCACACACATATATGCTTTTTTATATATATACTTTTATTTATATATATATATAGTTATATAAATAAAATATATATATGCTTATATGCAGAAGCTTGCATTTCCATTGGCTAATAGAAATATATTCTGCCTGACAACAGTGTCAGGGATACATTTCTATTGGCCGAGAGGCAGCAGAAGCTTGCATTTCCATTGGCTAATAGAAATGTATTCTGCCTGACAACAGTGTCAGGGATACATTTCTATTGGCAGAGAGTGTGCACGTGTAACGTGCTCCCAGGCGAGCGCGAGCGCGCCGCAGACTCGCGCATGCGCAGTCGTGTGCCGCTGTCTCGCGCGTGCGCAGTCGTGCCGTTGTCTCGCGCGGCTACCTTCATTCCGCGCTTCCTCACAAGACAATGTACGCACACGTCACTAGTGACGTATGCGTACATTGACCTGAAGGAAGCGGAAGGTAGGCAGTGTACGCTTTTTGACCGGATGGAAGAAAATCGGGTGCTGGAGGTCACGTGACCGAATTGACAAGCGGCTCCAGGAGAAGATTTGGGATAAGAAGAAGAGGTAAGCAGGCTGCCTGGGGAGCAATAGGTAAGTATAAAATTTTTTGTTTTTAATGACAGAACCCCTTTAAGAAAATTTCACCCAATCTCTGGAATACCCCTTTTACTGCAGGTCACAAAACTTTGTCAGAGTGCTGATCATGTGACCTAGAGGCCATAAGAAAAGGGCTGAATACGCAGCCTGGAGAGGACACGCTACAGAACTGGATTCTTTATAGCAGAGGTCAGCTGTGACGGATTTCTGTAAAAAAAAAACATAAACTGGAATGTTTCATTAATTAAAGTGGTATTCAAATCTTGGGCATCATGACACAAGGGTGGCACCCACACCTAACAGGAGAAGTGAAGTCTTGGCTACGACTTGGAATTGGCAAATGGGTACCACATCTGCCACTTTACCACAGAAATCTGCCACTTTACCACAGAAATCAATTTCAATGAGGGTTAGGGACAAAGCCAAGCAAATTTTGCCATTTCTAGAAAAAACATTTTCCAACATATTCTACATTAGGTCACTAACCATATTTGTTTTTGGAGATTAACATGTGTCTCAGGTGTAGCACACAGAAATGGTTAGAAGAGTTTCTGTAGCACAAATGCTGCATTACTATGCCCACTCACCTTTCAAGAAAACATTTTTTTCACAAATGTTGTAGGGCTTTTTCATTATGAACTTTTGTGGAACTGCAACCATACTTGTTTTATTAATACCAGAGGTAGATGCTCTATGTCCTTGCACTATGAGGAGAAAACAAGACTGTTGAAATGGTAGATCAGTAACAATAATATTCTGTAACTATTCCAACTATGCTCAGCTGCAGCAGTCCATACGCAGTCTTAATTCTCCTACATATCATATTATTTCACTTTTTTGGCAAGAGTAAGAGGTTAGATCTGTTATGTAAACATTGATACTGTACAACATGCAACAATTATTTTGCATAGAGAAACATTTTAAAAATATATATAATAATCTTTATTTGTATAGCGCTTTTGAGACACACGGGGAACACAAATAATATGAGAATTACAAATGTTACATGTGGTATTCAATTATTTGGAAACAAAGTGGGTGGGGTGATACAGAAGGTAGACGGGTAGGTGGTGGAGCAAGGAGGAACACAGCAATGTGACAATAATGTGGTAAACAGTTTGTAGGACACAAACGGGGTGGGGGTGGTACAGGGGGTATGGGGCAGGAAGTGTACATGCAGGGCAAAATGGAAAGCCATGAGGAGGGGCAGAGGCATATTATGAGGGAGGGGGGACTAGGTCAGCAGGTTTAGTATGCTTCTGTGAAGTGCATCTTTAAAGGGGTTCTGTCATTAGAAAAAAAAAAAAATTCTCTCGTCGTCTATACATTTGAATAGACCCCTAATGAAGTGGGGAAGTAGCTCCCTCCCGCTCACACAGCACCTATTGATTGAATGTACCCAACCTATACCATCATATCTTTCAAAGCAAGTTTGGTACATTTCATCGCTAACCAAACATGTAACACTCATAATCTGTGATTTGTTAGTTACGTCCTACAATGGCTTCATTTGTGTAAGAAATTACTCACTGTTTGTAAACGATTTTTTTTCTATGCTCAAATAAAAACAAGATTGTTAAAAAAAAAAAAAAAATTCTATACTTATCTATTTCTCTCCAGTCTCCATACCAGATCTTCTCCTCGCTGATCTTATCCTGTCTCTTGCAGTTCCGGGAAAGTCACCTCACCTCCAGCTGGCTGATCCTTCTGCTTTCTGTGAAGTTACATACATTCACAGGTTGCCTCCTTCCTGGCCGACGATGTATGCTACGTCACTAGTTCACAGCCCAGCACGGGAGTGCCAAACTATTGTGGAGACTGGGCATGCCCGCTGTCTCTGCAATAGGTCAGCATTCCTTCCTAGACCGTGAACGCTACGTCAGAGGGACGTGATCTTCACTAACCTGCAGGAAGGAGAATAAAAGGAATGCACGCTTAATAACAAGCCTACCTGCCTGCTCTGAGGTGACATGGGAGGACTGGACAAGATTAGTGAGAAGGCCATTGCAATATCCCGCGGGGGATCTCCGCTACGGCAGCCACCGCCGGGGAGCAGGAGCCAGCTGACAGATCTCCGCGGTGAGCCTATCCGACAGATAGGCTCACCGCAGAGAATCGCGGCAATTCGCAGCATGCTGCGATTTGCCAACCGCGAGCAGAGAATAGCTATGATTCTCTGCTCATGGACAGGGGGCCTGCGCTTTCCATAGCAACGCTATGGAAAGCGTTCACTGCATTTCCCGTGACTGGATTATCGCCGCAGGGAACGCTTTGAAAATTAGCCCATGGACAGGAGCCCTTAAGGAGTTTAATGACAAAACCTCTTTAAGACACATCTGAAGTTTCTTGTGTCGGGGATTGTCCAGATGCCTTGGGTTAGAGCATTCTAGAGGATTGGTGATGCTCTAGAGAAGTTCTGGAGGCAAGAATGTGAGGTTCGTATGAGAGGAGTATTTAGTCTGATTGTGTTCGCAGAGTGGAGCACGCGGGCTGGGTGATGTATGGACAGGAGGGAAGCGATATACGTAGGGGCTGCGCTGTGGAGAGCATTGTGGGTGAGGGTCAGGAGTTTAAATTAAACTCTGTAGTGTATGAACTGCCAATGCAGCAACTGGCATAGTGCAAAGGTGCCTGAGAAGCGGCTGGATAGAAAGAGGTGTCTAGCTGATGAATTTAGTATGAATTGGAGGGGAGAGTCTGGTCCAGGAAAGGTCGATGAGCAGCAAGTTGAAGTAGTTGAGTCGGGAATGGATGAGGGGGATGACGAGTGTTGTTAGCGCGCCTGTGGTGAGGAACGGACGGAATTTTAGCAACATTACTGAGATGCAGGTGGCATTTGGGGCAGAGATTGGATGTGGGGGATAAAGGAGAGGTCAGAATCCAATGTGACCCCAAGGCAGCGGGCGTGCTGTCTGAGGGTTATGATGGTGTCAGATACTAATATGGAGATGTTGGGGGGTGGTCGGCTGGTTGAGGGTGGGAGGACAAGGTGGTTAGTTTTAGAGGGACTAAAGGCACATTTACACGCAAAGATTCTCAATCAAAATTCATTCAAACGACAGCATATGAGCGATAATCGTTGCGTGTAAACGCAGCCATCATTCACTTTTCGTTTGAATGGTGATTTGGAGGTGAGCTTAAAATCCATCGTTCAGCCAGAGAGAAATAACACAGACCGCATGCTGTGTTCTCAGTGGGTGCTAGAGTTTATATTGTATTCTGCCAACAGCCCGTACGAGAACAATGCAGCTGGGTGCAGAGTCCAGCCCACATACTGGGCTCTGCAAACAGCTCCCGGAGGCCTTTTTACACACAAATGAAGGTGATAAAGTGTTAATGACATTAGTGTCTATTAACACTTTATGCAAAATGATTGTCTTTCCTTGTAAATGTGCCTTAAGTTTGAGAAAAAGGGAGGACATGGTGTTAGACACAGCAGACAGACAATCGGTAAGGTTTTGGAGGAAAGGTGCAGAGATGTTGCGGGAGGAGGTGTATAACTAGGTGTACTCAGCATAGAGATAGTATTGGAGGCCAAATCGGCGGATGGTTTGTTTGATTGGGGCTGTGTAGATAGAGAAGAGAAGGGAGCCAAGCATCAAGCCCTGAAGAACCCCAACAGTGAAGGGGAGGGAAAAGGAGATAGAGCCAGCAAAGGAGGTGCTGAAAGAGTGGTCAGAGAGGTAGGAGGAGAACCAGGAGAGAGCAGTGTCCTTTATGCCGAGCAAAGCATAGCAAGGAGGAGGTCAAACGCAGAGGAGAGGTCGAGGAGGATTAGTAGGGAGTAGACGCCACTCGGTTTGGCCATCATCAGGTAGTTTAATACTTTTGTGAGGACAGTTTTGGTCGAATGCAGGGGGCGAAAGCCAGACTGAAGGGTGTTGAGGAGAGAGTTATCAGAGAGAAAGCGTGTGAGGTGGGAGTAGACCAGGTGTTGAAGTAGTTTGGAGATGAAGGGGAGGTTGGAGATGGGTTAGTAGCTGGCAGCGTCGGTCGGGTCAAGGGTCGGTTTCTTTAGCAGAGGGAATATGATGGAGTGTTTAAATGAGATGGGGAAAATACCACAGGTTAGGGAGAGGTTGAAGTGGGTAATGACAGCCGGGGAAAGGGACCAGAGGGGGTGTGAAGGAAGAGGGTCACTAGTGCAGTTGGTGGTGCGAGCAGCAGAAAGCAGTCTAGAGACTTATACTACATATGTAAACATTTCAATGATAAAATGAATTTTCATATAAAAACAACCATAATAAAACATAACACTATTGCATTTTCAAATTTCTTTCCCACAGAAAAAAAAACAATACTCACCAGCTGCATATTTGATACCATGTTTCCCATCAATCTGCAAGGAATTGTTGGATGGGTGTTCCTGAAAATTAACCCTGCGAACAACTGGTGGAGTTGAAGGATAACCTGTAACAAATATTAAAACTATTTTTTATATTGTAAAACATATTGTAAAGCAGCTGGCAAAGTAATCTTAACATAATGCAACCGAAACACTGCACCTCTGCCAAAGAGCAAGAAGTGCTGAGAAAAACAGATCAGGAACAAGATGTTGCTAACACATACCTCACAAGACATACTAAATTGGTTGCTATGTCGCTGTGCATTTGCACCTGGAACTTAAGCTTCAGTGAATGGCTATGCAATTACTTACATTGTTCGGAGTCATCCAGGCATTCAACATCAGAGATAACAGTATAATCTTCAAGCGGCGTCTCATCCTTAACAGCTGTGTATTCTCCAAATCTGTCGATAAATTTACCTGCGCAAAAGTCAAAACAAGGTTCAACAGAGTACACCTTCACACAAGAGAGGAATTAAGAGGCAAGAAACCACTGAAGACTGAGTTTTCATTGCTTGGAGCTGTTCACCACCTATGTAACACCTCTGCTGCTTACATTATAAGGCTACATTCACATTGCATTAAAGGCCTATAATTACCACACACCATACAGCAGCATCCGTTTAAAGTACACAATTTTGTTGTAGTTTTATGGAATATAATTACTATGATACTGAATCTCTTTTTTAATGGTGTATTTATGTATATCATATCACAATACATTTTGGACTCCGTTTGTGAAACAGACCCTTGTGGACACAGTTTGTATGAATGTCACATGCTTTCTTGGTGTGCATGCTAAATGTATGACAGCTGCCTTCCTCCCGCAATCCGCATTCACGTTAATTATGGCTGTTAATCCTTCAAATGCTGCTGTTAATTTTGACAGCGGCATTTAATTGCCCTGATCAGTTTTAAGGGTCTTGAACGGTCCCAATACACGGTGAGATCATGAGATACCATTCGGTTGTCATGGCAGCTGGGGGCCTATTAAAATAAATCTCTGGCCTGTCTTAATACAATGCCTGCAGAAATACCATATACTGCAATACTGAAGTATTGCAGTACATGGTACAAAAAAAATCAAAAGTGAAAAAATGTTAGACGTTTGAAAACACCATAAAAACATATTTGACATTGCAACGTCCATAAAAGTCTGATCTATTAAAGTAATACATTATTTATCCTGTATGAACGTCATCAGAAAAAATATATAAAAACAAAATGATTTTTTGAAAGTGGGGAGAAAAAGCAAAAATGGGAAAAAAAGGCAGTCTTGATAAGGGGTTAAATATACTGCTTAGAAGATTAAACAGGTGTTCTAGGACCTTAATAATGATGATCAATGCTCAGGGCAGGCAATCGACATCATATCAGTGGAGATTCTACCCTCAGCAACCTTCTCGATCAGCTGATTGAAGGAGCAATGACATTCCACTGAGGGCCATGTCCTATTCATTGTTTACTAGGCACAAATCTGTACTTTTAGGTGGAGTCAACACAGGGTAGATTTGCCACATAAAGTCCACGGCAAATCTACCCTGGAAAATCTACAGCTTGTGGAAGAGATTTTTAAAATGCACCTTGCTGCCATTTACAGTGGAAGCAAGGTGCATTTTAAAAATTTCGTCCACAAGCTGTAGAAATAACCCGCACAAAAGCAGTGTGGAAATTGACACAGTGCGGAAATCAATTCTGCAGCATGTCAATGTTATCGCCGTTTCTGCTGTGGAATTCACTGCTCCTCAATGAGGGGGTGAATACAGCACAGGAATACGTGATAAAACCAGCACCAAACGTTGTGAGTTTTCTGTGCAAATCGGTCCCCGTGTAGACCCAGCCTTAGATTTACAGATTAGAGTAGCACCATCTCATTCAATTCAATGGAACTGAGCTGCAATACCAAGAACAGCTACTGCTAATAGTGCAGAGCTGGGTCTGGTAAACAAGGAAGGTTTGAACATTATAGACCCTTTGATTAAAAAATAGGTGGGGATAATTAGAGTAGGACCCCCACTGAACTGTTATTAATGAATGGGCCATCAATTTGCTTTCGTAAGCAACAAGAGATATGTGTCTATGTCAATTCTGCAACTAAATGTAAGGCATTGTTTCCTGTCATCAGCCACTTCAGTCAGGGGAAAGCCAAACTACAGTTTAGACGTTAGACAGTACAAATGTGAACAGAACCAATGTTTAGCACTTTTATTAGATTTACAGTTACAAGGCAGTATAAATGAACCTCTTATTAGAATTATCAGGATTCTGCATTAATTACTCAAATGTGGTCTGATTTTTAATTACAAAACCATTCATGTCTTTTATTGAACACGTTGGGTAAACATATACTTTGCAGGAAAGAAAAGTAAGTGAACCCTTGTATGTATGGACCTGTAGATCTCCCTTCAGCAGCAATCACCTCCACAAAAAGTTATCTGTAGCTGCGAATAAAACTTGCACAGCTCTGAGAAGGAATTTTGGACCATTTCAATATTTCTGGGATACCGTTTTGGTGTAGAAAGTTTTTTTTTGTCCTCCATACATAGCACTGTGCATGTGGGCTAAAAGGTTCCACCTTTGTCCCATATGTCCATAGAACAGTTTCCTAGGACTGTGGAACATTCAACTGGTTTTGGGCAAATTTGAGATGTAATGCAATGTTTTTTTGTTTTTTTTTTAAACAACTTTATTTTTCCTTATGGTATCCTTCTTCAGTTTTTTCTAATAGTGGGCACATGAACAAAGATTTCTACAGCTTGTAGTCTCTTCTTCTTACTTTTTTTCAGGATTGCCCATTGAGCTCCTGGTGTGATCATAACAAGATGACCACTCCTAGGGAGAGGAGCAACAGTCCTGAATTTTCTCCATTCATAGATAATTTGTCTAACTGTAGATTGAAGTAAACCCAGGTCTTTAGCAATGCTTTTGTAGGCTTTCCCAGCTTCATGTGTCTCCATAACCCATCTTCTGAGTGCCCCTGAAAGTTGCATGGAGGTATGTTTACACTATCGAATCTTTATGAAGAACAGGTTTGTCAGTAAACAGGCTTTGTGTTCCTTTCCTTAATAAGCAAAGTACGCATGAAACCCACACTTCCAATCTCATCTCTTTAACTGAAAACTTTTTTGGCAAGTAGTTCTTGGAGAAGACATTAACACAGAAGTTCACTTACTTTTTCTCCTTGCACCTTGCAGATGCCCGACAGGTCGTCCCAGCAATAAATCGCTCTTGCGCTTTTACACAGGAACGATTATTGCTGAGTGAATGGAAATGGACCGAGCCAGGGAAAGTTCTGCCCCACCCGCCTCCTTTCACAATAAACAGGCAGTCGTTCTTAAAGGGGTTGTCCCGAGGCAGCAAGTGGGTCTATACACTTCTGTATGGCCATAATAATGCACTTTGTAATATACATTGTGCATTAATTATGAGCCATACAGAAGTTATAAAAAGTTTTATACTTACCTGCTCCGTTGCTAGCGTCCTCGTCTCCATGGTGCCGACTAATTTTTGGCCTCCGATGGCCAAATTAGCCGCGCTTGCGCAGTCCGGGTCTTCAGCAGTCTTCTATGGAGCCGCTCGTGCCAGAGAGCGGCTCCGTGTAGCTCCGCCCCGTCACGTGCCGATTCCAGCCAATCAGGAGGCTGGAATCGGCAGTGGACCGCACAGAAGAGCTGCGGTCCACGAAGACAGAGGATCCCGGCGGCCATCTTCAGCAGGTGAGTATGAAGACGCCGGACCGCCAGGATTCAGGTAAGCGCTGTGCGGGTGGTTTTTTTAACCCCTGCATCGGGGTTGTCTCGCGCCGAACGGGGGGGGGGGTTTTAAAAAAAAAAAAACACGTTTCGGCGCGGGACATCTCCTTTAAGTGAACTGCCTGTTTACATACGCCATCTGTCGTTCAGTTTTGTATACAGAAACTGAATGACAAACAAGAAGCAAACAAATGCTCAGTCGAAGCATGAATTTACACTGAACTATCATTCAGATTCTCGCTGGATGTTGGAATCTGAACTATTTATCAGCCTATGTAAAAGAGACCTTAATATTCTCAATAAAAAAATCTGAACGCTACAAATGTTTGTGTGTTATTAATTTATTTGGATTCTCTTTATGTAAGTCACAATTATAAACAGTCAGACCACATTTCACTAGTAATCAATGCAGAAATCGGGTTAATTCTCTGGCATCAGTATCTCATGAGCATATTCATATTAAAGTTTCATGCACACAATCTAGTCAACACACAGCCCCCGAATATGGTTACTATCAAATATTGTGGGCACTATAGTACCTTCGTGTCTGTACATTTTCAAACTGTTTTTCAAATGCCCTTTTAAATAAGTACTGCCTTCCAGATGCATTGCTTGCAGGGCTAAAATACTATGCCCTACAGATGTAGAGAGTAGCACCACACTGTGGCACATAAGAGAACAATACGAATCCATAATCCCTACTACATACTGCAGTTTGTGTACTGCTGAATGTAAGAGAGCTCATATGCAATATTAAAAAACACAGTGTGACAAAAACACAGATCCCCACATAAATACACACATTTTATGAGATATCTTACTTGTACTGGGAAAAGACACACTCCCTTTGCCATCCTGTTCATAAGAGTTCATCACTCGCTGCTTCTCACCAAGCTTGACAGTTAATAAAATATCAGGATTCACCATACCACACTCTAAATGAATATAAGACAAGAAATTATCAGCTGCCATTCTCTGTAACATGTCTGCTGTGATTTGATCACGAGCACTGTTGCTCAGCTAATCAGAGCCGGTGCGTGATGAACCAATCACAGCCATTCAGTGATGTAATTCACTGAATGGCTGTGAGTGATCGTGTGACGGCTCTGATTGGCTGAGCCATGGCGCTTGTGATCCAATCACAGCACTCTCTTTCTGGCGATGGGGCTTTGAATACCCTGTCTCCAGCAAGCAAGTGCTGTGTCAACGCTGAGGACACAGCAGCCTGCCGCAGCCCTGGAGGCCAGTGCGAGGGGCTCAGACGCCAACGGCTGTTTTTTTTTCATGTTGTTTAGCGAGGGGTTATTTTCAGGGAATGGCTTATGTTTCAAGCCCACAATCCCTCCGAAAATCGGGGTAGGACTTTTTTTTTTGGAAAAAATTTTTATGTTGCAGCGATGGGCTTTTAACCATGAATTGTCGCTTCTATACAGCCTGGTTGGCAATAGCGATTTCTGTGACTGATACCATATGCAGTGGTCAGACGGAGGATTCTAGAAGCCAAAAGCAGTGTTATTGTGTGAGAGACAGATTATGCTGATTACTATGCTAGTGTTACCAATCCCCTCTTCTTTTAGTAGATTCCTTTATGCCTTGTGTATGTATACATATACACAAACACACATTTTTTAATCTATCTGGCTATATAATTAAATAGACTCAGTCACCTACTTTTAGACCCATAAACTGCTTAGTAGTCCGCCCATTATAAATTTAGAACGGGTGGACTACTTAGCGTGCCTCTCGATGCACTGAGCGTTTGCTTTCAGTGCTGGCACCAGGGGAACGACGGGGGAGTTAAGTATAACACTTACATCCCTAGACTTAGTGGGTCACCTACTTTCAGCCCACAAGCTTAGCTTATAGGGCTAAAAGTAGGTGACAGATTCCCTTTAAAGTTATTCTTTACATCGATATGCACACTCATTTTTGCTTCCATAGTTTTTGCTCTTTTTCCTTCAATATATTTTTAAAGTTGTATATCTAAAGTCTCATTGCACAAAACAGAGGTCTAATGTGTCCCGAAAAATATATCAAATATATGTAGATTGACTAACAATTTAAATAGCTATTTGCAGTTAAATAGGCTCCTGCCTAAAAAGCAGCCTGGCAATGGAGGGGAACCATATAGCAAATAAATTGTTGTTTCAGCTCACCACCGATATTATCCTGGATCTTAAAACTTGAGGATAATGCACGAGAGGCCTGCAGCTTCATGCAGAACCACTTCATAAGAATCAAGTTCCCCATGGACTACCAGCACTCATCTTGTTAAAAAACACGTCTTTATTAGAAAAATGTTAAAACAGCATATACATTCCCAAAAAAGGAATCACACACGTTTCGAGCTAAAAACTACTGCTTAGTCATAGTGCATATGCGGTTGTAACATTTTTCTAGCAGAGGTTTTTAAGAAGATGAGTGCTGGAAGTCCATTGTAAACATGGTTCTTATGAAGTGATTCCAATGAAGCGTAATCCCTCGAATAATTAAATGGTTAACCTGGCTATACATGGCCTGATATTTTATGAAGACTCTGAGGCAATAACAAGTGCTTAAAAAAATAACCTCTATTTTATTGCATGTGCAATGGCGATCCAAGAATAGGTTTGTCAATCCCTTCCCAGGAAACCAGTGCATTAATCCTTGCACTAACATAGTTAATATAGTATTAGCTTTGCATGCTTTACAGTCAGAGACTAGAAGAAACCATAGGTAGCCCCCCACCAACACTCACCAGAACCAACAATATTCAAGTTTTCATTTCTTCCTACGACTTGACGGCTCTTCCGACAAGGCTCCTCTTCCGGCTGTATCCTTAGGAAGTTGTTGGGATTCAGGATTACAAAGCCTAAAAAACAGGAAAATATATTTTTCTTCAGTTTATTAACAAGGCAATTTATAATGCAGTACTTCCCGCAATACAATGTACTTTCAGGTCACAAATTCAGTGAAAAGACTAAATCCCGTTTCTCGATATTTTATATAACTTAGCCCAAAAGTTAAGTACCCAGTGAGATTAAGATCCCATGAATTTCTTTAATAACACCAGTGTACAGGTCTTTCTGCCACCCTTCTAGGAGATTCCACTCCTTCTCCGAAAAATAAACAGCAACATCTCTGAATATCACCTACAAAACATGAGAGAGACAAAACATGTTAGTTAGTGTGATCCATTTATAATGCAGAGATGCCACAGAACAATGTTACGAGGAGGCTTACAAGCATTGTAAAGACAACTATGCTGGTGGAAATTGAAAGTGCTACACCCAGAAGGAGTTGGTGGAATATCATAAAACCCGCTACATATGCAGTCATACTCAGAAAATGAAAGCAAATTGGAAAAAAATCGGAGAAAGTTTACTACGCTTCGGTACAAGTTTCAGTAAGAAGTGTGCCCACCATGACTACTGCACTTATGGATCTTTTTGCAACCATTGAATTAATAAGTATGTCTCTCCATGCCTCAGTGACTTGTGCAATCAGTTATGTGATGTAATGCCTATGGCATCCCAGACATGCTCTATGGTGGATAAAGCTGTGGACCGCGCAGGCCAATCCATGGTTTTGACATCTTGCAATGCGTGTCTTGTGATGGCTGCAGCATGTGGATGGGCATTACTAATACACAAACTTCATCCAATTTTTAATTATTCAATGCCCTTCACATTGAGAAACTTGGATCCAAGTTTAAGAAATTTTCTGTAACTCTGTCTGAGTGTAATGCTGGGCTCCCATAGGCCGGTTTCACTGCGGAAATCTTGCAGTTTTGCCGCAGCGTAAAACCACAAGATTTCCGCGGGATGAGCCCAACTTCAAAACTCACAGCACCTAGCTGCGGGTTTTGGAGTGGCTTTGCGCTTGCTTTTTCGTTGCGGACGGCTCTCCCATAGAGAGGAGCGAGGCCACAATGAAAAAAAAAAAAAAGAAATGACATGCTGCGTCCCCAGAATCTGTGCCGCTGTGTCAGCTAATGCCGGCTTTTCCACAACACTTTGTCTGCCCCATGTGGACGAGATTTGACAGATCTCATCCACATGGCTGGCTAATCCCGGGATTACCAGCTGCAGAATTGCGGCAAATCCGCCCTGTGTGAGCCCAGGCTGACACTTTCATTTTCCACTAGTTTATATATATTCAGTGCACAAACTTCATTGTATAAGATTTGATGATAAATAGACATGTCCTTATGAAAGCTCCACTGTGGTCCTTAATGGAACGCACTACATGGGGGTATGAGAATGCAACCCAGCTCTATGCAATTGGTTTACAATTGTTCGTGGGCTTACTCTGACTCCAACCATTACTCAGATCTGTGCTGCAGTCGCCCATCTATGAGTCAGTAAGGTCTGTTAAGTATCATTCACTTAGGATGGATCCCGCACACCAGAGCTGAACAAAGTCTCAAGCTGTTATTAGGTTAGAATGGGTATAGGTTGATCTCTATAACTATAGACCCCAACGCACACGGGCGTATTTGCACTGCAGGATCTGGAGCGGGCGTTGGCCTCCGGATCCCGCAGCAATGGAAGCCGTCTATCCCGGCGCGATTCCGAAATGCCAATACGTATTCACATCATTCTATGCACTGCGCATGTGTGGCGGTGGTAGCCGACACATCCACAGCACAGGTACGCGGGGGTCACCGCCGGGGAACAGGGTCTGATTCCACTGCAATATCGCACAGTCAAAATCCGACCCGTCCGTGTGCATTCGGCCTAGAAAACAATTTCAGCATTATTTACTAAACAAATCAGTAACATACTCTGCAGCCTTTTACTGAATGATATACACAGAAAACATATGGATTAGATCTATTACCGTAGGGGATACATGGCCGGCCATGTCTGTACCCGTTTCTTCGTATTATCAGCAAAAAAGGTGAAAGGAGAACTGCAAGGGTGTGGAGGTCACAGCCACATCCGGTAATTAACAACTTTTAGCGAAGCCTAAAAGTAAAACAGAAATCTTAATTAATTGTTACATACTTAATTGTTTCTCAGCTATATGCCCCCAAAAAAGTAGAGCTTTCAAGGTTATGTTCTTACCTGCATGGGAACAGGAAGGTAAAGGGAGCCCGTGCCTATTACTATGTAGTGGAGACTATTAGATATGAAAAACCCAGAGCAAAGGTAACACGTTTGCCTGGTGTTGACCCCCTAACATCAATTTACAGACTATAAACTTTCACATTCCTTGTCACTGGACTAATTATTTACTGTTATGCTCATCCCTCCCTGGTATTTATCTAGGTGCTATTAATCCCAACATGTCTGTGTCGCCTTATCCCGTCTCTAGTATTTATCTAGTTCAAATTAAGTTCACCATGCTTATCATGTGATCATGTGTATATTAAATACATCCTTAGATTTGTTCCATTTTGTCTGAGGAAGGATCCTGAGAGGTTCAGAAGCTCACTATATTATCATGTATTCTTGTTACCCATTAAAAAGTATCATATCTACGAGATTACTTAGCTTCTCTTACTGAAAACAATCACACTTACTGCTATGCAGGTATGGATGCAACGTGGTTTACCAAGCAGGGCTGCGAATGATATGACAAAATATGTGCTGTGTTCTCTACCTGGAAGGGGCCATTGCAACACAGAACATAGATGTGGCAGCTGTCCAAAATTAGACAAGGGAAAGGAATTACACTTGTCTTAAGCAATGCACACAACAAGCAGCCAGCCAGAAAGGTAAACAAGTTTCAGGGGGGTGTACAAGTCATTACGTAGTCCTCCTGTTTTACATTTTATTTTCTTTTTATTGTATCAAGTTATGTATTTACCCAAAACAAATGGGAGTGTCTGATGCTGCTCGCTGAAACGCCGGACTGTTCTCTGCAACAAGACTTTTCATGCAGACATATTCATGTGTACAAACTCGCGCAGACACAAATCTAATTACTTCTTTGGTTAATAACAGCTGGAGACTGATGCCATGGACAACTGCTCCATGTACTGAGCTCACTACTTTTTATACAGGCAGTTCAATGTATTGTGGGCAGAGGTGTCCCTGACAGCTGCACTCTCTTGCAGATTCCAGAGCTCAGTTGCAATATGCCATCTGTACACTCAGCTACCTAAGGTGTATGGCCATGTTCACTTGTGGGACAATTACTCTGCTAACAATTACTATGGTGTGTAGCCAACTTTATCAATGTGTAGAGGCTCCTCAGCACCATTTGGTTGCGTGTGATTGTTGGTAAAATCATGCATTAGCATGACTTGTATGTAATCTCAGTGATTCCCTGTGGGTGAAAAAATTGCAACAATCCTAAGATGGTCAGAAATCCTAGAATGATCCCTTTTTCTGTCATAGGTAACATTAAGCATGTTTCTTATAGTGGACTCTTTAGCGCCGGGGTCTGTTCCTTTGGATTGGGGCGTAGCCAATGTGGGGCCAATATACAAAAAGTGGTCAAAAAGTGAACCTGGAAACTACAGGCCAGTAAGTCTAACTTCCATCATGGGTAAAATGTTTGAAGGGTTTCTAAGAGGTGATATCCTGGAGTACCTCAAAGAAAATAGCTGTATAATGCCGTATCAGCATGGGTTTATAAGAGATCGCTCCTGTCAAACCAATCTGATCAGCTTCTACGAGGAGGTAAGCTCTAGACTGGATCGATATGCTGCTCGCCAATGTGCGATTTCCCCACCGATGCGAGGCGTTTTTTGTGTCAACACCTCGCTTCATGGAAGTAGTGATCATCAAGTGTTTTCCATTGTTTTTAACATCGCACATCTCACACCGTGTGTTGCTTTTCCTGGCTCGATTGACAACAATGGGCGATGTGATGTAACACCCAAAGATAAGACACGCCGCAATTGTTTTACCATACCGTGATGCAGAAAGAAAAGTTGCTCATAATGTATGTCCGCATTCAGAAGAAAGGGGTTTATATTCGTGCATCTCGCAAGGCACAAATCTTGCACATTTTTTCTTGGCCATCTGAAAGCTGCCTGAGGCTAAAGACTCAGCCCAATAACGTATTTGCCAACGTGCGATCTTCACGCACATGTGAAACGTTTTGGATTTTTTTTAAAAAAATCACGTTGATTCTGTGAAATTGTGGTCCTCATGCACATGATAGGATCAGGTTTCCCATTGGCTTTATTGGGAAGCCTCTCATCGCAAGTTCAAGTCCCCTATGATGACTAGAGATAGAAAGTACATATAACTGCAAAAAAAAAATCTATTATTGTAAAAGATTTTAAAAAAATTGTAAAAAAAAAAAAATACCTTTCTCTCTATTTATTTTAAAAAAAGAAAAAAAAACCAACTTCGTTCATAGCTAATATATCAAAATAACGCATTATTTATCACGGATGAGCAAAACCCCAACTCCAGAATTGCAATTTTTGGTCATCCTGTCTCCAAGAAAAAAAATGTAATAAAAACGCAATGAAAAATTTGTATGTACTGTAGCTACTCGAGTATTAGCCTAGTTTTTCAGCACATTTTTTTTGTGCTGTAAAAGCCTCCCTTGGCTTATACTCGAGTCAGAGAAAGGTAAAAAGAAAACCCTCCACACTCACCTCCAAGCCGGCATCTGTGTCTCCGGCGGTGGTGCGGCAGGCTGCTTGAATTCTCTCCGCTGTTATCCCCGCCGTCCTCTCTGCTCGGCTCTGTCATCCCCCGCCGTCAGTACTGTGTAAGTAAGAGCTGCGATTGGATCGAGCGCCAGCCAATCACAGCCGGCACTCGATCATTCATAGCCCATCAAGCTGCTTTAGAATTCTCCCCACTGTCATCTCCCTGCTCAGCTTTCAAGTCCCCTGCCGTCAGCGCTGTGTAAGTAAGCGCTATGATTGGATCGAGCGCCGGCTGTGATTGGCTGGCGCTCAATCCAATCACAGCGCTTACTTACACAGCACTGACAGAGCCGAGCAGAGAGGACAGCGGGGGATGACAGCGGGGAGAATTCAAGCAGCTTGTTGCACAGACTGGGAGGTGAATATGGAGGGGTTTTTTTTACCCAGTATATACCGAGTATAGCTTGGCTTATACTCAAGTCAATAAGTTTTCCCAGTTTTTTGTGGTGAAACTTATTGTCTCGGCTTATATTCGGGTGGGGTAATACTCGAGTATATACGGTACTCCAAAATTGTATGAATAGAAATAACAGGTCTTCCTGCAAAAATTAACCCTTGCACAGTCCCATTGATGTAAAGATCAAGTTCTGAGGGTCAGATGATGGCGACAGAAAATATATTTTTTTTACAGCAAAAAAAATAAATAAATAAAAAAATTGTTATCGCCGTAATCGTACTGATGCATGGAATAAAAAGTTATGATATGTGTTGCATTAGTAATGGTGGAATTGCAGTATTTTTGTATTTCCTTCTGAAATGTTCTGTTTTTCAGTACTTTACATGGTATATTAAATTGAAAAATACAATTACAATTGAAAATTACAACTTGTCCCGCAAAAAACATGCCCTCAGACAGCCACATGAACAGAAAAATAACAGTTTGTGTTCAGTAGTGAACGGCCTCTGTGTATCTCAATGTAGACGGGCAGGGGAGTGAGAGGAGAGAAGTCTCCTGCACTGCCCCACCCCCCTGCTGGCTGCTTCGTAAGCGAGACAGCTCTACTAGTTCCCCTGCAGGAGCGTGGGAGCGAGGAAACACAGGGATGAGCATTGGGCATCGTTTGCCCAACATTCGTCCTGGGTAAACGGACCTTTACTGTGTCTAAAAAGATAACAGTTGGGTATAATAGGAAATGTAGGGGTGCAAATCCAAGAAGTGTAAGATAGAATTTCACTCCCCATGAATTACAAGTGATGCTTAATGTAAACCTTAAACACACATCCACCCAACATTATACCTGCTGACGCACCACTAATAGCCTGATATTAAAGGATTTGCTGCTTTGAAGTTTAAAGCCACTTTCAAATGACTAAATGCTTATAACAAAAGAATGGAAGGATTAGGGCCTTGCCCAAAAACAAATAAATAAAAAACCTCTGTACCTAAATATACAGTTCCAGGCGATGGCGGATACACGTTCTGCTGTCATTGCTTTGATTCGACAAAAGTCTCCACAGAAAAGGCAACAACAACAAAGCAGAACAGCATATTAATGCCAAACGCCAGGGAGTCCCCCGAGGGCAAGTTCATACATGTGAGAGAAGTTTGCAGTGCATTCAAGCTAGAAGATATGTTAACCTCTGACAGGCAGTACTGCAAGAAGACGGCACTACAACCTGTCCCTGTCCCGTGTCCAGCCGATCATCATGGCAGATCATAAAAGGAGAGAACGTATAAAGGACAGATAGGACTTGTCTTTTTATTTCAATCCACTCCTTGTTTTGGCTTCAAAAACTGCATCAAAAATATGGGAAAAAGCTGTCAGTATGACCCTTAGGGGTCATTCACATGTGCGCATTTGTGGTCCTTATTACGCAATTAATGCGGACAGCAGAGAACACCAGTGTTTTGAATTGCTGTATTCTGCCCTGCATATTTTACTGGGGACAATCCACAGCATTTTATAGTACAAGTAATGCGGATGAAATTACAAGACATCTCGTCTGGGTGCTGCAGAAAATAACCATGGTATAAGCTGACCTATGGTACTAATTTTAAAGGGCCACTCTGCTGATTTTTTTTTAAGCACTCATTATGTATCTATCCCCCCAGTATATACAAGTGGGCTAGTGTTACCTTGGTTATCATATTTTTCTGTCCATAAGACGCAGTTCTCAGCAAGGTAAAATCTTGCTGAAAAGTGCCTGCGTCCGATTGTCCAGAGGGCAGGGGGGTCTGATACATCCAGCGACCCCTGACCACTGCCTGATCATTGGGAGAACTCTGCAGCCATACATACTGTGGCTGCACAGTCCTCCCTCTCCCTCTCCAATCAGTGTAGGGTAAGAGTGTACCCCTCCACTGAAGATCACTCACATATCTCCCCCGGGGTGCAGGTCCTCCTCTGTACAAACAGGGACAGACAACAGCAAAGATAAAGAGTCTTTCAGTAGCAGCAAGACGGTAGATGACGCCATGCCATGTGAGCAGGAAGCAGCTAGAGGGGGTCATGTACAGAATTATTCAAAATGAAGGAGCAGATTTGGGGGTTAAATTACAAACTACAAAAGACAGGTAAACAATCCGCACATTACTGAAAAAAGGTTCTAAGTTCTCTTATGACATACCTGTTAGGCCGCCTGCAGATGGGCAGAAATTCCACGGCGGGATTTCCCACGGAATTTCCGCCCGTGGAAGATGCCATAGGATTGTGTTAAGTTTGTAGCAGTATTTTCACAACAGATTTCACCTCTTCAATTGAGGGTGTGAATTTCATAGTCAAATTCGCACCAAAAAACCCCCATCAAAATTTGCACGTGTCACGTGGATTCTGAGACGGATGAGCAACAAAATCTGCAGTGGATTTTTCGCTGCAGAAATTCTGTAATGTACGAGCATAGACTAAAGGCCTCAACACTTTGAAATCAGTTTCATGTGTATACATACGCACAACACAGATAGCAATTTGCACTAGTAGCCATGTGCAAGAGTTAAAATACGACCCTCAACAATGAAACTGCAACATAAAGAAGGAAAACTGGTGGACTTATGGAAATAGCAGAATCGAAGGACATGTTAATGATATGCAAATGATAGAAAAAATTGAAACAAAATATTCAAAACATCTAGATTTATTCAGTATAGAGTAGGAGCGCCACAGAAATACACGCACTTACACGCCTTGGCATACTATCAAAGAAGATATTAGCGGCTTTCCGAGAAATGCTTTACTATGCTGAATACACTTGGGCATGCAAATCACCATGAGGCGCTACTGGCAGCTCCCTCTGCATTTACTGACCAATGACGTCCCAGATGGGCTCGCTGGGAGAAAAGTCGCACATTTAGGCAACGCAGGCTGCTCACAGTCGCACGAACAATATGCGGCCTGGCGTTGTCATGTTGAAAATGGGACACTTTGGGGAAATGGCCGTATCACCGGTTCTATGACCATGTTATCATAACGCTGAACTGTTAGTGTACCAGGAGCGGTCTGGCCACCATACATTGAGACCCCACAACAAAATCCTGGGAGTTGGACTGGTGGCACCCATGTGGTCTGCAGACTAATCTCTGGCTATCACTATGTCCAATACAAAAGCCAGACTCACCACTGAAAAGGACAGACCTCCTATCCAGCCTCCTTATCATCTTGCTCTGCACCATACTAGCGGTAGTGTGAGGTCAATGCAACCAGTCAGTGAAAATTTGGGTCGTAGCCCAATGTTGTGCAAGTGACTTCTGATGGTTTGTGCAGCCATTGTTCAACGCCCTAGGCTTAGAAAGTGACATCAAGTTTCACTCACAGTTCAGAATGGGTCACTATGCGCTATTTTTCTAATCTGATGATCCATCAGTGCAGAGGTTCCCCTTTGTGCACTTTTTGCTGTCATTCAATTTTGTCGTAATTTTCCCAAGCACTGGGACACACAACGTTGAACGTGCTGACGTCTTGGCCTACGCACATTGCAATCTGCCGGAATGATAAACCAAGGTCTCTCAGTTCAAGGATTCTGCTCCTCTCAATTTGCAACAAGTGGTGTTTAGAGATGAGCGAGCGTACTCGCTAAGGACAGATACTCGAGCGAGTATCGTCCTTACCGAGTACTTGCCTGCTCGCCCGCAAAGATTCGGGTGCTGGTGTGGGTGAGCGCTGTGTTGCGGGAGAGAGCAGGAGGGAGCGAGGGGAGAGAGAGATCTCCCTCCCGTTCTCCCTTGCTGCTCCCCGCCGACACCTGAATCTTTGCGGGCGAGCAGGCAGGTACTCGGTAAGGACAATACTCGCTGGAGTATCTGTCCTTATCGAGTACGCTCGCTCATCTCTAGTGGTGATAATTGGCACGTTGACAAACAGGAGGCATCAAGACTTTATCTGACTTTAGAAGTTGCAACTTGCTTTCGCTCTGGCTTTGATATCATTGAAGCCCCTCCCATACGCCTCAGACTGGAGTTGAAAATTTGATCATTTGCATATCTTTGCGACATCTTCAACGTCTTCAATTTGAATAACCTTATGACTTTTCCTTCTTAGTGTTCCAATTTTAATATTGAGGAGTGTAACTAGTTCTCAGTACCATAGAGGTACTTCTATTAAAGGGGTATTCCTATTTCATACCTTTAGGGCAAAACAACAGAATAGGCCATGCAAGTCAGATAAGTGTAGGTCCCAACTACGGGAGCTGCACCTATCTCAAGAACTGAGCTCGACCACCCCAGGCCCAGTTGTATGCAGTGGCCGGGAGTTGCTCTATGTCGGTTCAGTAACTCAGAAGTGATTGGGAGTTATGGAAACAGTGTAGCACGAGTTACGCCGTTTTAGTAATGGCCATTCACTTCTAGGGGCGTTACAGAGACAGGATAGCCCAGCCCGGTTATTTCCGTACTCTTGTTCACCTCTCTAGGTAGAAACCAGCATCCTCCAGTCTCTGCCAGCACCTTGGTATTTACACTGAGGACCGATCGTAGCAGTTACAGTAGAGGGTGTGTTCCTGCATATAGAGACACTCCGTAGAAGGCTACCAGCAGTATTATTATACTCGATAGTAAAATATTTAGTGTGACCTCTGGCTACAACAAGCAGGCCAAGAACTGTGCATCAAATCTCTGTATATGGATGTAATATCTCCTATAACCCTAGTAAAAAAAAAAAAAAAAAAAAGAACAGTCCCGTGTGTACAGCGGATCCCCAATAACTAGAACAAAACCCCCAGGATGTGCTAGAGGGTGTATAGTACAAGAGCGGCTTGTTCTGCAGCATCCCTTCCAAGGACATCTATTCCTTCTAACACTGTAACAGACTACAGCCTAGGACCGGATCATATGGCCTAAAAATAAAATCTTAATTTTTTTTCCAATTTGATGATGATTCGCAATTTTAATCTCAATTTTCTGCTCTCTCTCCTCACGCAGCACACAGAATATGGGTCACAATTTAAAACATTATACAGGATTACAAAAGCAGATGACTGCATAAATATTTATAAGCTGCCTATTCTCAGTGGTGTTCTTGTATGGCATCCATAGTCCGGACTCCGCTTCTGTTGGACAACGTTCTTGTCATCAGTTGTGTAATGGGGACAAAAGGAAATCAGTGGGATAGGAACCAGTCCTAACATGTCAGCCGAGCACACAACTCACAGTTATTACAGAATATTCTCCAAGAATGGTGACACACCATCATATTTCGTCTGCGCAATTATTACGGACGTGCATCCCAGACTGACCGTGGATCTCTAAGCATCATAGGAATCTTTGGTCTCTAGGTCAGGAGACCTGAAGTCAGGCGGGGACACACATCCCCATTAAGGACATATGGTGGTGACGTACCGCCTGTAATAAGAGCAGTGAGGTCAGGAATTAAAAAGGCCCAAGCAATAACTGGAATTTCTGCTCCTATTGTCATGCAGTTGCATTATCAATGAAGAGCTGTCCATACAGAAGGGATTAGGGAACATGCATATAATAGACAGTGATCCCTTGTTAGGGGCACAACTATTTTCATTACTTTTGTGTCCACTGAGTTCCGCTGGGGACGTGTAAAGGCCCATTTAGACAACGATTATCGCTCAAAAGACATCATTTGAGTGATAATCGTTGTGTGAATTTACACGGCAAGATGATCGCTCAAAATTTGCTCAAAGGGCTTTTCTGTCAACCGAGTCGAACACCGCCTTGAGATCGACATACGCGAAGAGGAGTGGTTTGTTAAATTCTCTATGTATCTCTGAGAGGAGCCTAAGAGCGAGTATGGCCTTCATGGTGGTGGAGCGGCCTGCCGTGAATCCTGACTGCTGGGGTCTCTGTTTGGAGGTCAGGAGTGGTTGCATCCTTGAGAGTAGAACATGCGCGAAGACCTTGCCGGGAACTGAGACGAACGTTATCGGCCTGTAGCTAGTGCATGTTGTTTTTGGGCCCTTTCCCTTGTACAGGGCGAGAATGATGCCCGCCTTCCATTCCACGGGGACTTTCCCCAAGACCAGACGTGCATAAATAGTTGATGTAAAGCAGTGTTTATCGGCTCAACTGCACATTTCAGCAGTTCAGGTGGAATGCCATCTGAGCCGGCGGCGTGTCCGTTTCTTATTTTCTGAATAGCAGAATGGACCTCTTCCCGTGAAGGAGGATCCGTAGGAACAGAATGGTCATCCACAGCAACGGATGCGAGGTCGTCGAGGTCATGGCACGGGTTAGCCGGTGAATGGTTTAGGGCGGATGAGAAATGTTCACACTAGCGTTGAAGTGTTTCGTCATGGTTGGTACAAGGGCTGCCACCGGATTTGTGAATTGGTGTATGTCGGCGGGTCCCCGAGGACCCTCGGGTTCTGACGACTGCTTTGTATGCTGCTCTTAGATTGTTTGACTTTTGACTTTAGACCCTCCTCAGCTTCATCAGCCAGAGCATTATAGTACCGCTCCGTCTTTCTTGGTCTTTGCCCAGAACACACCCTTCAGCCTCTTATATTCCGCTTGGTCGTTTTTAAGGCGGGCTTTCGCCTTCACTTCAAGGACCTGCATAGTGTTGTCCGTTACCCAGGGTTGCCTATGGGGACGCCGGTATCCAAGAACGGTCTTTGCGGTTCACGGATAGCGTCTCTTGTGACATTCCAAGCTGCCTCTGGTTCATTTGGGAGATTGCCCAGAACGTAGAACCGGTTTTCGGTTGCGATATTGTATTGACATTCGAGAGCTGGCTGTCAACGTTTAGTGAAGGTTGTGATCTGGTCTTATGGGGCATGTGGAGTGGAACTGCTATTTCAGCAACAAGCAAACGGTGGTCTGTGTTTGCTGGAGCTTCTGCCCCGCGGTATACTCGACACGATTTGACAAAATTGCAATGACGAATGAGTATATGGTCCAGTTCCTTTTCTGTACGTCCATCGGTGGATATCCAGGTAAACCTATGAATTCTACATCTCTGGAACCAGGACCCTGACACTGCGAGGCCCATTGAGGCACAGAATGACAGCATTCGGTGTGAATTGTCATTGGTTGGGCCTTCGCCAAAGGGTCCAACGACGTCTTCATAGCCAGGAGTCCGGGACCTGGGTTTGCCTTCAGGTAGCTGAGCACTATGAGTACGACACACTACACGGTGGCGGCGAGCTGGTCATAAAAGGCATCTTTGTCTGCAGCTGTATGTTCTTCAGTTAGTGCATATGCCCCAATGATGGACATGTCACCATGACGATGAACAAACATGGCGTACAGCAGACGCGGAAAGATCGCATGCCACATTTCCATGGACTGATTTATGGGAGGGCGAAGGATCAGTGCCACCGGAGTGTAATATGGTGGCGCCAATAACCTCATGCTGGTCATGATGCAGTATACAAGCTTCGGTAATGCTGGCTACAGTGAGGTTATATCTATCCAGTTCGTTGATGAGTGCCACTTGGAAGCTGGTCCCGTTCAGAGGAAGGACATTTCATGTGGCAAAGCGGGTGACTGAACGCAGGTCAGTTTTTGGGACCCGGTGATCAACCTTCACTCAGAAAGAGCCGTCCCAAACTGGGCTTTTGGCTCTTTCCTTCATGCGTGCACTGTGAGGTGCTGGTTGGCAATGGGAACTCGGGTTGTCAGGGCCTCTAACCCATGTGCTTGAAGTGCTAGCCATTAATTTTAGATCGGGAGTCGCTGGATACTTCGTCGCCTTGAGACAGGGGGTGACGGGAAGCGCAGTAATGAGGCCCATTTAAAAGTGTATTGGTACTAGGCCCTTCACTGTTGCAGTTTGCCTTAACTAGGAGGTGTATCTGCCTTCTGAAAAGGAAGGAACTGCTACTGCCCGGCCTTCACCAGAGCCTCGTTAGCCAGCCGTATTCAAGGTTCCTGACAGGCCTTCACGACTACCGTAGTGGCCACCGTACTTCACCCTGTCAGGCAGTCCCCTACTTGACTGTTGCCCGTCTCCCACGATGAGGACGTGAGGTTGGAGTTTTGGAAGCCAAGCAGCATGTGTATTTCACTGGTAAAACCCATGCGTTACTGAAGCCCACATACTGATTGGCTACCTCATGGCGCCTCTCTACAGTACAGTGTGGAACTACATGGAAAGTGTTATCTACCTGCTCCTTTGCATACCGGGTGACGGTGCCTACATTGATGGTTTTTGCGTGTACTACACAGGACTATAAAGAGGCTCTTGTCCGCAATACAGACAGTGATTTTTTTTTGCCATTTCTGATTTTATGTGTATTTGGAATTATTATGAGGTGACAATACAGGGGCTTTGGAAGCAATAAGGGTTTTTCATGGAGTTATCGTCTCAAGTGATAAGATTGAACATACGGTAGTCGTCCAAGAAGCAATAAATACTGAATACTGATGTATTATGAATTTCTTCCATACAGGTTCTCAGCTTGAATGTCCACAGAAGTATATGAACAACATCTTTGGAGATTTGTAGACCTGTCAAGCTTTGGCAATAACACTTAGAGTTGGATTTTTCCAATTTGAGACATTACTGACCAAAACCTAATTGATTCAGACACTTGTGACAATGACAATGTGGGCATTTTAGTCTAGGCAGCTGATAATTGTCGGAATCTCTATAAACTGACACAGGATAAAGTTGGAGGTTCCCTTTAAACTAATGTCCCTTTCACACAGGCTGACGGTCTGGTAAACAATCACACGCGTGCCGATGTCACCGCTAAGGTTGTTAGCACTCGTGCAACAGCTTCTTGCTCAGCACTTCACCGTCTATATGAAGTGCTGAGCATTTACACAGAACAAGCCCGCGATCCAGCAATAAAAAAGGCAGCTTAAAAACCTATCATTGAAAAGTGCGATATTTCTGTGCATTTTAACGAATTTTGAGCAATAATGGTCTTGTGTAAATGACCCATTAGTAAGGTACAGGATATGGCTATGTTCACATCTGTGTTACGGGGATTGCATTTTTAAGCTGTCATGGGAAAATGGAATCCTCAGGCCAAATGGATCTGTTTTACGACAGACCCCACTGACTATAATGGGGTAAGTTCGGCTTCTGTCACCCTGTCCAACATTTTGGGAGATTAAAAAATCCTGCACGCTGGACTTGATCGTCCAGCATTTCCCATCAGATCAGCGTCAGAGACGCAGATGTGCACACAGCCTTACTATAAAGACATGCTGTTGTAACATTTAGGCCGGCTTCACATCTGCGTTGGAACTTCTGGCCAGAGGTTCCGTCACAGATCCGGCTTAAAGTACCGGAAGAAAATTGCTGCATGCAGCGCTGCTGCTTCTGACCAACAGCCGGGCAGCTGTGGTAAAGTGAATGGACCTCATTATAGTCAATGGAGTCAGTTCGTTTCCATCCAGAGATGGAGCCGTTTGGACGCAGGAATTCCCCTTTCCAGCTCTCCGAACAGCAGGAAAGTGGAACACCGAGCGCAGGTGTAAAACCACAATTAGTTCTCTTCAATTCCATTCAACATAATTACTTGGAAGACTTGTGTTACATAGAACAGCTTCTTCTATCCCCTGGCACATACATCCTATTGTTTACTCCTGTTCTATCATACCTGCACTGCATGGTTCTTCCATCTTAATCTGATTAAAACATAAAAAGCTTCATATAGTGAGATCTTCAGTTATAAATACACAAGACTGTCAAAACATTGGTTCTCGAATGCCACGGCTCAGCCAATCACTGCAGCGCTCGATGAACCAATCACAGCCATCGCATTGAATGTCTGTGATTGGTTCATTGAGCGCTGCAGTGATCGTGTGAGCCGCAGCGCTCGAGAACCAGTCAGAAGCAATGCTTCCTAAAAGCGGGATTTTTGAACCCCCTGACCAGGATATGCTGGTTGAAGACTACAAACAATTACCGTGGAATTGCTGCAGGAGAAGTGCGGCAGGGCAGACAGCACTTGTTAAATAATGCATTGTTTTTGTTTTTTATGTGGCTATGGCTTATTTTCAGGGTAGGGCTTATATTTAAAGCTCTCCACCCCTTAAAAATCACGGTAAAGAGCGCCACAAAATCGTGATATCGGTGCGAGAAAACAGCAATATCGCACAGAACACAGTTACGATATCGCTGCAATTTTCTTGTGGCTAGGCGATGACACGGTAAAGGCAGGAGTTTAAAAAAAGACATCTGCACTGTGCATGTCCAATGGCAAACCGTGCGGCCCATCAGCACACTGTGGGACAGAATTCCTATAACAGTGGCCAAAAATTAAAAAAAAATCACGTTTCATAAATGGCGCCCATAACTTTGTGTTAATAAAGATGAGGGAATAGTCTGTTAAGATGGGTAGCGTCAGGTTTTTTTCCAATCATCACCCGTCTGATGCAATCGTTTCAAGTCACATCTTGTTCTTATATTTCGGATTGTGAATTTGCTGTTTTTATTCTTCGTTTTGTACGATCTTTGTGTAATACGGTTATTTATGTTTTATATAACAAGTGATTACTGAGAATGGTTAATTAAGGCATGTATTCTGTTTTATTAGTTCTATTATTCTATTAGTTATGAATTCTGTGTATTAGTTTGCTATTAAAATTATCCATTTTTAAAAAAACAGCAGGTAAGTGGACCTAAAAATAAGAGCTCTTTCAATATGTATACTTGTTTTTCCACTAGACACTAGACCTACAAAATTAGTCTGGACGAGTCCGGCTTTATATTTTTTATTAAACAACCATTCATATGTATAGAAAAGGATACTGTAATTTATTTTTGCTGATGCTTACATAATCCTGAGTTATGATATACTTTCTCCAATAATGACGAGGGTTCGAATGTACCACATAATGTACCAAATGTGTATTTGTCTATGCCACGCAGTACTGAACATTAAGCATTGTAAAGTTTTTCATAATATATTTCCGTAAGATTATAACATAACAACTAGATCTGTAAGAGCGTAACAAACTAATCGGATTCTTATTCAGCATCCCCGAATTAGTAAAACTACCAATTTTCACCATTAAATTCGTAAATTTCACTTTTGTCCAACTTTTAAGGTATGCTGGCCCACTGTGCAGCAGTCCAAATTTGAGAAAAAGACAGCAGGTACGAGCAGACGCCGCTGCTGCCAGGACAAGATTCTGCTTCCGTGTGCAGGCGACCTTAGAAATGTGTTTTACAATGGACAGGAAGGGACCCATTAACTTCTATGGGAGAATGTTGTGGACATGTTCTGTGAGCTGTGATTAGCACCTCCTGTGAATGGTGGATCCTGTGTTATGTATATATAGGTGTTACCTCTCATTATAATCCTGCCTGTGATGATAAGGAGATGACTACTGAAAGGATTTCTCTACAGAACAGGAAATGTCAAGAGTATTTTTAGGCTTAGTGGTCAATGTAAAAATGCAGAATGTGAGGAATTTTATAAATATAAATTGTGACATTGAAAATGAAAAAAAAAAAAAAAAGAACAATAATTCATAAAAAAATATACAAACCCGTTCTATACAGGTCGGCATTTTCTTTTGACCCGTTCCCTTTAATCCAAAACGCGCTCGAGTGAAGTGCGTCCTTTTAAAGAGGTGTGCACCTTTTAAGAAATTTGGTGCATCACTGGATAGAATCAGAGGGGTTGGCGCCACAGCTCTGCAGACCCACTGACTGCAACCCAGTTTTTTCCATTCACCCTCCTGCATTCAGTACCCGACCCCCTCAGTGTATGAGGAAGATGATCCTCACTATCAATGTGACATAAGCCATTGAGAAAACGAAACGGGAGTCAGCGGAGCACTGACTGAAGAGCCATGCAGCCCATCCTTCTGATTCTATCCTGTTTAATAAGGGCACCTGCACACGGCAGAGACAGATTTCGTATACGGGATCCCGCAGCGTTTGCATGTACCTGTATTTTCTTGTCTTCTTCTGTACTACGGATGGCCCCAGCAGCTCGCCGTCAGACATGCGCAGTACAGTTTTTTGTTTCAAGTGTTTTCCCCAGCGCCATTACTAGGCGAAGAACCTGGAATCTACGACCCGTCTGCAATTTTAATTACGGACAGGCTGTGGGTCGGAATCCGTTCAAAAACAGAGCATGCTGTGTCAAATCAACAGCAGATGTGAGCTAGCGTAGATTTGGTGGAATTTATAGTGAATTTGTGGGGTTGTGAGTGGTCCCTCCCCTCCAGCAAAGCCTTGTCCATTTTTAAGAAAAGTGTCTAAGATGGCAGAAAAAAGGTAAAAAGTTGCTAAAGGTAAAAACAGCTTATGCAACACCTTGAGTTTTTTTTTTTTTCCCTAGTGCCAGAATCCTGGCGCACTGCCCTTACTAAATTCCCTGAAGATGTTTGGGCAGAAGCTCCCATTCATGAAGCCCCTGTGTGCCTTGTTTTCTATGTGTCACATTTAACAATTGCACCAAGCATGGCTTAGGGTGGTTTCACATCTTCGTCAGGGATTCCGAATGGAGCATAAAAGGGGAATTCCGCGAACGAATGGTTCAGTCTCTGGATGGCACTTCATGTATTTTAAGCCAGATCTACAATGGAACCTTCAGATGTGAACTGGCCTTACAAAATTGGGGGACATTTACTAATATAAATGTGCCAAAATGATCGCTCAACTTGAACCAAAAAACGGTGGAGATGCCCTGCTTAACAATTACTGTGCCTTTTTGTGCCTCGTCTGAGAAATGAACATGATGCTACAAGATGTGCAAAATACCAGTGTAAATTTAGACAAAAGTGTCTGGAGATGCACCGAGTTTATCATCCAGTATGAGCGACTGTGTTAAATTTGGCGCAGCTTAGGCTGCCTGGTCTAAGTTTATCCTGTACAAATGCAAATATAGCAAACGTTAACTAGGCATTAAAGGTAGTTGACCCATCTCAGAGTTCCCAGGCTGAGATGAAAAATTCATGGCTGGTTTTCCACCACCTCACTAGTTGTTAAGGACACAACCAAGGCGGCCGCTTTACGCCATTTCCATAACTCCCATTGAAGTGAATGGGACTTAGAGAATCAGAGTAGCGCCCAGTGAGGTGGTTGGCAAACCAGCTGTGGGTTACTCATCTCAGCCAGGAAATGCTGAGATGAGAATACCCCTTTAAATACACAGGTATATTAAGGGTAGCAGAAGACAGAAGAGTGGAGACTGGGGACCTTCTGCCATGCATCCACTCCAGGAGGACTAGTCCAGGACAGCAGTGACAGACCATCATGAAGCCTTCTCTGTAGTGGCAAGTCTTGTATGTGGCCTGATGTCTTCTGTGAAATAAGAGTTGTTGGACATGGGAGGCCTCGTTGGATTCGAGGACTGGTTCTCCAAGTGTTGTAGAGCTCAGGACTACTAAGGTTTATTCTCGTTGGTGCCAGATTACCATGCGGTGTATCCAGACTTGTTTGCTTGTTGCAATTGGATAAATGTAGATTGGGTTTGGACTCTGTGACTCTATTAGTAAATGTGTTATAAGAACCCCTATTGCTTTACTAGAAGGACTGATTTAGTACATGGCTGTGTTTTGTGAAGTCATATTTGAGCGACCTATTAAAGTGCATTTGATAACCCACCAACCGGCCATGCCTGTGTGCTGTCCTCTAGTCACTCCGACATAAAGCATATCTCACGGCACTTCGGGAGTGCTTCACGGGACAACGGCGCAGGGTCATTATGTTCCTTACACTGTGTAATAGTTTGATAGGCTGCCGGTTATTTCAGCTAGTTTGTCAGGTGTTTCAGTGGGGTTTTAAATCAACCCTAAGATTACACAGGTGCCAGTCAGACCTCCTATATTCTGGTCTTTGCTCTGGGTACAGTGCTAGTGTCCATTGCTTTGTGCTGTCTCCTATGTACAGGGTTCTGTTAGGGACCTTTCACACAGGCGGAATTCTTCCCATTGTGCACCGCAAGCTGCAGTAAATTCCACACCAAAATCCTCATGGCTCAGTGTGGATTTTGATGCAGAATGAAAATGGCTTACTTCTACCTTTTTTTTTTTTGAGATTTGTGGATTTTGGTGCGGACTTGAAAGGTCCCCAACTCTGGTTTTTGCTCCAGTTTCCTCTTTGTACTTGGCTTCTTTCCTGCAACAGGATTCCCATTTTCGGGGCGGGTGCTCCATTTAAATTGCTATTCCAGTTAGGGCAGTTCAGACCAAACTTTGTCACCATTATCTATATCCTAATTATTGTCAGTCTTTGTCTGTTACGTCTAGCTCACACCTTTCTGTATATTCATCACCCAGTCTGTCGCAGTGTCTTGCTTCTTGGGTTTTTACTATATGCAATAAAACAAAAGTGCACCATGTCTACCCGTTTACAATCTGTGTAAATCACTGATATCACTACAGCTCACCTGTAGTAGATGTGGTTTATTGGGGATTTTTTTTGCCTTCTTCTGGAACAACAATTTGGGGTGAGGGGAGGCAGCATTTATAGAGCAGGAGAAGCTGAGGGAATAATAGATTGAGTATAACTTGTACTTTATTAACTTCTATCCCCGTCCATTCTGAGCTTAGAGGTCTAATGGGCCGTTCTATCAGTGATTGAGGACTTATATGTGTATGACCATGTATGCAAAAATAGGCAAACAACACTCACCATTGGACGACCACCGCTGACCGCGACTCTATATGGTAACTCAAAGGTGTTTCAGCCTGAATTAAAGAATATCAAATATCCAGAAAGGAAAGATGAAAAGGTGACACTTCTTGGTATTCAAAACTAAAAGCAGCGCTTTATTTCATATTAAAAATGCACAAAATTAGGTGACAGCTGTTTAACGTCACATGCTGCTTTATTTTTTGTGCACAGTGTCCTGGTTTTGCACCTGTTTTTTTTATATGAAATGCTGCTTTTAATTTTGAATATTAAAGGAGTGCCGCTTCTTCATCTTTCCTATCAATTACTGTTGGGACCGCCCACTGGACCTCTAAACTCAGAATGACCCGGGATAGAAATGAATATATAATTATACTTTTCACTCATAACTATACATCAATCTGCTCAGCTCCTCTTGCTCTAGAACAGGCTGCCTGCATAATGGACAGCATTTCCTATGCGACGGGTTCCCTTTAACCCCCAGCAGTTTAGGACGAGCCATGTTCATCCTGCACGAAAAGAACACTCTAGTTTTGGCCAAGCAGAGCTCGTTCTACTTCAAACGGCTGTAGTTCTGGTTCCATCAGGGCTACCAACACGCTTTTGAGGTCATTGTAAAGCTAAGATTCTTGGCATGTTTTTTAAAAAACCGAAGCTGCAGCCGTTTGAAGTGAAGTCGTGAATCCTGAATTTACAGCTGTCATTATTTTAGTTAGTGGTGCAGGGGAGACCAAACCCAGCAGTGAAGATTTGTGAGTCTCCTGTATATCTCTCCCTGTTAAAGGGGAGGGATGACAAGAATTTTAGTTTATGTTATCAGTCCTCCTCAATCAGAGAGCATATTTGCTCTCCGATTGTCACATATGGGTTTTTTCAGAAAAGACAACAAATGATGAGGAATTGCTCATCTAATCACTTCTCTATATAGTCCAACCCTGCAGATGCTGCAGTCATTGCTGACCACAGGATCTACTTTTTTTCCGCCTCATACAAGGCTTTCAATATTGAAAAAAAAAAAAAAATGCTAAATTTGTATGGCCACATCCGTAACAACCCGTACTATAAAATATTACATTATTGTTCAAGCACAGAAATTTCAATTAAAAAAAAAACAAATAGCCATTTTCTGATCATCTTGCTTCCCCTGAACAAGAATAAAAAAAATACTTAAAATTTCCATTGTAAATCGCTGTCTCCCAAGCCACTGCTGTGCAGATTTTAACATTTTACATCAGTTAAAGGGGTTTTCAGAGCAAAAAGGGAAAATTCTGAAAATGCTGTAACTTAGAAGGTACAGCTAAGTAGTGGCAACCTGTACCTTTTATCTGCTGCTCTGGAGCCTTAGGCCGCCTGCAGACGGACGGGTCGGATTTGGCTGCGAGAACTCTCGCAGCCGGACCCGACCCAAGCCACTGCAGAGACCAGCGTGGCACTTATCTGCTCCCGGCTCCTTGATGTTCCTGCTGCCGGCGCATACGCAGACCAGAGCCAAGAGCCGGGGAGTTACATTTCTGTGGGCGGCTCTGCGAGAAATAGAGCATGCCGTGATTTGTTTTCTGCGCATAATTTCGCGCAGACAAATTGCGGCCGTCTACCTAGGATTGCGTTTTCTAACGCAATCCTATGGCAGCTTCCACGGGTGGAAATTCTGTGGGAAATCCCGCCGTGGAATTTCTGCCCGTGTGCAGGGGGCCTTATTTAGTCCCGTACTGCCGCAGATTTGCCGCTGTGTTTATATGCATCACTTCAGCTGTAAACACAGCCACAGACTGTAACCTACAACTTTCAACATGCACAGAGCTTGTTTACCAACCAGTGCTGTAGCTTCACCCACAGCCACAGGTCCCACAACTTACCAGCACCAACCTCCCTCACTCTGAGTGCCAGAGAAAGCTGCTGAAGCAGACAGACAGGGCCTTCTTGCACTCTGAGCTGCACATGAGCAATAGAGTGCAGTGCTTCCACTCCTGTCCTCCCATCATGGACAAGGGAGGGGGTGAAGATATTCTTTATGCGGAGGGTCACATCACATAGAAAGAAAATTAAGAAAGCAGCTAGACCCGGTATAGTAAACCTATTACAAAATGACTTACTGTGATGATGTACATTGAATTTTAATGTGTTAGTTTGTGTCTCTAATACCCCTTTTACTTGTGACTGCAGTGAAAGAAAAAAATAACTGCCCCACTTGTGATTTGCCCAAAAGAAGAGCAGCGTGCAGCGATTCCTTTTTTGTGGTCTGAGGCTGTGTCTGGTGCCAAAGACTGTATACAGTATGGAGAAAGTGTTTTGTCGTGAAGGTCGCCCAAGTGTCAGCCATAAAGAAGGAGCCTGACGCCGGCCCACGACTGATGACAACATTAAAAGTGCTTGTGAACTGATTTTTTAAAATCGTTTTCAGGTGTAAAAGCATCCTCCCTATAGTCATGACGGGTATTAGTGTATATGCCCCCCCAACCAACGCCCCTACCAGGATTGGCTGCCCAACAGAATGGGTGGGCATCATCTGCTGTGGCCATAATGTTTGCTGTAGGCTCCACTGAAATCCCCCTCCACCGCTGGCCGTTCTTCCCTTTGCAGCCTCCCACGCTGTTTTTATAATTGGAGGCCACGGAGGAGAAACTGACGGATCATAGAGGAGTGAAGCCACAGCCGCGGACCCACTATTACCTGAGCCTATTGAAGTGGCGCAGCAGGAGCAGCGAGACACAGCAGTGGTAATCGTCATCAGCAGAGCGGCCAGGACAGGAGTCACACAGCACCGGCGGGGAGCGTGAGGAGCAGCACCGCCAGAAGCCCCAGCAGAGGAGTGACAGAGCAGAGCTCCGTCGGGCAGTCACACAGTAGTGGGAGAAATCGACAGGGAGCGTCTGCTGCGGCCCCGCCACAAGCCACAGAGGAGGAGTCAGTAGCCGAAGCTCCGGCGAGCAGTGACACAGCGGCGTAAGGGCTCCTACACACTTGCGTTTTTTGTTCATGCGATTGTTAATGGGACTTTCTAATGCTAAAAACGCAACGCAACTTGCGTTTTTAGTGCATTGCGTTGCGTTTTTAATATTAAAAAGTCCCATTGACAAGCGTGTTAACAAAAAAGTGCAGCGTTACAAAAAAGCAAGTTTGTGGGAGCCCTAAGGCCTCATGTCCACGGGGAAAATCAGGTCCGCTGCGGATATGTAACGCGGATTTCTGCTGCGAATGAGCTTAAATTTCTTTTTTTTTTTTTTAGATCAATTGAGCTATGAGCTCCCGCACGCGTGATCCGCACTTAAATGGAGCATGTCGCGTTTTTTTTTTCAAGCACATGAAATTTTTTAATCACTTTAAAATACCACCCGCGGGTGGTCAATGCATTCCAATGGGAAATTTTAGGTGCGGATCACGCACGCGGGTGATCCGCTGCGGATTTAAAATTTTATTTTCCCCGTGGCCTTAGGGTGACACCGGCACAGTTGTTCCACTTTGCTGCAGAATAAGGGCAGCACAGCGGCGGGGACACAAAGCAGCCAGGAAATTCAGGGTAAGCAGGTAAGGACGAGTGAGGAACACAGTACACTACCACCAGAGGTCTTATTGAGCCACTCGGGAGCTGGGGTTGTGCCTGGAGCATTCCTCCTGTCAAACCCCTAGTTTCCGGTGGAGTCAAGATACACTAATACCGTCATGACGTTGTTTGGTCCCCTGAAAGAAGCCCTAAGAGGATGAAGAGTCATGCCTGATGAAGAGGTGAAGACAGCGATGCATTCATGGCTTGCGGCTCAGTCTAAAACATTTTTAATGAGGGTATATGAAAGCTTGTTGACAGATAGACAAAGTGCATTGAAAAGCAAGAAGATGATGTTAAAAAATAATGTACATTTGTTTTTTCTGAAAGTTGATTGAAATAAATTCTACAGCCAGAGTGCGGATCATTTTTTACTCACCCTCATACATTATACATACCTAGGGTAGAGTTATGAATCGAGTTGAAGGAAGTAAAGAATACACATAACTAGCTCACATAAGGGTTGCTGGTACACGAGGGAGGAGGGGTGAGCACTGACAGGTCTCCGTGATGAGCCCATCCAATAGATAGGCTCACCGCGGAGAATCACGACAAATTGCAGCATGCCACGATTTCAATCCCGCAATAGCTATGATTCTCCGCTTGTGGACGTCAGATTGTGCTTTTCATAGCCTATGGAAAGCGTTCACTGCGGTATCCGTCAAGGGATTATCGCCGTGGATAACACAGTGACATATCGCCTGTGGACAGGCAGCCTGATACATAATGGTGATATATGCATTACACACAATTTGAATAAACTTGTCCAATTGAGGGAGTCATAGAAAATATATATATTGTTACATGTATAGCTGAGGAGGGCGTATAATTAGGCCGCCTGCACACGGGCGGGTCGGATTTCCGCAGAGGAATGCCCGGGCCAGTGACCCCAGCATACCTCTCCGCTGTCTTCTCCTCTGCTGCTGATGTGCCAGCCGACGCACATGCGCAATGCAGAGTATGCCACGCCATCGCGATGACACAGCTGCCACGAGCATTCTGCAATGATGATTGCAGAATGGCTGAGGGACGGACAGCTTCCATTGACTTCAATGGAAGCCGGCCCTGCGTGGCCCACACAAAATTGCAGTTGGAGGAGTTGTAGAATATGAATATATATATCTCACACACACACACACACACTTATCTATTAGCGGGTATATACGAGATATAGTATAAATATATAAATTGCACACAACTAGGCCTGAGCTCTACTTAGAGGATTTCTAGAATATTTACATGTAGGAGGTTGATGTATATAGGACACGTGGCATAGATTTATAAATGTAGAATACAACTATATGTATATATCAGAGGTGCGGATACATAACATACAAACCTCCAATTTTAATTCAATTTTCCCAGACTCCGATCCTTCATCTACGACTAATGTTTTTTAAGTGATACAGTATCATGCGGGAGCTACGCAGCGGATCCGGAGGCGAGTATGGGGTCTCTTTAGGGGGGGGGGGGGGGGTGAGTGCTGTGACGGACTCCACTGCAGTATTCCGCTTGTGGAGCCCGTCACGGCCGTGTGCATGAGGCCTTACTGTATTAAAACGGTAACATCAGACTTTTCATCACCATTATGATAAAATAAGCCCCATCTTAGTTATCAGTCTTGTGGAGCATTTTAAAACTTTCCTAAATTCCTATGAAAGAAAATGCAGCAAATTCAGAAGTAAAATAATTACATGATATAAAAATATATATAGAAATATAGAGTACATACAGCTTTATAGTTGTAGAATACACATACCCCATAACTACACCAATATATAAGAGGTGGGAGTATATGGGATACACAGTAGAGCTGTATATATAAGAGGGGCGGTATATACCATAGATCAATAATTATAGAATATATAAACAGTATGACAGTATGTGTGTGTATAATATAGAGAGAAGCGTATATGGGATACTCAATATAGATTTACAATTCTAGCGGCCGCTCTCCCTTCTTCCCTCACAGCTCGTGCGCTGACAGTCACCCCTACGGGCTCCCATTATCACCTGTAATGTGTGCTTCCATCACTCAAGGCAGCCATGGTGTCACCTAGCCAGCCCTGCGATCTCTCTCCCTGGCGGCTATGAGATCTCCCCGTCCCCCGCCGGCTGTCAGAACACGCACGCACTCTCTCTCCCCGTCGCCAAGCGGCTGTCAGAATGCTCCCCCCCCCCTGTCCCCCGCCAGCTGTAAGAACGAGATCTCTCCCCCCCCCCCCCGTTCCCCGCCAGCTGTCAGAACGCTCTCTCCCCCCCCCCCCCCGTTCCCCGCCAGCTGTCAGAACGCTCTCTCCCCCCCTCCGTTCCCCGCCAGCTGTCAGAACGCTCTCTCCCCCCCCCGTTCCCCGCCAGCTGTTAGAACGCTCTCTCCCCCCCCCCGTTCCCCGCCAGCTGTTAGAACGCTCTCTCCCCCCCCCCGTTCCCCACCAGCTGTCAGAACGCTCTCTCCCCCCCCCGTTCCCCACCAGCTGTCAGAACGCTCTCTCCCCCCCCCCCCCCGTTCCCCGCCAGCTGTCAGAATGCTCTCCCCCCCCCCCGTTCCTCGCCAGCTGTCAGAACGCTCTCTCCCCCCCCCCCCGTTCCCCGCCAGCTGTCAGAACGCTCTCCCCCCCCCCCGTTCCCCGCCAGCTGTCAGAACGCTCTCTCCCCCCGTCCCCCACCAGCTGTCAGAACGCTCTCTCCCCCCGTCCCCCACCAGCTGTCAGAACGCTCTCCCCCCCCATCCCCCACCAGCTGTCAGAACGCTCTCCCCCCCCCCCCCGTCCCCCACCAGCTGCCAGAACGCTCTCCCCCCACGTCCCCCACCAGCTGTCAGAACGCTCTCCCCCCACGTCCCCCACCAGCTGTCAGAACGCTCCCCCCCCCGCCAGCTGTCAGAACGCTGTCAGAACGCTCTCCCCCCGCCAGCTGTCAGAACGCTCTCCCCCCGCCAGCTGTCAGAACGCTCTCCCCCCGCCAGCTGTCAGAACGCTCTCCCCCCGCCAGCTGTCAGAACGCTCTCCCCCCGCCAGCTGTCAGAACGCTCTCCCCCCGCCAGCTGTCAGAACGCTCTCTCTCCCCCCAGGTAGGCAATCGCAAGGTGTGGGCATTTCATGTAACTCCACCCAACAATCTCAGGTCTCCACCCATAGTTCCAGTGGAGACAAGATGCACCAGTACTGAATACATATACCACATAACTATACATAAAGAGGAGGGGTATATGGGATACTCCGTCTAGATCTATGGTTGTAGAATACATATTCCACATAACTATATGTATATCTAGGAGGTGGAATATATAGGCTACACATTGATCTAAAGCTGTAGAATATACATGCCATATTACTACATGTATATAAGCAGTGGGGGATATGGGATAATCAATATAGATCTAGTTGTAGAATACTTATACCAAATAATTATATGCATATAAGAGGTGCAGTATATGGGATACTCAGCAATGATCTACAGTTCTAGAATACATATACCACATAACTACATGTTTATAAAAAGGGGTGGTATATGAGACTCAGTATAGATCTACAGTTCTAGAATACATATACCACACAAATATAGATAGATAGAAAGGTGGAATATATAGGATACACATAGATCTATAGTTATAGAATACACATACTATATGACTACATGTATATAAGAGGTGAGGGATATGTGATAGTCTAGATCTATATAACTACACGTATATAGGAGGTGGGGGATATGGGATACTCAGTCTGGATATATATAACTGCATGTATACAGGAGGTGGGGAATACTCAGTTTGGATACATATAACTGCACGTATATAGGAGGTGAGGGATACAGGATACTCAGCCTGAATCCATATAACTACATGTATATAGAAGGTGGGGGATACAGGATACTCAGCCTGGATCTATATAACTACATGTATATAGGAGGTGGGGGATACAGGATACTCAGCCTGGATCTATATAACTACATGTATATAGGAGGTGGGGGATACGGGATACTCAGCCTGGATCTATATAACTACATGTATATAGGAGGTGGGGGATACGGGATACTCAGCCTGGATCTATATAACTACATGTATATAGGAGGTGGGGGATACGGGATACTCAGCCTGGATATATATAACTACATGTATATAGGAGGTGGGGGATAAGGGATACTCAGCCTGGATATATATAACTACATGTATATAGGAGGTGGGGGATACGGGATACTCAGCCTGGATATATATAACTACATGTATATAGGAGGTGGGGGATACGGGATACTCAGCCTGGATATATATAACTACATGTATATAGGAGGTGGGGGATACGGGATACTCAGCCTGGATATATATAACTACATGTATATAGGAGGTGGGGGATACGGGATACTCAGCCTGGATATATATATATATATATATATATATAAAACTACATGTATATAGGAGGTGGGGGATACAGGATACTCAGCATGAATCTATATATATGCATGTATATAGGAGGTGGGGGATACGCGATACTCAGTCTGGATCTATATAACTACATGTATATAGGAGGTGGGGGATACAGGATACTCAGGCTGGATATATATATATATATATATATATATATATATATGAGGTGGGGGATACGGGATACTCACCCTGGATCTATATAACTACATGTATATAGAAGGTGGGGGAAACAGTATACTCAGTCTGGATCTATATAACTACATGTATATAGAAGGTGGGGGAAACAGGATACTCAGTCTGGATCTATATATATGCATGTATATAGGAGGTGGGGGATACGGGATACTCAGTCTGGATATATATAACTACATGTATATAGGAGGTGGGGGATACAGGATACTCAGTCTGGATCTATATATATGCATGTATATAGGAGGTGGGGGATACGGGATACTCAGTCTGGATCTATATATATGCATGTATATAGGAGGTGGGGGATACGGGAGTCTGGATCTATATAACTACATGTATATAGGAGGTGGGGGATACGGCATACTCAGTCTGGATCTATATAACTACATGTATATAGGAGGTGGGGGATACGGGATACTCAGTCTGGATCTATATAACTACATGTATATAGGAGGTGGGGGATACGGGATACTCAGTCTGGATCTATATAACTACATGTATATAGGAGGTGGGGGATACGGCATACTCAGTCTGGATCTATATAACTACATGTATATAGGAGGTGGGGGGATACGGGATACTCAGTCTGGATCTATATAACTACATGTATATAGGAGGTGGGGGATACGGGATACTCAGTCTGGATCTATATAACTACATGTATATAGGAGGTGGGGGATACGGGATACTCAGTCTGGATCTATATAACTACATGTATATAGGAGGTGGGGGATACGGGATACTCCGCATATACTTGTAGAACACATATGATGTATGACTGCTCTACACTCTCCCACCTGCTATACACACCCCAAGGACTTGTAGAGTTGAGGCTGTCTCGGGTGATGCTCAGCCCGGAGGATGCTCCTCTCAGTGACACGGGCATAGCAGCCACTGACACCCGGGCCTTGTCTCTGCAGCAGGCGGGGGGCGGGGCCTGGCATCTCACCCTCAACTCCCGGACGACTATGGCGCTGAGCTAACGTATAAGCCCGGAGCAGCGAGTACAAGACAGGGGAGCGGCAAGAGGAGGAGTGTCCGGCATCGCCGTACTCACCGCACACACATCACCGAGTCCGGGAGCCGCCGCCGCCGTCACCACATAACATTCCCAGCTGCATCCTTCACCTACTCCGGATCCACATTCTGGGAATACAGATCCTTCCGCCCATTTACCATAAACGGGAGCTCGGTGATGTGCCCAACGCTGGCCGTTGGGTGTGTTGCGATCACGTCACGAACGTCAGTGTGTAGCCGTGCCCTGTACAGAAAAAATAGTCCGTGAGGTGAGAGCGGCGTGAGAGCTGTCCTCCTGGCTGTAGTCACAGGGCGGCGGGGCAGCCGTGGAGAGGAGGAGGTTGCTGTGTGCCGCTGCAGGGACCACTCTGGGGCTGCTCACCAATCCTCATTTTCATCATTTTCTGGGAATTAGTTTTTCTGTGTTGCTTATGAGCACAGTTAGGAGAATCACATCCAAAAAAAGGGATGAAACAAATCCATCCATTTCAATGGTTTTGTTTCCACTATTGGGATTCTCGCCCGTTAATACTGTGCGCCAGAATTGATAGGCCTCAGGGTGGCTCCACGCGGGCGACAAAGTTGGGTGATTTTCGCCTGCTGCGATAGTCAGTAAAAAGCAGAATATGAAACCAATGACTTACAAAGGTCCACTAATAAATTGTGGCGCGCTCTTTCTGCGATGCACGTTTTTTTTTTATCTCCCATGTATTCCTAAGGAGGCTTTGTTTTATCGCGTCGCAACACTACAAAATCGTGTTGCGATGAGATTATAAAATTACAAAGTCTCATTGACTTTTGTAATAAAAAAAACACGCAATTTTATTGCAGGTGACAGCGAAGCAATATTATTCTAAAAAAAAGCATCGCCGACGCTCACAAATTGCAGTGAATAAAGATGCGATTTTGCCGCGACTTTCATGTAGCAAAATCGCAATGGCCCGTGTGGAATTAGCCTAACCCACAAGAAGGAAAACAGATGGATGCAGCACACCCAGTGTCGCAATATGGCAGATTTCACAGAAGGTGCGCGGTCCTGTAATCCGCCCTGGACTTACAGAGCCCTTTTCATGGTAACAGGATGGATGGACCAGCACTCAGGAGTTCCTTCCAAAAATATAAATCTTTATTCCTCAACACAGAAGCTGCGACGTTCCGACCTCTTAGGCCTCATGTCCACTTGAAAAATACAATCCGCGCAGAATCTGCCGCGGATTTCCGCGGCGGATTCTGCGCGGATTTGCTTTAAATGGTGTTTTTTTTGCATGCAGATATCCGCACACATTGCTATCAATGTGATAGCAATGTTGCCAATCCGCGGCAGAATGGAGCATGCCACGTTTTTTCTCCCGTGCGTGAAAAACGCAATTCTTTTAAAATGCCGTCCGCGGGTGAAAAAATCAATTTAAAGGACCTGCGGATGGCCAATGATTCCCTATGTGCAGAATCCGCAATTCCATTTTGCTAGTGGACATGGGGCCTAAGGTTTTATTCAAGTATGAAAAAGCCTTACCCAGTCTATCGCGTACGTAGTTTTACTACACAAGAAAGATGGGGCCGGACAGAGCTTCACAGTTTTGTTTTTTTTAATTCGCACTCAATAGCACAGAGTTTGAATAGTCACAAAAAACTACCCTGCGTATATATATATATATATATACACAAACACACACATACATATATATAAGGTGATATACCCTGTGTTGTGTGTGTGTATATGTATATATATATATATTAGGTGATATACCCTGTGTTGTGTGTGTGTGTATGTATATATATATATATATATATATATATATATATATTAGGTGATATACCCTGCGGTGCACAGAGATTTTATGACTATCAGTCCTGGAATATACAAAGTTGGCCACAACAATGAGCCCAGCGCCACACTGTTATGGAGGCTGTCCAAATGAAAATCTGTGTTGCCCATAGCAACCAATCACAGCACAGCTTTCATTTTACCTTAGTAGTATAAGGCTGCCTCTCTGCGGGCGTTATGTCACTGCGTTATGCGCAACGATAAACCGGCCTCGGATAATGCAGTGAACGTTTTCCATAGGCTAACGATGCTGCGATTTTCCTGTCAGTTCTCCCCCCTGCTGCCCCACAATGGCATATCGCTAGCAATATTCCACTTTGGCCGTGGATAGGCAGCCTAAGAAATAACAACCAATCACAGCGCAGCTTTCATTTTACCTCAGCAGTATAGGAAATAACAACCAATCACAGCGCAGCTTTCATTTTACCTCAGCAGTATAGGAAATAACAACCAGTCACAGCGCAGTTTTCATTTTACCTCAGCTGTGTAAGAAATGAAAGCTGAGCTCTAGCAACCAATCACAGCGCAGCTTACGTTTTACCTCAGTATTATACGAAATGAAAGCTGGGCTGTGATTGGTTGCTATTGGCAACAAAAATTACATGGGAAGTCAGTGAGTTCTTGATTTTTAATTCCACCTGTATTCGTCGCCTGCTGCTGAAGAACGCTCATGCAACATCTCACTCAAATCGGACCAGAACTGTGGATTTGTATACGACGCAAACAAACAGATTTAGCGTTTTATATATAAGATGAAAATATGCCGTGTTCCGGAGATCGGCGGTGTGGTCATGAGCTTGCGCTGTCAAAATAGCCGACCGTCTGTTGATGTCATGGGCACAACCCATGAGCCTTTGCGACTTGGTATGTATGTCCGCTGCTACATTACAGGTGGTGAACGGCCCATGTGCTGGGGAGAACACTGGCGCCTGTCCAGTTCACTGCCAATGATGTAGCGGCTGACGTACTTGTACCCACCGAGCTGTGAAGGGTTATGGATTGTGTACGTGACGTCAGCATACGTTTTGACACTGGGGTCACATGACCAGACCGCCGGTCTCCGGAATGGGATATGTAGTAAAATTGTTAATGGTGCCATAATTAGATGATTACACCTGCGTTATTGGGCTCAGACAACCCCTTTAACCCCTTCATGACATGGCCTATTTTGGCGTTGAGGACCAAGCGATTTTTTGGTATTTTTCCATCTCCATTTTTCAAAAGCCATAACTTTTTTATTTTTCCGTGGACGCGGCCGTATGAAAGCTTGTTTTTTGCGTGGCGAACTGTAGTTTTTATCGATGCCAATTTTGGGTACATAGACTATATTGTAAATTTTTTTTTTTTTTTTTTAATGATAGCAGAGAGAGAAAACGCATCAATTCTGCCATAGATTTTTTTATTTTTTTTTTACACCGTTAATCATGCAGCATAAATGAGACTTTCCATTTTTTCTGCAGACCGGTACGGTTACAACGATACCAAAATTCTAACATTTTTTTAGGTTTTCCCACTTTTCTGCAATAAAAACCCTTTTTTTTGGAAACCTTTTTTCTATTCTAAATTGCTGCATTCAAAGTCACGTAACTTTTTTATTTTTTGATGTACAGAGCTCTATGAGGGCTTATTTTTTGCGAGACGAGCTGTAGATTTTATTGGTACCATTTTGGCGTACATACGACTTTTTTGATCACTTTTATTGCGTTTTTAGTGAGGCAAAATGCTAAAAATGAGCATTTTGCCTCAGTTTTTTAGCTTTTTTTCTTAGCGTTTTTTTCGGTGCACAGTCAAAAGCATGTGCAACTTATTGTACGCATCGTTACAGACGCGACAATACCAAATATGTGGGGTTTTATTTTTTTACCTTTTTTTATGCTAATCTGAGAAAAAGCATAAAAAATGGTTTTTTTACTCTTTTTTTTACATTTTTTTTAATTCATGTTTTAAATCTTTCTTTTTTTTACACTGTTTGCGTCCCTCTGAGGGACTTTAATCACTGCCCTGATGATCGCTGTCATAAGGCATGGCAGAGCTACTGCTCTCCCATGCCTTATCGCTCATACAGCGATCTCAGGCATAGGCAATACAGGACGCCAGTGTCTGGCGTCCTGTTGCCATGGTGACAGGCCGGGCTCTCGCGATGACATCGCGAGTTCCGGCCGGAGACACAGAGGGAGCCGCGCTCCCGCTGTGAACTCTTCCCCTGCCGCGATCTACTTAGATCGCGGCAGGGAAGGGGTTAAAAGTGGCGGGCGCATCTCCGATGCCCCCCCGCTGCTGCAGCGAGACGCCGGCTGTGACTGACAGCCGGCTCCCGCTGCGGGATAGCGCTGGATCATATGTGATCCCGCGCTATCTCCAGGACGTAAGTTTACGCCCTGTTGCGGGAAGTACCCCGCTCCCAGGACGTAAACTTACGCCCTGCAGCGGGAATGGGTTAAGAGGGTTTTACATCAGTGGCAGGGATTCTGTTTTCCCGTTCCGTCCAGGGAACAAGGAAGGGGATTCTCCTGCCCAAACGGGTCTATCTTATCAAGGAACCAAACAGCACACAACGGACCCCATTTACTGTAATGGGGCCGTTAGGTTTCCGCTCAGCTGCCCTGCATTGAGCACTTTTTCTTTCAGTATGTTGTGCCTAATCTACGACTGAACCTCCGACCAAACGCAGATGTGAAGCCAACCCAATAGAGCAAGTCTCCGTCTTCTGGACCTCTATCCATTAGTTGAAGGGACAAGGGGCCACAAAGACCATTTCTTGCACTAGAGGACCCAAAAGACATTGTTTAGGTAATCTGTAATGTTTAATTCACCCTATGACCTACTGCAGGGGAATTGAGCACTTCCTGCTGGGTTATATACATGTAATCGCTGGAGTGGACACCCTTGGATGTTCTAACTACTCCAATTTCTAGAGCCTCTCGTCTGGAAATTTTTCAAAATAAAAATTTATGTAGGCTATAGTACAATATCTGTATGTAAGAGGATTGGAAAGTGAGCACTGTCAGTACACCTAACTGCCCTACATCCTTGGACTGTGAGTAGTTCACTGCTGCAGATAAGGGAGATGGAACTATATCTCTACAGTGACACCTATTGGAAGGCAGCATTCCTGCAAGTCAATGTTAGATTCTTTATACGACGTCAACGATGTCAACACACTTCTTATAATCGGTATTCCAAGTTCTGTAAGCCTTGCAAAAAAAAGGATTTCGGTTGTGCCTCAAACCAGTCATCAGTAGCAGCCATGGCATCAGAAATGGTGCGAAATTTGGTACCCATGAGGTGTTTCTTCAGGTTTGGAAACAGATGATTGTTGGAGGGAGCTAGATCTGGTGAATAAGGTGGGAAGTCAACCAGCTGGAAGCCTAGCTCCACCAGTTTTGCCGTGGTCGCTTGTGCAGTGTGAGCGGAGGCGTTGTCTTGCAGGAACAAGATTCCTTTGGACAGCTTGCCGAACCTTTTAGCCTTCAGAGCTGCCTTCATTTGGTCCAAATGTTCAATGTAATACCTTGCATTGATGGTGGAACTATTTTGAAGGTAGTCCACTAACACAGGGGTCCCCAACTCCAGTCCTCAGGGACCACCAACAGGTCATGTTTTCAGGATCTCCTATAGTAAGAACACCTGTGGTAATGTCTCAGGCACCGACAATAATTACATCACCTGTGCAACAATGAGGAAATCCTGAAAACATGACCTGTTGGTGGTCCCTGAGGACTGGAGTTGGGGAACACTGCACTAACAGCACGCCCTTCTTATCCCAGAACACAGACGCCATCACCTTAGTGGCTGATTTTTGCACCCTGAACTTCTTTGGTCGAGGAGAACCACTGTGCCTCGACTCTTTCGACTGCTCCTTGGTTTCAGGGTCATACAAATAAATCCAGGTCTCATCCATAGTGACCAGTCGATCCAGGAAGTTCTTATCAGTCCAGAAACGCTGACAAATGGACTGGGAAGTTTTCACTCGCATGCTTTTCTGATCTGTTGTCCAACATTTGGGGACCCACTTTGCAGATAGCTTCTCATGATCAAATGTTCATGGATAATGACACAAACACGTTCACGAGAAATCCCCATGATGTCTGCTATTCCTTTAGCTGAAATTCGCCGATTCTCCAGTATGAGGTTGTGCACAGCATCGACGATCTCCGGAATAACAACCTCTCTCGGTCGTCCAGGACGTTTCTCTTCATTGGTGCTGAAGTGGCCCGTTTTAAATTTGGCAACCCAGTTCTTAACTGTAGAATATGAAGAGTATTGATCCCCCAAGGTCTGCGACATATCACCATGAATATCCTTCGCGGACTTTCCTTGTAGAAACAAGAATTTTATCACTTCTCTGCTCTCATTTGCTGTGAATATCGCCTTAGACTCCACCATTTTGTTTTCCCCTTGTGCCTAGATCACTGTTGCCATAAGCTACAAACACAAAATTTTGAAAACCTATATCAGATACATAAGGCTTTCATGTGATGTAACATTCGTTACCATAAAAATAAAATAAAAAGGACACAAAGCCAAAGACTTATCAGCAGCCCCTCGTACAAGCCTTATAACAATGACTGGAAATTGAAAGCCAAGCCAGATTCCATACACAGACAACTGTTTTGGAGTGTTTGCCCCTCATCAGTGTGCAGTAGGTTTCTGGCTTGGCTAGTGAGAGGCCTGTGATGTGAGTCAGGAACACTATCTTTTTTCCTCATTTTTAGCAGTGATCGGAGAAGCATAAAAGCGCATATGGACATGTGAATGAGGCCTAACGATAACGATTGTACACTGCAACTTTAGGCTTCTTTCACACGGGCGGATATCGGTCGTCTGTTTTTACGGCCGGTCGATATACGCTACGTCAGGAGAAAAAAATTTGGTGAACAGGTGCACAAATCAAAAGTTTGTGCGCCTGTTCAGATGGCTCCGCCCCCTCCCCTATCACAGGCTCACCTCTCTTCCTCCCCACTCATTCTGTGTAATGGGAGGGGGCGGAGCGAAGCGCCAGTCTGCCCCACCTCCTCCTGATGCCTATGGACAAGGGTCGGGGAGAGGGTGGGCGCTTGGCTCCGCCCTTTGTCCTTAGCATCAATGGGAGGAGGCGGGGTGGACCGATGCTTGGCCTAGCCCCCTCCCATTGCACAGAACGAGCAGGGAGGAAGAGAGGTGAGCCTGCACAGGGGGGAGGAGAACAGAGGAAGGGAGTTTAGCAGCCACGCTGCTAAACCCCCTCCTACCTACGGCCGCTGCCATGGACTCCCATAGGAGCCCATGCAGCAGCCGACGTATTCCGGCCCAAAACATAGTTCCAGGACCATGTTTTGGGTCCGACGTAAAAACGCCCGGCGCTATATTGGCTTGGCCAGGCGTTTTTATGGCTCACAAATACGCCCATGTGATCTGAAACATTGGATTCCAATGCATCAGATCACAGCGCATATCGGCCGCCCGTAAAAACGGATGACCGATATGCGCTCATGTGAAAGAAGCCTTAGGCAGTATTTTTATGGTGAATGCAATGTTGGTACAAGAAAATTGGATTGATGCTAAACTCATTAGCTTACTATTTTTTCTGCTATTATAATGCGTATTGCAAGAAAAACACATTGTTGTATGTGCGTTTTTTTCATGTACATAAAAAATTGCATGTTTTTCCAATAGTTAAAGTAGAATAAAATGAGAGGAGAGTTCTCTTGGCTAGGGAAAATTGTACTGTACGAAATGCTGATTCTACCAAATGTTCTTTATAAATTTAGCACTATAGCCTCCCAATGCACCTCCAGAATGATTACTACCCTGCAAAAACAACTCTTATCTTTTATATGGAATAACAAGAGACCGCGAGTAGCAGCTTCTATTATGTACAGCTCTAGAGGTAGGGGACTGCCTGACAGGGCGAAGTGCGGTGGCCACTACGGTAGCCGTGAAGGCCTGTCACGAACCTCGAATACGGCTGGCTAATGAGGCTCTGGTGAAGGCCAGTTTGGAACGGCTTTTTCCGGATGAAGGTTGATCACCGGGTCCCAAAAACTGAGCTGCATTCAGTCACGCACGTTTTGCCACATGAAAGGTCCCTACTCTGAACAGGACTGGCTTCCAGGTGGCACTCATCAACGAACTGGCTAGATATAACATAACTGTAGCCGGCATCACCGAAGTTCGTCTACTGCATCATGACCAGTGCAAGGTTAATGGCGTCACCATATTACTCTCCAGTGGCACTGACCACACCCAGGGAGTGGCACAGATCCTTCGCCCTCCCATAAATCAGTCCATGGAAATGTGGCATCCAATCTCTCCGCGTCTGCTGTACGCAAGGTTTGTTCATCATGGTCACATGTCCATCGTTGTGGCATATGCACCAACTGAAGAACACACAGTTGCAGACAAAGATGCCTTTTATGACCAGCTTGCCCCCACCGTGCAGTCTGTCCCTCCACATGATGTACTCATAGTGCTCGGTGACCTGAATGCAAACCCAGGTTCCCGGACTTCTGGCTATGAAGACGTCGTTGGACCCTTTGGCGAAGGCCCAACCAACGACAATTCACGCCGGATGCTGTCATTTTGTGCCTCAATGGGCCTCACAGTGGCAGGGTCCTGGTTCCAGAGATGTAGCATTCAAGTGTTTACTTGGCTATCCAATGATGGACGTACAAAAAAGGAACTGGACCATATACTCATTCGTCATTGCAATTCTGTCAAATCGTGTCGAGTATACAGCGGGGCAGAAGCTCCAACAAACACAGACCACTGTTTGCTTGTTGCCGAAATAGCAGTTCCACTCCATTCACCCCATAAGACCAGATCACGACCGTCATTAAACATTGACGCCCCGAGGGAAAATCTAGTACTCGAGTGTCAATACAATATCGCAATCGAAAACCGGTTCCACGTTCTGGGCAATCTCCCAAATGAACCAGAGACAGCTTGGAATGTCACCAGAGACGCTATCCGTGAAACCGTAAAGACCGTTCTTGGATACCGGTGTCCCCGTAGGCAGCCCTGGCTAACAGATGACACTTTGCAGGTCCTTGAAGCCAAGGCGAAAGCCTGCCTTAAAAACGATCAAGCGGAATGTAAGAGGCTGAAGGGTGTGTTCCAGGCAAAGGCTAAGAAAGACAGGGAGCGGTACTATAATGCTCTGGCTGATGAAGCTGAGAGAAGGGTCTAAAGTCAAACAATCTAAGAGCAGCATACAAAGCAGTTGCCAGAATCCGAGGGTCCTCAGTGGCCAGCCGGCATACACCAATCCACAACTCCGATGGCAGCCCTTGTACCAACCATGACAAGACATTTCAACGCTGGCGTGAACATTTCTCATCCACCCTAAACCATCCACCAGCTAACCCGTGCCATGACCTCGATGACCTCACATCCGATGCTGTGGATGACCATTCTTTGCCTATGGATGCTCCTTCACGGGAAGAGGTTCATTCTGCTATTCAAAAAATTAGATACGGACGCGCCGTCGGCTCAGATGGCATTCCACCTGAACTGCTGAAATGTGCAATTGAGCCGATAAGCACTGCTTTACATTTACTATTTCTGCGGGTCTGGTCTTGTGGGAAAGTCCCCGTGGAATGGAAGGCGGGCATCATCCTCGCCCTGTCCAAGGGAAATGGCCCAAAAACAACATGCACTAGCTACAGGCTGATAACGCTCCTCTCAGTTCCCAGCAAGGTCTTCGCGAATGTTCTACTCTCAAGGATACAACCACTCCTGACCTCCAAGCGGAGACCTCAGCAGTCAGGCTTCACGGCAGGCCGCTCCACCATGGATGCCATACTTGATCTTAGAGAATTTAACAAACCGCTCCTCGTCGCCTATGTCAATCTCAAGGCGGCGTTCAACTCGGTCGACAGAGAAGCCCTCTGGAAGGCCTTGCGTGGCATTGGCGTCCCCACATCCCTTCTAAACCTACTAAAAGACATGCATCAGGGCACATCCGCCAAAGTCTGTATCAACGGTTCAACCTCTGCTAGTTTTGAGACCTTGTCTGGTGTTCACCAAGGTTGCGTCTTGGCTCCTGCACTCTTCTGCAGGGCCATGGACTGGATTCTTCAGTGTATTGTCTAACGTAATGGGGTCACTCTTCCGGAGTACCACTTTACCGACCTGGACTACGCCGATGATGTTGCACTTTTGAATGTCACATCTAATAATCTAAGACACTCATTGGAACAGTTCGATTTTGAGGCATCTTGTCTTGGGCTTCACATCTCCTGGCAAAAAAACAAGCTGCAGAATCTAGGAGCCGAGGCTATCCCTCCAGACCTAGATGTAAACGGACAGAGAGTCGACGCTGTCATTGAGTTCATGTACCTCGGCAGCGTTCAGCACACAGATGGGAGGGCGCTTCCAGACATCCTGTGGAGAATAGTGCTGGCAGCCTCAGCGATGAGGTCCCTGGATAAACGCTGGCGGGGGCAGAACATAACACTCAGGACTAAGATTCTACCAGACCTGCATTGTGCCAATATTACTTTACGGCTCAGAGACTTGGACCTTGCTGTCGTATACCACTGAGCGTCTGGAGTCCTTTCACATGCGATGCCAACGCCAGATTCTCCGTGTCCATTGGTTTGACTTCATCAGAAACAGCAAGATACAGGCTTGCACGGGGCTTGAGTCAATCACAAAAACAATAATAAGGAGATGACTTGCACTTTTTGGTCATGTTGCATGCTTTTCAGAAGCTGTTCCGGCCCACGGTGCTCTAACAACAGCAATTGCTAGGAAAATCGAGAGACGACCCCCTGCCAGATGGCGGAGGCCCCCTGGTCGTCCGATGCACTTGTGGGTACAACAGATAGGCAACGGTACCTCCTCCGACATCAGCATTGAATGGAACAATGCTCTTGGTCGTGGTCATTCTAGATTGGCGCTACGGACCCTCGTCGTCCAAGCGAGATAACTAACTAAAAACAACTCTTATCTTTCATATGGAGTAACAAGAAACCACAAGTAGCAGCTTCTATTATGTACAGCTCTAGAGGTAATGGAGGAATGGAAGTCCTGAATTTAGAAGCTTATCATAAAGCAAATTTAATCTTACAAATTAGAGAGTGGTCCGTGCGAAGGGAAAGAATAGGATGACCCAAAATAGAGCAGAATGTCATAGGAGGAAATCACTTAGCAATCTTTTATTAGTAGCGAGCGTAATGCCCACGGTAGAGTTCCCAAAATGTTCTACCACGGAGGCAGCGATAAAAGTATGCCTCCAATTATTAAAAATTTCAAAGGATCACTCCCCCAGAAACTCGATATCCCTAGCCATAGAGATACTAGAATTCAGGTCTGAAAACCTGACAGTAAAAAGTTGGAAAAGTAAAGGGATAATAGTCTTATCAGATCTAATAAAGGACTGTAGGATAAAAGCCTTTATATCATTACAAACACAATGGGTTTGGGTTACCGGCCAAGGAATTCCTCTGTTACACTCAAATTAGAAAAGTATGGAACTCCATTTGAATAGACCGAGTCTCCATCCCGTTATATTTGTACAATTTCCTCTTTAACCCTTCTCCACTTAAATTAAGCTTAAAATTTCTCTATGATATATTCTGTGGGGGAGATGGAGGGGAAGAGTGCAACCACAAAAAAGTGCATTTACTAAAGTGGGAGAGAAACCCGGGGAAAGTCTTCCCCATTAAGAAATGGAAAAGAGCCAACATATGGGCACATAAAGCATCAAGGTGCGCAAGCCTAAATGAAGTGCATTGTAAAGTGGTTACTCGGTACCTCTTCCCTGTTAGGATTGCTGACTTTTTTCCAGAAGCAACGAACTGCTGTTGGAGAAGCTGTGGACAAAAAGGCACTGTTCACATATTCTGGGGTTGCCCTGAAATACAACATGTATGGAGGCACTTTTCTCCATCATATATAGTATCACGGGGCTTAGAACCCCTGATGCCCAGGAGATGGCGGTCCTACAGCTTGGAACAGAGGGTACTCCAACTAGGCATAGGAAACTTGTGGCACACATCCTCCTATCAGTAAAATTGCAGGTAGCTAGCCACACTATCTGAGTTACGAGATATGATATCAGACCATTGTCCATTCGAATAACTCTATGCTTATAGGACTGATAAAGTAAAAGATTTCTTAGACACATGGCAGCCATGGTTATATCTAGAGATGAGCGAGCACCAAAATGCTCGGGTGCTCGTTACTCGGGACGAAATTTTCGCAATGCTCGAGGGTTCGTTTCGAGTAACGAACCCCATTGAAGTCAATGGGCGACCCGAGCATTTTTGTATATCGCCGATGCTCGCTAAGGTTTTCGTTTGTGAAAATCTGGGCAATTCTACAAAGTGATGGGAACGACACAGCAACGGATAGGGCAGGCGAGGGGCTACATGGTGGGCTGCATCTCAAGTTCCCAGGTCCCACTATTAAGCCACAATAGCGGCAAGAGTGCCCCCCCCCCCCGCACTGTCAGCGTAAAGATCGTTCTCCTCTGCCATAGCTGTAACAGCTGTGGCAGAGAAGAACGATGTTTGCCCATTGAATTCAATGGAGCCAGCAATACAGCAGGTTCCACTGAAAGCAATGGGCTGCCGGCGATCGCAGGATGAATTGTCGGGAAGGGGTTAAATATATAACCCCTTCCCTGCAATTCATCCAGAAATGTGTTACAATAAAAATATATACCGGCGTATAAGGTGACGGGGCGTATAAGACGACCCCCCAACTGTCACCTTATACGCCGGCAATACAGTGGAGCAAAGAATAAAAATCATTACTTACTTCTTCTGACGTTCTGCGGCGCTCCTGCAGGCTGTTGCTCCCTCCTGGTCCACGGCAGAGTATTGCTTTCTGGAGGCAGGGCTTGAAATCCCCGCCTCCAGAAACACAGCCAATCACAGCCATTCAATGACATCATTGTCATTGGCTGTGATTGGCTGAAGGCACGTGTGTTTCTGGAGGCAGGGTTTTAAAGCCCTTCGTAGAGAAATCAATGCTCTGCCGGGAACCAGGAGGGAGCAACAGCCTGCAGGAGCGCCGCAGAACACCAGGAGGGAGTGACAGCCTGCAGGAGCGCCGCAGAACGTCAGAAGAAGTAAGTAATGATTTTTATTCTTTGCTCCACTGTATTGCCGGCGTATAAGGTGACAGTTGGGGGGTCGTCTTATACGCCCCGTCGCCTTATACGCCAGTATATATTTTTATTGTAACACATTTCTGGATGAATTGCAGGGAAGGGGTTATATATTTAACCCCTTCCCGACAATTCATCCTGCGATCGCCGGCAGCCCATTGCTTTCAGTGGAACCTGCTGTATTGCTGGCTCCATTGAATTCAATGGGCAAACATCATTCTTCTCTGCCACAGCTGTTACAGCTGTGGCAGAGAAGAAGGATTTGTCTTCTATATGTTCTCAATGGGGTCGGCGCTGCTGCCGCCGGCCCCATTGAGCGCATATAGAGAAGATTTATGGCCTTAAGAAGGACCGTTAGGGTTCTTGAAACCTAAAATACTCCTAACACTCTCCCTATAGCAGCTCCAACACGATAGCACTTTCCCTGAACTAATGTCAGAATGCATCCGTAGCGAGCCGCGGGAGGGGCAGATTTCAATACTCGGGTGACACCTAATCTCGCCAGCCACTCACTGCAGGGGGGTGGTATAGGGCTTGAACGTTGCAGGGGGAAGTTGTAATGCCTTCCCTGTCTTTCTATTGGCCAGAAAAGCGCGCAAATTTCTCAGGGAAGAAAGTGAAAGTAACTCGAACATCACGTGGTGCTCGTTACGAGTAACGAGCATCTCGAACACCCTAATACTCGAACGAGTATCAAGCTCGGACGAGTATGCTCGCTCATCTCTAGTTATATCACATTCAAACAGAAGCTCCTCTGTTCTTGGGGAGGATGATGACCCCTGGGAGAAGTTAAGAAGGTGTGAACAGAAAGCGTTAGAGAGAAGACATCTGCATCTCCTGGTACAATAATGATATGTTTCAGAAACAGTTAAGAACTAAAGGATAATATAGACAATACGAAGGGTTGGATCTCCCCCCCCCCCCCCCCCACCCACACTTCTTTCCCCTCACCAATTAAATTTCAAACCCAGTGTCTCTGATCTACCCTTGTTTCACAGTTACTACTTTGGGTTCCAATCTTGAGGTATGATATAATTGTAAAATGGCATAGTAAGGTAAGGGGGCTTGAACATTCTTTATGGTAGAGAGAGAAAAATAGAAAAACACAGTGGTGGCGCGGCCTTTCAGATAGATGTAAATGAGCTTGAAGTTTTGAAGGAAAAATGTATTTCCTTTTGATAAAAGCCAAATAAATTTTTCCTTCAAAACATTAAGTTCGTATACATCTATCTGAAGGGTCGCACCACCACATCAGTATTTTTCTTTCTCTACGGTGACACTGATCAACCTCAACAGGTTGCACAGTCACTGATCTGGCAGCATTGGGACTATATATGTATGCAGCTCTCCTCACTGTATACTGAAGGAATTACCCACTGGAATCAACATTTTGCTCTTTTCAACACTTTTCAACAGAGTAGCTCCACCTCCTTTCTTTTTCCACCACTATATCTACAATGGGTATTATGTGATATGTATGTTATTGTTTGATTTCTATTAATACTTTCAATTAAAAATATTGAACAAGAAAATAGAATAAAATGTATCGCAGTCATATGCAGATCGCATGGCATCTGGGTACGATGCAAATTGTTAATGCACCTGTAGGGAATAATAGGTAATTCTTGAACAGAATCACCCATAAATTGGACATGCTGCGATTTTTCGATCTCACACTATCGGTGCGATTGCAAAAAAATCGCTCATGCAAATTTACTCATTAAAAAATACGAGTTATTTTCCTGTGCAAGTTCTTTCCATATCACAATTAGACAGAACTTGCACAGGAGAATCATTTGTGTAAATATACCCTTAGAGGGGTTGTCCAGCTGTAAACGAATGATTGGTAGGGGTCCAGAGCTGCTTTTTGTGCTGGTTGGCTCGTGCACTGTGGTGAATTATGTAGGAAGCAGACAGCTCCGTTCCCACTCCAGTGGCCAGGCTTGGTAGTGGAAGCAAAGTTCCCATTGAAGTGAATGAGAAAGTCTGTACATGGTGGCAAAACCACATGGAGTATGGCAAGGGACTGTGTAGAAGAAAACTATCAGAAAATTGATCAAGTATGGTCTTCTTCACATAGGCATATGCACAACTATGCTTGCCACTACAGAACATAGTTGCACATGGACAAGGTAAAAATCATTTTTTTTCTTACATTTCAAAGTCCACGCTATTCCACACCAGCTTGAAAAAAATGTAAAGATAAGTTCCGCCCTATCTTTTCACGCCTGTACTATTAACAGGCAAGAATATCGCTAGTGAAAAGAAACCATTAAAATTAATGGTTTTGTTTCGTCCTGTTATATGGCCCTGATTTTCACGGACACATTATGGGACTAGGTCACGCCCATCTGTTTAAGCCGTTAAAGTCTGTGTTGCTGTAAAATGCCAAGTTACTTGCCTCTGTTATGTAGAACCACCAAGGTATTTGCGTGCTGTAAGAACACACTAGGGAGGCTGCAATATCCTACATGGGAAGTAATTTTGCAGGTCTATTCCACGGCCTAAGGGCTTAAAGAGACGAACATGTGTGCGTAAAAAACTTTCCCGTAAAATGTGACAAAGTAAACCCATTGATTTCAATGGGTTCGTTCTCATGAGCAATTTCTGTACGCAAGAAAAGATAGGACATGCCCTCTCTGTCTTACACATTTTTTTATACGAGCAAGAAAAGATAGGTCCTTCCCTATCTTTGTCCATTTTACACAGTAAAGGCCCCCTTTTGGTTGTATTTGGAAATGAGAAATTTCCTTTGTTTAAACACACAAATTTCCGAAAATAAAACTGTAATTACGCACAAACTTGCACCACCTGGGTGGTCTCTATAAAGTTGGCAGCCACAACAGACATTTATGCCACATCAAGAATATTTCAACAAATACTCCTTTCCATCATGACACAAAGAATAGAGTATGGTATGTTGTATTTGGTATTTTATAATCCATTTATAACCCAGCCCTGTAGCTAGCTATATGCCGGTCCCAAGCCCGGATAAATGGGGTGGGGTGGAGAAAACAATGGCAAACTACTCCACTATATACTTATGGATCACAGCCGGACGAGGATTGGAAAGCAAGGAGAACGATGATCCATAAAGTGACCGAAAGTCAGCCTTGACTGAACAGATAATCATCATTCCATTTAAGTTGAAAAAGTGAGAAGCATGTATTTTCATACCATAGCTTGGTTCATCTTGCCTGTGGTACTGATTTCCTTTTTAGAAAAAAAATGCTAACTACTAGATGTGAAGATAAGCTGGTGCTCAGCCTGGGACCAGTGTTGCTGGGAGTATGGATCCCAAGGCCATAGTGGCTCCACGGCCTGCACAAAAAAACCCTATTGATACACCCAAATACTCGGTTTCCTCCAAAGGGTTTTCAACATGTGCCCGTAAGTATATTTGCAAAGTTTTGGGTATGGTTTGGTGGGAAGTGAGTCCTTTGTATACTGTACTTTTAAATAGCATGTCTCATAATCTGCCTTCCAAGCAAATCCATCATTTTCTCCAAAGATAGCGATAAACCTAAACTTTACATGTCCCATTGGTTTGGTGTGCCTTTTGGGGCTGCAACTGGCTGAGCATTGGGTTCAGATACACTAGTCGGGCACTTTCATGACCACTATGTAGCCTATGAATTACCACTGCAACATGCTGTAAATGTCTTTGTCCACTTATTCCATTCCTGATAGACTATGCTCTTACGTGTTTGCAGAATGATTATCAGACAGCTTAATGTTGTTTTTTTAAGTTAGTGTTTAAAGTTATATCTGCCACATTGGGTGATATTTGCTGTTATGGGAGAGTTGTAGGTTGAGCCACTTCTGCATTCTAACCAACATTGTTGTCCCAGCAAAAGTTATGGAGACCCATGTAGGTTCTAATTACCACACACACGTCAGGTTTCGGTTGAAGGGCACTGTGGAAAACTCTCCCCTTGTTGGTGAGAATCCCAAAGGCACACTCCAGGAAATGCCTGGCACGGGTGAGATGGTAATTAAACACTGTGTCCATGTGTCTGCGAGCAAAGGGATGCAGGACATGATAGGCCAGGCGAAATCCCTCATTTGCCACAGGTAGAAAACGATGGTTGCTATCAATACCTGCCAACAGCTCTACCAAGAAGTACTGCTTATATTTGAAATGCCGGGACCCTGAGCACTGCAGTTTTTTAATACGGATGTGTTTACCATCTGACGCCCCAATGCAGTGTGGGAACTGCACAGCATCCAGAAATCCCACGTTGACATCCAACCAATCTTGACAAGAGGGCGGAGCCATCCCCAAAGGTACCAGACGCTCTCAAAGGACATTTCAGGTGTCCCTGACAAGCGCAGAAAAAGTAGAGTTGTCCAAAAGAAATTTAAAAATGCAGTGAAGCATATGACTTCCCAGTGGCCTGGAACCTGCAGAAAGAAGGGAGACATATATCACAAACAAAGTACACTTTGTAAGGCTTTTGTCACACAGCATCATATAACACATTTCTTAGAAATGCAAACCACAAAAAAGGTTACAAGATTAAACATGCAAATCTTCACAGTATTGGTGCTCTCTGTAGGTGACAATGTGGGTTTGGCCAAACAAAATAATCCATACAAACTGACATGGCAGCAGATAATAAACATAAAAAGTGTAGAAGTAAATTGGAATACATACAGCTTAGAATGCAGAACAGGCCATATACTTACCGCAGGGTGACCAGGAGACTTGCTATATACACTGATATATGTTGGTGTTGCTGTGTGTAATATCGGATCACACCTCCTCCAGAAGTTTATTGATCTGCTGCACTGACAAGTGACAGAAGATGAACTTGTCCGGATGGCGCCTCAAGTCATCATAAAGAGTGTAGCATTGCCCCTTAGGCCTCGTCCACACGGTTGGCACGGCATCGCCGCGAGAAAATCGCAGCGATATTGCATCCCTGGTCTGTGCGATATCGCTGCGGTTTCTCGCGGTGATACCGCGACTTTGTAGTGCTACCAGGTCACATGTGGTGCTACAAAATTTTTTTAAAAAGTATACATCACCAAGAAGCACTGTCCAGGGCTCCGCTGTAGCTTCTCCCCGGGTCCCCGACACTGGTCTTCTTGTCTTCTCGACGGAGATTAAAAAATCCGGCTCCCCCTCGTAGAAGCGCTGGCTGTGATTGGCTGCTGCTTAGCTAATCAGAGACAGCGCTCGAATGGCTGTGATTGGTTCATCGAGTGCCGGCTGTGAATGGCTAAGCGTCAGCCAATCACAGCCTGCGCTTCCAGGAGGTGGGAACGCTGCAGCAGCACTTCTAGGGTGATGTATACTGTTTTCTTTTTTTTTTTTCTTTCAGCTAGTGCTTAGTTTAGGGCTTTGGCAGTAGGATTTCGTACTGTCAAAATTGCATCGCACTGCAAAAAAAACCACGTTTTCGTGCGATGCAATGCAACAGAAAGGAAGGCTCCATAGGAAAACATGGGCTACGAAACCCCACGTGTCGCAGGCATATCGCTGGACCCGCAAGGTTTTTGTGTTGGGATGTCGCATGCTACAAAACATCGCTTCACATAAATGCGATTTGTAGCAACGGGACGAAATCATGCAACTTTGTCGCCCGTGTAAACGAGGCCTTATGCATGCTGCGACACCAAAGGGTGCACTCAAAACATCCTCCGCCTGAAACTCCACCCACATCACACGTGCTTGCCCAAATCAGCGAGACAACAGCCAAGGCAAAAGAGCATCCGCTTCCAGAGAAGTCGTGTCCCCAAGCTCAGAATAGCGCACCGCCACACTGGACACCTATTTATAGTTGCTTGCAGTGGGCAGGTAAAAATACCTTGTTCATGCGTGAATACACTCCATTTCGGAGAGCGTATTTGCACATATGCTCGTCTGAAGCCACCCTGACGCTAGGTGCCATTAAGACATGGTATGCAGCTTCACATCATACAGTGTCTGAATGATGGCAGGCATCGGGATATTCGTCTAGCAGCACATGGAGGGGCAGAAGTAGAGTGCAGTGCTAAAGACAAGAAATGACTGCAGTGGAAAGTATATATATGTCTGATGGTATATATTTTAAATAGTACCATTAACACTGGTGGCACATGGGCATAAGCGCATTTATGCACGCATTGGGCGTTGTATATGTGCGTGTTTTACTTTTTGTGCGTGCAAGTCGTGCACATTTGCAAGTGCAAAAAAACACACAACTATGCTCCTATTCATTAAAATGGACAATTAATGCAATATGGGCTCTTTCCCTGCACAAATACGCTGGAGAGTAGTGCATCATTCATGTTTTTTGTGCAAACACAGTGTGTGTGCGCGAAATGTGCTTACGTGAAAGAACCTATTGAAATCAATGGGGTCTATTCAATGTATATTGCGCACACAAATTCCTCATGCATAACACACTGCACAAGTTCTTTTATGTGAATGCGTCCTGAAAAATAAAACTCATCCCGCAAAAAACAAGCCTTCAGACAAGTACTCTGATGGAAAAATAAAAGTTATGTTTTGTTTTATTATTGTAAATGGGAAGGAGAAAAATATATCTTATTTTTCCAATCAGGTTCAGTAACTAACGTCTGCAAGGCTGTTCTCACACGGGCATATTGTCGTTGCCCGTCGCACACAATTTTCCCGTGCGCAACAAGCAATGCCAATAGCCTATTGATTTTTATTGCAACTCGTGCAACAAAATGTTATGCATATTCCCTCTTGTCTCGTATTACATGCTCATACACGATAAAATAGTGCATGCGGATTGGCAGCAAGTACGGTTGTATAAGTCTGGCCTTAATCTGCTACACATTTCCACAAACTGTGCTAAGTACAGCAATTTATTGTTTTTGGATATTTGTATGTTTCTTGTTTTGAAAAGTTTTTTGTCTTTTGCAAAAAGTTATATTGTAGGGGCTTCCCTGAGGAGATAAAGAGGTATGGAGTGTTCTGTACCTTTCTGATTAAATCTTCTATATGTTTAAGGGCTCATGTCCACGGGGAAAAGAAGAATTAAAATCCGCAGCGGATTTTAACTCTTCTCCCGCGCGCGGATCCGCACCCCATAGGGATGCATTGACCACCCGCGGGTAGATAAATACCCGCGGATCGTCAATAAAAGTGATTTTAAAAAAAATGGAGCATGAAAAAATCTGGACCATGCTCCATTTTCATGCGGGTCTCCCGCGGGGACGGCTCCCGCGGGCTTCTATTGAAGCCTATGGAAGCCGTCCGGATCCGCGGGACACAAAAATCACATTTTACTTACCCGCTCCAGTTTTTCTCTTCGGCGCCGCGCCATCCTCTCTCAGCCGCGGCCGGATCATTTTGCTTCGGCCCGGCGCATGCGCGGGGCACGTCACCGACGTCATCGTGCACATCCGCCGAGCCGAAGAATGAAGATCCGGCCGCGACGAGAGAAGATGACGCTGCCGCGAAGAGAAGAAACGGAGCGGATCGGAGGTAAGTTTATTCTCATTTATTTGTATTTTCAGCGCTCATGTCCGCGGGGCAGGAGGGACCCGCTGCAGATTCTACATGTAGAATCCGTAGCGGGCCCGATTTTCCCCGTGGACATGAGGCCTAAGATCTCTGTATGCAACTAATGAATAGATAGATTCTTGTTTCCATCCAAAGGTTAGACATATTAGATACAGGCCTAATATTTCTGATGGCTGAGAGCTTGTTGAAATTGTATCCAGTGTAGACAATCCTCTATAAGCTGAGCTGCCTAGGCCTATGGGAATGTGAATCGGGGGAGGGGGTATATGTTGTACAGAGCTCTCTTACATAGCTGTATAAGATATCAAGCAAGTCACTGCTGCAGACTACTGACTCCTAGATAGAGGATAGATAGAGGATAAGTTCTATTTATGGGACGACCCCTTGATATATCCTACTATTGTAATACAGAACATTTGTGCGTTCTGGATACTTTGTATCTGCAAATGTCAAACCGCCCTAATTACCTGACATAGATTAATGGAATACTTTGTTGACAATCCTTAAGGGCCATTCACCACGTAGAGCAGTAATGCTTTTTAAATTAATTTTCATCATCGCTCGTGTATCTGGAGAAATTAGATGCACTTCTAATTTGCTTCCTTCTTAAACTCAAAATTAGTAGAAATGGCAAATTATTTGTCATGTTCAGCTCAGTAAGGTACAGAATGTCTTGCAGAATAGGGACCAAGGAAACTGTATTCTCACCCCCACCTACCAGACATTTCCTGTTGATATACCATAAATGTCTAAGGTGGGAATACCCTTTAAAGTTAACCAAACTTCCAGAGACCTCCTCAGCTTCCAAAATTTATGCCACCTGTAGAACCTGAGGAGGTTTAGGGAACAAAACTATCTCCTGAGGAGTGACAGAGAAGACATTCTGAGAAACTATGTAATGTGGTGCCTAGAGGCATTATATTTATGAGTGCTCTGCTAAACAGGAAAAACGCCAGTGCCTAGGGCCACTTGGAGAGGCTACCCTCTCTGAAGTTTCTGCTTTCAGTCACCATGTCCTGTGGTAATGTCCAGTTCTTAGACTGGATCTATCTGGACTCCAGATTATTTTATATTGTGGGAAGACAGCTCGGTAGAGTGCGGGTTTGCGGGGTGCTCGGCAGTCAGAGACGGAGACACGCATTTAAAGTCCAGGTACAGGCATGACCTGTATTTATTTCAGTCCAACAAATCAAAAGCAAATCCAGCCTTGGCTTCAGGCATGAAACAACAGTCCAGCATTTAGTATAACAGACAGTCCCTGCCTGTACAGGTCACTTGCTGCAGGTGCACCAAACAGCAGGGCTTTTACCTCCAGCAGGTATCTCAGACTGCCTGGGTCCAGCAGCCATCCAAACTCTCCCTATGTCAGTGCACACTGCTATTTATATGCAACACTTCCTGGCCCAGCCTCAACACCTGTGCTGATTAACCTTGCACATAACCTGGAGTGGAGGAAGTGGAATGGATTGCCCCACTACCAACCTGTCATCCATTCCAAAAATCCAGGCTCAAAGACCTTTAAAGAAAAGATCTCCAGCAACTACTTGCTTGTGATTACATTGCACTCCTGGATTTTCATGTCTCAAACAGTGGGACATGAGCTTCCTCCAGTCCCACTAGGCATAATAGCGGAACCTAGGGGAGGTGTAACGACCATCCACTATCATGCTCCTCAGTACCTCACAATACATGAAGACCTAGTGACCCCAGTATTCCTACAGTTGCACTCTAGTAACCACTGTCTATCACCTCTGTCAGAGGTAAACCCCTTTCAGACGTGGTTCAGTGCATTATTGCTACTCTGACTCTGTAAGTGTGTGTCCTGCATCTTGAAAAGATTTATTTTACCTTTCTACCGAGGGTACTCAATTCTTTGGTTCCTGATCTCCCAGGGCTTTGCTTGCATACACCAGTGATCAATTGGGACACAGAACAATCTATTCATTGTCTGACCCCTGTTTCAGTTGCTCAGAAGATCTAGCAACTCCAGGATTTGTCCTGTCTGGGTCTCCATATACCTCTTTCACGGATGTATTTAGTGAAAAAGAGGCTGAGACATTGTGTCTACATCAACAAGATGATTGCTCCATCAATCAGCTTCCTGGCACAGTTCCACTTAGAGGCTGGGTATACTAGAAATGGAGACTGTGTCATTTTACATCAAAGATAACCTAGAAAGGGGCTTTATTTGAAAATGTTCATCTCCCGCTGGAGTGGGGTTCATGTTTGTGATAAAGAAGAATGAGTTCCCAGTATGGATTAATAAGGTCTCAGTGCGATGTCAAGAAAAAGTATCCACTGCCCGTAATTCTGAAATTACTTGATAGAATTTGTGGTGCCAAAATTTTCACAAAACATGACTTGCGGAGAGCTTGCAGATTGATCCAGATTCAGCAGGGCAATGAATGGAAGACCTCATTCAATACTTGTAATGGTTACTATGAAATACCTAGTCATGCCTTTTCGACTCTGCAATACACATGCTATACATCAAGAATTTGTAAATTATATTTCCCATGACCTCTTGTACTCCTCTGTACTGTGTAGCCATATACTTGGTTGACATTCTAATTTTCTCTCCTGATCTGATTACTCATCAAAGTAAGGACAGTTCTTCAATGCCTCCTTGCTAATGGTTTATATGTAGAGATGAGCGAACGTGTTCTTCCGAGCTTGATATTCGTGCGAATATTAGGGTGTTCGGGATGTTCGTTATTCGTAACGAACACCATGCGGTGTTCTGGTTACTTTCACTTCCTTCCCTGAGACGTTAGCGCGCTTTTTTTGGCCAATTGAAAGACAGGGAAGGCATTACAACTTCCCCCTGTGACGTTCAAGCCCTATACCACCCCCCTGCTGTGAGTGGCTGGGAAGATCAGGTGTCACCCGAACATAAAAGTCGGCCCCTCCCGCGGTTCGGCTCAGATGCCGTGTGAGTTAGATGAGGGACAGTGCTGTTTGTACCGGAGCTGCTGTAGGGAAAGAATTGGTAGTTAGTGTAGGCTTCAAGACCCCCCAAAGGTCCTTATAAGGGCCACTGATAGCTGTGTGTTGGCTGCTGTTAGCAGTGCCATTTTTTTTCTTCTCAAAATCGGCTCTGCAGAGCGTTGCACCTGGCATTAGGGACAGAAGTGCTGCATAGGCAGGGAGAGTGTTAGGAGTGAGTGTAGCCTTCAAGAACCTCAACGGTCCTTTCTAGGGCCATATTTATCCGTGTGCAGTACTGTCCAGGCTGCTGTTAGCTGTGCTGCATTTTTTTTTGCTTCTCAAAATCGCCTCTGCAGAGCATTCCACCCTCCATTGATACTGCAGGGAAAGAATTGTATAGGCAGGGCCACAACACAGTTATTATTCATAGAATATACGCAGTGCTGCCTTTTGCTTGTAAAACAAGTGAAAATATTTCTATTTGTCCTGCCTCTGTCCGTCCTAACGCCGGTGGACACGTGTCGGCTGCGTGTGCAACCTGTAAAAATCATACGCACCCAGCTACGTTTTACTCCTGGCTTCGCCATTTGCTTTCCTTAATTGGGAAAAAAAATACCTGCTCTGCCACAGTTAATAACTCTGCTACCCTCACGTTCTGTGACACATTAGCAGGAAAACAGCACAGTTATTAAACTTCTCATGTTCATAGAATATACGCAGTGCTGCCTTTTGGTGCAAAAAAACGGAAAATAATTCTATTTGTCCTGCCTCTGTCCGTCCTAACGCCGGTGGACACGTGTCGGCTGCGTCTGCAACCTGTAAAAATCATACGCACCCAGCTACGTTTTACTCCTGGCTTCGCCATTTGCTTTCCTTAATTGGGAAAAAAAATACCTGCTCTGCCACAGTTAATAACTCTGCTACCCTCACGTTCTGTGACACATTAGCAGGAAAACAGCACAGTTATTAAACTTCTCATGTTCATAGAATATACGCAGTGCTGCCTTTTGGTGCAAAAAAACGGAAAATAATTCTATTTGTCCTGCCTCTGTCCGTCCTAACGCCGGTGGACACGTGTCGGCTGCGTGTGCAACCTGTAAAAATCATACGCACCCAGCTACGTTTTACTCCTGGCTTCGCCATTTGCTTTCCTTAATTGGGAAAAAAAATACCTGCTCTGCCACAGTTAATAACTCTGCTACCCTCACGTTCTGTGACACATTAGCAGGAAAACAGCACAGTTATTAAACTTCTCATGTTCATAGAATATACGCAGTGCTGCCTTTTGCTTGTAAAACAAGTGAAAATATTTCTATTTGTCCTGCCTCTGTCCGTCCTAACGCCGGTGGACACGTGTCGGCTGCGTGTGCAACCTGTAAAAATCATACGCACCCAGCTACGTTTTACTCCTGGCTTCGCCATTTGCTTTCCTTAATTGGGAAAAAAAATACCTGCTCTGCCACAGTTAATAACTCTGCTACCCTCACGTTCTGTGACACATTAGCAGGAAAACAGCACAGTTATTAAACTTCTCATGTTCATAGAATATACGCAGTGCTGCCTTTTGGTGCAAAAAAACGGAAAATAATTCTATTTGTCCTGCCTCTGTCCGTCCTAACGCCGGTGGACACGTGTCGGCTGCGTGTGCAACCTGTAAAAATCATACGCACCCAGCTACGTTTTACTCCTGGCTTCGCCATTTGCTTTCCTTAATTGGGAAAAAAAATACCTGCTCTGCCACAGTTAATAACTCTGCTACCCTCACGTTCTGTGACACATTAGCAGGAAAACAGCACAGTTATTAAACTTCTCATGTTCATAGAATATACGCAGTGCTGCCTTTTGCTTGTAAAACAAGTGAAAATAATTCTATTTGTCCTGCCTCTGTCCGTCCTAACGCCGGTGGACACGTGTCGGCTGCGTGTGCAACCTGTAAAAATCATACGCACCCAGCTACGTTTTACTCCTGGCTTCGCCATTTGCTTTCCTTAATTGGGAAAAAAAATACCTGCTCTGCCACAGTTAATAACTCTGCTACCCTCACGTTCTGTGACACATTAGCAGGAAAACAGCACAGTTATTAAACTTCTCATGTTCATAGAATATACGCAGTGCTGCCTTTTGCTTGTAAAACAAGTGAAAATAATTCTATTTGTCCTGCCTCTGTCCGTCCTAACGCCGGTGGACACGTGTCGGCTGCGTCTGCAACCTGTAAAAATCATACGCACCCAGCTACGTTTTACTCCTGGCTTCGCCATTTGCTTTCCTTAATTGGGAAAAAAAATACCTGCTCTGCCACAGTTAATAACTCTGCTACCCTCACGTTCTGTGACACATTAGCAGGAAAACAGCACAGTTATTAAACTTAGATTATTCATTCACTAGAGGCAGTGGGGCCTTTCGTTTTCAAAAAAGGGAAAAAATTATATTTGGCCTGCAGTCTTGCGCCAATTTATTTCCTGCCTGTGAAATCAAATCACTGGTAATACAGCATGCTGAGGGGTAGGGGTAGGCCTAGAGGACGTGGACGCGGCCGAGGACGCGGAGGGCCAAGTCAGGGTGTGGGCACAGGCCAAGCTCCTGATCCAGGTGTGTCGCAGCCGACTGCTGCGCGATTAGGAGAGAGGCACGTTTCTGGCGTCCCCACATTCATCGCCCAATTAATGGGTCCACGCGGGAGACGGTTATTAGAAAATGAGCAGTGTGAGCAGGTCCTGTCCTGGATGGCAGAAAGTGCTTCGAGCAACCTATCGTCTACCCGCAGTTCTGCGCCGTCCACTGCTGCCAATCCGAATACTCTGTCTGCTGCTCCTCCTTCCTCCCAGCCTCCTCACTCCACTACAATAACACCTGCTCAGGAGTGGGAACACTCCCAGGAACTGTTCTCGGGCCCCTGCTTAGATTGGGCAGCAGCGGTTCCTCTCCCACCAGAGGAGTTTATAGTCACTGATGCCCAACCATTCGAAAGTTCCCGGGGTCCGGGGGAAGAGGCTGGGGACTTCCGCCAACTGTCTCAACAACTTTCTGTGGGTGAGGAGGACGATGACGATCAGACACAGTTGTCTTGCAGTGAGGTAGTAGTAAGGGCAGTAAGTCCGAGGGAGCAGCGCACAGAGGATTCGGAGGAAGAGCAGCAGGACGATGAGGTGACTGACCCCACCTGGTGTGCAACGCTTACTCAGGAGGACAGGTCTTCAGAGGGGGAGTCAAGGGCATCAGCAGGGCAGGTTGCAAGAGGCAGTGCGGTGGCCAGGGGTAGAGGCAGGGCCAGAACGAATAATCCACCAAGTGTTTCCCAAAGCGCCCCCTCGCGCCATGCCACCCTGCAGAGGCCGAGGTGCTCTAAGGTCTGGCAGTTTTTCACAGAGACACCTGACGACCGACGAACAGTGGTGTGCAACCTTTGTCGCGCAAAGCTCAGCCGGGGAGCCAACACCAACAGCCTCACCACCATGCGCAGACATATGATGGCCAAGCACCCCGCAAGGTGGGACGAAGGCCGTTCAGCGCCTCCGGTTTGCACCCCTGCCTCTCCCCCTGTGCCCCAACCTGCCACTGAGATGCAACCCCCCTCTCAGGACACAGGCACTACCGTCTCCTGGCCTGCACCCACACCCTCACCTCCGCTGTCCTCGGCCCCATCCAGCAGTGTAGTTCAGCGCACCGTCCAGCCGTCGCTTGCGCAACTGTTGGAGCGCAAGCGCAAGTACGCCGCCACGCACCCGCACGCTCAAACGTTAACCGTCCGCATAGCAAAATTCATCAGCCTTGAGATGCTGCCGTATAGGGTTGTGGAAACGGAGTCCTTCAAAAGTATCATGGAGGCGGCGGCCCCGCGCTACTCAGTTCCCAGTCGCCACTACTTTTCCCGATGTGCCGTCCCAGCCCTGCACGACCACGTCTCCCGCAACATTGTACGCGCCCTCACCAACGCGGTTACTGCCACGGTCCACTTAACTACGGACACGTGGACAAGCACAGGCGGGCAGGGCCACTACATCTCCCTGACGGCACATTGGGTGAATTTAGGGGAGGCTGGGACAGAGTCAGAGCCTGGGACCGCTCACGTCCTACCCACCCCCAGAATTGCGGGCCCCAGCTCGGTGGTGGTATCTGCGGAGGTGTATGCTTCCTCCACTAAAGCACCCTCCTCCTCCTCCTCCTCCTCTGTCTCGCAATCAAGATGTGTTAGCAGCAGCATGTCGCCAGCAGTCGGTGTCGCGCGGTGTGGCAGCACAGCGGTGGGCAAGCGTCAGCAGGCCGTGCTGAAACTACTCAGCTTAGGCGATAAGAGGCACACGGCCCACGAACTGCTGCAGGGTCTGACACAACAGACCGACCGCTGGCTTGCGCCGCTGAGCGTCCAACCGGGCATGGTCGTGTGTGACAACGGCCGTAACCTGGTGGCGGCTCTGCAGCTCGGCAGCCTCACGCACGTGCCATGCCTGGCCCACGTCTTTAATTTGGTGGTTCAGCGCTTTCTGAAAAGCTACCCACGCTTGTCAGACCTGCTCGTAAAGGCGCGCCGGCTCTGCGCACATTTCCGCAAGTCCCACACGGACGCTGCCACCCTGCGCACCCTGCAACATCACTTTAAGCTGCCAGTGCACCGACTGCTGTGCGACGTGCCCACACGGTGGAACTCTACGCTCCACATGTTGGCCAGGCTCTATGAACAACGTAGAGCTATAGTCGAATACCAACTCCAACATGGGCGGCGTAGCGGGAGTCAGCCTCCTCAATTCTTTACAGAAGAGTCGGCGTGGTTGGCAGCCATCTGCCAGGTCATTGGAAACTTTGAGGAGTCTACCCAGATGGTGAGCGGGGATGCTGCAATCATTAGCGTCACCATTCCTCTGCTATGCCTCTTGAGAAGTTCCCTGCAAAGCATAAAGGCAGACGCTTTGTGCTTGGAAACGGAGGCGGGGGAACACAGTATGTCGCTGGATAGTCAGAGCACCCTCATGTCTATTTCTCAGCGCGTACAGGAGGAGGAGGAGGAGCATGAGGAGGATGAGGAGGAGGGGGAAGAGACAGCTTGGGCCGCTGCTGACGGTACACCGGCTGATTGCCTGTCATCCTTTCAGCGTGTATGGCCTGAGGAGGAGGAGGAGGAGGAGGAGGAGGATCCTGAAAGTGATCTTCCTAGTGAAGACAGCCATGTGTTGCGTACAGGTACCCTGGCACACATGGCTGACTTCATGTTAGGATGCCTTTCTCGTGACCCTCGCGTTGCACGCATTCTGGCCACGACGGATTACTGGGTGTACACACTGCTCGATCCACGGTATAAGGAGAACCTGCCCACTCTGATTCCCGAAGAGGAAAGGGGTTCGAGAGTGTTGCTATACCACAGGACCCTTGCGGACAAGCTGATGGTAAAATTCCCAGCCGACAGTGCTAGTGGCAGAAGGCGCAGTACCGAGGGCAAGGTAGCAGGGGATGTGCGTAGATCGAGCAGCATGTACATCCCAGGCAGTGCAACAGTCTTTAAGGGCCTGGCTAGCTTTATGGCTCCCCACCAAGACTGTGTCACCGCTCCCCAGTCACGGCTGAGTCGGCGGGAGCACTGTAAAAGGATGGTGAGGGAGTACGTAGCGGATCGCACGACCATCCTTGGTGACGCCTCTGCCCCCTACAACTACTGGGTGTCGAAGCTGGACACGTGGCCTGAACTAGCGCTGTATGCCCTGGAGGTGCTTGCTTGTCCTGCGGCTAGCGTCTTGTCGGAGAGGGTGTTTAGTGCGGCTGGGGGAATTATCACAGATAAGCGTAGCCGCTTGTCAACCGACAGTGCCGACAGGCTAACACTCATCAAGATGAACAAAGGCTGGATTTCCCCAGACTTCTGTTCTCCACCAGCGGACAGCAGCGATACGTAAGCAATACGTAGGCTGCACCCGCGGATGGAAGCTACGTTCTCTCTCACCATCCAAAACGGGGACATTTTTGCTTCATCAATCTGTGTCTAATATTCCTCCTCCTCCTCCTCCTGCTCCTCCTCCTGAAACCTCACGTAATCACGCTGAACGGGCAATTTTTCTTAGGGCCACAAGGCTCACTCAAATAATTTTTCTGAACAATTTTTATAAGTTTCAATGCGCTTAAAAGCATTGGAACTTTAACTTGAACCAATTTTTCGTTACACTGGGCTGCCTCCAGGCCTAGTTACCACTTAAGCCACATTAACCAAAGCGATTAATGGGTTTCACCTGCCCTCTTGGCTGGCCATGGCCAATTTTTGGGATGTACATTAGTACTGTTGATACAGCAATTTTTGTGGGCCCTCGCCTACAGTGTAATCAAATTAATTTTTAGCCCACCTGCATTACAGCTGACGTTACCTCAGCTGTGTTGGGCAATGCAATGGGATATTTTTATGTACCGCCGGTGGGTTCCAGGGAGCCACCCATGCTGTAGGTGCACACGGAGTTTTTAATACATCTGTACACTTCTAAAGAACCCCAGTCTGACTGGGGCATGCAGTGTGGGCCGAAGCCCACCTGTATTACGCACGACATTACTACCTCAGCTGTGTTGGGCAATGCAATGGGATATTTCTATGTACCGCCGGTGGCTTCCTGGCACCCACCCAGGCAGTGGGTCCACAGGGAGTTTAACCTACATGTGTCCACTTGTAAAGAACCCCAGTCTGACTGGGGCATGCAGTGTGGGCCGAAGCCCACCTGCATTAAGCACGACATTACTACCTCAGCTGTGTTGGGCAATGCAATGGGATATTTTTATGTACCGCCGGTGGGTTCCAGGGAGCCACCCATGCTGTAGGTGCACACGGAGTTTTTAATACATCTGTACACTTCTAAAGAACCCCAGTCTGACTGGGGCATGCAGTGTGGGCCGAAGCCCACCTGTATTACGCACGACATTACTACCTCAGCTGTGTTGGGCAATGCAATTGGATATTTCTATGTACCGCCGGTGGCTTCCTGGCACCCACCCAGGCAGTGGGTCCACAGGGAGTTTAACCTACATGTGTCCACTTGTAAAGAACCCCAGTCTGACTGGGGCATGCAGTGTGGGCCGAAGCCCACCTGCATTAAGCACGACATTACTACCTCAGCTGTGTTGGGCAATGCAATGGGATATTTTTATGTACCGCCGGTGGGTTCCAGGGAGCCACCCATGCTGTAGGTGCACACGGAGTTTTTAATACATCTGTACACTTCTAAAGAACCCCAGTCTGACTGGGGCATGCAGTGTGGGCCGAAGCCCACCTGTATTACGCACGACATTACTACCTCAGCTGTGTTGGGCAATGCAATTGGATATTTCTATGTACCGCCGGTGGCTTCCTGGCACCCACCCAGGCAGTGGGTCCACAGGGAGTTTAACCTACATGTGTCCACTTGTAAAGAACCCCAGTCTGACTGGGGCATGCAGTGTGGGCCGAAGCCCACCTGCATTAAGCACGACATTACTACCTCAGCTGTGTTGGGCAATGCAATGGGATATTTTTATGTACCGCCGGTGGGTTCCAGGGAGCCACCCATGCTGTAGGTGCACACTGAGTTTTTAATACATCTGTACACTTCTAAAGAACCCCAGTCTGACTGGGGCATGCAGTGTGGGCCGAAGCCCACCTGTATTACGCACGACATTACTACCTCAGCTGTGTTGGGCAATGCAATGGGATATTTCTATGTACCGCCGGTGGCTTCCTGGCACCCACCCATGCTGTGGGTCCACAGGGAATTATAAATGCATCTGTTTCCACTTATAAAGAAACCCAGTCTGACTGGGGCATGCAGTGTGGGCCGAAACACACCTGCATTAACCCTTTCCAGTCCACTGTGTGACCTGTGAAGACATTAGGGTTTAAGGCTGTACAACTCCGTTGTTGGTAGACGTCCGTCGGGGTTCTCTTACTGTATATTGCCAGCCTCTCTGCTGTCGGAGCCTATCCTACGTGTCAGCTCATGCAGTACTGGCTTTAGCCAGCATATAGCGCCGTTGTATAACGGCAGAAAAAGAGTAAGCCCCCCTAGGAAAACCATATACAAATTGGATTGGAAAGGGTTAAGCACAACATTACTACCTCAGCTGTGTTGGGCAATGCAATGGGATATTTCTGTGTACCGCCGGTGGCTTCCTGGCACCCACCCATGCTGTAGGTGCACACGGAGTTTTTACTACATCTGTACACTTATAAAGAACCCCAGTCAGACTGGGGCATGCAGTGTGGGCCGAAGCCCACCTGCATTAAGCACGACATTACTACCTCAGCTGTGTTGGGCAATGCAATGGGATATTTCTGTGTACCGCCGGTGGGTTCCAGGGAGCCACCCATGCTGTGGGTCGACAGGGACTTCACAATAGGGAGTTGTACCTGCCTGTGTCTATGAATTAAAAAGCCCGGTCTGACTGGGGCATGCAGACACCTTGACAGAATGAATAGTGTGTGGCACATAGGTTCCCCATTGCTATGCCCACGTGTGCAGCTCCTGATGGCGGTGGCACAGGATTATATTTCTCATTGCTTTTGTACAGCATTGTGGGCTATCGCTCCGCCACTTTTAAAGAGGGTCGCTGCCTAGCCGTGCCAACCTCTGCAGTGTGTGCCTGCGGTCCCTCGTCATGGCAGACGCAATTCTAAATAGACATGAGCGTGGTGTGGCATGAGGGCAGCTGAAGGCTGCCCAGGGACACTTTGGTGTGCGCTGTGGGGGGGAGGGGGGGCGGTTGGGCAGCATGTAACCCAAGAGAAGTGTCAGTGGAGTGTCATGCAGGCAGTGATTGTGCTTTGTTGGAGGTAGTGTGGTGCTTAGCAAAGGTATGCCATGCTAATGAGGGCTTTTCAGAAGTAAAAGTTGTTGGGAGGGGGGGGGGGGGCCCACTCTTGCCGGTATTGTGGCTTAATAGTGGGACCTGTGAACTTGAGATGCAGCCCAACATGTAGCCCCTCGCCTGCCCTATCCGTTGCTGTGTCGTTCCCATCTCTTTGTTGAATTGCCCAGATTTTCACACATGAAAACCTTAGCGAGCATCGGCGAAATACAAAAATGCTCTGGTCGCCCATTGACTTCAATGGGGTTCGTTGTTCGAAACGAACCCTCGAGCATCGCGGGAAGTTCGTTCCGAATAACGAGCACCCGAACATTTTGGTGTTCGCTCATCTCTATTTATATGCTAAACTGTCATCTGAGTTTGTCTCTGAGCAGACTAGTCTATCTTTCCTATGATACATCATATTTGATACTTGCTGCCAGATGGATCCAGAGAAGCTGTCAGCAGTCCTTAACTGGTTAAAGCCACAGGGGCTGAAGTTCATCAACATTTTCTAAGATTTGCAAACTGTTATCGCCAATTCATCCCACGCTTTTCTACTGTTCTTGCACCAATTTCAGTGCTTACCAAGACAGGCATGTATGCTAAAAATTGGACTCCAGAGGCAGAGAAAGCATTTAGCAGCTCAAGCAGGCTGTCGCCACCGCTCCAGTTCTTCTTTGGCCAGATGGCATGAAACTCTTTTATATAGATGGCAATGTTTCTTTCATTGGGGCCAAAGCTGGTCTCTTTCAAAAGAATCCAAGGGGTAAAATGTGGATTCTTTTCCATAATATTTTTCCCCATGGGGAAGAACTTCCCCATTAGAGACATAACTGCTGTCAATAAAGTTGGCACTTTACGCTGTCTGTGTATGGTTACTTTGGCTTTAGCTTACAATTCCCAGTCATTATTACGAGGCTTGTTTAAAAAGTGTGGCATTGACTTGCAGGAATGCTGCCTTCCAATAGGTGGCATTGCAGAGGTATTGTTCTATCTTTGCATTTGCATATTTCCTAGAGGAGCATGGATGGCCTTATTAGTCTCATCACACACCTTCTAGGTGCTCTCTGTTACTATCCTGTGGGCACTCTAAGCACGGGGCCACACGATCATACCCAAAGAGGAATGGATGCACCCCCTTTTGTAACTGTGTCCGGTTCTGCTGGACTCCTGGTTAGTGTAGGGACTAGCTGTATAACCAGGAGCCGTGAAGTTGGCCCGCTAGCTTCCACGTTTTGTACAAAATGTCAACTAATACCTGGTATTTGTATTCAACTTATCATCTGTTACTAGTGGTTGCATTTTGGCTGCATGTATGCTGTGTATTCTTGCTCTGTGTGTCCTGTGTATCTGTCCCTGCCTGTGGCATGTTTGTTTGTCCTGTTCTGATGCGTGGTTCCTAGGATCAGCTAGGGCTCAGATCCGAAGACTGCTGGGCTGCCCTTTATTGGGGCGAATCCCCCGCTTAGGTAGGGCCATGTCATCATCCCGTGTAGCACAGGGTCAGTTCTGTGAAACCTGTGCATATCCGTCTCTTGGTCACGATCGTGTGGGCCCCGTGCTTAGTTTCCCCACACAATCGTAACACTCTCCTTAAAGAGAATCAATACCCTTCTTGACCCCCATCTATAGGCCTCTCAGTAGTCAAGCCAGAAACCTACTGCACACTTATGGGCAATCACCCCAAAACAGCTGCCTGTGTAAGGTTACTTTGGCTTTGGCTTACAATTCCCAGTCATTGTTATGGGATGAAGATTGTTTATAAAGTCTGACATTAACTTGCAGGAATGCTGCCTTCCAATAGGTGGTGCTGCAGTAGTATTTCTCCATCTTCCCATTACTGATCTCCTAAAAATGCACTGTAATTTGGGTGAGATTTGTCCCACTTCCTGCTCTTAGCTCAGCTGTTCATCTGGCTCAATGGAACGTATCTCCCGACTTCATGGTCTCTCTTTGCAGATTGTCTCTGTTTGTGGTGTGCAATTCACCTCCAGCATTTGGAGGGCATTTTGTGGAATGCTGGGCATTAAGTTGAATTCCTCTTCTGCTTACCACCTCAGTCCAATGCGCAAGTGAACCAGTTACTTGAGATTTACTTACGGCATTTGAAGTCCTCTCAGCAGGACGACTGTGCCTTGATTTTGCTCTGGGCAGAGTTCTGTTATAACAACTTTGCCAGTGAATCCACTGGATTCTCACTATTCTCTTTTGTCTATGAATGTCATACATGGATTCTTCCCATGGGTATAGCTTCAGAGATACCTGCATTCAACACTACACACCAGGAGTTCTTGAAGACTTGGCAGCAGGTCAGCTAGTCTTTGTCCCATGCAACGATCAGAATTAATAAAGTGCAGATGAGAAACAAAGACTTTTTCCTAGCTACTCTCCTGGAAACCTGTTTGGTTGTTCTCTAAGAACACTCATCTGAGGATGCCCTCTTTAAAATTTGTGCCCAAATGTCTGAAGAAATTTCATCAGAAGTCTAGTTCTAAGAAAAAGGGTCATAAATGGGGTACTGTTAAAAAACAGTTTGTCATGACCGACAGAGTCTCCTACCTCCTCCTGCAATTGGTCATGGCCAGCATTGTGGACCCTGTCAGCACTGTGGCAGAGTCTACATCCTACCTTCTTGTACTTTGGCAATGCTGTCCATATGTCCAACCCATTTGGAGTTTATTAGTTCACCCTACAATGTTATTCTCCCCAACCCCTATTATTAGAATCAATTTTTTATATGTTCAATAAACTTTTATTAAATGTATGTGAGGCATAATAACACCAAGTGTTAAACAATCTTAGTGAGATGACATATCCTCAAAGAGTACACAGAAAACCAAAGATGTAAGAATTACAATATACCAAATCAGACATAAAATGATTTAAGTGTATAAATCTATTAAGTAAAACAAGATAAATAATCAGCAAGGAGGAGGGAAGGTAAAATTAACCAAGAATGTGGTGGGAGTGGATGGATAAGGATAATGACCCCTGACAGAATCAAGTAAACAATATTGATGTTCTTAGGAGGGTAAAAAATTATTAGTAAGCCATGTAGGGAGAGTTGAAAAGGCCATGAACTGAACCCAAAGTAACCAGGTAGAGTACAAGGTGGAATATGACTTGTTTTCACTGGGTCTAAATTCTTTAATACCCCATAGGTCATCTAAAATTCCCATTTCAGTCGGAAAGGAAGGGTAGAGGACTTTCATAATCTAAGAATGACTTGCCTCCCAACTAGTATAAAAAATCAGAGAAGGCTCTTTTAACTGGATGTACAGGTACTGGGAAAATGGAAAAGTAATGCCATCTTGGGGGTAATAGACATTGCCGACCTACATAATGTGTTTTGTAGTAACGACACATCTTGCTATAAAGAAGCAATGCAGGGACAGACACATCAGATATAGGTCATGGTACCCAGTGCCTGTGAGCACCTCCAGCAAAGATTAGATGTTGAAGGAAGCATCTTGAGGAGTTTAGTTGGCGTTGTATCATTAGAATAATTATATAATTAAGTTCTTGAAACCTGCAAGAGGTTGACAATTTATGTGCTAATAAAAATGATTTTTGACACATTTCTTCTGAGAAAACGCAACCCAGTTATTTTTCTCATCCCCGGGCGAAGGAGGGATTGGTGTTCCCCGCCTCCTCTGACAGTAGCATACTACACACCAAGGATATGATGCGTGTGAGAGCAGCTGAGGAGACACACAACTTTTCAAATGCCCCTAGGATATCTAACAGTGATCTCAGGCCCTCCAAAGACACTGTAACACATGTTCTGACAAAATAGAAAGTCTACGTAATGTTATGGAGAAACTCTGGGTTCCACACTAATGGTGTAAGAGGGTCTGGGGAGGAGACCAGACCCAAATGTGTTGCAGACCTCACCCAAATTCCTAGTAGACTGGTCATAAAAGGTGACAAGTCAAGGACATTTTTGAAGAAGTGTAACCAAGTAGGTAAGTTTTTAAGGGTACACTTTGGAATACTAGAGTCCTTGAAATGAGTTTCCTGAAACACTGCTATTATTATTTATTTTTTTTTGGAGACTGTATAAAATTTGGCTGATTTGCTGTGGTTTATTACGGCCCCTGGTGTTGTATGTGTAAAAAGTCAAATTAACCATCTCATAACTAATTTATGGTCTTGTTAGAGAATACAGATGTTTCTGTTCGGTGTAGAAAGACGGGAAACTAGGAAACTTCTACCGTTTTTTTTTTTTTGCCTTCCTCTGAATCAACAAGGGAGGGGGTGCAGGAAACAGACTGAACTGGATAGACATTTGTCTTTTTTTTCAGCCTAGCATACTATGTTAAAAGAAGAGGGGTTGGATGTATCAAAAGGGAAAACAATAAATAATAGGTTATAAACTAAGCTATTCATTTTGTGTTGATTTCAATGAGAGCCATGCCTGCAGTTACAAGCACCAGTCACTACATAGAGGTCGGCGCGGAGACTTCCGTTGCTTCAGCTTCGACCTCTATGTAGACGCCTGCTCAGCTGATCGGTTGGGGTTCCAAGTGACGGACCCCAGCCGATCAACTATTGATGACCTATCCTATGGGTAGGTCATCAATAGTATTCTCCCTGGAAAATCCCTTTAAGGCCTTAGTCAGACGGGCGTTTTTTCGCGCGATTTGCAGATCGCATGACGGATGCGCATCCGCAAATCGCGTGACCGGTGCGCGCAAGTCGCCCGCAAATTGCCCAAAAATCTGCTCCTAGCCGCGTTTCATTAGAAACGGGCCGGAGCTGTCCAGCGCATTGCATTCAATGGAGACGGCAATAGAGCCGCCTCCATTTAAAGCAATGCGCTGCGGGCGAGCCCGGGATGAATTGTCGGTAAGGGCTTAAATATATAAGCCCTTCCCTGCAATTCATCCTAAAATGTGTTAAAATAAAAAAAAAATTGTATACTCACCTTCTCCCGGCAGCCGGAGCTCCGCGCGGCCGTCCTGCACTGGGTGTGAAGGGGGTGTGAGTCAGACCTGCCCCCTGATTGGCTCAGCGCTGAGCCAATCAGAGGCATGCCTCACTCACACCCATTCATGAATTCATGAATGGATGTGAGTCAGACCTGCCCCTGATTGGCTCAGCGCTGAGAGGCAGCAGTCACTCACCCATTCATGAATTCATGAATGGGTGTGTGAGTGAAACCGGCCTCTGATTGGTCAGGGCTGTGACCAATCAGAGGCAGATCATTCAGCAGGCGGGGATTTTAAAGCCCCGCCGGCTGAATAGTGCCGAGAAGCAGTTCAGGAGAACTGACAGCAGCAGCGGCTGGACTCCGGCTGCAGCGGAAAGGTGAGTATACAATTTTTTTTTATTTTAACACATTTTAGGATGAATTGCAGGGAAGGGCTTATATATTTAACCCCTTCCCGACAATTCACCCCGCGCACGCCGGCAGCCCATTGCTTTCAATGGAGCGGCTGTATTGCCGCTCCATTGAATTCAATGGGCAAACATCGTTCTTCTCTGCCACAGCTGTTACAGCTGTGGCAGAGAAGAATGATTTGTCTTCTATATGTTCTCAATGGGGTCGGCGCTGCTGCCGCCGGCCCCATTGAGCGCATATACAGAAGAGAACAGGAATCGCAGATCGCAGATAGGTGCGATCTGCGATTTTTTGTTCTATAATTTATCGGACGAGCGCATAAAAAGCGCTCATGTGTCCGATACCATTGCAAAGCAATGGTTTTATAAAATCGCCGGACGCATGCGCATGCGCAAATCGCGGCTAAAAGCGCCCATCTGACTAAGGCCTAAGATGTGTTTTGTGGGAAAAATGTGTGTTTTGTTTGCACTGGATTTTTAAATTAAACTTTATTGAACTTTTTTTTACAATACTTTTTTGTCTTTCCAGGGCACTTGAACATTCAATCATTTAAATACTATCATAGTACATGGCATTACTAATATAATTCTATCTACTAGCCTTTGACTGCAGCCTATTAGACCCTACTGGATTCTAGCAAAGCATGAGAAAAAAGTACACAAAAAACCTAACTGTGACCTCTAGAGAAAAATAAAAAAGCATATATTCCTTAGACAAGTATACAGGGCCTTCCAGGGAAAAAACTGATTAGATTCAGGGATCAAAGTCTTTCAGGCTTAAGATCCCATGTGATAATGTCCACTAATGAGACATGATAGAGGGCTACTATAGGACCACAAGATGCATACAGGGGGGCATAGATTGATTCTGGCAGGGACCTCTATGTGGTTTTGGTTCCATAGTTCTTTTGGAGTTGGTTCAGGGATGGAATGTGGTGTCGACCAATCAGGAAGAAATCCATAGGCAGTTCAAAGGGCCCTAAAAAATTCTGAAGGTCTGCCAGTGTTTTGAAGAATGTAGACTTACCTTTCTTTTTGGCGATGAGATTGAAGGAGTAACCCCAGCGATAAAGTTTCTTTTTTCTGTAATAAAGCTTAGTGGTTTCAATGCCTGTTTGGCCTGCTACTTATGTCTGTCACTCCCTTGCTATTCTCTGCAGACATGGGCATTGCTCTGCTCGTTCTGTATGAATACACTTTGTTTCTATTTTCTTCCAGCAATGCACTAGTTAACCCTGCTCAGGTGCTTTTAGCTCAGTTGCTGATTAAGTGGCAATCACCTTCCTATTTAAGGTAGCTGAGCACACTCTATCCTTGCCTCAGAATTGTTGTGTGTTGGGTGTATGTTTGTCTTTCATACTCTGCATTTCTAAGTCGCCTGTTTCAGATCTCTATTGTCTGCTTTATCCTCTACCCTTTCCTGTATCCGTTTATTTTGCAGGTCCATTGCTTTATGCTTTTTAGCTTTTTAGTGTCTCTGTCTATTTCTGCCCAGTCTGTGCACCATTTCCATCTCCTTAGTAAGTCAGTCCTGTTCTGTGTTCTGTGTGTCCTGTGATCACTTCATCGTCCCTGTGTCCTGTCAGGAATAGTTAGCCCCGAGGTTCCAGCGCAGTGTCGTTCTTATCAGGGTGATCGCCCTGCTTGTAGGCAGGGGCCTTCCCATCTTCCAGCTTACCTTAGGGTTCATTCACTGGGGTCAGCTGCTAGCCATACCAGGTCTGGTCTAAAAGCCAGGTCTGGGAGGTTAGCAAGTGGGTCCACATTCAAAATCCCTAAGAATGCCCTTCTAAGCTGCAGGGTATCCTTGAGGACACATTCCTTTATTTATCTAGCGCTCCTAAGTATTGCTTTTTTATCTTTAAAGAAATTAATCCAGCAGACCATGTGTCTAGGGCAGGAGGGGTCCAAAGATTTAGGACCCAGAATTCTATCGATCTCAAGATAATAGAAGAGTCAGCCAGCCTTTGAAGAATTTTACTGAAAAACTGTTTGGCCCAACTAGGTCAAAATATTAAGAATTGGATCTGAGTGCTCTTGGATAACTACTTTTTGGGTTTCAAGTAAGCCGTAAGATTGATCATGTAATCCTTCTGGTTTACCCATTCTGTGATTTATTTACTGTATTTCTTTCTGCAGTGCCTCAATGTCTTTTTATGTGAATTTTCAAGTCTGTAAAGAGGTTTTCTAATTTCTGCTGGATAGGGATGACTTTAATAAGAGCATTCAAGACCTAATCACTATTCACCATCTTGGAAAGAAAGGAGTAGTGCATGTTTCCCTCCCTCCTTTGTTCTGCTGAGGTGGTGAGAAAGAACATGATGAGGAGGACCTACTTTGTGTCTGGGTGTCACCCCTGTTTTCTGAGAGCAGTGGCTACACTATGCATGCAATCTGTTGTTGAGGAGCTAAAACTACAGCATATTTTTAGCATTTTCAAGTGGATCCTTATCATCTCTACCATGGGAAGATATTATGAAATTGCTATCCTATTAGTCTCTGAGGCGCTGGGCTGCCACTGCATTGAATGTGAATATTTAACCTTATAGGGTTATGACATCTTTTTGCCGCAGTTTGTTGACTTTGTTACAAAATAGAAGAGTAATGTAAAAATATATTTACATTTAAAATGCAGAACGTGTTACACATTAAATCTAAACTTTAAAATGCAGAACAAAAAAATCTAAAAGTTTATTAAAAAAGAAAACGAAGGACAACACCACCATTCCAATCCAGCTCTGTATCTGTATTGTCATAGCACCTTTCTTTTAAAGTAGAACCTACTTTGAAAGTTTTATTTTTATGCAATTGAAATTTTAAAAAATCATAAAGATACCTTTTTGTGCTTTATTTATTTTTCCTTCACACAGTAGTAATAAAACATGCTACAAATTTAAAACCCTGGTTCTCACCCAAAAAATGTAAAAATATGCAAAACCTATTAATAGCAGGAAATACCCTACTCCTGGAATGTTTTAGGATGCAACGTTTTATATCTTTATTGCAAAGTTTCACAAGTTAAAGCTGTTTTTTTTTAAATAACTTTTGGAACTTTTTTAACAAAGTTATAATCAATAATGAAATATTGCAGTTGTCATGTTGGCCACTAGATGTCAGTACTACATGCATATGTTCCTGACTCGTCAGCCCAGACCACTGTTTTAATATCTTGTGAAGTACCTTTATGGTCTAGTTACAGTGAACCTCTAGAAAAAAGGAAAACAATGCAAAAGAAAAATTATAAACTTTCTTTAAAAAATAGTGACCCTTGTGCCGAAACCCGGGATCGAACCAGGGACCTTTAGATCTTCAGTCTAACGCTCTCCCAACTGAGCTATTTCGGCTGGTGGAAGGGCCACCTGATGGTAAATTGTAACATTACAATACCCCCCCACCATATAGGTGATATTTGCCATATAATAACCTCTATTTGTATAGCATCAACATGTTCTGCAGCACTGTCCAAATCAGAGGACTTGTGAATAGCTAAAATCAGACATTACATACAGTAATAGATTTGTATAGAATTTGAACAATAGGAGTGAGGGTCCTGTTTGCAAAAGCTTAAAATCTATGAGGAAATGGGGTGACATAAGGTAAAAATGCTAGTTCTGTACAATAGTTCACCCATCTGTTTCTAAATAGGGTAATATGCATTAAACTGCATGCACTGGCTCTTTCCTGCGGCCCGTTTCCAGCTGAGGCCGCTTTCGTAAACTCTCTTCGCCGTGCTGTTTGCCAGGAACAAGCCGCCAACATGGTGAAACCCCGGTTCAAGGGACGGAGCACCATCAACCCGTCCACCGCCAGCTCTAACCCAGATCGTGTGAAGGGTGCTGGAGGCCACAATATGAGGGACCGGGCAACTATCAAGCGTCTCAATATGTACCGCCAGAAAGAGCGGCGGAACAACCGTGGACAAGTGATTAAGACCTTGCAGTATCAGTCATCTGTCACATCTGGCACTGTGGCTAGAGTAGAGCCTAATATCAAGTGGTTTGGAAATACCCGTGTCATAAAGCAATCATCCCTGCAAAGGTTTCAAGATGAAATGGGGGCTGTAATGAAAGACCCTTATAAAGTGGTGATGAGGCAGAGCAAACTTCCCATGTCTCTTCTGTATGATCGCAAAAAACCTCACAATTCAAAGGTGCACATTCTGGACACTGAAACATTTGAAACAACTTTTGGCCCAAAGTCTCAGAGGAAAAGACCGAACCTTACCGCCGGTGATATGCATGAACTGCTTCAAAAAGCTGAGGCGTCAGCAGACAGCTACGACCAAGACAAAGATAGGGATTTGGTAACAGAAGATACAGGAGTCAGAGAGGAGGCTCGGGAAGAAATCTATAAGAAAGGCCAGTCTAAAAGAATCTGGGGTGAATTATACAAGGTAATCGATTCTTCTGATGTGGTAATACAAGTTCTGGATGCCAGAGATCCCGTGGGAACCCGTTCTCCGCACATTGAGGCATACCTTAAAAAGGAGAAACCTTGGAAGCATCTTCTGTTTGTTCTTAATAAGTGTGACCTGGTTCCTACTTGGGCAACGAAACGCTGGGTAGCTCGCTTATCTGAAGAATACCCAACTTTGGCCTTTCATTCCAGCCTCACCAATCCGTTTGGTAAAGGAGCATTTATCCAACTTCTTAGGCAGTTCGGCAAGCTGCACACGGACAAAAAGCAAATTAGTGTGGGATTTATCGGCTATCCAAATGTGGGCAAGAGCTCTGTGATTAATACATTGCGTTCCAAGAAAGTCTGTAATGTTGCTCCAATAGCTGGTGAAACAAAGGTTTGGCAGTATATCACACTTATGCGGCGAATATTCCTCATAGATTGCCCTGGCGTAGTTTATCCATCTGGAGATTCTGAAACAGACATAGTTCTGAAAGGAGTGGTGCAAGTAGAAAAGATTAAAGCCCCCGAAGATCACATTGCTGCTGTACTTGAGAGGGCAAAACCAGAGTACATCCGCAAGACCTATAAGATAGATTCCTGGGAAAATGCTGAAGATTTCTTGGAGAAACTTGCTTATAAATCAGGAAAGTTGTTAAAGCCTCAGCAAACCTTAGCAACGACTGCTGGAACCAGTGTGAATGAGGAAGAACCTAGCGATGAATATACAAGCACCGATGCCCAGGAAGCTGCTAATGTGGAAAAGGAGGAGATTAAAGAAATTCTATCAAATGTCCGGCAAAACTTTGGAAAGATTAATGTTGCTCCGGAGTTTTCCCAGGAAGACTTGGTGCCTGTAGAAATAGATGGAATGTCAGACATTTCAGAATTGGATTCCCAGGCAGAAGACCCTTTGTCAGAAGCAGAGGAAGAAGAGCAAAGTGCAAACATGCATGAAGTGGAAAAGGCTGACAAGCCGAGTGCAGATCCCACAAATGCTGCAAAGCATAGTTCAAAAGAGTTGCTGCACGATTTGGATGATAGAATAGCAAAGTGCAAGAAATTTTTGGATAAAGCAAAAGCCAAGCGATTCTCTGCCTTGAGAATCCCTAAAGACCTAAGTGAACACATCTTTGCAAAACCAAAGCCACAAAGAGAAGAAGCGGAGGAACAGCACAGAGAAGTGAGAACAAAACCATTAAAGAAAAGGAAGCGTCTTGATGGTGATGATGAAGATGAAATTGAAGAGTCTCCAAAAAAGCTGTCATCTAGAGAAAGGAGGAGGATTGAAAGGCAGCAGCAATCAAAGAAAGTGGGTGTGCGGTACTACGATACACACAATGTCAAAAACAAGAACCGCGACAAAAAGAAAGTAAACCCTCAAAACAAAAATGTCAGATCAAAACAGAAATATTGATGATTATTTGTCATTAAAGGTCTGATTATTTTTTCCAAAAAAAAAAAAAAAAAAAAAAAAAAACTGCATGCACTGGTCACCAGCCAGTAAGGGAACCATCGACATACAATGTTAATTGGTTCTGTGACTTGATTTATCTGTATTAGGTTGTATTTACATGAACAATTTTCACGCATGATTTCTATGCGTTACATGATGCACATAAATCACAAGTCAAAATAACCCATTATATTCAATGGGTGTGTTTACATGGGACGATGCTGCAAAATAGAAAGATCACAGTGCGTCCTATTTTTGGTCGATATCATCTAATATTTTCATGGTATGCGATGTGAATGCGATTTCTCCTATTTATTACTACTCAACCAACACAGATTTTCCACGTGCATGAAATTCACAGGCGCAACAATACAATGCATTGTAATTGCAGGGAAGATTGTAGGTTTACAAGCACAATATTGGTCCAAGTTTCTCGTATGATGCGTAAATATAGCCATAGTTATCTGTCTAATTTCCTTTAGGCTAATTTCACATGAGTGAGTGTGATATCTGGCTGTGGAACATGATGACCCCACGGATGTGAGGTATATTTGTGTCAAAAACACCTCCCAACACTTTAGGGAAGTAGTGATCGGCAAGTGTCTACCATTGTTTTCAACGGGAAACATCGCATCACACTTTGGTGCACATCGTACACCGTGCAATGTTTTTGCTGGCCTCATTGAAAACAATGGGCGAGATGTTCTGAAGGAACTCTGTTTTCACCCATCCAAGATAGCTATAGCAATTTTGTAACTACTTAATGCACACTGTGCACTGCTGGCTAGTGCTCATGTGAACCGCTCTAGGCCAATCAGAGAACAGATATAGTGCGACCGTAGTCTAACACTATTAGTTGACTGTTGAGATTAAATAGTTTGAAGATTGAGTGGGCCATCTGGAATGGCCGAAAACAGGACCCAAAACTGTCAGGACAGCAGAAAACAACTGCAGGTAACATACCCCCTTTTCCTCCAGTCATGGGACAGAATTCTGTCTAAAAACTGATAAATTACTCTTTTTTGGCTCATAATTAAAGATGAGCGAACGTACTCATCCGAGCTTGATATTCGTGCGAATATTAGGGTGTTCGGGATGCTCGTTACTCTTAACGAGCACCACGTGGTGTTCTGGTTACTTTCAGTTTCCTCTCTGAGACGTTAGCGCGCTTTTCTGGCCAATTGAAAGACAGGGAAGGCATTACAACTTCCCCCTGTGACGTTCAAGCCCTATACCACCCCCCTGCAGTGAGTGGCTGGGGAGATCAGGTGTCACCCGAGTATAAAAATCGGCCCCTCCCGCGGCTCGCCACACATGCCTTGTGAGTTAGCTGAGGGAAAGTACTATCGTGCTGGTGCTGCTGTAGGGAAAGAATTGGTAGTTAGTGTAGGCTTCAAGAACCCCAAAGGTCCTTCTTAGGGCCACATCTACCTGTGTGCAGGCTGCTGCTAGCAGTGTCTTTTTTTTTTTTTTCCTCAAAATCGGCAGTGCAGAGCATTGCACCCGGCATTAGGGACAGAAGTGGTGCATAGGCAGGGAGAGTGTTAGGAGTGAGTGTAGCCTTCAAGAACCTCAACGGTCCTTTCTAGGGCCAAATTTAAGCGTGTGCAGTACTGTGCTGGCTGCTGTTAGCAGTGTTGCATATTTTTTTTCTTCTAAAAATCGTCTGTGCAGAGCATTGCACCCTCCATTGATACTACAGGGACAGAATTGTGTAGGCAGGGCCACAACACAGTTATTGTTCATTGAATATACGCAGTGGGTCCTTCCCTTTGCAAAAAAGGAAAAGAAATTATATTTGGCCTGCCTGTGTCAGTCCTAAGGTCTCCGTGTACGTGTGTGCTGCGTGGACAACGTACAAAAATCAGACGCAACCAGCTACGGTTTACTGCAGGCTTGCGCCATTGTCTTTCCTGACTGGCAAATACCTGCTCTGCTAGAGTTAATAACTCTGCTACACTAAAGTTGTTTGTCACTTTTTCAGGGCCACACTACAGTTCTAAAAGTTATTGTTCATTGAATATACGCAGTGGGTCCTTCCCTTTGCAAAAAAGGAAAAGAAATTATATTTGGCCTGCCTGTTTCAGTCCTAAGGTCTCCGTGTACGTGTGTGCTGCGTGGACAACGTACAAAAATCAGACGCAACCAGCTACGGTTTACTGCAGGCTTGCGCCATTGTCTTTCCTGACTGGCAAATACCTGCTCTGCTAGAGTTAATAACTCTGCTACACTAAAGTTGTGTGTCACTTTTTCAGGGCCACACTACAGTTCTAAAAGTTATTGTTCATTGAATATACGCAGTGGGTCCTTCCCTTTGCAAAAAAGGAAAAGAAATTATATTTGGCCTGCCTGTGTCAGTCCTAAGGTCTCCGTGTACGTGTGTGCTGCGTGGACAACGTACAAAAATCAGACGCAACCAGCTACGGTTTACTGCAGGCTTGCGCCATTGTCTTTCCTGACTGGCAAATACCTGCTCTGCTAGAGTTAATAACTCTGCTACACTAAAGTTGTGTGTCACTTTTTCAGGGCCGCACTACAGTTCTAAAAGTTATTGTTCATTGAATATACGCAGTGGGTCCTTCCCTTTGCAAAAAAGCGAAAACATTATATTTGGCCTGCAGGCTTGCGCCAATTTATTTCCTGCCTGGGAAATCAAATCACTGGTAATACAGCATGCTGAGGGGTAGGGGTAAGCCTAGAGGACGTGGACGTGGCCGAGGACGCGTAGGCCCAAGTGAGGGTGTGGGCACAGGCCGAGCTCCTGATCCAGGTGTGTCGCAGCCGACTGCTGCGCGATTAGGAGAGAGGCACGTTTCTGGCGTCCCCACATTCATCGCCCAATTAATGGGTCCACGCGGGAGACGTTTATTAGAAAATGAGCAGTGTGAGCAGGTCCTGTCCTGGATGGCAGAAAGTGCTTCGAGCAACCTATCGTCCAGCCACAGTTCTGCGCCGTCCACTGCTGCAAATCCGAATCCTCTGTCTGCTGCTCCTCCTTCCTCCCAGCCTCCTCACTCCACTACAATGACACATGCTCAGGAGCGGGAACACTCCCAGGAACTGTTCTCGGGCCCCTGCTCAGATTGGGCAGCAGTGGTTCCTCTCCCACCAGAGGAGTTTATCGTCACTGATGCCCAACCATTCGAAAGTTCCCGGGGTCCGGGGGAAGAGGCTGGGGACTTCCGCCTTCTGTCTCAAGAAGTTTCTGTGGGTGAGGAGGACGATGACGATGAGACACAGTTGTCTTGCAGTGAGGTAGTAGTAAGGGCAGTAAGTCCAAGGGAGCAGCGCACAGAGGATTCGGAGGAAGAGCAGCAGGACGATGAGGTGACTTACCCCACCTGGTGTGCAACGCCTACTCAGGACAGGTCTTCAGAGGGGGAGGCAAGGGTATCAGCAGGGCAGGTTGCAAGAAGCAGTGCGGTGGCCAGGGGTAGAGGCAGGGCCAGACCGAATAATCCACCAAGTGTTTCCCAAAGCACACCCTCGCGCCATGCCACCCTGCAGAGGCCGAGGTGCTCTAAGGTCTGGCAGTTTTTCACAGAGACGCCTGACGACCGACGAACAGTGGTGTGCAACCTTTGTCGCGCCAAGATCAGCCGGGGAGCCACCACCAACAGCCTCACCACCACCAGCATGCGCAGACATATGATGGCCAAGCACCCCACAAGGTGGGACGAAGGCCGTTCACCGCCTCCGGTTTGCACCGCTGCCTCTCCCCCTGTGCCCCAACCTGCCACTGAGATCCAACCTCCCTCTCAGGACACAGGCACAACCGTCTCATGGCCTGCACCCACACCCTCACCTCCGCTGTCCTCGGCCCCATCCAGCAATGTCTCGCACCGCACAGTCCAGCCGTCGCTAGCGCAAGTGTTGGAGCGCAAGCGCAAGTACGCCGCCACGCACCCGCACGCTCAATCGTTAACTGTCCACATAGCCAAATTTATCAGCCTTGAGATGCTGCCGTATAGGGTTGTGGAAACGGAGTCCTTCAAAGCTATGATGGCGGCGGCGGCCCCGCGCTACTCAGTTCCCAGTCGCCACTACTTTTCCCGATGTGCCGTCCCAGCCCTGCACGACCATGTCTCCCGCAACATTGTACGCGCCCTCACCAATGCGGTTAGTGGCAAGGTCCACTTAACTACGGACACGTGGACAAGCACAGGCGGGCAGGGCCACTACATCTCCCTGACGGCACATTGGGTGAATTTAGTGGAGGCTGGGACAGAGTCAGAGCCTGGGACCGCTCACGTCCTACCCACCCCCAGAATTGCGGGCCCCAGCTCGGTGCTGGTATGTTCGGCGGTGTATGCTTCCTCCACTAAAGCACCCTCCTCCTCCTCCTCCTCCTCCTCCTCCTCAACCTCTGTCTCGCAATCTAGATGTGTCAGCAGCAGCAGGACGTCGCCAGCAGTCGGTGTCGCGCGGCGTGGCAGCACAGCGGTGGGCAAGCGTCAGCAGGCCGTGCTGAAACTACTCAGCTTAGGAGATAGGAGGCACACGGCCCACGAACTGCTGCAGGGTCTGACAGAGCAGACCGACCGTTGGCTTGCGCCGCTGAGCCTCCAACCGGGCATGGTCGTGTGTGACAACGGCCGTAACCTGGTGGCGGCTCTGCAGCTCGGCAGCATCACGCACGTGCCATGCCTGGCCCACGTCTTTAATTTGGTGGTTCAGCGCTTTCTGAAAAGCTACCCACGCTTGTCAGACCTGCTCGGAAAGGTGCGCCGGCTCTGCGCACATTTCCGCAAGTCCCACACGGACGCTGCCACCCTGCGCACCCTGCAACATCGCTTTAATCTGCCAGTGCACCGACTGCTGTGCGACGTGCCCACACGGTGGAACTCTACGCTCCACATGTTGGCTAGGCTCTATGAGCAGCGTAGAGCTATAGTGGAATACCAACTCCAACATGGGCGGCGCAGTGGGAGTCAGCCTCCTCAATTATTTTCAGAAGAGTGGGCCTGGTTGGCAGACATCTGCCAGGTCCTTCGAAACTTTGATCAGTCTACCCGGGTGGTGAGCGGCGATGCTGCAATCATTAGCGTCACCATTCCTCTGCTATGCATCTTGAGAAGTTCCCTGCAAACCATAAAGGCAGCCGCTTTGCGCTCGGAAACAGAGCCGGGGGAAGACAGTATGTCGCTGGATAGTCAGAGCACCCTCCTGTCTATATCTCAGTGCGTTCAGGAGGAGGAGGAGGAGGAGGATGAGGAGGATGAGGAGGAGGGGGAAGAGACAGCTTGGCCCACTGCTGACGGTACCCATGCTGCTTGCCTGTCATCATTTCAGCGTGTATGTCCTGAGGAGGAGGAGGAGGAGGAGGATCCTGAAAGTGATCTTCCTAGTGCGGACAGCCATGTGTTGCGTACAGGTACCCTGGCACACATGGCTGACTTCATGTTAGGATGCCTTTCTCGTGACCCTCGCATTCAACGCATTCTGGCCACTATGGATTACTGGGTGTACACACTGCTCGACCCACGCTATAAGGAGAACCTTCCCAGTCTCATTCCCGAAGAGGAAAGGGGTTCGAGAGTGTTGCTATACCACAGGACCCTGGCGGACAAGCTGCTGGTAAAATTCCCATCCGACAGCGCTAGTGGCAGAAGGCGCAGTTCCGAGGGCCAGGTAGCAGGGGAGGTGCGGAGATCGAGCAGCATGTACAGCCCAGACAGTGCAACAGTCTTTAAGGGCCTGGCCAGCTTTCTGGCTCCCCAGCAAGACTGTGTCACCGCTCCCCAGTCAAGGCTGAGTCGGCGGGAGCACTGTAAAAGGATGGTGAGGGAGTACGTAGCCGATCTCACGACCATCCTCGGTGACGCCTCTGCCCCCTACAACTACTGGGTGCCGAAGCTGGACATGTGGCCTGAACTAGCGCTGTATGCCCTGGAGGTGCTTGCTTGTCCTGCGGCTAGCGTCTTGTCGGAGAGGGTGTTTAGTGCGGCTGGGGGAATCATCACAGATAAGCGTACCCGCCTGTCAACCGACAGTGCCGACAGGCTAACACTCATCAAGATGAACAAAGCCTGGATTTCCCCAGACTTCTCTTCTCCACCAGCGGACAGCAGCGATACGTAAGCAATACGTAGGCTGCACCCGCGGATGGAAGCTACGTTCTCTCTCACCATCCAAAACGGGGACATTTCTGCTTCATCAATCTGTGTCTAATATTCCTCCTCCTCCTCCTCCTGCTCCTCCTCCTGAAACCTCACGTAATCACGCTGAACGGGCAATTTTTCTTAGGGCCACAAGGCTCACTCATCTAATTTTTCGAAACAATTTTTATATGTTTCAATGCTCTTAAAAGCGTTGACACTTTAACTTGAACCAATTTTTCGTTAAACTGGGCTGCCTCCAGGCCTAGTTACCACTTAAGCCACATTAAACCAAAGCGATTAATGGGTTTCACCTGACATCTTGGTTGGGCATGGCCAATTTTTACTGAGGTACATTAGTACGGTTGGTACACCAATTTTTTGGGGCCCTCACCTACAGTGTAATCATAGCAATTTGTATGTTCTTCGCCTGCACTCATGGTACAGAAGTGTGTGTGGGGTTGGCCTACACTTTAGCTACATAAATGTAACTTGGGCCTTGGCTATACTAAGGCTACTGAAATGGAACTAAGACTGCGCTCCCACTATACTGCTGCTTCAGAATTGTTACTGGGGCCTGTCTTGAGTGCTACTATTGCTGACATGGAACGAAGACTGCGCTCCCGCTATACTGCTGCTTCGGAATTGTTACTGGGGCCTGTCTTGAGTGCTACTATTGCTGACATGGAACGAAGACTGCGCTCCCGCTATACTGCTGCTTCGGAATTGTTACTGGGGCCTGTCTTGAGTGCTACTATTGCTGACATGGAACGAAGACTGCGCTCCCGCTATACTGCTGCTTCGGAATTGTTACTGGGGCCTGTCTTGAGTGCTACTATTGCTGACATGGAACGAAGACTGCGCTCCTCCTATAATGCTGCTAGTGATATGTTAGTGGGGCCTGTCCTAATGCTACGGCTGAAATGTTACGAATTCTGGGCTCTGCCTATACCGCTGCTAATGGTTTGTCTCTGGGGTGTGGAAACAGAGGCTTCCCAAAGACATGATGGCGGCGAGGCCATTTCCCACCAACGCGGTTACTGTTAAGGTGCATATAACCACGGACACGTGGAGAGGACACGTAGTGCCTCAAAAACATCCCCCTCCTCCTCCAACAGGGAAAACATTCTTGCCAAATGCCTTTGCATTGGTTCGTCTGGTGGCAGTCCAAGAATTTCACCTTTACCGACACTACAAGAGAGCCCCCCCACCATCCCCCCGCCACGGCCCACTTAATCCTGGCCACATTCCGAAAACCAACAAAATAAAACCGCGCTACTAGGTCCGCAGTCACCACCACATTACCACCAACGCGGTTACTGTTAAGGTGCATATAACCACGGACACGTGGAGAGGACACGTAGTGCCTCAAAAACATCCCCCTCCTCCTCTAACAGGGAAAACATTCTTGGCAAATGCCTTTGCATTGGTTCGTCTGGTGGCAGTCCAAGAATTTCACCTTTACCGACACTACAAGAGAGCCCCCCCACCATCCCCCCACCACGGCCCACTTAATCCTGGCCACATTCCGAAAACCAACAAAATAAAACCGCGCTACTAGGTCCGCAGTCACCACCACATTACCACCAACGCGGTTACTGTTAAGGTACATATTACCAGTCTGATTGGGGCATGCAGAGACACCTTGACAGAATGAATAGTGTGTGGCACATAGGTTCCCCATTGCTATGCCCACGTGTGCAGCTCCTGATGGCGGTGGCACAGGATTATATTTCTCATTGCTTCTGTACAGCATTGTGGGCTATCGCCCCACCACTTTTAAAGAGGGTCGCTGCCTAGCCGTGCCAACCCCTCTGCAGTGTGTGCCTGCGGTTCCTCCTCATGGCAGATGCACTTCTAAATAGACATGAGGGTGGTGTGGCATGAGGGCAGCTGAAGACTGCGCAGGGACACTTTGGTGTGCGCTGTGGGGGGGAGGGGGGGGCGGTTGGTCAGCATGTAACCCAGGAGAAGTGGCAGTGGAGTGTCATGCAGGCAGTGATTGTGCTTTGTTGGAGGTAGTGTGGTGCTTAGCTAAGGTATGCATTGCTAATGAGGGCTTTTCAGAAGTAAAAGTTGTTGGGAGGGGGGGGGGGGGCACTCTTGCCGCTATTGTGGCTTAATAGTGGGACCTGTGAACTTGAGATGCAGCCCAACACGTAGCCCCTCGCCTGCCCTATCCGTTGCTGTGTCGTTCCCATCACTTTCTTGAATTGCCCAGATTTTCACACATGAAAACCTTAGTGAGCATCGGCGAAATACAAAAATGCTCGGGTCGCCCATTGACTTCAATGGGGTTCGTTATTCGAAACGAACCCTCGAGCATCGCGAAAAGTTCGTTCCGAGTAACGAGCACCCGAGCATTTTGGTGCTCGCTCATCTCTACTCATAATGTTATTGTTATTTTTTAAATGCAAATTAATCGTACCATGTCTCTGCTTTTTTGTGTATTTATTTTGTTTCTTCAGAAATATTGTAACCTGATGTAGAGGCCTAAGTAGCCTTGAAAGCTTGCTGTAACATCATTTCTTTTTGTTAGCGATTTAAATGTATCATCTACAAGATTATTTTGTTTCTTTTAATAAGGGCAATAACCTTTTGTTCCGCTGGCTAACAAGATACCAAACTGCTTTTTACCAGGAAAGACCATTGTATGTCGAAAATACTGTATCATGAGACCATTGTATCTTAAGGAATCACTGTATTTGTGTACGGACAAATATGAAGTGAAAGGAGTGTGGAAGATACTTCTACTTGATGGGATCAGATTTTCAGAGAGAATGTAGAAGAGGGATAGAAAAAGAAGAGTTAGATTATGAAATGTGATAGCCCTACATGTGTTTTTAGGGCTTGTATTAATTAATTAAAGGGGTTGTCTCGCGAAAGCAAGTGGGGTTAAGCACTTCTGTATGGCCATATTAATGCACTTTGTAATATACATCGTGCATTAAATATGAGCCATACAGAAGTTATTCACTTACCTTCCCTGCGCTGGCGTCCCCGTCTCCATGGCTCCGTCTAACTTCAGCGTCTAATCGCCTGATTAGACGCGCTTGCGCAGAAGGGTCTTCTGCCTTCGGGTCTGTCCGGCAGCAGCCACGTTCTGGCTCCGCCCCTTCTACGCGTCATTGCGTAGCTCCGCCCCGTTACGTGTGCCGATTCCAGCCTCCTGATTGGCTGCACCATCATAACCCCCAGACAGCATGCCCGCTGCCTTGGGGTCACACTGGACTCTGACCTCTCCATTACCACTATATCCAATCTCTGGCCCAAACATGCCACATGGACCTCAGAAATATTGCTAAAATATGTCCGTTCCTCACCACAGACACGCCAAAGACACTCGTGGCCGCCCTCATCCACTCCCGGCTTGACTACTGCAACTCGCTACTCATCGGCCTCCCCTGCACTAGATTTGCTCCACTCCAATCCATACTAAATGCGGCAGCTAGGCTCATTTTTCTATCCAGCCGTTACTCAGACGCCTCTGCACTATGCCAGTCACTGCATTGGCTGCCCTTCCATTGCAAAACTAAAATTTAAACCTCTCTACCTCACCCACAAAGCTATGCATGGTGCCGCGCCAGCATACATTGCCTCTCTCCTGTCAGTACACCACCCAGCCCGCTCACTCCGATCCGCTAACACACTAAACACCCCTGTAATACGAACCTCACATGCTCGCCTCCAGGACTTCACCAGAGCAGCACCCATCCTCTGGAATGCTCTACCCCAAGGCATCCGGACAATTCCCAATGCACAAAATTTCAGACGTGCCTTAAAAACGCACCTCTTCAGGAGAGCATACCAAATCTCCTGACCTCCCTAGGGCGCCCCACCCTGTTTAACTTCTAATAACTGATTTCCACATGAAATCTCCGATTGCCTGTGTTCCCCATGTCTTTCTCCCCTCTTCCCCCCTTGCACCTCCTGTACCACCCCCAACGCATTTGTTTCAAACCGAATGTACCTCACATTGTAATTTTTGTATTGTTTTGCATTTATCCATGCCTGAAAGCGCTGCGGAATAAGTTGGCGCTATACAAATAAAGATTATTATTATCACACTACCCCCGCTGCTTATAACACTATGTTGCTGCTCGGATTTTTGCAGTCAGGGAAAGGTGCCTACATACTAGCAAGTCAGTGCTTTCTTCAGAGGAGTGCAGTAGCCAGAGACAAAAGCATGTTAATACCAGCTAGGTGGGTTGAACACCTTGAGTGTGGTATTGTGTGTCCCTGGGAGATAATGAAAGGCTTTAAGGATAGCAGCTGCAAACAAAAGCTGTGTAGAGGCAGACACTATCTTTTATGTCCTCAGTATAGCAGCTTTAAACAAGTAGCTGCTTAACGGGCACAGTCTATTTTGTAGATTTTTTTAATTTTATATGTCCTCTATGTCTTCACTATAGAAGCTGCAAATAAAAGCTATAAAAAAAGAAGCAGATACTACCTTCTAGGCTTTCAGTATAGCAGATGTGACCATAACTTGCACAATATACAGCCATATCCTCTGTTTTCAATATACTGGCTGCATTAAAGGCAGATATTATCCCCTGTGCCTTCAGTGTAGGAGCTGCAAATAAAAGCTACATAAGAGGCAGCTATTATTCTTTATGTCTGTACTACAGCACAAAAGCTGCACAAGAGGTAATAGGAAGTGTGCCTCTCTTATTATATCACTACATTAAAGGCGCTGGAGTATGCGATGCATCCCATAAGCAACAGGGTAGTGTGATTAATACTCTCTGCTTTATACTTGCTATGGCATATATATATATATATATATATATATATATATATATATATATATATATATATATATATATATATATATATATATATTATATATTAGTTTTCCCTGAACACCATTAAAACAGGACCTGGCAAGGCTGGCAATTGTGTCTTCCACAAAAAATCAGCACTGAAAAATAGCTGTGCAGGAAAGGGGTTAAGGGACAATTAAAACAACGAAAGGCTTTCCTGCCATAGAATATCGACTATAACTTTTTACATTTTCACTAACTTTATATTTATTTAGAAACTGGTAACGTTTGTGTATTTATAAATTTTTACATTATTCTATTTTATCCTCTAGGAGATTAAATGAATTGGTTTCCTAAGGCCTCCAGCACATGGGCAAGTCAGACCCCCCATGCATGATTCCTGCAGCGGAGTTTGACTTGGTGCCCGGCCGATGACCCCAGCTAACCTGTCCGGTGTCTTCTCCTCTGCTCCCAATGTGCCGGCCATCACATGCGCAGTACAGAGGATGGTGCACCGTCGCTATGGCGATAATGCGGCCTCCTCAGCAGTGAATGTGCCATCGGGAGCATCGTCTGGCACATGCGCAGTTAAGAGGACGTTGCGTCGTCATTATGGCGATCACACAGCTCCTACGGTCATTCTGCAATGATGATTGCAGAATGCCCGCAGGACGGAAGGCGTCCATTGACTGCAATGGAAGCCAGCTATGCGTAGTCCGCACAAAAATCGCAGCATGCTGTGATCTCTTCCCTGCGAGCCGAAAATCGCAAACGATCACACCTGTGGCCAGGAAATCGCGTTTTCTCATAATATGCCATGGGCTAGATTTGCTGCAGAATCCAGAAGCAGAATCCTGCAATGCAAATCCACCCATGTGCAGGACGCCTAACAGAACGCAATATACAGTAATATAGTATAATCTACGCTATACATATTTGCTGCTGAGTTTGTACCATAGGCATATAAGAATAATGCTTAAGCCGTAGTGGTATTTAAAAATTCATTTTGAAATTAACAAAAAATGTTGATTAATAGCTCAATAAGTCTGGTTTCGCACAGACGAGAATCCCGTGAGAGTTTTGTACGTTGTGAGACTCAGAAAACTCGCACGAATATGAGCGCTATACACATGAGTGATGCATTCCCTTACAGCGATGCTGCAAGGAAAAAATATTGTGGCATGTCCTATTTTTTCACGTTTCTCAGAACACATCGCCCATTGATTTCAATGGGACCTTAAATGCATTGCATGACTCTCACATGCGCGTGCGATACAAGTTTAACCCCTTAGTGACCAAGCCTGTCTGCGCCTTAATGACCAGGCCAAATTTTGCAAATCTGACACGTGTCACTTTAACATGGAAAAACACCAGAAAGGTTTTGCATATCCAAGCGATTCTGACATTGTTTTTTCGCCACAAGATGTACTTCATTTAGGCGGAAAAAAAAGACCGATAGAATTTGTGTTTATTTATTAAAAGCGCCAAAATTGGGAAAATTTTGAAAAAATCGTCATTTTTTCACATTTCCAACTGCAATATCTCAAATATGTGCAAACATAATATACAAATTTTTGCTAAGATATATATTTCCATCCGTTTACTTTATTTTGGGTGCACATTGGAAAAACTTTCGTTTTTTTTTAACCATTTAGGAGACGTACAAATGTAACATTACTTTTCAGCATTTTGAGGAACACTTTGTTTTCCTACACCAAGCCAAGATTGGAAAGGCTCATAGGAGTCAAAATGATAGATACCCGCACAAATGACCACATTTTAAAAACTACACCCCTTAATGTATTAACTGAGGGGTGTCATGAGTATTTTAACCCCACAGTTTTTTTTTAGGAGTCAATGCAATTTAGAGGAGAAAAACTAAAATTTCATATTTTTGCAAATATGTCATTTTAAAGACAGGACTTTTTTCTATAGTACACATGAAAATGAGGATTTGCACCCCTGAATGGATACCCCTGTCAAGCTGAAGGAAAAAAATTACGATTTTCATTTTTTTTGGTAATTGTGTCATTTCAAAAGCAGTTTTTTTTGTACAGCACATATATGAATGAAGACTTGCACCCCAAAATGGGTACCCCTGTTTGTCCTGTGCTCAGAAACATACCCATTGTGGCCCTAGTATTACGTCTGTAGGCACAATGGGGCCCAAAATTAAAGGAGCAACCGGTGGCTTTCGGAACAGAAATTTTGCTTGAAGGAGATTTAGTCCCCATTGCCCACTTGTAGAGCCATTGAGTGACCAAAACGATGGGGAACCCCCACAAATGATCCCATTTTGAAAAGTAGACCCCTTAACAAATTTATCTAGGGGTACGATGACTTTTTTGACTTCACAGTTTTTGAATGAATCTAAGCCAAGCAGAAGAAAAAAATTATGATTTTCATTTTGTTTGGCAATTGTGTCAATTTAAAAACAGGTTTTTTTGTACAGTGTACATAGAAATGAAGATGTTCACCCCAAAATGGATACCCCCGTTTGTCCTGTGTTCAGAAATATACCCATTGTGGCCCGAATCTACTTAAAGGAAACATGGCTAGGCCTAAAATGGAAGGAGTACCCGTTGGATTTCAGTGTACAACGGAATAAATTCCAGGCCCCATTGCCCACTTGTAGAGCCATTGAGCGGCCAAAACGATAGAGAACCCCCACAAATGACCCCATTTTGAAAACTAGACCCCTTAACAAATTCATCTAGGGGTGTAGTGCATATTTTGACCCCACAGTATTGTAATGAATCTAAGCAAAGCAGAAGGAAAAAATTACGATTTTCATTTTTTTGGCAATTTTGTCAATTTAAAAACTGTTTTTTTTTGTACAGTGTACATAGGAATGAAGACATTCACCCCAAAATGGATACCCCCGTTTGTCCCATGTTCAGAAACATACCCATTGTGGCCCCAATCTACTTACAGGACACATGGCAAGGCCTGTAATGGAAGGAATGCCCGCTGGATTTCAGGGCAGAACTGAATAAATTCCAGGCCCCATTGCCCACTTATACGGAAAAAAAATTGACTTCCTAAAAATAATCCCCCCCCCTCGCCATCCCCATTTTTTGGCATTCCCTAAATATTAGATAAAAGTAATAATATAAACTGCGTTTTATGTCCGAAGACAGGGGTAATTACGGAGGCTGGTTGGGTTAGGCACATTGGGCAAGAAAACCGGGTATCCCCCTTCCTTTCATGCTTTTTGGGGGGTATTTCGTGACCTCAGCGGCGGGGATGGGGTGTAAAAAGTAGCGTTCCATGAGTCTTCATAAGCTTGCGGAGGTGCAGCGGTCTCACACAGAAGACGCTCAACAAGCTGCTCCTGGAACTGCAGGAAGGCAAGCGTTCCCAGGGTTTCTTGTAAAATACGTATCACAGGTAGCGGTCTTAATAACGCCGGGCTCACACGGACGTAGGTGGAATCCGCTTGCGGAGGCCCGCAGCGGATTCCAGCTGTGAGCCCGGCTGTGACCCTGCGTATGGACGCGTAATGTACTGCGCATAACTGCCTACATTCGCAGTACACCTTTTTTTTGTTTGTATTTCCCGCACCCTCGCTTAGCGATAACACGGGTACCCGCAGCCCGTACACAACGTAGTTGTGTATGGGCACCGGTATATCCACGACCATGGAGCACAATAGGCTCTATGCTGCGGATATCCGCGGTAAAATAGAACCTGCTGCGTTTTTCTGCGAGTGGATTACGCAATTCCAACCCGCTAATGTGAGCGGAATTGTGTAATCCAATGCGATTGATTTGCGTAATACTGCGGATCAGACGCATGCGGAATCTGTAATTTCTATCCGGTCATGTGAGAGCGACCTATGTTAGATCGCTACTTTTTTATTACGTGACCAGGGACTGCTCAACGAGGCCACCCGTCACTGCTCCAAGCTCTCAGCGACTGTTGGTCGCCGAGAGCAAGGAGATTTTAAGTTTCCTGGGCTCCCCGACTCCTGCGCATGTGTCCGGTGTTTTGCCGGCGGTCACATGTGCACAATCCGGGTAAGTTCATGGATGAAGATCGCGTCGGGGTGCAAATACGGAGGCCTCCAGTAAAAAGTTTCATCTCCTCTCACCGATCACATCGGTGAGGGGAGATGAAACTAACTTTAAAAAAAAACTTTTACGTGATTGCCATTATCCATTGGATGACGGCGAACACGTGATCAGGAACCGCTCACCGCGGCCCCCTGTGAAATTTCCAGGCTCTTGGCTAAGTTTTGTAGCCAAGAGCAGGGAGATTTTAAGTTATCCTGGCAATCCACGGCTTTTGCGCATGCGTCTGCCGCTTTGGCGACGGCCGCGTGCGCAGAAGCTGTGGTAAGGTCCGCGGATAAATCCAGGGGCCTTAGGTACGTAATTTCATCCTCCCTCACGGATATGATCCGTAAGGGGAGATGAAATGTAAGCGTTTTAAACTTTTTTTTTTACTTTTTAAACTTTTTTACACTTTTTTAAATTACTTTTTTACACTTTTTTTAACTTTAAATAATCACTGCTATCTATTGGATAACAGTGATCATCTTTGCAGTGACATCCCTCTGCTCCTGGCTACACATGGCAGCCAGGAGCAGAGGGATTTTAAATTTCCAGGGTCCTGAGCCTCTCTGTGCACGCGCCCGATGTCAATCATCAGGCACGCATGCGCAGAAGGGGACTCAGGTCCTGGAAGACCGGGACACCACTGAGGACCGGGGGTGAGTATTTTCACCTCCCCTCATGGATCCGATCCATGAGGGGAGGTGAAATTAACCTTATTTTTACTTTTTTTAAAACTTTTTCGCGATCGCCGCTATCCACTGGATAGCGGCGATCGCGGGGACATCTCCTGGTTCCCTACTACCTTCAGGAGCCGGGAACCAGGAGATTTTAAACTCCCCGGGGCTCCCATTCTTCTGCGCATGCGCGTGACGTCATTCGTCTGGCGCGCATGCGCAAAAGAGCAGCGCCGGGTCTCGGAGGACTCATTCTCCGTGGCAGACATCGGGGAAGCCAGGTAAGTACTTTCAGCTGCCCTGATGGATCCGATCCATCAGGGCAGCTGAATCTTTAACTTTTTTAAACTTTTTTTTACACTTTATTGCAATCGGCGCTACCCATTGGATAGCGCCGATCGCAATGCCGGGGGGGGGGGGGGGGGTCCCCACAGCCCAGGATGACAGCTCCATGCTGTCGGCTACCTACGGGCACAGACAGCATGGAGCTGTCACGTCCATATCCCACGGGGCTTTATTCTCTGTAGGACGCATGTTTTTACGTCCTCAGAGAATAAAGCCCACTTGAGCAGGACGTAAAAAGACTATGGGCTGGTCGTTAACGGGTTAAGGCATCATGTCCATGGGGAAAATCCGGCCAGCTGTGGATTCTTCATGCAGAATCCCGCAGCCAGTCCCTCCTTTCCCACAGACATGAGGCCTAAAAATAAGCATTACTTACCTGTCCGGACGCTGCGGATCTGCCTTCCGTCGCGGCCGGATCTTTTTTCTTCGGCACGGCGGATGTGCTTGGCCCACCAGCAGTGTGCCGCACGCATGCGCCGTGCACTCTTTTTCTTTTTTGAACTACTGCTCTCCCACGCTCCCACGCCGCAGAGCAGGAATTCAGCTGCGGGTATGCCGCGGATCCGGACGGCTTCCATAGCCTACAATAGAAGCCTGCGGGAGCCGTCCCCATGGGAGACCGCACCAAAATGGAGCATGCTGTGGGTGTTTTCCCGCACACGAAATCCGCACCTCAAGGGAAAATGACATCCGCAGGTATTTACCTGCGGATGTCCAATGCATCCCTATGGGGCGCGGATCACGCTTGCGGGTTACCCGCTGCGAATCTATCCCCGTGGACATGAGGCCTAACTGTAGAAATAAATGGGAAACACTTCCGATCCTCTAACGCGCGTGAAACTCGCACAAGAGGATGAGAATTTCACAGAAGTCATGTTAGGCATTTTAGCCTGAAAACCACCCCACATCCGCGGGTAAAATACGTTGCCAAGTATGTTATCACGCTCACCCGTGTGCAGTTAGCCTAAGGCCGCCTGCACACGGGCGGAAATCCCGCCGTGGGATTTCCCGCGGGATTTCCGCCACTGAAAGTTTGCATAGGAGTGCATTACAATACGCACTCCTATGCAGACGGCCGCGGTTTGGCCGCGCGGCAAACAAACCGCGGCATGTCCTATTTTTGTGCGGGGCACGCACTCACCCGGCCGCCAGGCGCGGGTGAGTACGCGCTCGTCCCTGCAGGCTCTCGGGTCGTGTCCCGCGGCGAGAGTTCTCGCTGACGGATCCGACCCGCTCGTGTGCAGGTGGCCTAAATCTAATAAAAATCTAAATTGTATACTTAAAATAAGCTGTGATTAGAATATAATTTTATTCTATGTATTCTACATTCAATCATTTTTCTCATCTTTTAATCTTTGTATTTCATATTGAAAAAGCATCATATTTTTTACAAAATGGCACTCGATATTAAAAAGATAAAAATGAAAAAATATTTTTTTCTTACAGATCAATAAATCTAATAAAAAAATCATAATTGTGCAGTTAACATAGGTTATGATTAGGATAGCATCACAGTTTATGTATTCTAGCATATATGAAACCAAATTTTTCAACATTTTAGTTTTGGATTTCATTTTTGAATTAATTCAATTTTCCAAAGGGCCATTATCTATCAAAAAGTGTCCTTATCAATCCATATTTACTCTTGGTTTTGCAACAGTGTGTATTTATGTCCTTTTATACTCCCCCTTTTCCAAATGCTTGCACTTTCAGATGTTCCAGCGCAACAGATTTTGATTTTTGTGATTTTTTTTTCTCTTGTCAGTGATGGCCTATGACCAATTTATGGCCATCTGCAACCCATTGCACTATATGTTGATAATCATGGTTGGCTGCTGCTCTACATTCTTTACTACATAGTATGATGGCTTCAACAATGACCTTTTGTGGCTTAAAGTCTATCACTTCTACTGTGACATGGGACCATTATTGTAATTGGCTTGTTCAGAGATCTTAATCAATATGCTGTTGATCTACACAGAAGATTAACTTCTGGTACTTCACAATCATCTGATCCATCCTTAAAATCCCCTTCACAGATGGAAGTTACAAAGCTTTATGCACCTGTTCCTCATGTAGTCATCTCCGTTTATGGGACAATTGACTTCATGTACTGTATCTGTATTAGAGATGAGCGAACGTGCTCGGCCACGCCCCTTTTTCGCCCGAATACCGCGATTTCCGAGTACTTCCGTACTTGGGCGAAAAAATTCGGGGGGCGCCGTGGCGGCACGGGGGGTAGCAGTGGGGAGTGGGGGGGAGTGGGGGGGAGAGGGAGAGAGAGAGGGCTCCCCCCTGTTCCCCGCTGCTACCCCCCGCACCGCCACGCCTCTCCCCGCCCCCCGGCGCCCCCCGAATCTTTTCACCCGAGTACTGAAGTACTCGAAAATGGCGGTACTCGGGTGCGTAAGTACTCGAAACGAGTACGTTCGCTCATCTCTAATCTGTATCCATCTTCTAGGTCTTAAGTGATTTCTGACAGGGTTATAACTGTGGTTTATATATAGCTTCAGAAAAAAGGTCAAAAGGGCATTATTTTTATTTTTTTACCAGGAAGAATAATGTTTAAAACCTAAAAAAACAAGTAATAGACTGTGACATAAGTACAAGGCTATTTGCACCTATACTTGTCTTTACTGTCATAGAGAGGGCTATGCTCATCCATCTAAAGGGTCACAGTGGTCCGACTTGGCAGAAATCGCTCTACCTAGTAGAGTCTTTGGGGCTCCTGTTCTTCACCTTGCCATTCTCATGGAGGGTTGAATTTGGCTGCAGGGAGTCTCCTAGTTACATCCACAGAGTGCTGCTAACTGACTAGGCAGAGTGCTGACCTAAAAAAAAGCCAGAGGACAAAGTTGGGCAAAAAGAAAAAAACTACAAGACCAAATCATGAGACAAATCCAGGTCAGATATTAGCCGAGTCAAAACACCAGAGTAGGACTAAAAGTAGGGCCGATTGCCCACAGCCGAGTCGGATTCCGACTGCGAATTATCGCAGCGGAATCAGATCTAGCACCCCCAAAATAGTACATGCTGTGAATCTTTCCCATGAGCGGAAAATCGCAGTTGATTTCTGCTCGTGGGCAGGGGAGAATCATTTAACACAGCATGTCTATGGCCGGACATTGCTGCGGAATTCGCGTTGGGTGTCTGACCGGGAATTCCACAGCGATAATCTGTCTGTGGGCATTTTGCCTAACAGTACAAATAGCAGCAGCAAGGTCAGAATGTTTTGCGTCATATTCTATACAAATAAAGCAAGGGTTATGCAAAAGCAGAGTCAAAGGCAAGCCAGGTCAGATATTCAGGAAGTCAATCCTACGGTATATCAAAATAACATGTATCTTTGTAATCTTTTAGTGATTATGCATATAGGTTAATTACAAAGGGCAGACACAGGCACTTTTCTTAAGCCCCTGACTCCCTCTCCTACTGTTGAACTCCTCATATGCTGTGGTCACTATTGACCAGGCATCATAAGAGGTTAAATGGGTGAGATCGGAGCTAGTTTTGATTCCAGCAATTGCAGCAAGATATTAGCTGTATGTTACAACTGACTCATCATGTGGATGGTACAGGCACAAATCCGGAGTCCCTTCTATCACAGCCGAACTTTACATCAGGGTGTGCAGAGTCAATATAAAGTCATGCCATGCTGCGGGAACATGTTGAAGGCCGTTATGGAATTGATAGATAAGAAGTTTAATAAAGCATATATCCTTCGTAGCTACACATTGGAGTCTTGTAGCAGAAAATTCATTTGTTTGAACATCCAAACTGCCCCTTTAAAGTTTGGCACATAGCTGAAATGGCTCAGTTGGGAGAGCGTTAGACTGAAGATCTAACGGCTCCTGCTTCAATCCCGGGTTTCGGCAATTTATATTTTTTCACCCTTTAAGCGATAAGCAAAAAATCTAAACTATATTTCAACTAAATGATCCAAATAAGATGTAAACAGTTTTAACCAGTATGAAGATCTGCATATAATAAAATGTTAACTTTAAAAACCTGGCCAACTTTTGGTTTGAACTATTTATTTATTTTGCCTCTTTGCTTTTCTGAAGTAAAAGCATTTTAATTTTTTTGTAAAATGTAGCTGTAGGAGGCTTTGTTTTTAATGGAAGAAGTTATATTTTTCAATTGATATTTTTTTAATCTCATAGGATTTTTAATTTGTTTATAAATGTACTACCACATATTTGTATGCCCAGTACATTGGCTACAGTTGTTAGAGTATGCTCAGTTTAATCAGCTGTCTGCAGTTTGTCTAAACCTATATGAAGAAGCACCATAGAACAATGGCAAGCAAGATTAATTTTTAACACATACTCAAGAAGATCCTTAAAGGGGTTGTCCCGCGAAACCAAGTGGGGTTAAGCACTTCTGTATGGCCATATTAATGCACTTTGTAATATACATCATGCATTAAATATTGGCCATACAGAAGTTATACACTTACCCCCTCCGGTGTTGGCGTCCTTGTCTCCATGGCGCCGACCGAAGCCTTCTTTTGCCTGGATTAGACGCGCTTGCGAAGTCTGCCCTCTTCTGTCCCGCTCCGGCGTGCTCGCGCCGCAGAGGCCTTCTGCGCATGCCGGATGTGCTTAACCCCACTTGCTTTCGCGGGACAACCCCTTTAATTTGACCTCCATCTATCTTTATCTGTTAAATCAGGGCCAACTCTTGGACACTTTATGGATCAGCCCTCTGCACATGGTTTTGTAATTTGACCCCAGTAATTTGCAATATGAGGACAAGGCATACAGGAGTGAGGTACCAACCACAGAACAGCTTCCTAGTCGATTCCAAGAGAAAGACCCATTTTGATGGAGAGGAGGATAAGAAGGATTATTTATGTCATCCTCTGCATTAATTGAAACAGTTAAGTCTTGTTCCCAATAATCCAGACAGGAGAGTTTTTTTCTGATAACTTATTACAAATAGCTGAGTAAACTCTAGAGCAGCGGTTAGTAGTTACCAAACATTTTCAGCCATGAAGTCCCTTTTTGAAGCAAAAGTTTCCTGAGGAGCCCCATGGAGGGTGTGGTCAATGGAGTTGTTAGGGGCGTGGCTTATCACAACATATAATTTTTACATCCATTGTTATAAAAAGGACAGGACGGTTTAAAAAAAAAAAACAGGGAGTAATGCTGGAGCACTGGATAGGCTATTGATATACATACATGTAAAAAGTAACATACTGCGGAATTAAATCCCGCACCACATGTTAATATTCGCACGGGTTTTGTGCAGGTTTTTTTTCACAGCGTGTGGATGAAATTTTCAAAATTTCATTCACTTTGCTGCTACAGCTGATGTGAATTCCACAGCAAATCCACCCCATGTAGTAATAGTAACCCCCTATATTGGTGGCCGCAGTAGTAATAGTGACCCCTATTGTGGCCTCAGTAGTAATAGTGACCTTTATTGCGGCCTCAGTAGTAATAGTGTCCCCTATTGCAACCCCAGTAGTAATAGGGTCCCTCACTGCTGCCTCGGTAGTATCAGAGTCCCCCATTGCCGCCACAGTAGAAATAGCTTCCCCTATATTGGCCCTGGTAGTAACAGCATCCCCTATTGTGGCCCCAGTAGTATTAATATCCCTCATATTGGCCCCAGTAGAAATAGTGACCCCCACAGTGGCCTTGGTAGTAATAGCGACCCGTACTGTGGCCTCAGTAGTAATAGTGTCCCCCACATTGTCTCCAGTAGTAATAGTTTCCCCCACCGTGGCCCCGGTAGTAAGAGTGCCTCCAATAGTGGCCCCACTAGTAATAGCGACCCCCACAGTGGCCCCAGTAGTAATAGCAACCCCCACACTGGCCCCAGTAGTAATAGTGACCGCCACAGTGGCCCCAGCAGTAATACTGACCCCCACAGTGGCCCCAGGAGTGCTAGCAACCCCCACAGTGGCCCCAGTAGTAATAGTGTCTCCACAGTGGCCCCAGTAGTGATAGTAACCCCCACTGTGACCCCAGTAGTAATAGTGTCCCCCACAGTGGCTCCCGTAGAAATAATGACCCCCACAGTGGCCCCAGCAGTAATAGTGACCGCCACAGTGGTCTCAGTAGTAATAGTGAACCCCACAGTGGTCTCAGTAGTAATAGTGACCCCACAGTGGCCTCAGTAGTAATAGCAACCCCTGTAGTAGCCCAAGCACTAATAGCGACCCCCACAGTGGCCCCAGTAGTAATAGTGGCCCCAGTAGTAATAGTGTCCCCCACAGTGGCCCCAGTAGTAATAGTGTCCCCTACAGTGGCCCTAGTAGTAATAGTGACCCCAATAGTGGCCCCAGTAGTAAGTAATCCCCACAGTGGCCTCAGTAGTAATAGTGACCCCCACAGTGTCCCCAGTAATAATAATAACCCCACAGTAGCCACATTAATATTAACCCTCTCAGTAATATTAACCCCACAGTAGCCACAGTAATATTATCCCCTCAGTAATATTAACCCCACAGTAGCCTCAGTAATATTTACCCCCTCAGTAATATTAACCTCCTCAGTAATATTAACCCCACAGTAGCCACAGTAATATTAGCCCGCTCCATAATATTAACCCTCTCAGTAATATTTACCCCACAGTAGCTCCAGTGATAATAGCCCCCCAACCCATAAACTTACCTCCTCCTTGTAGTCAGCACCGCTCCTCCTCTGCTTGGTGCTGAGCCCGGGTGCACACTGACATCAGCTCAGTGTGTGAGCTTGAAATGTTTTCTACCTTGTCCTCTCCTGCGGAACTGAGGAGGAGAGGAGGATCCCAGGTGCACACTGACGTCAGAGTGTGTACAGGGATCAGCGTCGTTGTGCGATTACGTCGACCGCTGCATGGGCTCCTATGAGAGCCAATGACAGCAGCCGGAGAAGAGAGGACTCCCTCCCTCTTCTCTCCTCCTCTCCCCTCCGTCTGTTTGCAATGGGTGGGGGCGGAGCTAAGCTGATTTTAATGGGTTCATTCACAAAAGGCCTATTGGAAGTCAACGGGGGGAGGGGGTGCCAATGCATGTTCAATATGCTAGGAGATGCATGATCTGCTGTGTAATTTTGCTGGAAACACATCTGCAACTCATTAGATAAATTAGACATTTAATTTGGTGCGTTTTTGTTTGCAGGTGCAAAAAGTACATTAAAATACTCCAATGCGCATTTAAAAAAAGCCTTCTTTATTCCGCAAAGACGTTACACTCATGAGTGCGCAAATATACATACGCTCATGTGAAGGAGGCCTAGAGGTTCCTCGTTCGATCCTGGATTTCAGCAGGCTCTAGGTTTTTTTGTCCCCGTTAGGCCTCTCTCACACAAGCGTTAGCAAAGCGCCACATTCCAAATTGTGGCGTTTTCAAATGGATTTTTACAACGTTTGACAGCGTTTTTAATGCATCCCATCTTTGTGATGTGATGAGGTGCGTTAAAAAGCACTGAAATGCACAAAAATAGCAGACTGCACTGGAAAATCGTAGTTTTAGAAACGCTGCGTTTGAACGCTAGTCTGTGAGGCTTCATTGAAATCATCTGGAATGTTTTACAGCATTTAGCGCGGGGTTTGAAACGCTGCGCTAAATACTGTAAAATGTAGGCTATGAAAGAGCAGCTTTAGGCTTCATTTACAGGGGCGTGACAATTTTCGGCCAGCCGTGTCACGGCCACAGTTGTGTGAAAATCACATCAATCAAGTCACAGCTGCAACTCCCGTTGAAACGCCCATTCAGACGGCTGAGGCGCATATATGCCACAGCCTCAGAGTGCCATCAGCAGGGTGGGGGAAGTTTGGCTCTGCTAAACTCCCACCCCCTCTTCGCTCCTTGCCGTCTTACGACAAGGGGAGGTGGCGAGAGCTTAGCAGAGCTAGTCCCTCCCCTCCCTGCTTCAGCCTATGGGAACAGCTGGCAAGGGAAATGGGGCGGGACTTTAGCACACTAGCTCCTGCCCCCTCCCATTGCAGACAACCAGATAGGGTCGGAGAGGGGGAGGGAGTTTAGAAGCCACACTGCTAAACTCCCTCTCACCTCTCTTCTCTGGCAGCTGTCATAGACTTACATAGGAGTCTATGGCAGCGGCCGTATTCCGTCCGGAAAAGATTGTTCCAGAACTATCTTTCCCGGCCAGCGTAAAAACGGACGACTGGCATGCGCACTGTATGCGCTATCTCTGCCGGCCGGACGTTTTTCCACCCATTGGGATTACGCCCATCTGAACTGATGCATTGGAAACCAATGCATCACATGGGTAGCATATATCAGCCGGCCGTGAAAAGGCAGCCAATATACGCTCGTGTGAAAGAGCCCTAAAACTGTAAACACTGAAAACAATGGGGCTGCAATGCGAAATCTTGCAGCTAGATAGAACATGCTGCGATATGTTTCCTGCACAGCATTGCATCACGGTGCCATGCAAGAAAACATTGCTAATGTGTATGACCCCGCTTAAAACAATGGGGTTCATATTTGTGTGTCTCGCAATGCACAAATCTCGTGCGATTTTCTCACAAGTGTGCAGGCAGCCTAAATAGTCTAAATAAGATGTTAAAAAAAAACCTAACCTAACTATAAAGTGCTGCAAGGTTAACTTAATCAAAGTTTTCCTTTCCTTTTTGAAGGGCATAGGTTTAAATTCTTTATTTGCTGTAGCTGCAAGAAGTTTTTTTTTTTTCAGAACTTTTATGTATTTTAACAATTATTTTGTTAACATTACTTTTTTATTCTTATATTCTTTTTTTAATCTTACTTGTGAATTCTTAATTTATTTACTATACTATACTAACATATATCTACATACAAACACAATACCCATAGTTGTTATGGCCTATGTAGGTGTTCTAACACCAAAGTGCGCATGCTATGATCACACAACAGGAATCAAATTACCACAATCAGTGCGGATCACATAATGTAAAAAGATTAACAATAGAACTGATAAATTCCGATGTAATCTGAATATGCGCCTCAATAATAGAGCTACTGGAAGAGTTTGAAAATACTGCTGTCAGAAGAGGGAGTTGAACTCACATCTCCAATGGAACTTTTAACCTGAATGCAGCACATTAGCCCACTCAGCCATCCTTAAGGACTGAGGGCAAATTAGTTCCTTCCAGACCAGTCAGTAGTAAGAGCACAGTTACTTGTTAATGTAGATATGTACAAAGTTTATAAACAATGCCATAAAGAACATAAGGGACAACATGCAACAATATAAGACAAAATACAAACTTAAAATTAACACCACCCCAGATGGGACTCGAACCCACAATCCCTGGCTTAGGAGGCCAGTGCCTTATCCATTAGGCCACTGGGGCCAATGAAAACCTGCACAAATACACCAGCAGTCTCTTTTGGTTAAAAAAAACGAAAACCACAATGCTGAATATTTAGGTGATTATCAATATCTCCCAATAATCTCCAGGATACACTGATGAACTGATTGGGGTACTTAGAACTCATTAGTGAAATGGGAAGGAAACAGCAATTATGTCATGAGCTTGTTTTATCTTATATAATTTCTGTTACGTGGCTCCAGCATAGGAGCCAAACAATGAAAATTGGCACATACCGATCCTGAAGGGTGCCCGACGGACCCCGTTAACTGGACCCTTTTTGCGCAGCCATAGCTTATTATTCTCAAGTATTTTGTTGCCAAATAAATTCCACACCAAACACTTAAGACACTTAGAAATAAATGTGAGCAGTAGACAACCTTGACCCACTGTTTGTTAGACTGCTTTCACACATGTGTAAGGGCTCAGTTCAGGGTTTCTGTCTCTGTGCTCCATTTGTGAAGGAGAGAAACTGAAATAAAACGGTAAAAAATGGATCCATTTTTTCTACATTGATTTCAATAGGCTTTCCAAAAAAAAAAAAAAAAGCAGGTAGTAATTGGAAATGCTACAATTTGCTTCCATTCCATTAGGGTTCTATTATTTTTGTACATAAAAATAGCATAGTCTGCAGCCTGAGGGCGCATTCAGACGATCGTATATCGGCTGGGTTTTCACGCCCAGCCGATATACGGCATCCCTCTGTGCAGGGGGGGAAGCTGGAAGAGTCGGGAGCAGTTCACTGAGCTCCCACCTCCTCTCCACCCCCTTTCCGCCCCTCGACGCTATTTGCAATGAAAGGGGGCGGGGCTAAGTTCCAGTGCGTAGCTCAACCCCCGTTCCGCCCTCTCCCATTGCAAATAGTGTCGAGGGGCGGAGAGGGGGTGGAGAGGAGGCAGGAGCTCAGTGCACTGCTCCCGGCTCTTCCAGCTTCTCCCCCCTGCACAGAGGGACGCCGTATATCGGCTGGGCGTGAAAACCCAGCCGATATACAATCGTCTCAATGCGCCCTTATTTTTCTATCCAAAAAAAACGGAAACAAGACAATGGAAGGGAATGGAAGCTTTTCCATTTGCTTTCCTTTTTTTTTGAAACCCCATTGAAATCAATTAGGAAAATTGGATCAGTTTTTTTCCTGTTTTATTTCATTTTCTTGCCTTAAAAAATGAGCCTTAACTGACTGTAACACAGGTGTGAAAGCAGCCTAATCTGCAGCATTTTCTTGTAGGAATCCTGCAAAAAGAACATGGTTTAACCCTTTGCAATCCAATTTTGAATTCAGGGTTTCCTAGGGTTTTTTTTCTTTCTGCCATTATATAATGGTGCCATCTGCTGACTAGAGCCAGTACTGCGGTATGGGACATGCTGGAGAGGCCCCTGACAACAGAGCGGCCAGTAATTTACAGTAAGAATACCCTGCCGGACGTCTTACGACATCGGAGCTGTACAGCCTTCAATCAGAATGTCTGAAGATGTCAGACAGTGGATTGGAAAGGGTTGATGTCCTGCTGGTGCATTTCCTCTGCAGACAGGCTGACGGGGGGCACATAATGATCATTTGCTGCAACCAATTGTGGTACAGCTAGATGCTGTAGAGGACTGACAGGTAGCCTGGTAATCATAGCTTCTTATATGGCCTTTCACATATGGTAGACCTGAGGTACATTGTTAGACCCTGGCTTCCATAGCAAGACCTCACCACACTGTGATCACATTGCGAAGGCACCAATTGAGTCAGAAAGGAAGCCTCCTCACTCTGATCAAATGAGTATCTCCTGCAGTCAGCTCCCACAGTGGTTAGTATTGTTGTCTTGCAGCACTGGGGTCCTGGGTTGAAATCTGATAGGACAACATCTGCATGGAGTTTGTATATTCTCCCCATGCTTGCATCAGTTTTCTCCCATACTCCAAAAATATCCTGAGAGGCTAATTAGTTTCCTATGTCAGGGGTGTACAACTTTTTCTAGTCTGAGGCTGCATTCCCACGAACGTATATCGGCTCGGTTTTCACGCCAAGCCGATATATGTTGTCCTCGTGTGCAGGGGTGGGGGGAGGATAGAAGAGCCAGGAGCAGGAACTGAGCTCCTGCCCCCCTCTGCCTCCTCTCCGCTCCTCTGCACGATTTGCAATGGGGAGAGGCGGAACGGGGGCGGGGCTAATTCTTGGAACGTATCCCTGCCCCCGTCCCGCCTCCTTTCATTGCAAATAGTGCAGAGGGGCAGAGAGGGGGTGGAGAGGAGGCAGAGAGGGGGCGGGAGCTCAGTTCCTGCTCCTGGCTCTTCCATCCTCCACCTTCCTGCACACGAGGACAACGTATATCGGCTCGGCGTGAAAACCGAGCCGATATACGTTCGTGGGAATGCAGCCTGAGGACCACATTGCCATACTCATATTACTCAACTACTTCCAAGGGCCACAAGAGTATTCCCATCTGAGACATTTATGATATATTCTAAGTATATACCACAATAAATCAATTCATTCAAAAGACAGTTTGATTGACAGTTTGAGCAATCATTTTGCATAAACTACTCATGGGCACTAATGCCCATGAGTAGCTTATTAGATTCATTTGCATGTAAATGAGGCTCCCTTCACTGAATGAAGATAAGAGCAGGTGGACTACAGCTGAAAACAATGTGGAGAACTCAGCGAGAGGTCCCTGCTATCATGAATGTTGAATTTCATTCTCACATGAAATCCATCCTTCAGCAGAAAAGCAAACAATGGGAGCATTTACACTGCACGATTATCGCTAAAAAAAACCATTGTCCGAACTAATTTGGAATAATCATTGCGTGTAAATTAGCCTTAACTCATACACTCATTTCTGAAGTGTCAAACAGGTCATGACACTTTATTCTCCTAATATATAGGGGACCCAAACAGAAATACACAGTGCATCCTTACTACTTGTCCTAATATATAGGGGACCCAGACATGGCTACGCAGTGCACCATTAGTACTTTTTTTTACTTTATGTACTGACAGTCTATGGCTCAGAGGTAAAGAGGATACACAGGATCAATACAGCCCTATAGTCAACGTTATCTATATGTCACTGGTCCTGGATTTGGAGCACTCCAGAGGAGAAAGGAGGGTAGGGTCACTCCGCATACACTCTGGCAAAACACAATTATTCAAGAGGCTTAGCCAGTATACATGCCGCAACGCATATGCGTGGGTGTCGCAATCAAGTACCTCTGTGGGGTGATCCTAATGTTGGACGGCTTCACAGGAAAACGCCTGTCATGTGAATGGGCACGTGGTGTCAGAAAGTTTGGGAGTTGCTCTCTCTCTATTGATGATACTCACTCATCCCATGCGACTCACATGCGGTACGGGCATCTCTCCTTCTCCTCCATATTGAACACAAGGAAACCAGAGATGTCTCCCTACGCCCCTGTGGAATCTCCAACTGATGGGGGAAGAGGGAAGATCCTCAACTCCTGCAAAGGGAGTCTCTCCTTCTTCTCCATTTTTGACACAAGCAAGCTGAAGGTGCTTCCCTGTATCACTGTGGGTCCTCCAATAGCACTCCCGGCGTCTCTAAAAAAGAGTGTATGCATCCAGAGACGTGCCATTATAAGTGTTTGACTTTCATTACCTTGAAGAACACACTGCTCAGTCAAGGAGTGTGCAAGGCGAAACCTGTAAACACGACTCCAACCTCAGGTCACCTATATATAAGGGCTTATTCAGACGACTGTATATTGGCCGTGTATTCGCGCCGGCCGATATACAGCATCCCTCTCTGCAGGGGAGGAGGCTGGAAGAGCCAGGAGCAGGGCTCTGAGCTCCCGCCCCCTCTCTGCCAAATCTCCACCCCCTTTCTGCTCCTCTGCACTATTTGCAATGAGGGAAGGCAGGATGAGGCGGAGCTAATTACTGCAACTTAGCCCTGCCCCCCTCCCGCCTCCTCTCATTGCAAATAGTGCAGAGGGGCGGAGAGGGGGTGGAGAGGAGGCAGAGAGGGGGCGGGAGCTCAGAGCACTGCTCCCGGATCTTCCAGCCTCCTCCCCCTGCAGACAGAGACGCCGTAAATCAGCCGGCCGATATACAGTCGTCTAAATGCACCCCTAGTTTGGTATCATAGTAATCATACTGAGTACTGACCCATAGAATAAAGCTATCATGTTAGTTTTTTTGCTGTTTATCCTCTATAGAAACAAGACACACTGAAACAAGGCGGAAGTTCAATTTTTTTTTAATTCAACTCCTTTTTTTTAAAGTTTTTCAGTACATTATATGGTACATCATATGGTACCATTTAAAAATACAACTTCTCACAAAAACACGCCCTCATACAGCTATGTCAATAGATAAATAAGCTACGATTTTTTAAAAGGGGGGGGGGGGGGAGAAAAAACAAAAGCGGGAAAAAAGGCCTTACGCATAAGGGGTTAAACAGACGCATCTCTGACAGCATGCGCCCTACAATCTGAATTATTTGGGAGCTATTAGTCGACATCCATTTCAGCTATAATTTACACCAGCTTCTGACATCAGTTGTAGAAATCAAAATAGTCGCACATTCTTGAGTGAACATGCTCTGCGCCAAAAAGTGCAAGTATATTATTAAGAAAAATGGTGGATTTTACGTGCTAAATTCCCCACACTATATATACATAGGAAAATATGCCTGTAGAATCAAATACACATAAATATAAACACAAGCATACTATATACACATAAGTATATACACATGTATACAAAAAGGGTGATAAACAGTGAAGCAAGCAGTATAATCACATTGCTACAATGGGTACTGGACTTTATACCGTTATCAAGTCACATGATAACTCAGTACAGTTGTTACATTGTAGCAAGTTACGCAGCCAAGCCCCGCCCACATAACCATATAAGGCCCCACAGCCTCTCCATGACAGGTTTCTGTCTGCGCTGTGATTGGTTGACCTGTAGTGCTAAGAGGAGGAAGCGGCTGTGCCGGTTAACGGGGCAAGATGAATACCGTGGATTTGGAGAAGCTGGGAAGATTCCCCGTGATGAATGCCCTGAGCGGGGAGGTGAGCTGGGGGCAGGTGATGGCGGCACGGAGCCCCTTGTCACTGCAGCTGGAGGGTCAGTGGTGACTGCTCAAAGCAGGTCTACATAATCCCCCGGGGTGTGGTGTAGTAATACAGCAGGGGGATGTCATCACTCACTGCGGTAGTGGGCTGGCACCATGGGGCATTACTGGCTGCCTGCTGCTAGCACCGTTAAGGACTCTGCCTAGTTTACTACTTGCTGATGCAGCCGTTTTTTTTTTGTTTGTGTCCCTACAATTAAGATATTTAACACCTTTTGTGCATTTTGATTTAGAGCTGTGTGAACACACGGCAGATCTTTGTTACTTTTTTTAATACAAAGTTTGCCATAAACTTGTTCATACTGTATTGGAGGCTGCAAATGCAGCAATACAAATTATCTTTTCTTATTACAAAAATAAAGGTCTATGTAAGTGAGACTGCTGGGAGATGTGTATCATGTGTTCAGCATTGTGTGGTATGTCTGCTAGCTACTACAAGATCTGATTATGGGGTCACATGATCACCGCTATACCAAAAGTATAAATTATTTTAAGTGCGTTTTCTGAAGGCTCCTATAGGGAGGGAATTTAAGAACTGAGCAGATCTGCTGTAAGCTCCAGCAATGGTGGATATGTGACAGTGGCAAGAGCTGCAGGACACTTGAGGAGTGAGTACTGATTTGTTTTTAATTTTCTGCTCCATTTGCTGTACTATATGGGCTCTTTAAAAAGTCCTGGCAAAACCTTAAGGCCTCCTTCACACGGGCGACAAAGTCGCACGATTTTGTAGCATTGCTATGATGCTACAAATCGCATGTATGTGAAGCCCATGGTTTCCTATGGGTTCCTTCACACATGAGATGTTTTGTAGCATGCTACAAAACGACACACAAACCTCGCAGGTCCGGCGATATGCCCGCAACACGCTAGGTTTTGTAGCCCATGTTTCTCTATGGAGCCTTCCTCTCTGTTGCGTCGCATCGCACGAAAATGCGGTTTGCATGCAATGCGATGCAACTTGGACAGTAGCAGATGCTACAAAGTCGCGTGATTTTGTAGTGTTACATGCAACTTTGTAGCGCTACAAAATCGCGGTATTGCTGCGAGAATATCGCAGCGATATCGTATGGTGCAGCGATGCGATATCGCTGCGATTTTCTCGCAGCGATGCTGTGTCGCCTGTGTGAAGGAGGCCTTACAGGTAGAAGTGTTGAAAGATGCACGTACGTATAATTGGGCCATTTACACATGTGAAGACCTGCAGAATTTTTTCCTTGGGAGTTATTATATATGTGCAGCACCTGTACTGCAGTTCATGCCTTTGGACTCCTTTTGAAGGGGTTTTCCATGCAAATACTATTGATTGTCTGGGATCCCCATCGGTTGGTTGGACACTTGCTGTCAGTGCCACTATCTAAATGGGTAATTGATGGCACTAGAGTCAAACTGTATTGCATAACACATTACATAGAATGTTGTCCCCCCGTTCCCCCCCCCCCCCCCCCCCCCCCCCAAAAAAAAAACAAAACAAAACAAACAAGCCTCACAATAGGAACAATTTGGTAGCAGGTAAGTCTGACTCTTCATAGTGGAAGCTAGCAGTGCTAAATGTATGGAACTGACCCCCCCCCCCCCCCACCATGTAGATAAATTGTTTAATCTGCCATTTTGTGCTTTCAGACAGTTGAGTTGCAGTTGTTGTGGAGAGAGAACACAACCGTCCTGTTCTTTCTGAGGAGGTTCGGCTGCCAGGTTTGCCGCTGGACGGCAAAAGAAGTTTCCAAGCTGCAAGAATCATTCAACGCCAACCAGATACGTCTGATAGGGATTGGGCCAGAGCGTGTGGGGCTGCAAGAATTTGTGAATGGGAAATACTTTACAGGGGGTAAGTCTTCTTATTGACAAGTTCAGCATTGAAAATCAATATGGTGGTCACATGCAAAGATCCAGCCACAATCATGACCGATCTTATGTCTTAATACTTGCATTAAAGGGGTTCATCTTTAAAAAAGAAAAATCCTTTGTTTTGCCTATTCCTCCCCCATCAGTCTAATTACCAGATCTTCACTTCCTTCATCTTCTCCTGTCTCCTGCAGTCCAGGGAAGTCACTTCACCTCCAGCTGCCTGATTCTTCTCCTTCCTGTGAGGTTAGGTACATTGGTTGGCAGTCACCTGCTCGGCATTGTATGTTAAGTCACAGGCCAGCAGGGTAACTGCCTATCTGCTTCAGAGATTGCTCATGCGAGCTGACTCTGAAATGGATTACAATTCCTTCCTGGTCACTGAGCGCTACAGCACAGATGTCAGTCACCTCCTTCACTGACCTGGCAGGAAGCAATGTGAGGAATGTATAATAACAAGATGGCCAGCATGCTGTGAGGTGACCTGGGATACTGCAGAAGCTCAGCCAGGAGAAGATGTGGTAAGGAGACTGGGGGGAGAAATAGAATATAAAATATATTTATTTTTTTTAAATTGCTGAACCCCTTTAAGCTACATGATAACTTATTGGCTGCATGTTGCTAAGGGTGCGTTCAGACGACCATATATCGGCTGGGTTTTCACGCCCTGCCGATGTAGGACGTCTCTCTCTGCGGGGGGGGGGGGGGGGGGGAGCCTGGAAGATATACGGTCGTGTGAATGCACTCTAACACTGTAAGGACTCTGCCTAGTTTAGTACTTGGGCATGCAGTTTACTTTGACTTTGCATTTAAGACGTTAACATCTACATCTTCCATTCGTTTTGCTTTGAACTAGTTTGCTTTGGATGTCGTCTGGCCACTTCAGGGTTCATGAGTTTTTGGGAGGCAGATTAAATAGAACATAGAAATTCAGCTTTTTTTTTTTTTTTTTCCTCTGGCTAGTGTTCACCAGGTCTGCTAAAGTGGTCTTTTACTGTATTGGTGGTTGCAGATGCTGTAATACCAATTTATTCTATGAAAATAAGGTGTTTTTGTCTTTGAATCCTAGTAGGGGACTTGTACATGGGATCCTTCAGTTATATACTGTACTGCAATACCTCTGGTATCGTGTTACTGTAACTCTAACAGGCCGACTATTGGGACCTATGTTTTTAAGGCCTAATAGGGATCCATACATGGCTGTTGTACTGCTTTGATCCTGCAGTACAGAGTTGGAGGAGGTTAAAGGAACACTCCATAAAATAAAAACTGGTGTGGGGTCTGTGTACATGCAGAATGACACGAAGTCAAAAGGCCATATAGTGGCTCCATGAGTGAAATGAGGTGTAGTGTTCCTTTAAATGCTCCAACCAAGGCACTTTGCTAAGACCAAGTGCTGGAGTATCAGGCTTCATGGATTATGACATGCTGGTGTGAAAGAATTTCATGATTTATTGAAGTGTTCTGGTTTGTAGTCGCTACTCCTGCTTATCAGAATCCTCTCTGCCCTCCAAGTGCCATGGAGACTATGGGTCTTGTTTATGGTGGTCTGTACTTCCTTAGTCCAATGCTGTAACAATATATATAGCACTAGTGCTGTTTGACCTGTTCTATGTGTATTGCTAAAGTAATAGAGAGAGGACCCAGGCCACCATAAACAGCTGTAGATGGTGCCAACAGGCAAATGGCTAGAAAATGGAGGAAAATTCCTACAATCCTGTGATATTTCTACTTTGCAACCTTAGCAAAGAGAATGATGGCAATAAAAGGTTTTGCTAGAATCAACTATCTCCATAGGATGGGTGAGAAGACTGCTTTATTAGGGTCTCGCCAATTAGACCCTCACTGCTCCTAAGAATGGAGGTCCTTTTGTCCCCCTTGTCATTGCAGGGTCACTTCCCCCACCCACAGTGACATCGCAACAACTGGAGCGATGGTAGTGCATGTGCAGCTGTCGCGCCATTCATTTCAATGGGACTGGTGGAAATAGTTGAGTGCTTATATTCTGGTGTCTCCAGTAGCTTCAATACAAATTAATGGGAGATGCAGTGGACAGTTGCAACTGTTACTCCATTCTATCTTTTTCAGTGGGGGGTACAGTAAGAATGAAGCAAAACACGGGAACCCCTTCACTCTTGACAGTGGAGGTGAGATCCCCACCTCATATCCTATGAGGAAATGATAAAAGCTGCTTCTGGTACAACCCCCTCTAAGATATCATTCCCTTATTCTTTCAAGGGTGGAGCTTCACTTAACTTCCTAATACTTATGATCCATGGTATCTGGGTTTACTGCAAATTTTACCAAACTGTTGTGCAGCTAATTTGTTAACAGACCAACACTCCATGGGTGTAACTTCATTACCCAGGTGATTCTGTTATCTGTAATCTTACAGCTGTGAAGTTGCGTAAACATTATTACTGGTTGTGTAACTCGAAATCTCTTCTGTTTCAGAACTATATCTGGATGAATCAAAGCAGAGTTATAAAGAGTTGGGATTCAAGAGGTCAGTGTTTGAGAGTTCATGTACTCCTGAGCTGCATTCATAATTCTGGAGGCCTCAAGACTGAAATCTCCCAGCTGCAGTTTGCCTTCTGGAAAGTGCATATTACACCCTGCACTATAGTCATCTGATTAGGAAGCTCTAATTTCAGCATGATTGGAGCTCAGCTAGGTTTAAAGAGGGGTTTCGGAGCAAGCATTAGCTTCATATGGCAACAACATGTCACTTTGTAACATTATAACTTGTTTTACAAAGCTTCAGAGAGATTGCCCTACCTGTGGTTCCCACCTCCCCACTTGGTTCTCCATTGGTATTCCATGGTTCTGACCTGTACGTTCCACTGATTTACTGGTCAGGCATGCTCAGTGCCTTTAAATTCTATGACAAGTTTGTTCAGCTGGGAACGCACTCAGTAACTGGCAATGGGGAATTGGGGCAGATGTGCCTTTTGCACTCCTTGGTAGCTGTTTAAATGTGAATCTTAGGCTGGATGCAGCAGTGGCACAGGTCAGCAAAAAAAGGTACTGGTGTTTAGTTTAATGTTTGGAATAATGGCAATTGGTGGAAATCATGGAACATTTTAACCAGTTTCCAGAATACCTGTTTTAATGTTTCAACCCTAGAAGTTTTCACTTTATTGCCATTTATGAACTGGGACAGAGATAACCAAACACAACAAGATTATAGAAGCAGTACCTGGTCCTGCTGTAGTGCATGTGGTAGGAGGGAGGCCTAGCATTGCACTGTCTCCTGTGGAACTTTCATAGTGGCTACCTGTAGAGGAGCTCACTGTATACAACTTCATACAGCTTATTGGGTTCAGTAACAGGTGTATAAATCCAGATATGAGGGGCTACTCCAAAAGTAACAGTATTCTTCTGGTGGGCAGGATTCTGCAGACATTCACCTAACAGAACCCTTCTGAGGTGACCTTGTTGGGGAAGGCTGCATTCAGCTCCAGTTATGGAAATAACCACTCAGTAAAGAGAAATGACAGTCTCATTATTCTGCTGGTCTCATCCACATGCTGCGGCCAAGCCGCACAAAGACTGACATGCGGCGCGGAATTCAATTCTGCAGCATGTCAATTCTTCTCCGCAGCAGCCTCTGTATGGGGAGAGAATGCCGACAGTGAAACCGCTCTAAAGACCATGGGTTTTTTTTGGTTTTTTTTCCAGTGAAATTCATGTGTTGTGTGGTTTTTTTTTTTTTTTTTTGGTTTTTTTTTAAAGCCATTTAGTGAGAATTCTGCTGAAACTCTGTCCCATGTGACCCCAGCCTAAGAAGAAAATTGCTTGGGTTAAGCAATACACATTAGACCAGTGGAAATCTGTAATTTGGCTTCAGTCAAAACTTGAGATTTTTGGCTTCAACTGCCATGTTTTTGAGACTTTCTACATGTGTGGTTCCCATCAAGAAGCATGAATGGGGAAGTGTTTGTGTGGGGGTGCTTTGTTGGTGACTTATCCAAGGCGCACTTAGCAAGATGACCACTAAAGCATTCTTCTCCATGCTTTCCCATTTGGTTTGCCCTTGGTGGGACAATTTGTTTTTTACCAAGACAATGACTCCAGACTATGTAAGGACTATTTGACCAAGGAGAGTGGTGGAGTGCTGTCAGATTACATGGCCTCCACAGTCGCCCAACCTAAACAAAGTTGGGATGATTCAGACAGCAAAGTTTAGAAAAAGCAGCTAACAAGTCCTTAGCATCTCTAAACTCCTTCAGAAAACCATTCAGGGTGACCTCATGAAGCTGATTGAGAGAATGCCAACAGTATGCAAAGCTGGCATCAAAGCAAAAAGGGGGGGGGGGGGGGCTACTCTGTTAAACCAAAATACATTTAATACTTTTTAGCTTTTTCACTTGGTTACTTAACTTAATGTTTTTAATGTTTTCAATATGAATGTAGATAATATAGAAAATAAACAAACTAGAAAAGCTATGGAATAAAACAGTCTCCACTTTTGACTAGTACTGTGTATAAATTTTTTTTTTCTTCCCCCTCATCGTAGGTACAATGCTCTTTCTATAGTTCCTGCAGCACTTGGGAAGAAGGTTCGAGATGTTGTTACCAAGGTGATCTCTTCAAGTTGAGTATATTCCTGGTTCATAGTGATTCAGTCTAACATTCTCCAACTGTCTTACATTTAACAGGCAAACGCAGATGGGGTGCAAGGAAACTTCAGTGGCGACCTCCTGCAGAGTGGAGGCATGCTGATTGTTAGTAAAGGTAAAAACATGTTACATTTGGTATTAATTTTACATCTCTGCAAACAAACTTGTATAGTTAAGACCTTGCTCAGAGCAGCACAAGGTGGCAGGAAGGGGTACTGTTCAGTGAACTTGCAAGAGTGGGAAGCTGGTCATAAAGCTTTCGAGCAGGCGGGTTACAACCTGTGGCTGTTCAGCTCTTAGCATGCCCTGATGAGGAGCCTCATAGACCTCATTTTGTAGCTGAAATGATTTTTTTTTTTTTCCCACTAGGAGGAGAAAAAGTATTGCTTCATTTCACACAAGATTCTCCTGGTGACCATGTTCCTCTAGAAACTATAATGGAAACTCTAGGCATTTCTGCGAATGTGACTGAAGAGCAGCAACCTCAGGTGGGAGTCGGATGTCATGTTATAAGCCGTATATAGCAGTACCTATTTGTGTCTACAAGTGTCTCTTTGCTCACATACTGTTTCTACATATAAAACGATGGCCAACTTCCTAATATGTAGCTTCGTAGCTGTAGGGTTGTGCTTTTCTGATACAAGGATCCTAAGCTCTGACCACTGGAAGGTTATATTAAGCAACTCACCAAATTTTGGGCCTAAAGTCATAAGGTGTTCTACACTAGAGATTCACTGAAGTCTGCTAATGCCCTGCACTTCTTTTTTTTTTTTTTTTTTTTTTTTAACATGTCTCTAGAATTCTCTTTTGTAAAAGAGAATCTAGCACCTAGAAGTTGTCATTTTCCTGCAAAACATACGGTTAATCTCAGGCAGATGTACAAATGATTAGGGTTGTGGTGCGATTTAGATGAATGGTCTTGCCACTTGAGGCACTAAAAGTGGTTCCATCCTTGGCTTATAAAAAGGTTCTCAGAGGCTCCTTGTGTGCAGTGGACCTCCCTTATTCTGCTTGTTGACCACTAGACCTGCCCCCGACTCAGATCTCACCCTGTTAACTGCTGTTAACTGTTTGAGAGGGGGCATTATCATTGGAATGAGATAAGATGGATGGTTGTATTGATGCATTGCCCTCTACCCGGGCCGTTCTGTCCAAACTGTTAGAAAGTGTTGCGACTAGTGAGGGCCCATTACATGTACTACTACCCAACCACTGTCTCCTCCTCCGTTTGCAGTGTGTACAACAAAACTTGACTGCTACGGAGTGGAACTAGGTTGACTGCACTGACAAATCCACGTTTAGTTTGGGGCACTGACATTATTTGCATACGGCAACCTAGGTGTGAGCCTCAATTCTGCCTTGGCTGTGGAGTCAGATACTGTCCCCATTGCTGGTGTGATGGACTGTCATATGCAATATATATATATTTTTTTCCTAGCTTTTACAAGGTGATCACTGACACTATTAGGCCCTGTTCACACAGCAGGCTTTGTGGAATTCGCATCCACTCTTGCATCAAATCCGGGCAAATAACCTATAAAATACACGAGGCACCTAATGGCTTATACATTTATTATAGGTTTTGTATATCGGTCTATACAGTGCAGATTTTTTTCATGTGTGGATTTTAAATCTAAATGCAAAGGACGGAGTGGGGGAAGTGATCATGTATCAGCAAGTCGATGTATATTGGCTCCATTAAATAAAGACTAACCCATGTGTGGATCCATGGCAGAATACTGTAGTTTTAGCTTTATTTTTCCTGGCTCTAAGGTGGAACAATGTCTGACGTTTTGGATATGGATTCATCTGGGCTAGGTCTTTTTGTCCCTAGAGAATGAGCCAGGCCAACTGCTCTGTATTAGTTCTAGAGCCCCTCAATTTTGGGTCACTTTTGATCTATCTTGCATTCTGAGTACAATATTCATTTGGATGCAGGCTTAGGGCTCCTTCACACAACTATGTGGGTACAGCAGGTTTTGCACGTGGAATATGTTGTACCAATCTGCCATAGATTCCCATGTGGTCAATGACACATTGTTTGCATTATAGATCGCAGCATGTTCTATCTTGGTGCGCATACTTGCCAAGATAGTGTGGCAATTGCAGCAAGTATGCAATGTCTGTGTTCTTGCTGCACGACTAACTGGGTAACACATGGCAATGCGTTCATATGCAGCTGCCTTATGTTGTCCAGTACTGTATTATGTATCCATATTATCTTACCCTTTCGCCTTCCTTTCGCAGTGTGGTGACGACGCATGCACACGATGACCGAGGAATCCAGGACTCTGGCTTGTGGGAGCTGCTTGGCGTCTCGGCTTATTTCTTTTGCACTGTTTGCTGTTGTCTTTGTTCCCGGTCACCCACCACTGAATGTCTAGAAATGTGTATGAAGACACTGTGCACTTCCATCCAAAGTTTACATTTTGCAATCCTGCCACTAACTGAAGGGGCTTTTATAGCATTAAGACATAATTTAAACCAACTTTCATGTTTATATAAATTTGCTTGTACAATAAAACCTTTTTTGCAACATTCTCAACTTTTTTTTCCCATATATTCTGCAGTGACTTTAAGATCTCAGCATGCTCTATGGATATAAACAGTCTTTATATCCATAGGCTGAAAATGTCTTGGTCCTTCCCTGCACCAATTCATCTGTCCACTTTATGCAGGACTAAAAATCATTGTTGGCTCATCCACTTATCATTCAGTTCTCTTACTAATAGGGCCAACAATGTATTGCTTGTTTAACCCCTTAGTGACGGCGCTATCGTAAAACTACGTCCTGCTGTTGCAGGACGTGTATGGAGGGAGGTAGTGCCGCTATCTCTCTCCATACAGCGCGGGTGTCAGCTGTTTATTACAGCTGACACCCGCGGGCAATAGCTGCGCTCGGCGGTTCGGCCGATCGTGGCTATTAACCCTTTAAATGATTGACAGCGGCAATCAGAATTGACAGCGGCATTTAAATCCACCGAACGCTGTTTGAGGGTTCCGCACCCCCCCCCAATCCCCCCCCCCCCCTATATAAGTTTGGTATCGTAGTAATCATACTGACCCATAGAATAAAAATATCAGGTCGTTTTTGTTGCAGTTTGTGCGCCGTAGAAACAGGACGCACCGAAAGATGGTGGAATGTTTTTTTTTGTTTGTTTTTTTCTTCATTTCTCTCCGCTAAGAATTATTTAAAGTTTTTTTCAGTACATTATATGGTACAATAAATAGTGCCATTGAAGAATACAACTCGTCCCGCAAAAAACAAGCCCTCATACAGCGACGTCGATGGATAAAGGAGCTACTTTTTTTTTTTTTTTTAAAGGGAGTAGGAAAAACAAAAATGGGGAAAAAAGCAAAAAAGCTCCGTCACTAAGGGGTTAAACAATCGTCTGGTGTAACGGGCCTTAACTCAAATGGTCACCCAGACTGGTACACTACCCTGTCATTAACATCAGGCAGGTTTCATGTAGCTGTAACATGACTGCCTTCTAGGATTTGTGCTAGGGCTACAAGCCCTGGTCTGCCCACAGTTCTATTGAACCCTCGAGTGTAGTGACCCAAAAAGGTCCTGCAATATTGTAAGTATATGGGAATTAAAGGTTTTGAGTGCACAAACAATACAGGCCTAGACCTATTCAGTGTCCATTAGTGGTAGCTGTAATTTGCCATGACGAGCGCAGGCAGGGCGAATGTTCCCGTGGGATGCCAAGAGATGGGGAGACGGTTAGCAGGAACACATCCGCAGACTGAGCACAAGACAGCTGGAGCAAAGCTCCCGTATCAGAGGCCCAGTGCATGCAGGGAGTGTTACCCTGTAGAGCAGGAGGAAAGAGACCATGTGACTGATATATTGTAAAACCATATTCCAAAGACCAGTCTAAGCTTCATGCAGTTTCAGATGCCCTGCATAGGCAGCATTGTGATATAATCTTGTTTGCCTGAAGCCACCACTAGGCAAGCTTACTGCATACTAACTGCTTTGGTTTTGAGTTCAAATGTACAGTGAGCTCCCCCTAGTGGTGGCTGTAGGCAGCCAGAGTTTGATCAACTAACCTCCATGACAGCTCTTCAATAGTTGATCACTGGGCATCAGCCGCTTGCCTGGCCTGGTGTATGCTCAGCAGTCAGGAGGAAACCTCAGAGGTGGCTTTGCTCCCACTGAAAAAAATCGGAGCAAAGCTGCCTCAAGGCTTCCTGCTCCATCCCCCAATGCAGAGCTGGAAGCCTCATTGGCTACTTCACAACTGTTTTCAATGATAATAAAGAAGCCTCAGACCTCCTGCTTCGACCTGGATGTCTGGCCCTGCCCCACTGAAAGCCGTTTGTATGAAGAGATGATTGTTAGGCTATCAATATTTTGCCAGGGAGCCAGAACACAATCACTCTGCATCCTGAAGTGAAGATGAGCAGGTTTTATAAAGGTTACTGGACGACCCTTTTATCTTCTTGTTACACACTTGTATAGCTGATTAAAAAGAAAAGCTCTTAACTTTTCGCCAGCTGTTTGAGCAGTGTTTCCATTCACAGAAGTCAGCAGAGATCTTGGTAGCCGAAGATACAAATGTATATTAAGTTGCATCATTCTTCATACAATTCTGTTTTGTCCTAGTTGACATGGGGAAAACTGCCAGCTTCATTAAACCTTATGCTGCAGCAGCAGTTGTCACCACCAGATGGCATTTATGTAAAGGAAAATACAGTCCTGTAGTGAAGGTACATTATCAGCAGTGATTAAGGTATAGCTGGATGTGGCAGAAATACATTCTCTGAAAGCCTTGCTATATCAAGAAGCTTCCAGTTGACGAGCATGATCTGGGCATTTAAGTCTATAGATGAAGAGCTGCAGAGATTTAACCCTTCTCCAAATAGATCTGTGTGTTTATGAGGATTGTTACAAAGTCACAGTACTAAATGATACAAAGTCAAATCAAATAAATATAAAAAGCTCTTAATTTACATGCAATACACTTATATTTTTGTATAGAATACCTCCAATAAGGTTCTGTCTAAAAACCTCAATTAGCTTATGTGATAATACAAGGTAGAAGAATAAAGTTGTGAATTAATCTGCTTCCCCCTAAGAGTATATCTTGCATAGTTCTCATGCATACTTGCTAATGTACCCTGCAAGTGTTGCTAACATAGGTGGTATGCTCAGACATCACAGGAACCCTAGAGATTTCCTAAAATTTCACAATCTGAGCCTTTGCTGCTAGTAGGACATGGAAGACTATGGTCTGATCAGTAGGGGCTAAACTTGCAACGCCTACATTTAGCAGTGCTAAAGTGCAGCTCCATATTATTGGAATACTTAAGTGTTTTCAAGAGCGAATTTAGTTTGGTTCCAAAAGTAGTTAATATTAGAGATGAGCGAGCACCAAAATGCTCGGGTGCTCGTTACTCGGGACGAAATTTTCGTGCTGCTCGACGGTTCATTTCGAGTAACGAACCCCATTGAAGTCAATGGGCGACCCGAGCATTTTTGTATATCGCCGATGCTCGCTAAGGTTTACATTTGTGAAAATCTGGGCAATTCAAGAAAGTGATGGGAACGACACAGCAACGGATAGGGCAGGCGAGGGGCTACATGTTGGGCTGCATCTCAAGTTCCCAGGTCCCACTATTAAGCCACAATAGCGGCAAGAGTGGGCCCCCCCCTCCCAAAAACTTTTACTTCTGAAAAGCCCTCATTAGCAAGGCATACCTTAGCTAAGCACCACACTACCTCCAACAAAGCACAATCACTGCCTGCATGACACTCCGCTGCCACTTCCCCTGGGTTACATGCTGCCCAACCCCCCCGCACGACGCAGTGTCCACAGCGCACACCAAAGTGTCCCTGCGCAGCCTTCAGCTGCCCTCATGCCACACCAACCTCATGTCTATTTATAAGTGCGTCTGCCATGAGGAGGAACCGCAGGCACACACTGCAGAGGGTTGGCACGGCTAGGCAGCGACCCTCTTTAAAAGGGGCGGGGCGATAGCCCACAATGCTGTACAGAAGCAATGTGAAATATAATCCTGTGCCACCGCCATCAGGAGCTGCACACGTGGGCATAGCAATGGGGAACCTATGTGCCACACACTATTCATTCTGTCAAGGTGTCTGCATGCCCCAGTCAGACCGCGGTTTTTTATAAATAGTCACAGGCAGGTACAACTCCTCAATGGGAATTCCATGTGCACCCACAGCATGGGTGGCTCCCTGGAACCCACCGGCTGTACATAAATGTATCCCATTGCAGTGCCCTGGACAGCAGAGCTAACGTCAGATTAAATGCAGGTGGGCTTCGGCCCACACTGCATGCCCCAACCTGACCGGGGTTTTTAATTCATAGACACAGGCAGGTACAACTCCCTATTGTGAAGTCCCTGTGGACCGACAGCATGGGTGGGTGCCAGGAAGCCACCGGCGGTACATAAATATATCCCATTGCATTGCCCATCACAGCTGAGGTAATGTCATGTTTAATGCAGGTGGGCTTCGGCCCACACTGCATGCCCCAGTCAGACTGGGGTTCTTTATAAGTAGACACAGGCAGGTACAACTCCGTGTGGACCGACAGCATGGGTGGCTCCCTGGAACCCACCGACGGCACATATATATATCCCATTGCAGTGCCCAGCACAGCTGAGGTAAAGTCATGTTTAATGCAGGTGGGCTTCGGCCCACACTGCATGCCCCAGTCAGACTGGGGTTCTTTAGAAGTGGACACATGCAGTTACAACTCCGTGTGGACCGACAGCATGGGTGGCTCCCTGGAACCCACCGGCGGCACATATATATATCCCATTGCAGTGCCCAGCACAGCTGAGGTAATGTCATGTTTAATGCAGGTGTGCTTCGGCCCACACTGCATGCCCCAGTCAGACTGGGGTTCTTTAGAAGTGGACACATGCAGTTACAACTCCGTGTGGACCGACAGCATGGGTGATGAAACCGATGTTGCAGGGTGCGCAGGGTGGCAGCGTCCGTGTGGGACTTGCGGAAATGTGCGCAGAGCCGGCGCACCTTTCCGAGCAGGTCTGACAAGCGTGGGTAGCTTTTCAGAAAGCGCTGAACCACAAAATTAAAGACGTGGGCCAAAGGTCTACCGCGTGGACCCATTAATTGTGAGATGAATGTGGGTACGCCAGAAACGTGCCTCTCTCCTAATCCCGCAGCAGTCGGCTGCAATACACCTGGATCAGGAGCTCGGCCTGTGCCCACACCCTGACTTGGGCCTCCGCGTCCTTGGCCGCGTCCACGTTCTCTAGGCCTACCTCTACCCCTCAGCATGGTGTATTACCAGTAGTGCAGAAACAGAACGCTGTAATTAAATGTGCCGCTTATTGGCCTGTGGTTGGAGGCTGACTTCCCTTACGGAACGCACAGCAGAGCCAGGAAACAATTTTGCGCACGCCTGTAGTGAGACGTAGGTGGAATTCACAGCGCAGAAGCAGTCAAGTGGCCAAAGACCAGTAGTAGGCCTTAAGTATTTTGCTTCTATTTTTTTAAAATGCTGAGCTGATACAGCAGACAGATACTGTAGGCAGCGTATAATATTATGTATACTGTTTCCCTCTGGCGGGATGACGGCGGTGATGTAACGGAGACAGCAGAGCCAGGAAACAATTTTGTGCAAGCCTGTTGTAACGCTTAGCTGCGTATTAATTAGGACTACTACCCCCAGCAGATAGATACTGTAGGCAGCGTATAATATTATGTATACTGTTTCCCTCTGGCGGGATGATGGCGGTGATGTAACGGAGACAGCAGAGCCAGGAAACAACTTTGCGCAAGCCTGCTGTAACGCTTAGCTGCGTATTAATTAGGACTACTACCCCCAGCAGACAGATACTGTAGGCAGCGTATAATATTATGTATACTGTTTCCCTCTGGCGGGATGACGGCGGTGATGTAACGGAGACAGCAGAGCCAGGAAACAATTTTGTGCAAGCCTGCTGTAACGCTTAGCTGCGTATTAATTAGGACTACTACCCCCAGCAGATAGATACTGTAGGCAGCGTATAATATTATGTATACTGTTTCCCTCTGGCGGGATGACGGCGGTGATGTAACGGAGACAGCAGAGCCAGGAAACAATTTTGCGCCAGCGTGCTGAAACGCTTAGCTGCGTATTAATTTTGACTACTACCCCCAGCAGACAGATACTGTAGGCAGCGTATAATATTATGTATACTGTTTCCCTCTGGCGGGATGACGGCGGTGATGTAACGGAGACAGCAGAGCCAGGAAACAATTTTGTGCAAGCCTGCTGTAACGCTTAGCTGCGTATTAATTAGGACTACTACCCCCAGCAGATAGATACTGTAGGCGGCGTATAATATTATGTATACTGTTTCCCTCTGGCGGGATGATGGCGGTGATGTAACGGAGACAGCAGAGCCAGGAAACAATTTTGCGCAAGCCTGCTGTAACGCTTAGCTGCGTATTAATTAGGACTACTACCCCCAGCAGACAGATACTGTAGGCAGCGTATAATATTATGTATACTGTTTCCCTCTGCCGGGACGACGGCGGTGATGTAACGGTGACAGCAGAGCCTGCTGTAACGCTTAGCTGCGTATTAATTAGGACTAGTACCCCCAGCAGACACGCAGTAAACTGAAGACGGTCACAGGCAGCCCAAATATAGTATTTTTTCCCGAATTGTTTTGAAAAAGCCCACTGCCTATATAGCCTGCATATCTCTTTCCCTGCCTCACCAGTACTGGCCCTATACTCTGTACAATGACTGCAGACTGAGGACGTAATGCTCTGCACGCCCGATATACAAAAAAAAAATTGTGCAACACTGCTAAAAGCAGCCTCAACAGTACTGCACACGGTCAGATGTGGCCCTAAGAAGGACCGTTGGGGTTCTTGAAGCCTAAAATCACTCCTAACGCTCTCCCTATAGCAGCTCCGGCATCAGCAGCACTTTCCCTGATCTCTGTCAGAATGCATCTGTGGCTTGAACGTCGCAGGGGGAAGTTGTAATGCCTTCCCTGTCTTTCTATTGGCCAGAAAAGCGCGCTAACGTCTCAGAGATGAAAGTGAAAGTAACTCGAACATCGCGTGGTGCTCGCCTCTAGTAACGAGCATCTCAAACACGCTAATACTCGAACGAGTATCAAGCTCGGACGAGTAAGTTCGCTCATCTCTAGTTAATATGCAATCCCAAAAAAGTGTCTAGGTTTATTTGCACCTAACACTGCAGGTAATGGAGATTTTGGGCTGGTAAGGGCTATAATTGCGTCATCCGCAAACAAACTGTGTTCTCTTCCCTCTAGTAGTTCCAGATACACCTTTTGAGTTCCTCACCCATTCTACTAGGGGGTTCCGTCACCAGTGATAACGAACATCCTTGTTAAGTGCCGTTGGAGATATTAAATGTTTTAGAGGTGTATCATGAAGTTAATACAGCAGCAGTTGGAAGGGAGTATAGTGCCATAATTGAGTCAGGTTACTCCCAGACATCCCTAATTTGAGCAGAATTTCACTCAGATATTTCCCCAATGGACTTGGTCAAATGTCTTTTTTGCATTAAAGGGGTTGTCCCGCGCCGAAACGGGGTTTTTTTTTTTCAATAGCCCCCCCGTTCGGCGCGAGACAAACCCGATGCAGGGGTTAAAAAAGAAAACCGGATAGTGCTTACCTGAATCCCCGCGCTCCGGTGACTTCTTACTTACCTTGTGAAGATGGCCGCCGGGATCTTCACCCTCGGTGGACCGCAGGTCTTCTGTGCGGTCCATTGCCGATTCCAGCCTCCTGATTGTGAAGGCTCCTCTTGAACTCTTGTAACGAATTCACCATCATGTCCACAGGCAGAGATCTCCATAGTCTCACTGCTCTTACAGTAAAGAACCCCCTTCTAGGGGGTTAGGGTGCATTTACACAACAAAGATGATTGCTCAAAAGATGGCTTTCGAGCGATCATTTTGCATAGACTACTACTTGGCACTAATGCCTATGTTCCAAGTTGCAGTGTGTGAGCCACCAGGAGTTGTAATTGGAGAACAGACCTTCCGCTGTTTCCTGATATTACGTTCCCTTCGATCTGCCAGCGGGGCTGACAGCTGAGAACAGCTGATACAATGTTATCAGCTGTAATCAGCGCTCCCCGGGCAGAGCACAGCGTGCGGTCCTGCTTATCAGCTGTTCTGCTGAACAATGGTTGGCAAGCAGAACTGAAAACCGTTGTTCAGCAGAAAACTGAAAGATGGGCACATTTACACCCAACGATTATCACTCAAAAGATGGCTTTTGAGTGATAATCGTTGTGTCTAAATGGGCCTTTAGCGTAGAAACCTTTTTCTCTAGACGTAGAAGGCGCCCCCTCGATACAGTCACAGTCCTGGGTATAAATAGATAATGGGAGAGATCTTTGTATTGTCCCCTAATAGAGATATATATAGATATATCTAATTTATTAGGTCGCCCCTCAGCCGTCTTTTTCTAAACTAATTGACCCCAATTGTGATAACCTCTCTGGGTATTGTAGTTCGCCCATTCCGTTTATTACTTTAGTTGCCCGCCTTTGTACCTACTCAAGCTCTGATATGTCCTCCTTGAGTACCAGTGCCCAAAACTGTATACAATATTCCATGTGAAGTCTAACCAATGACCTGTAAAGAGGAAGAACAATGTTCTCATCATGTGCCCTTAGACCTCTTTGATGCCCCATATGATCCTATTTGCCTTGGCATCAGCTGCCTAAAGTAGGTAATGTAATGTATGTACACAGTGACTCCACCAGCAGAATAATGAATGCAACTCTGGAGTATAATACAGGATGAAATTAGAGATGAGCGAGCACGCTTGTTTAAGGCAGATACCTCGAGCGAGCATTGCTCTTCTCGAGTAACTGTTTACACATCCGAGCTAATGCGGGGGGGGGGAGTGAGAGAGATCTCTTTCTCTCTCCCCCCCCCCCCCGCTTCCACCCGCCGCCTCCCGGAATTTGCTCGGACGAGTAAGCAGAGAGTGATGCTCGCTCAAGTATCTGCCTTAAACGAGCTTGCTCGCTCATCTCTAGATAAAATTGAAACTGGTTGGCACCAAGCAAAAGATCATGTTGATGATATCAAGACTGGTGCATGCTATAGACCAGTGGTCCCCAACTCCAGTCCTCAGGGACCACCAACAGGTCATGTTTTCATGATATCCTATGGTAAGAACACCTGTGGCAATGTCTGAGGCACCAACAATAATTACATCACCTGGGCAATACTGAGGAAATCCTGAAAACATGACCTGTTGGAGGTCCCTGAGGACTGGAGTTGGGGAACACTGCTATAGACGATGTAGCTTGGGAGCAGTTCTAGATAGTGTATATGCAAAGTAAAGAATTCTATATGGACATTGGTGTTAGAGGTAAACAGACGTAATACAACCTTTAGGATGGTTATCCCATCCATGTCATTATAAACCATATGTTTCAAGGTATACATTCTTAAATCCATCCTCTGAGGGTATTTTTTTTTCTCCATTGTTTGTTTCTCAAGATAGTCTATTAAAATGCATGTTTTAGTCCCTTTGTATTAGTTTTTAAGTAATTCCGCATGCAAATTCCTGTCTTCCATGTGTTGTCTGCTGATATGAATGTTACTATGAATCTGATATCTTTGGCTCAGGAGTTGATGCTCTTCCAGAATAGATGATTCTTCTGTTTATTTTTATACAGTTGAATACATTGAAAAGAAATATTTGCAAATTTGACTGACTAGTTACTGTTGTAAATACGCATCCAGCCCACCGAGTATTTGTACCATGTAGTGTCCTGCTGGTAGGAAAATATATTGGATGAGAGGGATGCATTGCAAATCCTCAGATGTTAGGGGGTACCATGTTCAGGTATCCTTTCAGAATAAGGTGTTGTGTGTACATGAGGATTAACACTATTTGGGGCATTTGTATGACTTGTATATGACATTTTTCCAATAGTTTTCCTCTCTCCAGGCTCCATCACTAATTCTCTTCCCTGAGCTGGTTGTTGTATACTAGCTGCTATGTTGTCTCCCATACATAGTACACAGTGATAGTGACAATTTGGATTGATTCTGTCCAAGAGATCCTGAACTGATTGGCTGCTGATTGGACTATAAAAGGAATTGTTTGCTGCGACACAGCAGCAGAGTAGAGATTGTAGGAGTGGCTGGCAGTGCTGCTGGAAGTACAGACTGAGGGCATGGTACTCTACAAATTAGCTGTTAGCAGTCAGTGGAGGACATTATGGGACACATCCCTGAGAGTAAGAAAAGCACAGCACCTGGGAAGTGAGGCAACAGGATCCCCATTAATCTAGTGGGAACGCTGAGTAAGTGACAGAGAAACTATCTGCAAGAAGAACAGTTGCAAGCGTGGCTCCAGAAATCCCTCGTGTCACTAGACTAGGCAATTGAATACTGGCTAAGGAGGCTTATGGACAGTGATTCTAGCGCAAACTGTAAGTGAGAACGACTCCAGTACAAGTGTGCACACTACATTCATTATTAACTGCTGCAGTGTTTCCCTGTACATCGGGCATGTTGTGATTTAAGGGAAATTGCTCGCAAATAATGGACGGAGAGCCAATTCCATACACCTATGTAAGCCTTTGTAGGAAAGACGCTGTGTTCATTAAAATTGCATTAGTAATAGCAAGGTGATAACATTGCTCGGAAGGACTGTGTATTGTATCACATGAACTGTATTTCAGTGTTATATGACCAATTTTTGCAAAGCATCATTAATCCTGTTTTCAAAATACCGTTTTTGCCTTACGCTTGCATTGAGTATTATTCGTAGAGCTGATTTAGTGCAGATAGCGTTAAGTAAATATAGGGTAAGAGTCAGATTGCTTCTCATACTGGTATTATTTACATTTCTGTATTTTTAAAAAACATTATAAATTTTTGGTAACTCCATTGGCTCTATTGTATCCTGAAACATGTGTTGCACACCACCTCCTGCAACATATCCGTAATATGGGGGTTCATCCGGGCCTGTCCATGGATCTCCTGACCCAAACGCCGAGCATCATACATTCCTGTGATACTCTGATTTCGGGTCAGAGGACCAGTGGTCAGGCCAGGAGGCACTGTACTATGGACATAAAACAGGAACCCAAATATGGCAACGTGTCACCGGCCTTATACAGAGAAGCAGTTTGTAAGGAGGTATATGCTGAGGCTGGCATGTACCACAGCTTCTTATTAAAAGTCTGAACTATCGACATTATGTTTGGATCTGCCAAGGTCCTAGTGGCCATAAATAGAGTTGTCAAATTTAGCACTGCTGTAAAGCTTGTTACAGTGTGTCATGGTATGTGTTAATGACATTTATTTATAGGTACTGGGTGGGCTAAACAGGTAACTGCCTGTTATGCTATAATGTATGTGACTGGTTTTGGGTCAGGGGTGCAGATGCTGAGCTTGGTGTTGTATGGGCTCCATCAGAATTGGACTCCGAGACTATAATTAGGGCTGCTTCAAATGTCTCATAGTCTGTTGTAACATAGTGGCACTGAGATTAAGGCCTAATTCAGACTCGTGCGCAAATCGCATCGGACAGCACACAGATATCCATCCATGTGCTATGCAGTCTACGGGACAGTGGGCATCGCATGTTCTATTCTCATCCGTGGTGTAAGACAGCAAAACACATTCTATTAGCGCAGTCATTGGTCAAGACTGAGTCTGGCTAATCAGGTGGTGGCTTCTACTACCATTTTAGGCTGCCTGCAGACAAATAGATTTGCATTGTGGAATCCATGGTCAGCATCCACACCGCGGATCCACAGCAAATACCATTTATTACATGCTATGGAAAAGCGCTTCTTCCTGCACACTTGCGCAATCGAATTGCGATTTCCGCGAGCAGAGGAAAAATCACAGCATGTTCTATTTAAGTGAGGATTCCGCACAGACAGCTTCCATTGAAGGGTGTTAGGGATTTAGTCCGAATACTGAATATAATCCACCATTTTACCATGCTGAAGACGTCTACAGTCTCTAATATTTACACCAATTGGGTCATGTATAAAAATTCGAGCAAAAATATCAACCAATCGCATGTTTCATTTCAGCTTGAATCTGATTGGTTACTCTGAAAATCACACTGGTTCTTATTTTAACTTAGTATGTGATTTTTTTTCCCTTTGTCTTCCAGACATGACAACCAAGGTAACTGAACTTGGAAGATGTTTCTTCTGGAAACCTCACGTACCATCTGAAGTTCATCTAATTTCAAGTCCAAACAAATGCATTCTCCTCGCAATCTGTTTTCAATAATTGATGGCAACAGATTCATAATTTCTTCAAATTGGTTTACAGACTTGTAAACAATTACCTGGAGACTGTTCAGATTCTCGGAATGCTCTTCCCGCTGATTTGCAAATGAATAAAGTAGCAAAATGTTTCTAATGTATTTGTATGTGGGAGTTCGCTATTCATTTGCCTCAAGGAGAATGCAGGGTGGAAGTAATAATTTCACTCCAAAGGCATAAAAAATATACAGGTGGGAAAAACCATAAAGATTGGTTATTCTAGCTTTACAGTATTAGAGATCTAAGAGTGACAACAAAATGGGTCACTAAGAAATTGGAGCAGAAGTGTACGGAAACCTCAGATGTCCACAACCCCAACTTTAAGAAAAGTATCAGTCCCGGTCATGGCTATCAGTTGAGAGGTGACTGCACTTGATTGTGATGTTCCTTTCAAGAAAAGTGGATGATGGTTATGGAAGCCTATGAGAACTCTCTTATCAGTCTTCATGAGACCCAATAAAAGAGTATTACCATCATAGACATATATGACATATTCTCAGGAGCCCCATTGTGGAGATATCGTAGGTGCAGCTCCTATAGGTAGCAGAAACACACATGGCCAGATACTTCTCTACTAAGTATTTGGAGTAGTACTCGTCTGTGTCTGGAAATGAATGCGGTTTCAGCTACCAGATACCTACTGTTCTGATATATTTGATTAACTTCTTTTGACACAGTTGTGGCCCTCTCTGTACATCTACAACAGGCCTTGCATTGGGGCATTTATGAACGTGCTTTAACAAACTATTGGCTGATTTAAAAGGAGCTAAGGATCTCACTCCATAATGGATTCCATTATTCCAGCAAAGAACAACCCTATTTAAAGTTGATTAAGAAAGCATTACTTACTGTTAGGGATAATTCTTATGAGTTGATACATAAGAAGTTGGCTGTTAACTAAATCTGCTGCCAACTAAAGGCCGAATATGAGCCACACATGATCTCTACACTCTTGTAGATATCTGAATAGGAGATTATGACCACAGTGCCTGGATGGGAATGCACTTGGACGTCCACAAAAAGAAAGGATAGCCTAAGTGAATAAACTTCCTTAGATAACACGTTTCTAGAGTGAACATCTCCTTGCATTGGGTCCAGTCATATTACACAAAAAATACAGGTTCACGTTTATATATACAGCTCCTCCCAAAAAGGGATCAGGGCAAGGGGAAGAAGCTGTGTTCACTGCAATTAGAATACTGCATGTCTAAAAAAATAGTACAGGACACAGATACAGTCAAAAATGGAAAGTTTATGAAAATATAAACTCATCTGAATGAATGCTGAAAAGTGCAAACAAATAGATGAATGAGTTGGAAACTAGATATCACACGTCACATGGCAAACAGTCATATCATAAACAGTCTTTCACAAGAGCGTATTTTTGTGCGTGTCAGCTGCGGTAGAGGATTCTGCTGCCGGCAATTGATTTCAGGGAAGGGCTTTAAATATAAGCCCTTCCCTGAAAATCAAGTAAAAGTGGTTTAAAAAACAAAAAAATTAGATACTCACCTCCCTTCAGCTGCTGGGGCTTAGCCGCGTCTTCTCCTGCTGTCCCTGGCTCTGTAGTGCTGATCTAGCAGCAGGCGGAGATTTAAAATCCCCGCCTGCTGAAAGAGCTGAATGTGGCCACATACGCATGCACAAAAACACGCTCATGTGGAGCCACCCTTAAAAACAAATAATGGGAAGTGAATGTCTATTGCAGAGTTCGTTAGGCAAAGTATTAATTTAAACATGGGCGATTCACTATACGTCAAGCCGTCTGCAGGAGCGCCCCAGTCATCAAGGTGACCACAGCCACATTGACAGTCACTGAAGCTCTCTTACAGAAGAGTAATTGTGCGTCTGGGTTGTCATGACGATTGGAGCAGCTGAAGCGGATTGGGGAAAGAAAATACTAAAGGTGAAACAGGTGCTCATTAAGTGTTCAAAAAAACAAAGTTTGCTAATTATCCGCATATTAATGATGCATTATAAAATAATACATTCTGAAGTGATAATAGCAAGCAGTAATCTTTGGTAACTATGTACTGGACAAAAAGCTGGATAATCCTAAATAGAAGATGTACGAAATTTGGGTTAATAAAATAATATTTAAAATATATATGTATATACATATAGATAATACACACACATATGGTTTGTGTTCATGGGCAGCCAGTTACCCCCACAAGGTATAGTATACAGCACATTCATTTTACCCATTTGTAACTCTTCGTACCGCTCGAAGGGAGGAACAGATACACTATATTACATATATTCATAAGTATTTTGGTGTATGCTAAAATTACTTGTTGTACATGGCCATGTGTGAAGCCTCAGGAATTAGGGCTCAAGGTACCCAGATTTAAAATCCCTCATTCTCTCCTTTGATTAACAAATTGAAGGATTGGTTAGGATCTTTTCTAACTGTATGGGCTGACCCCCACTGACTTTTCTTCCTCTATTGCGCACTCGCCTCGCAGTGCGAGAAAAAAGCCGGGATATCGCCCGACTTTTCAATGGGGCCAGCGGCAGCAGCGATAGCCCCATGGAAAAGATAGGGAGAATACCGTGGACTTCTGCCACAGCTGTCACAGCTGTGGCAGGAGTTTCCTTCATGCCCGCAGGGACCGCGGGGATGCAGGAATCCTCCGCCACAGCTGCTTGGATAATTTTCTTTTTGTTGCTCCTGGGAATTCTCCTGTTTGCCTGTGACAACGTTGTCTTTCATGGTTTTCCATCTCCCCCAGGTCAAGGTGGAGCATTTGCTTGAACTGATTGCTAGTTTTCAGGCTATTTGCAAGGTCATTCTACAACATATACAGTTGTTGGGTTTGTTGGTCTTTACCTATCACGTGATGCCAATGAGCAGTGTTTTCTCTTGCCACTCTTCCTTGGTGACGAGGCATGCAAGGTACCCTGATCATATACTCGTTACAAATCTCTGAGGGCTAACTTGTTCATTTGTAGCGAATTTCTCAGTTGCAAACTGGAGTTGTTTACAGATGCGGCTGGGTCTGTTGGTTTGGTGTGCAGAGGCATGGCCAGATGTGTGGGGTTGCATTTGTGCAATAACCTCACTTTATTGGATCTCTTTCCCATAGTGGTTGTGGAGTTATGGGGAGTTGAATTTGGAGGGTACGCTTTTGGTCTGATATGAGCGTGATTCAGTGCATTAATAATTTGAAGTCTTGCTTGCCCCTGGTGCTGTTGGGTGGTGGGAAGTTGGGTCTCTGCAGTCTGATGGTCATTGCTCACTGACAGTGGTATGTTTTTGTCATATCTGGCAAATAGCTCGTGTCTGAAATTATGGCCCTCCCCTTTTTAAAGTGAGCTGTGGCTTTTCCTACCTCCTCTTCCCACTGGATCCTAGACATGAGCGCTGCCCATCATCCTTCCCCCTTTTGTAGAAGTTCTTTCAGTTATGGGTAGCACAGGCTGGAAGCACATGATTATATTAATACTGGTGTTATATGTTTCTCTTGTGTCTGTTTTTCTATCAGCGATCCTTTATTTAAATAAAGGAGAAAAAGAAAAATTTGGAGATTGGTTGGTCATTGGTGGACATTACCACCAGGATATGGTGGCAGCCTACAGCAACAGCCTCAGGAGTTGTTTTGGATTAAGTGCATTTAATGGCTATATGGGTTTTATTTAAAAAAAATCTAATAAAGCTGTGACCGACCCTAATCCACAAAAAAAGGAGTATTGTGTCTTTGTTGTGATTTCATAAATAGGACAAGGAAATATAGTGGGAAGTAGGGACCCTGCAGTCAACTGTTTATCAGTTTCTCTTATCCTGTTCAGTATATACTACCAAAAGGTGTCTCTTTTTGCTTGTGTAGTATCTGGGAATGAGGATGGTAATTAGGTGGGCAGAGTCACAGGTGTTCAGTCTCTGTTCTGGCCCATAATGGCTTTTGCTTTTCACTGCCCAAATTGATACCATGAAAAGTATGGAGCTCCAAGCTGTAATGACCCCTGATTGGGATGTTGAGTGTGAAGAAACCTCAAATAATAGTCCAGAAGCCAAGACGGCAGGGTAACTCGTCTGAAATACAGAGGCAACAGGCTTGAATTGATTACTTTCTGGTGATGCTCTGGTTGTCCTTTTTCCCTTTCACACAGGGCTGCTGGTTTTCCCACTGACTGTGTGGTCTCTGCCAGTTTATCTCATGACAGATGCTCTATCTATGCTCTTTACCCCTACTGGGCCTGGTTCCTCTCTAATTGTTGCTAGTGGGTTTTATTTACCATCCTACTCCATTCTGCAGTTCTCCTATTTGTCTTGTTTCTTGGCTTGCTGCTTTAGCTACTCTCTCCAGAACCCCATACCATTGGACCTTCAACATCTGCACCACTAGGCATGGAGCATGCAGAACTTGTGACTTAAGCACTCTGCCTTGTTTCAACCATTATCTCTAGTGGGCCTTTATCCGCTCTTACCACTTTTTTAGGTGTGGCCCCTTTTTTATACACTAAGCCCCACCTATCTAATTAAGATGAACTCAGGGGAAATCCCAAAAGTTGTTTACCACAGCTTGTCTGTCTACCAGCATGTCTGTATCGCATCAGGGAGAGATAGCCACTACCTAAGTGCAATATAAACAACTGTAAAACAGTTATAAAATTGTAATAAAACAGCTACGAAAACATTTTGCATGTTAACTCTATGAGTTACACTTATAGGTATCTGTGCTACACTTGTAGATCTCTATGCACTTCACTTGTAGATAGCTGGAAGTCTTACTCCATTAATGGTAAGTGGTGATGGCCTATAATGAATCTTCATCATACTAGGTCCAACACCGGAGTGAAGACAAGGTTACTATGGATCCTCAGTGCAAGAAGAATGATAGTTTCTTTTTTTAGAAAAGACTTGGAGAAAACCAAGTGCGTGGACGTCATTAACTCCTCATCAAAAATGTTCCTTCTGCACGTCCAAAAAAATATGGCTAAACACCAGATTTTTACGTGCGTTGATTTAAGTCTGTTGCAATGAATTTCTTATTAATTGCAAGGCAATAATAATTTCAAACAGATTCCAAAGTTGCTGTTCCTTCTGAAGGGTAAAAGGCCATGAGAAATAATACAGTGTTCATACAGCACCTGCAAGTAGTTCATCAATCACATAACCTAGTATTAATTGCCATGCTTGCTCCCCTATCATATTGCAATTTATTATAAGACAAAGATGTTTGAAGATACTTTTTCCCAGAAATGCAGCTTTCTCTTACACATTTTTTGGAAACACAGCAGAATTCATTGAAGGCCAAATGAGCTGCACATGGTCTAGTTTCTAAGTCCATTAAGAAGAATTTATATCATGTTCTTCCTTTGGCTCCACTTAAAGGAGATGTCCCGAGGCAGCAAGTGGGTCTATACACTTCTGTATGGCCATAATAATGCACTTTGTAATGTACATTGTGCATTAATTATGAGCCATACAGAAGTTATAAAAAGTTTTATACTTACCTGCTCCGTTGCTAGCGTCCTCGTCTCCATGGTGCCGACTAATTTTCGCCCTCCGATGGCCAAATTAGCCGCGCTTGCGCAGTCCGGGTCTTCTCCTCTTCTCTATGGGGCTCCGTGTAGCTCCGTGTAGCTCCGCCCCGTCACGTGCCGATTCCAGCCAATCAGGAGGCTGGAATCGGCAATGGACCGCACAGAAGCCCTGCGGTCCATGAAGATAGAGGATCCCGGCGGCCATCTTCAGCAGGTGAGTATGAAGACGCCGGACCGCCGGGATTCAGGTAAGCGCTGTGCGGGTGGTTTTTTTAACCCCTGCATCGGGGTTGTCTCGCGCCGAACGGGGAGGGGGGTTTAAAAAAAAAAAAACCCGTTTCGGCGCGGGACATCTCCTTTAATGTTTGCTTTTCTTCGATGTTAAGAGATAGTTTAAGAATGGACTTCCAGAAGACCTAGAGTGGAGCCCTTCTGGAAGTCTATTCTTAAACTATCTCTTGACATCGAAGAAGAGCAAACATTAAGTGGAGCCAAAGGAAGAACATGATATAAATTCTAGTAGCTGTTACAAATATGAAAAATGAAATTTCAGCACTAAGCTATTAGAAGTGGCTGTGTCCACATGATAGTTCTTTCTGCCTCTGTACACTGGTAACACAGTGTTGGCTGTGGGATACATGGACTTTAAAGGGACAAGAAGAATTTAGATTTCATTTATCTAGAATGAAGTAAAGACAAGAAGACATGTCACTGCTGTGATGCAGTGCTTTGAGCCTCAGAGTCCCTATGAGAATACTTTGCTATCAGAATGTCCCATGGAGATACAAAGGTAACACGGATTTACAAAGGAGTTGTGTCCTCAATGTTGCGGATTCCAGTGCTCCCAAACCTAAATAGAATTGCTGTGTCCGTATACTTTTCTTCGGTGTGTTGATTAAAGGGAACTTATCATCAACTATGAGCACCATAAACTAGGTCATCAATCTTACAACAATCAATTGGTGATTTGGGTAGTGTACTAATTCACTCTCTACTTGCAGGACCTGCTTTAGGACAATCTCTGTAGGAGACATGGCTTACGGAGAAATGTCTGCTTTGAGAACACTCAACTGACTCTAGTCATGTCTGATCAGTCATAAGTCATTCTGGAGTTCAAGCTCTGATGAGTTTTCTGTTGCCATTAGACCTGGAAACCTGTCTCCCTCTAACTAGATCAATCGTTAGCTGACTTCACTCCAACCACCACTTTCTACAACACACTATGGTCATATTACCTCTGCCCTGCACTTAAATAGCATTCTGTTACTTCATTCTTTTGCCTCTATGGAGTCTCCCACCTAATTCTAGACTCCACTGAACCAAGAAAGAGCATAAAAAACATCAATGTAATAATAGGGGTACATAACATATCCGCCCTTGTACATTAAAATGTTTTCTTCTCTTTATACGTCTTATTTCTAAATATGTTATCATTGGTTTGGACCTCTGTTTTTCTGATACAGAGCTCAAAACCCCATGTTTAGACATAGAACTAAATATTAAAATTCATTAAATAGAGATTACAGATTATATCTTTATATGAACTGAATAATAAAACTGAAGTAAACTCCTATGTTTTACCCACTTGTGGCTGCAGGCTGCCAGAATTTTTTCATTTACAATACCTCAATGTGTATGTAGGCAATCTGGAGTGCTGTATTTGAAAAACAGTATTCCAACCTCTATAAGGACATATTATAGAATAAATCCACCAAGAAAATTGTATCTAAAAGTGACATGGCGTTAAAGGAGTGATCCACTATAAATATTCAGCTGAGATTTTTGTTGTTTTAGACCACTTTATGTTGTTGAATCTTTTACTATGAGAAATACTTGCTTGGAATTTTTAAAAACTTTGCCATAGATATGATTGTGATTGTGAGACACTGAGCCTGAGGAAACAAAGTCTTTCAAGATTAAAGATGTCTGGCCAAAACTGAGTTAAGCTCCCTAAGAATAGTTGGGTCAATTCCAGATTTCATGTTTTTCTTCCTTTATCAAATATTCGGTATACGTACGATTCTAGACCTGTTTACTCTCCTCTATAACAAATCTTTACCTTACAAAGTCATTATTTATTAAAATCCAGGATTTCTAAAATGCAAAGGTTTGGTTTATTATGGTATTCTCTCTGTCTTGCTTCTTTTTCTCCCTCTCTTGGACTCTCAACTCCAAAATCCACTACTGCTTCTTTTCCTGTACTCTTAACCCCTTGAGTGGCACGCCCGGAAATCTTCCGGGACGAGCTCCACTGCTCATAGCGATACAGCCCGGAAGATCTCCGGGCTAGGTATCACTATGGGAGCTGCAGAGCACAAGGCCACAAGCTGTGACATTGTGCTCTGCCTGCACAGACCCACAGAGAACAAAGCAAGGGCTTTGAAAAACCAGCAGAAGATATTGCCGATATGTTGGCAATCTCCTGCACTGGTTTGTTTACAGGTTGCCATAGAGACCATCGGCTTGTCAGAAGCAAGCCGATGGTCTCTGTGGCAGGGAGAGCTGGTTGTTAGCTGTCAGAGGACAGCTAGGTATTAGCTCTTACAGCAGAGATCAGAGAAAACCTCTGCTGTGTTAACTAGAGATGAGCGAACGTACTCGTCCGAGCTTGATATTCGTGCGAATATTAGGGTGTTCGGGATGCTCGTTACTCGTAACGAGCACCACGCGGTGTTCTGGTTACTTTCAGTTTCCTCTCTGAGACGTTAGCGCGCTTTTCTGGCCAATTGAAAGACAGGGAAGGCATTACAACTTCCCCCTGTGACGTTCAAGCCCTATACCACCCCCCTGCAGTGAGTGGCTGGGGCGATCAGATGTCACCCGAGTATAAAAGTCGGCCCCTCCCGCGGCTCGCCACACATGCCTTGTGACTTAGCTGAGGGAAAGTACTATCGTGCTGGTGCTGCTGTAGGGAGAGCGTTAGGAGTCAGTGTAGGCTTCAAGAACCCCAAAGGTCCTTCTTAGGGCCACATCTACCTGTGTGCAGGCTGCTGCTAGCAGTGTTTTTTTTTTTTTCCCCTCAAAATCGGCAGTGCAGAGCATTGCACCCGGCATTAGGGACAGAAGTGGTGCTTAGGCAGGGAGAGTGTTAGGAGTGAGTGTAGCCTTCAAGAACCTCAACGGTCCTTTCTAGGGCCAAATTTAAGCGTGTGCAGTACTGTGCTGGCTGCTGTTAGCAGTGTTGCATATTTTTTTTTTTCTAAAAATCGTCTGTGCAGAGCATTGCACCCTCCATTGATACTACAGGGACAGAATTGTGTAGGCAGGGCCACAACACAGTTATTGTTCATTGAATATACGCAGTGGGTCCTTCCCTTTGCAAAAAAGGAAAAGAAATTATATTTGGCCTGCCTGTGTCAGTCCTAAGGTCTCCGTGTACGTGTGTGCTGCGTGGACAACGTACAAAAATCAGACGCAACCAGCTATGGTTTACTGCAGGCTTGCGCCATTGTCTTTCCTGACTGGCAAATACCTGCTCTGCTAGAGTTAATAACTCTGCTACACTAAAGTTGTGTGTCACTTTTTCAGGGCCACACTACAGTTCTAAAAGTTATTGTTCATTGAATATACGCAGTGGGTCCTTCCCTTTGCAAAAAAGGAAAAGAAATTATATTTGGCCTGCCTGTGTCAGTCCTAAGGTCTCCGTGTACGTCTGTGCTACGTGGAGAACGTAAAAAAATCAGACGCAATCAGCTACGGTTGAGTGCAGCCTTGCGCCAATTTCTTTCCTGCCTGGGAAATACCTGCTCTGCCACAGTTAGTAACTCTGCAACAGTAAAGTTCTGTGACAGTTTTGCAGGGCCGCAACACAGTTATTAAACTTATTATTCAGTGAATAGACGCAGTGGGCCTATCCTTTTAAACAAAAGGGAAGAAAGTATATTTGCCCTGCCTGTGTCAGTCCTAAGGGCTCTGGGTACGTCTGTGCTGCGTGGAGAACGTAAAAAAATCAGACGCAACCAGCTACGGTTGAGTGCAGCCTTGCGCCAATTTCTTTCCTGCCTGGGAAATCAAATCACTGGTAATACAGCATGCTGAGGGGTAGGGGTAGGCCTAGAGGACGTGGACACGGCCGAGGACGCGGAGGGCCAAGTGAGGGTGTGGGCACAGGCCGAGCCAGTGCGGTGGCCAGGGGTAGAGGCAGGGCCAGACCGAATAATCCACCAACTGTTTCCCAAAGCGCCCCCTCGCGCCATGCCACCCTGCACAGGTCAAGGTGCTCTACGGTGTGGCAGTTTTTCACAGAGACGCCTGACGACCGACGAACAGTGGTGTGCAACCTTTGTCGCGCCAACATCAGCTGGGGAGGCACCACCAACAGCATGCGCAGGCATATGATGGCCAAGCACCCCACAAGGTGGGACGATGCCCGTTCACCGCCTCCGGTTTGCACCACTGCCTCTCCCCCTGTGCCCCAACCTGCCACTGAGATCCAACCCCCCTCTGAGGACACAGGCACTACCGTCTCCTGGCCTGCACCCACACCCTCACCTCCGCTGTCCTTGGCCCCATCTAGCAATGTCTCTCAGCGCAGCGTCCAGACGTCGCTAGTGCCACAGTTTGAGCGCAAGCGCAAGTACGACGCCACGCACACGCACGCTCAAGCGTTAAACGTGCACATTGCAAAATTGATCAGCCTAGAGATGCTGCCGTATAGGCTTGTGGAAACGGAGGCTTTCAAAAGCATGATGGCGGCGGCTGCCCCGCGCTACTCGGTTCCCAGTCGCCACTACTTTTCCCGATGTGCCGTCCCAGCCCTGCACGACCACGTCTCCCGCAACATTGTACGCGCCCTCACCAACGCGGTTACTGCCAAGGTCCACTTAACAACGGACACGTGGACAAGCACAGGCGGGCAGGGCCACTATATCTCCCTGACGGCACATTGGGTGAATTTAGTGGAGGCTGGGACAGAGTCAGAGCCTGGGACCGCTCACGTCCTACCCACCCCCAGAATTGCGGGCCACAGCTCGGTGGTGGTATCTGCGGCGGTGTATGCTTCCTCCACTAAAGCACCTTCCTCCTCCTCCTCCTCCAACGCAACCTCTGTCTCGCAATCAAGATGTGTCAGCAGCACGTCGCCAGCAGTCGGTGTCACGCGGCGTGGCAGCACAGCGGTGGGCAAGCGTCAGCAGGCCGTGCTGAAACTACTCAGCTTAGGAGATAAGAGGCACACGGCCCACGAACTGCTGCAGGGTCTGACAGAGCAGACCGACCACTGGCTTGCGCCGCTGAGCCTCCAACCGGGCATGGTCGTGTGTGACAACGGCCGTAAGCTGGTGGCGGCTCTGCAGCTCGGCAGCCTCACGCACGTGCCATGCCTGGCCCATGTCTTTAATTTGGTGGTTCAGCGCTTTCTGAAAAGCTACCCCCACTTGTCATACCTGCTCGGAAAGGTGCGCCAGCACTGCGCACATTTCCGCAAATCCCACACGCACGCTGCCACCCTGCGGACACTGCAACATAGGTTTAATCTGCCAGTGCACCGACTGCTGTGCGACGTGCCCACACAGTGGAACTCTACGCTCCACATGTTGGCCAGACTCTATGAGCAGCGTAGAGCTATAGTGGAATACCAACTCCAACTTGCGCGGCGCAGTGGGAGTCAGCCTCCTCAATTATTTACAGAAGAGTGGCCCTGGTTGGCAGCCATCTGCCAGGTCCTTGGAAAATTTGAGGAGTCTACCCAGGTGGTGAGCGGCGATGCTGCAATCATTAGCGTCACCATTCCTCTGCTATGCATCTTGAGAAGTTCCCTGCAAACCATAAAGGCAGACGCTTTGCGCTCGGAAACAGAGCCGGGGGAAGACAGTATGTCGCTGGATAGTCAGAGCACCCTCCTGTCTATATCTCAGCGCGTTGAGGAGGAGGAGGAGGAGCATGAGGAGGATGAGGAGGAGGGGGAAGAGACAGCTTGGCCCACTGGTGAGGGTACACATGCTGCTGGGCTGTCATCCTTTCAGCGTGTATGGCCTGAGGAGGAGGAAGAGGAGGAGGAGGAGGATCCTGAAAGTGATCTTCCTAGTGAGGACAGCCATGTGTTGCGTACAGGTACCCTGGCACACATGGCTGACTTCATGTTAGGATGCCTTTCTCGTGACCCTCGCGTTACACGCATTCTGGCCACTACGGATTACTGGGTGTACACACTGCTCGATCCACGGTATAAGGAGAACCTTTGCACTCTTATTCCCGAAGAGGAAAGGGGTTCGAGAATGATGCTATACCACAGGGCGCTGGTGGACAAACTGATGGTAAACTTCCCATCCGACAGCGCTAGTGGCAGAAGGCGCAGTTCCGAGGGCCAGGTAGCAGGGGAGGCGCGGAGATCAGGCAGCATGTACAGCACAGGCAGGGGAACACTCTCTAAGGCCTTTGACAGCTTTCTGGCTCCCCAGCAAGACTGTGTCACCGCTCCCCAGTCAAGGCTGAGTCGGCGGGAGCACTGTAAAAGGATGGTGAGGGAGTACGTAGCCGATCGCACGACCGTCCTCCGTGACGCCTCTGCCCCCTACAACTACTGGGTGTCGAAGCTGGACACGTGGCCTGAACTCGCGCTGTATGCCCTGGAGGTGCTTGCTTGTCCTGCGGCTAGCGTCTTGTCAGAGAGTGTGTTTAGTGTGGCTGGGGGAATCATCACGGATAAGCGTACCCACCTGTCAACCGACAGTGCCGACAGGCTTAGACTCATCAAGATGAACAAAGCCTGGATTTCCCCAGACTTCTCTTCTCCACCAGCGGACAGCAGAGATACGTAAGCAATACGTAGGCTGCACCCGCGGATGGAAGCTACGTTCTCTCTCACCATCCAAAACGGGGACATTTCTGCTTCATCAATCTGTGTCTAATATTCCTCCTCCTCCTCCTGCTCCTCCTCCTGAAACCTCACGTAAACACGCTGAACGGGCAATTTTTCTTAGGGCCACAAGGCTCACTCATATAATTTTTGTAAACAATTTTTATATGTTTCAATGCTCTTAAAAGCGTTGAAACTTTAACTTGAACCAATTTTTCGTTAAACTGGGCTGCCTCCAGGCCTAGTTACCACTTAAGCCACATTAACCAAAGCGATTAATGGGTTTCACCTGCCCTCTTGGTTGGCCATGGCCAATTTTTTGGATGTACATTAGTACTGTTGATACAGCAATTTTTGTGGGCCCTCGCCTACAGTGTAATCAAATGAATTTTTAGCCCACCTGCATTACAGCTGACGTTTAGAGATGAGCGAACGTACTCGTAATGAGTACTTACGCACCCGAGTACCGCCATTTTCGAGTACTTCAGTACTCGGGCGTAAAGATTCGGGGGGCGCCGGGGGGCGGGGAGAGGCGGGGGGGAGCAGCGGGGAACAGGGGGGAGCCCTCTCTCTCTCCCTCTCTCCCCCACTCCCCACTGCTACCCCCCGTGCCGCCACGGCGCCCCCCGAATCTTTACGCGCGAGTACCGCTGTATTCGAAAATGGCGGTGCTCGGGTGCGTAAGTACTCGTAACGAGTACGTTCGCTCATCTCTACTGACGTTACATCCGCTGTGTTGGGCAATGCAATGTGATATTTCTGTGTACCGCCGGTGGCTTCCTGGCACCCACCCATGCTGTGGGTCCACAGGGAATTATAAATGCATCTGTTTCCACTTGTAAAGAACCCCAGTCTGACTGGGGCATGCAGTGTGGGCCGAAGCCCACCTGCATTAAGCACGACATTACTACCTCAGCTGTGTTGGGCAATGCAATGGGATATTTCTATGTACCGCCGGTGGGTTCCAGGGAGCCACCCATGCTGTAGGTGCACACGGAGTTTAACCTACATCTGTCCACTTGTAAAGAACCCCAGTCAGACTGGGGCATGCAGTGTGGGCCGAAGCCCACCTGCATTAAGCACGACATTACTACCTCAGCTGTGTTGGGCAATGCAATGGGATATTTCTATGTACCGCCGGTGGCTTCCTGGCACCCACCCATGCTGTGGGTCCATAGGGAATTATAAATGCATCTGTATCCACTTGTAAAGAACCCCAGTCTGACTGGGGCATGCAGAGACACCTTGACAGAATGAATAGTGTGTGACACATAGGTTCCCCATTGCTATGCCCACGTGTGCAGCTCCTGATGGCGGTGGCACAGGATTCTATTTCTCATTGCTTCTGTACAGCATTGTGGGCTATCGCCCCGCCCCTTTTAAAGAGGGTCGCTGTCTAGCCGTGCCAACCTCTGCAGTGTGTGCCTGCGGTTCCTCCTCATGGCAGACGCACTTCTAAATAGACATGAGGGTGGTGAGGCATTAGGGCAGCTGAAGGCTGCGCAGGGACACTTTGGTGTGCGCTGTGGGGGGGAGGGGGGGCGGTTGGGCAGCATGTAACACAGGAGAAGTGGCAGTGGAGTGTCATGCAGGCAGTGATTGTGCTTTGTTGGAGGTAGTGTGGTGCTTAGCTAAGGTATGCCATGCTAATGAGGGCTTTTCAGAAGTAAAAGTTTTTGGGAGGGGGGGGGGCCCACTCTTGCCGCTATTGTGGCTTAATAGTGGGACCTGTGAACTTGAGATGCAGCCCAACATGTAGCCCCTCACCTGCCCTATCCGTTGCTGTGTCGTTCCCATCACTTTCTTGAATTGCCCAGATTTTCACACAAGGAAACCTTAGCGAGCATCGGCGAAATACAAAAATGCTCGGGTCGCCCATTGACTTCAATGGGGTTCGTTACTCGAAACGAACCCTCGAGCATCGCGAAAAGTTCGTCCCGAATAACGAGCACCCGAGCATTTTGGTGCTCGCTCATCTCTAGTGTTAACCCTTTACATGCTGCAGTCTATGTGACTGCAGCATATAAAGGGCTGTCACTGCAGCATGTAAAGGGCTGTCACCATCGGACCCCCGGAATGTGATCAAGGGTCCTGATGGGTCCCTGTGGAAGTCCCCTAAAGGGACAAAAAAAAAAAATGTAAAAAAAAAAGTAAAAAAATTATAAAAAAAAAAAATAAAAACACTTGTCTCCCTTTACTTTGTAAAAAATCGAAAATAAAATCACACATGTGGTATCCATGCGTCGTAATGACCCAGAGAAGGAAGTTAATACATTATTTAACCCCTTAATGACATGGCCCCTTTTTTTCTTTTTTCCCCATTTCTTTTTTTCCTCCCCCCTGTTTAAAAAATCACAACTTGTCCCGCAAAAAACAAAGCCCTCACATGGCCATGTCAATGGAAAAATGAAAAAGTTATGGCTCTTGAGACGCAATTGCAAAATTAGTTGAAATTCAATGATTAGACCATTTTAAAAAACCTGCCCTGGTGGGCACGACAGGGTGGTAGGAAACCCGCCACTCAAGGGGTTAAAGGAACACTCTGGGCAAAAGTGACATGGTGTGTTCTGCTTAGTACAATGATAGAGGAGAGGAGCTTGACACAGAGATTCAATTCTACCCTTAGCTAAGTCATATATTATCTCCTTAAGACTTGCAGTAGGTATAAACAGTGCATTGGGCGTGTTCCTTTATTTTTTGGAGGACTTTATAAACTATTGATCCCAATAGATGAAGTTGTGATGGTGATTTGTCTGGAACACAAAATGAATTTGTGTTTCAAGTTAGAGGTTTGAATGTGTTTAAAAAATATATCCATTTTCCACAATCAGACCAAACAATTTACAATTCAATGGTCATCAAGATTCATTGAGTAAGTCAATTTGCCATGTTTGAGACTCATTTTACATAGAGAATAATAGCATGATTCCACACTCACCTCCAAGTTGCTGTCTTGCTTTCACATGCTGCTCCTTGCCAATGCCTCCATGGACAATATCCCAGCTGTTCCTCCTGATCAAGGCCTCTAGGTTTGGTATTCTCAATCTGGCTTTCATGAGTTCTCTACTGTTGCTGCCACAAGCACTGACTGTCATCTCTCAAATCGCCAGCATATGTGAAATCACCTGTTCTCCAAGCAATTTCCAGCTAGCACTTACTTCATAAGGACTCTTCACCCATCTTCTTGTGTCTGAGCAATAAAGTCCATTGGTACCAGTAGCTGAATAGGTATTATTCTGTTTAGACTCTTGCCATTTGACATTACTTGACCTATAACCATACTTACCCATCCACTGATGGTCCTGGCCTCTCCCATGTGTCCTCTTGTGAACAAACTTCACCTATTTTGGGCCCTACTAGCCTGACTACATCTTCTACCTGCTTTTTTGGTACAGCATCCTGGTGTCTTCTGTCTGGCCTATGTTAGCTATTGCTAATGGAGACTACTAATGGGGTAGTAACTTGGGGAATCCCTGTAACAAAATCCAGATCCCTGTATTAAAGAGTGAATACTGGCAAAAACCTTGCACTCTGATACCTGGGTTTAGTCCAAAGCCAAATCCGTAGCAAGACAATGGATCCACATCATCTTCAGTAGGTGCTTCACAAATAGGTTAATCATGTCTCTCATTAAATTCTAGGTCCATCAAATTGTGAAACAATCCTTTCTAATCATTATCACATCTACTTGTGACCAGAATTGGAGTAATAAAGACTGCAGAGGATTAAAGGGCCTCGCCCAAAGTGCTTGAGGTTGCATGGATATGGACAGGGGAAATGTGCCAAAAATTGTGCTAAAATTGCCATGTATGCCAAATTAGCACCAAATTTTGGTGCAAAGGAACTGAGCATGCTCACTAGACACTTGTTGATTGGTTGATGCCTTTCCATAGAAATGGAAACTTCTGCTGCATAGTGAGATGAGGAGGGGCTGATCTGAGAGCCAAGAAGCTACTGTAAAAGAGTGCAAGGAGAAAGCAGACAGAGCCGAGGGCTGCACTGGACGAAACACCTGGATCATGGTTGTCAGAGCTGCTGGATGGGAATGAGAGGAGGATCTGGTGGCCCTGAGTTGGAGAGGACTGATCCGCACTGACGAGAAGACTGTGAAAGAAATGGAGAGAATCCTGTAGAATACTTGGGGTTAGTACAAGACTGGCCTCACAACAAACTGTAAGTGAGGCCAGTCTCATCAGGGATGCCAGGTGTGTACACCTGTAGAATTATAAAGTTAGTTAGCAGGCCTGCTGCAGAAGATAAAGACTGCACAAAGGAAATTGGACTGTTTAAAAAAAATTCTGTTGCTCAAATTTCTGTTTATAAACTGAAATATTTTCACAGGTGGAAGTGGGCAAGCCTTACATAATACAGACATTGTCAAGAGGTTCTGTATGCTGTATTTCTAAAGTCCGTATTTCTAGTAAAAGAGTGTTAACGATATTACTTAGGAGGTACTACTAGGTATTAGCTGATAGCACAACATGATTTGGAGGTACAAGTTCAATTGCTTACCATAATCATTCTATTGTTAATCTTTATTTCTGTGTACTTTTGGTTACCCCATCTGCTGCATTGTATCCTTAACCCTTTCCAATCCACTGTCTGACATCTGAAGACATTCTGATTGAAGACTGTACAGCTCTGATGTCAGAAGACGTCTATCAGGGTATTCTCACTGTATTTTGCCTTCTGCTCTGTTGTCAGGGACCTCTCCAGCATGTCACATACCGCAGTACTGGCTCTAGCCAGCAGACGGCGCCATTGTATAATGGCAGAAAGAGAAAGCTACCTAGGAAACCCTGAATCTAAAATTGGATTGCAAAGGGTTAATCCTGCATCACTATATTTCCACCCACGACATGGACACCAATGACCTGCCCAAGGGAGAACAGCAGTCATAGATCTAACCCAATAGTAATTTTTCAATTAATTTTAGTATTGACTTCATAAGAGCAGCCTAATGGCTCAATGGTTAGCACTGCTTCCACGCAGCACTGTGATACTGGGTTCAAATCTGACCAAGGGACAACATTGGAAGGGAGATTGCATGTGCTCTGTGAATTTTTTCCCAGATTCCAAAAACCTAATGAGAAGTTAGTTTGCTCTTATGGAATTGGCCACAGTGTGTGTAACTGTTAGGGATTATCACATTGTGCGCCCCATCAGGGACTGATGGCAATCTCTGTACCTAATATGTTGGCGGTGTTTAAGCAACAGGAGTAAGTTTATTTTAAATAGAAAATGGTGTGATTAAAATGAGCAACTACCCCCAATGTGTACAAGGCACAAGCAAACTGAGAAATAAAAGAGGCCATTAACATGTCATTTTAATCAAAAATAATCGACACACAGTAATGACATCATATACCATCAAAACATGACATCGTAGCAATCTGAAAAGTACATACATTGCAATATAATTACTTATCTTCTACAGAAAGCCTGAGACGACACGTAGCACAAGTATGTAGATTTATATTTATATATACTTTTATTCTTTTTAAACAAAATTACATAGCTTTTGTATATATTTCTCTAAAACAAATCACTTTCAAGCAACTGTCTGATGTGTGAAAGTGAAAACTCCTGAATTTCATTGTTTTATAAAAAAATATTGAGCTTTGTGTATATTCTTGGATAGCACACTTCTGGGCGATGTCATTATTAAGTTTCTATATATATTTATATCTTATATATTACATGTCATCTTTATGTTCATTGACTTCATTAGATGTAATCTACATCAAACATACTTGCCAACACTCTCAATAGTCCAGTAAGGGGCAGGGTATATGCTAATTTGCATTCAAAATGGCTGTTCTTGTGTAACTACAGGACCTTTCTGAAATAAGGACTGAAGAGGCTTAAAGGGGTTGCCCAGTGAAAAATATCATGATGCAAACAGCTCAGTATGGTATACAAACATAAAAAGACATACTCACCAATCCCCTGATGCCCCCATTCCAGCAATGCCCAGTCCTTCACCCAGTCCCTTCAATGGAAGTCTTCAAACAGAGGCTGGACAAATATCTGTTTCGGATGATTTAGGGAATCCTGCTTTGAGCAGGGGGTTGGACCCGATGACCCTGGAGGTCCCTTCCAACTCTACCATTCTATGATTCTATCCTGTCTACTTTCTGCTGCAGTAATGAATATAGGGACATATAATCTTTGCACCCAATCGCCAACGAAAGAGGTGACCCGCTAAAGTCAGTGATTTGGCAGCATTCACATGGCTCTGTCATCACTCTAGCAGGAAACAGAGAGTGGCCAGGGACCAGCCGTCATTGGAATGGGAGCAGTGGGGTACCAGTGAGGCGAGTGTGCCTTTTCTATGTTTATATACCATTCTAAACTATCTGCATCATATTTTTTTGCTGTCCAATTCCTTTAAATTCCCCATGATTTTGGATTCAAATGTTGGTAAGTATGCATGAAATATATATTTATGTGTATGTAAATAATGTTTCTGTGCCCTAACTACTAGAACAGCAGAAATATAATATTGGTCATCATTGAAAGAATTATTCCAAATTCTATAGTCGGTGTCTTTCTAGGCATCAGAACACAGATAACTTTGTAAGTTTCCACTTCAGTTTATTGGACTAAATGCTATGTACTCCATTTGTACACAGTATTTAAACACTAAAAAATTAGCAATTGGGATGGATTACACATGTTTAACTCGTTTCTTTCTAGCTTGTAGTATACACTATAAGCTAGAGGACTGAATTTCTTGAAAAACCATTTAGCCCAACTGATGCGTTCTGCAGCTTGGAACGGGTGTTTATGAAACAACTTCCCAACTACAGAACCAAACTGCGCATGATGGTGTACATAGATTTTAAAGGAGTACTTCAGGCAAAGCTGATACACTGTATCATTTGTGCTTCCTGCCGGAGCTAAGGGGGCAGAGCATGACACAGGGATTTTGGCTTCATTGTTCTTGGAACCCTTGTGTCATGTCCCAACGCTAAAGGTCCTGCACTAAGTGCAACACAGAGGAGGAAATGCATTAACATAAATACCTAAAAAATATCTTATTAGGACAGAACATCATGTTCCTAAAACCCAGCACCATTTGCCCAATGTGCCCAAATGTGTTGAAAAAAGGTGGGCAGGGCTGAAGAGATCGCCTCAGTATTTTTACCACTTTACTAATATAGTATTTATTTAGGCTTTCATCATATTCATCAACAGAGCATGTGATAAGTTAATAGATGTACATATAGTGCATGGTACACTGGGAAAGGGTAGGGAGAGGCAGTCACCATCATCACCACCAGTGTATCTGTTTTACATGGGGTATTCCTTTAAACGGAACCGGTCATCACCTTTCAGCTCCAGAGGCGTAACTTGAAGCTCCCGGGCCCCGATGCAAAACTTGTAACAGGGCCCCCAACTATAATGCTTTACTTATAGTACTAGGCTCCCTATATGGAGAAGAGAGGCCTTATGGGCCCCCTAAGGCTCCTGGGCCCGGGTGCAACCGCATCCCCTGCACCCTCTATAGTTACGCCCCTGCTCAGCTCCATAAACTAAGTTATGGTGTGTATAGTATGTGTATTATACTCTCCTAGTCCCTCGTTCCTGCGCTGTCCCCTGGCAATGTCAGCATGTGTCAGCGGCTTGACTCTTTCTGCGTGCACATCTCCTATTCATCTTTATGAAAGAATCAAGCTGCTGACGCGCCACGACTTCGTAGGGGCCCAACACTAGAAGGTAGGAGCGGGGAATTATGAAACACAGTTCCCGGACTTCCTGTCACCTATACTATATGCCCCATAACTTATTTTATAATGCTTATAGTTGATGAGAGGTTCCCTTTAAGTGTATTCATCAATCAGGCAGTGAAAACAAAACTCTCCCAGTAGTCCTATACTCTCAAACGTCTCCAGCTTACTCATAAATCTCAGTGGCCCTATCATACTGTATGTTGGATGGTTAAGGGATTTTTTTTCAGCAAGGTCATATTTGTAAGAATTTTTGATAGGTTTTTATGTTTTAGTGTAGTATGTGGACAAATTAAACTAGGCCAACTCAAAACTTGGTCTATGTCTGTAAAAACATAACCATTTTCACCAAGAATGCCGGTGTCTCGCTGTATATTTTTTCATTTGTACATAATAAAGGGTGGGCAGAGAGTGATCTAGGCCCTTGTGGATTAAAGGTCTTGGGCTGTCTGCCAACTACGTTAGCCAGGATACATTTGATTTGGTTAATATAATGCATTTGAGGAGCGCTTATCACTTGAACTGTTTTTGCAGGCCTAGTCCATGGGCCATGGGCCCTAATACCCAAATGGTCAATCTTCCCTTTCATATAATGGGGTGGACTTCCTAATCCTGTCTAATATTTAGACAGCATAAACTTTAAGTAGTCTGATAATGCACAGAGACTCATGCTGTATGATAAATTTGGAACGTGTTTAGACACATTTGTCTAACTCCTATTGATTGGCTTAGGTTACACCAATATTTTGTGCCAACACTTTGTTGCAATGGTGGTGTATGTTAAGCCATGCCCCTTTGCCACCCTTTGCGCCCATGAGGCGCAAAAAGTATATAAAACTCAAAATAAATGTGGTACAAGGCATGTATGGCAGTTTTTTTGGCGCAATCTGAGCCAGAATTCTGATTCCGACACATTTAGCTTAGTAAATCTCTCCCAATATATTTCAGAGAATATCCGAGAAATGCTTTACAATTAATTGGGTTACATAAGATTTAACATTATATCTAATAAAAAAGTAGTAATAATTCTGCAAATTGTAGTGAAAAATTGCCATGTAGTCATAGAAGAGAGCACGCCATCTACAGGCAACAGGAAGGTATGACAATGCCATGAAGTAACAGTTATATTTGAATGATATGTGTCCGGCTGCCGAGGCTAACTTTACATGGAAAGCTGTATATAAGAGATAGTTTTGCTATCTTTCTTGTAATTCTTCCTCAAACTTTTTGTTTTGTATGTTTTTTGCAACAATGCGGCTCCTAGAAGACGTGAAATGAGAGCAATACAGACATACATGTTATCAAAAGCCATGTCAACTTGAGGAAAAAATACATCCTCTTGGAACTAGTCTTTGAAAACCTGACAGAAGTTTTTTATAACAGTCAAGCCATTAAACAGTCATTTCTACCGCAACTTTATCCATGGGACATACTGCATAAAACATTTAACACTTGTGTTTGTGTCATAGGCATCCTTAACCAGTATGTCTGCCGCTTTGCTTGTCCCTGACTCGCTACACACACCATGGCTCTGACCTGATCAGAGGGAAATACCAGGCACATCATTGGCTAAAACTGTTCAATATGTATAAGCCAGCCCAGTATACATTTTTACGTTGACTTTTTAAAGATCAAGACTTGAGACTACCAGACTCGGCATCTTTCTACAGGGTGCATCATAGTGCCTTTCTTGCAGTTAAATTCTTTAGAGAAATCTTCAAAGTTTTGTAGGGATCCCATCACCCTGAAATACGGAACATGGATTACCAAACGTGAATGGTGAGAGGCTTAAAAAGTCACTAAATTCTAGCAGATATATGACTTTGTCACGTTTTACACAATAAAAGTTGTGTGCATGCTTTGATAAATTCCTCCCTATAGAAAATCTAGAAGAAAGCGATATGGATATATAATAAAAGAGGAAGGTGTAGAATAAGGAGGAGAGGAACTCGTAGACACATTTAATACAATGTTTAAGAAAGAGGAAGAGAAAAAATCAAGAAGATGGAATAGAATAAAAAGGAGAACAAAGAAAAAGAAAGATAAAGAGAAGACAATAAAGGAGGAGAATAAATACAAAGTAGTACTAGAAGAATATGTATAATAGATAGAACAGTAGAGCACCACAAAAAAAACTAATCAAGAATCATTTTCGGTGAACAGATAGTCCACACTAATTTGCACTGATACAAACTAAAGAAGAAACAGTCTAAGGAAAAGTAAATCTGGCACACCAAAACCTTATGAAAAACTATGCTTTAAGGTGCATTCAGGCGAGCATGTTTATGTGTGTACATACGTGCGCACATCACCACGCGTCTGTTAGAACCATTGGTTCCCTAGGGTGTGTTCACATGTCCGTGTTTTACAGGCGTCAAACGCAGGTACCTGTAAAACATAGTACGTGCATGCACCATAGGAAACCAATGGATCAATAAATTCAATGAATGGAGAGCGCTGCCTGTGATTGGCTGAGCATTCAGCCAATCAGGCGCAGCCCTTTTAGCAGGTGGAGATTTTAAAAGAACTTCAATACAGTGTCGGGGACCAAGCGGCTAGACGTGCCTGAGCCCTGGCAGCAGCGGAGAGGTGAGTATATATATATTTTTTATGCAACAGATAGGAATGATTTTCAGGGAAGGGCTTTAAACATAAGACCTTCCCTGAAAATCACTGCAGGGTTTGCCAGCAGACCATTGCTTTCAATGAGGCCGCTGGCAGCAGCCGCGGCCCCATTGACAGAAATACTGCACAGACCTGCATTCAAGTGCATTTGTGCACGTACGTGGGTGCGCCGGTTTTGCGCACACCTATATACGCACCAGCACACGCTCGTCTGAATGCACCCTTAGGTGGTAAACAACATACAGCACAATTTATTTTGAGAAATGCACATAAATACACCACATTTAAAAATATTTAAGAAAGTGTACACAGACACAATGTGTGAAACTGGGGCACTCAGCAAAATAAGGCGTCCACCCCCACCATTTACACTTATAGGATTTTGCATTAAAAAATGCCTCCAACCATAAGTAATAAATACTTGCTAAGAGCTCAAATGACAAAAAGATACAAAATACAAAATACATATGCTATAGCAACAACCATTTCATATCCCAGAACAGGTCCTAGTGGATGCAAAAAAGAGTTGTAAAGCATATATATAAGCAACCATGAATATCAGTCTAAGCCTGAGGCAACCATTGCAAAAGAACATAATGATATGGAGTGGTATGATTTGCTCCATTCATCCGTATATGCTCTTTACTATTTGTAACATATTCCTAAACAAATCATACTTGTGCCTCGATGCGATGTTTGACAGTTCGGCGCGTGTATCCCTCTGTGAACTGGCATTGATTCTACCACCATCCTGCATTGATTACTTTTGCTTAGTGTGTGTTCTTTGGGTTGTGTGAGATGCCAGGATCATATGCGGCTGACTGCTTGATACAAGCTCATTGTATAATGAGGCATGACTTTCTCTGACACTTCAGTCTTATGTGTGTGTTATTTTGGCCATGACGCCATGATTTGGTGGGCACGCCTCAGGCCTCTTGGACTATGAGAAAGTATTGATTGGGGAGTTCATTTGGGAGTAATGAGAATCTTTTGCTATAACTACAACCTTGTACTATTTACTCATTCCTGAGGAAGCCACCCCAGTAGTGGCGATACACATGGGGTTAAATACACCCCTTCCATTGCATCCTTTTTAAATGTTTATTTGATCATTGATCAATAATCATTGTTGCTTAAGGGCTCTTGCTGGTGGGTTTTCCTTGTTTAGGGTTCTGGATTTCAGCTGTGCAATTCTGCAGGGAGTGCTTCACACTTAGACTGATAGTCGTGGTTGTTTATGCTTCCACTATGACCTGTTCTGTATAGAATGGTTACTGCTATAACAGGTCATATTGAGCTCTTAGTTAGCATGTATTACTTTGGCTAGAGTCATTTTATTATAAGATTTTATAAGGGTAAAGGGTGGGGATGCACTCCTTATTTGGGGTGGGGTGGGGGGAGGGGTGACCCAGTTTTATACCTTGTGTCTATGTACACCTTTAAACATTTATAAATGTTGCATATTTATGTCCATTTTTCAATACAAATTGTAAGTTGCTTACCATCTAAAATATAGTTTTTTTTGTATTTTTTTCATATGCTCTTTCTTCTTGGGTTAGTATTAGTAGAATAATAGGATGAAGAGAAGGGGGAAAAGAGGTATGAAAAGTTAATGAAGTAGTAAAAGGAAGAGAATGGAAAGAAAAGGATGAATAAATAGAAGTCATTGAAAAAGTAAGGCAAGACAAGAACAAGAACAAGAGATAAATGATAAAGGGAAGATGAGTAACGATGGAGAAGACAAAAAAGAATACTGTACAGAAATAAGAGACGAAAAGTGGTTGAAGAGGACTCAAGAAATGAGGAGAAAGAAGAACAGAAGGCTCAAAGAGGAAGCAAAGGAAGAGAAGGAAGAAAAAAAGAACAATATAAGAATATGCAATAGAAGAAGGAAACAAAGACAAATAGAACGGGATAAAAAGAGGCAAAAAGAAGAAGAAACTATATTTGTACTGTACGATCACTGACCACACGTATATAATAAATGAGTGTGTTAAGATAAGCTGCTCACCTGTATTTAAATGGACTGTGCACGTCTGTCTTTATGGAGTGCCTGGCGTACTCTGGCCGATAAGATCCACACCATACCTGTGTGTACGACATGGAAAAGGTATCAATAACCTATATTAGACCAACAGTACTGCCTAGTGATACGGAATAAACACCAGAACTCTGTATTATCTCTACAGTAATCCCTAACTATATGGAGTAAGTTTTAATAAGATGATTTATTATACTCAATGGTATTGCCTAGACATGGGAATAAGTATCAATAAGCCTTCTTCACACATGTGCTATGTATTTCCATTGTCAGCTCAAAAGGGGAAGCCTCTGACATAGATGTGAACAAAGCCTAACCCATATTATACCAACTGTACTGCCTGATAAAATAGAATAAGTATCGTAATCCTAACAGTACTGCCCAGTATATAGAATAAGTATTAATAACTTTTATTACACTAACAGTATTGCCCAGTTATGTGGAATAAGCATCAATATCACTTATTCCCTATTAATAGTCAGTACTGTCGGTATAATAAGCATGAGTAACTCCTATTACATAGTAGTACTGCCAAATAACATGGAATAAGTATCAATAACCCTTATTTCCTATTAATAGTCAGTACTATCGGTATAATAAGCATTAGTAACTCATATTACATAATAGTACTGCCAAATAACATGGGATAAGTATCAATAACCCTTATTTCCTATTAATAGTCAGTACTATCGGTATAATAAGCATGAGTAACTCATATTACATAATAGTACTACCAAATAACATGGAATAAGTATCAATAACCCAATAACCCTTACAATACCAACAGAACTGCCTAGTAATATGGAATAAGTATCCATAATGTATATTATACAACAGCACTGCCCATGGAATAATTATCAATGACGCCTTTTATACTTACAGTGTGGCCTACTAATATGAAATAAGTATGAAAATCCCATATTATTACAACAGTACTTCTTAGTAATATGGAGTAAGTTCTAATAACCCTTATTATACCAACAATACTGCCTAGTAATATGGAATAAGTACCAGTAAACCATACAATAAAAGCAGTGCAACCTAGTAACATAGAAGTATTAAAACCCTCTATTATACAAATGTATGGTAATATGAATATGTGTCAAAACCCAATATTATAGCAGAAGTATTACACAGATACGCAAAAGGACAATTTGGAGCCACCTGTGCAAAGTTCAGGAAAAAAAGTTGCTTGTGTGTCAGGTCCAGTCCAGGTAGCTTAGGCTCTCTACCATGTCTCTCCACCCATTTCAGATATGCCTATAAGACAACCATAAACACGTAAATAGCTATGCCATCAATCAAATCTTTAAGACATAGTAACCAGGGTTCTATGCATCTATGGCCAACCTATAAGTAGATGTAGATGCTATCGGTCATTAGAGTTGTCTGATATCTAGAGCCATAACTATAGTGAATGTTGAGGTAGCAGTCCCTTTTGGGCCCTGGTGTCTGGGAGAAACTAAATGCTCTTCTGCTACATAAGAACATACCACTGTTGGGTCAGAAAGAGTATAGTTTCTCCTTAATGAGAGCACCTAGAAGATGTATGGGGAGACTTATAAGGCCATCCATGCTTCTCTGGGAAATATTCAAATGGGAAGATGGAACAATACCTCTGCAGTGTCACCTATTGAAAGGTAGCATTCTTCCAAGTCAATGTGAGACTCTTTAAAAAAGTATTTGAACAATGACTGTGAATTGTAAGCCAAAGCCAGAAACTATGCACAGACAGCTGTTTCGGGTGATTGCCCCTCATCAGCCTCCATTAGGTTTCTGGCTTGGTTAGTGAGAGGCTGTCTGTGTATTCTGGTTTTGGCTGACAACTCCTAGTCATTGTTACAAGACTTGTTTAAATAGTCTAACATTGACTTGCAGGAATACTGCCATCCAATAGCTGGCACTGCAGAGGTATTGTTCCATCTTCCTATTTGCACATTTCCCAGAGGAGCATGGATGGTCTTATAAGTCTCCTCACACATCTTCTAGATGCTCTCCTTAAGGAGAAATGATACCCTTCTTGACTCACCTCTATAGGCCTTTCACTAGACACGTGAGGGACCTACTGCACACTGATGAGGGGCAATCACCCCGAAATGGCTGTCTGTGTATGATTTCTGGCTTTGGCTTACAATTCCCAGTCATTGTTACAAGACTTGTTTAAAGCATCCAACATTGACTTGCAGGAATGCTACCATCCAATAGGTGGCGCTGCAGAGATATTGTTACTCCTCACTCTTGTAAGTGAAACATAGTAGGTGGTGGGAGGTTGTTTTGCAGTGGGGTTCAGGAACTTCAAGTTACACTTCTTCTTTATTTGTGATATATCATTATTATATAAGGAGACTGGAGAATCTTGCAGGAGAGTGTTGTCAAAATCAAATTAAAAAAACGTTAAAAGCCCAAAATACAGCGAGAACCCGAGAGAGCCAGCTGCATTATTAGGTTTACACTGTAACTAACTCGTCATGGAAGATTGCAGATTTGACCATATTAAGCAGTGTGTCGCTTCCTAAGCACCATGAAGAACATTAATTATTGTGACATTTCAATGTCAGAACCCTGTCACTCTCCATCCACTGCTACCAGCAATAATGGGACAAAGAATGAACCTTAACATATTTTACCTTGTATGCCTGTCGGACACCGCCATTATCTGCAATATTTTCTCCCAGGGTAATGATACCGCTTACCTAAAAATGAGAAGTTATGATTTCATATAATTTATGCTGTGCCCTGAGAAGTCTCATCCTCAGCCTAATGTAACACTTTATACAGATAGAAGATTTAAGGTCAGTGGATCATAAAGCAGAGATGAACCACCAAAGATAGAATTTCAAGTCTGTCTTTCAAGACCTAAGATGTCATTGGCATATTTGAGAGGAAAATCAAGTGATAAGTGTCTATATGTAGAGGTAAGAGCAGCTCAGACTCTCTGGTGTGCATGGCTCATCCCTGTATTACATGGATAGTCATTAGAGATGAGCGAGCGTACTCGGAAAAGCACTACTCGCTCGAGTAATTTGCTTTATCCGAGTATCGCTGTGCTCGGGTCTGAAGATTCGGGTGCCGCTGCGGCTGACAGGTGAGTCGCAGCGGGGAGCAGGGGAGAGCAGGCGGGGGAGAGGGAGAGAAAGATCTTACCTCCGTTCCTCCCCACTCTCCCCTGCAGCTCCCCGCTCCGTGCCGGCACCCGAATCTTCAGACCCGAGCACAGCGATACTCGGATAAAGCAAATTACTCGAGCGAGTAGTGCTTTTCCGAGTACGCTCGCTCATCTCTAATAGTCATTCATTTGAATGGCCAGAATGTAATACCACATTCCCCCAGCAGTGGCCACTGCAGGGAGAAACTGTATGGCTGGTTGTAACTTCCCCTTGTGCTATCAGCTGATTGACAGTGCCAAGAAGTTTGCCACTTTTTAAAAATTTTTGATCAGTGGTGGTGCAAGATCACAAGCTTCACCAATGTCATACTCTTATAGGCAACTATGACTAATCAGAATATCATGTTTTACTGAATTCCCCGTTTAAATAGTGTGGCCAAAATTGTATCTTAATGCTCTGGGTATTCTGTTTGGTAGAGACTCAGGATACAGAGAGACAATTAACATTTTGGTTAGGCAGTCACTGAAATACTTTTATGCTTTACTAGAAACACCCTCAGACAGATTAGCTTTAGGGTATGTCTTCTTGCTCTACAGAGCCAAGAAATGTATTGCAAAATTAGGTCTAGAAATTTGGGGATTTTTTTCTTGCTTTTTGTCATAGCCAATTAGAAATTCTTTTAATGTTCCAGGTTGCTTACTACAAAAACATTCAAGATCACCCCCATTATATTGTCTGTACTGTAACTATAGCTCAAGGAGCAGTGGGATAACAGTCTATAAAAACAACAAAAAGTACCCAATCATCTTCAACTACTAATTCAGCTTTATATCTGTCTGGTTGGTCAGCTGAGTCTATTCCACAGACTTATTCAGTCAACTAATAAGAGACTGTTGATAGTGTGCTTTGAGAAATAAAAAAAAAACACTCACATTTTGCCCTCCAGCCAAATCCCAGGTGTAATTGCCGTACTGGTAGACCATGCATCGAGACTGGTCTTTGAAATGCATTGCAGAGAAGTTACTCCACCAATCAAACATATTTCCATCCTTGTCAAAATTCCTTCCTGTTAAATAACAGAGAACACGCTAGATCACATTTCTGGCATATTGGTTACTTTGAGTAGCACTGCTCCGAAACTGTGTTGTGGGAAAATGATCAAGGAGAAAAAACCTTGAAAAAGCCTAAAACTTTAAAAAAAAGTTATTTTTTTTGTTTCCAAATGGACCACAAGGGTGGACTGAATGTTGTACCAATGAATGGGATGACCCCAAAATTTGTTTGGGGGGGGGGGACTCTAATGCAGCTTCATAAACTGGCAGTTCCATAAATACACAACTGGTGATACTGGTGGTACTTTGATGAATTAATATTATAATCAATCAACTGCTTTTTATCATTACCATTATCATCAAAGCCGTGAGTGATTTCATGACCAATGACCATTCCGATCCCACCAAAGTTCAATGCTTGGGGCTGTTGTTTGCTGAAAAATGGAGGCTGAAGGATCCCAGCAGGAAATACTGTAAAAATGGTAGAATATTACAATGGTAATGATTGCATGTGAGTTAATAACATAAATAAGGGTGGGCTAGGTGCATAATATGTGCGAGTACAGTATGGTAAGAGGCTTAAGCTATAGCTCAACACTAACAGATAAAATTTTTGGATTAGCTCACCAATCTGGTTCCGATTGGGGGAATAGAAGGCATCGGCTACTGCTGCACCAATTATCCAACTAGTACAGAGTAATAGAGAGACAGTTATTAGGGTAACACAGTCCTCCAGCGATTCTTCTTGTCTTTATATTCAGATGGAAAATGGTGAAGTATAAATATTACATGTTTTGTTCCAATCAAAGGTGAACCTCATGCAAATTACGTAGGGATGTCAATACTCAACACTGGTTGCCCATCCACCATAGAGTGCAATTCAAACTCCTCCCTCTCATCCATAAAGCTCTTCAGAGTGCTGCACTACCCTATATCACCTCCATCATCTCTGTCTACCACCTACACATGATCTCCATTTTGCTAACAACACTATGTTCCGCCTTAAATGGGCTTATCCAGTTGGAAACTATTGATGGCTTATTCGTAGGACAGGTCATGAATAGTAGATCACTAGGGTTTTACCACCCAGGACCCCTGTTGATCAGCTATACAACAGACTGGTATGCTCATGCACTGAGCTGATGTCTGTAGGAAGCAAAAAGCTCCATTCCCACTGCAGTGCCCAGGCTTGGTATTACAGACACAACACCCATTCCCTTCAATAGGAGGTTTGGCTGTAATACCAAACCTGAGCACTGCAGTGGGAATGGAGCTATCTGTTTTCTGTAAAAATCAGCTCAGTTTACAAGCACATGTGCCCAGTGAATAGCTGATTGGCAGGAGTCCCAGGCGACAGACTACAGCTGATCTACTATCCATGTTCTGTAGTCCGAATAGGTCAACAATAGCTTACAACTGGACAACCCCTCTTATCCATACCTCCCATTTCCGTCTCAAGGATTTTTCCAGAGCTACACCAGTTCTCTGAAATGCGCTACCCCAGGCAATTAGGTTAATCTCCAACACCCACAGTTTTAAGTGTACCCTAAAAATACATCTCTTTAGGGAGGCCTATCACATTCCCTAATCTAATTCTTCTCTGTGTACCCCTCTTCTACATTCACAATCGGAACCCAACCCTCTCATCCCACCATCCCCTTCACCTCTTACACTTTACATCAGTATGTATATAGATATTCGCTGGTCACGGCTCATACAGCTTTATGTATAGTACCCCAGATATCTAAAAGATGGCTGGACCACCCTACAGAACAAGCACTTGTACCTTTCAAGTCACCCCTATTTCTTTATAGATGGTAAGCTCGTGAGCAGGCACTAACTCCTATCTTCAAATCCTTTAGTCGTCTAATACTGTATGTAATGTCTGATTTTCTCTTTTTATGTACCTTTGGATTGATATAGTGGTACAGAATATGTTGCACTATATAAATAGAGAATATTATTATTATTACTTACGCATCGGGGTCAACCGGCTCTCTTAGCTTTTTTAGGCTTTTTTGTGCTGTGGCTTTTAGGATTTCCAGTATATTCTCAAAGTATTTCTCTTCACTGAAGCTTAACTGTGGAAAAATAGGAAAGGAAAGATCTGTATTTCATGCATTAGATGTATCCAGCTTGATCCGTGTTTTTTATGAAGCCATTATATTTGTCAGGCTGACTTTCAATACTATTCAGCTTGTGAAAGCATTGCAATTACGCTGACCTTCCCTCTCCTGTATAAGCATTTTATGAAAACGCTCAGAGCTGTCACAAGTACTGTTCAAGTTACTGCAAATCAAAGGAACTCCTGCCAGATGTCTGTGACCTGGAGAAGATGGCTTAAACCGCAGGAGCCAAAACAAATGACTCTCAAAGCTATTTTAAAATGCGTGGCGGTGAGGAGCTGTCTTTCTTACTTGAATTATTATGTCACAATTAAAACTGACTTCAACTCTTCCTGTATCCTCTAAAGAAAACAGAGATTGGGAAGAACATACTAACAAGCGGGCTCGGAACTAAAGCGGCAATTATCTACTGAGGGCTGCCAATTTCACGTGTAGGGGGATAACAGCGGAGATCTCAAGCACATTGTAGAGGCCCAGCTGTGACCCCAACACACTGCGCCGTGTCAATTCTTCATTATAGCGGAAACTTCAAAATAAGAAAATAGGACAATAAGGATTAAAGGAACACTCCAAGCTAAACTGGTGCAGGGGCTGGGGAGCAGGGGGGTCTATTTTTTGGTGTTCATTGCATCACTGCATTATGCTCCACCCCCTCAGTGGATGCATTTTGATTGGGGTGCTCTTTTAATGTTGCCTTTTGGCCATGCAAGCTAGTTGTTCTTACCAGAAGGTTCCCCCCTTCCCCTCCTGTACTAGAACAGAGGTCTCCAACTCCAGTCCTCATGGAGCCCCAACAGGTCATGTTTTCAGGATATCCTATAGTAAGAACATCTGTGGCAATGTCTGAGGCGCTGACAATAATTACATCACCTGTGCAATACTGAGGAAATCCTGAAAACATGACCTGTGTGGGTCCATGAGGACTGGAGTTGGGGAACACTCTACTATTAGATAAGACTAAAAGAACTGGTGGTTTGGTGCAAAACTCTAAATGTGAAAGAGATATTAAAGATTATGCAGAGCAAAACTTCTTCTTTATTAAATAACTTGCGTGGCCAGCATGGAAAAACACATTTCGGGGCAAAACCCATTCATCAGCTGGTTAGGATATACAGACAATTGGAGATGTAGGGATGTTGGGGTCCCAGAAGTCAAGGGGGATCCCGACAACCTGTGTGAAGTGGGGCATCCCTAGGTCTCCAGTTGTCTGTATATCATAGCCAGCTGAACTGATGAAGGGGTTTTGCACTGAAATTCGTTTTCGATTCAGTCTATGCACGTTATTTAATAAAGAAGACGTTTCGCACTGTATCATCTTTAATATTTCTTTCACATTCAGTGTGTTGCGCCATTACCACCAGTTCTTTTAGTCTTATCCTCCCTTTCACTCACACCCACTCAGGTGTTGCATTATCTGGTAGGCGGCACCTCTACTATTTTTTTAGTACCATCAGAAGCTTCCCAATTCTTGCATTTTCTTTTACCTATCACAATTGTACGGGTTTTGCTCCCCATTTTTTCTTTTTCTGCATTCCCCTTCTGTACCAGTCCTTTGCAGGTAGTAAATTAATGTCTTCCAACAGTCCTAGATTTGGAGGATAGTCCTGGTTTATGGATTCTGTACCGCAGTTCTGGAAGGCAGTAGACATCTCCCAAAAAGATGGATATACCGCCTGGGCAGCCATGAATGGAATAAAATACAAAACAGTATATATTCACCCTTTTTGGTTGCCCCATAGCTCTGGTCTGCCCCGCTCAGGTCTTCGACTTACTTCCAAGTAGTGGGAGATTATGTGCCATCTAGAACATGATGGCTGTTGCCAATCATTGGCCTCAGCTGTTCCAATGCTAAGACTGGGGATTGACCGCAGCAATTACGTAACAAGCTAATGCTACCCTGAAGTGGGCAGGGGATGGTGTGGTGTGGACCAGACCGGAGGTGAATATACTGTTTTCTTTATATTTTACTACATAAAAGGGGACATTATTGAGTGTGGGAATGCGGTGACATTATTACTGGGGGAATGTGAGGGCATTTTTACTGAGGGAGGCATGTGGGTGGACATTGTTACTGTTAAGGGACATAAAGGAGCATTATTACTCACCTGGGGCACCATAACTGTGAGGGAATGATGGGCACTATTACTGTTGAAGGGCGTGGCTTATCCTAAAAGGGGCGTGGTCTAACATAAAGATTTTATTTCTAAACTGAGATTAGCACAGTTAGCAGAAATCAGCTAGGTGGTTCTTTGACAATCACTGAGTTCTCCAACAGCAGATGGAGCAGATCTACTCTGAAAGCCACTTCTGTTTGATTGGAAGGAGCTCTTTGTGAGTGATTGCTGATCACTATAGAAGGTCATTTGGATGCCAGGACCTTGTCATGGGAATCCACTATTCTTTAGACAGTGGACTCTCTCTTCTTCTAGCCCTTCTGACAATAACAGCATTGTTTGAAAATTGTAAAACATCACTTGATCGCACTTCAAGATCTACTTAGTGGTAAGGCTACTTGTATGCTAGCACTATCCATTACCGAGTATTACAGTTTCCAACATTGTTGTATCCACACTTCTTTATAAGAGTAGAAGGGCCCCAATAAATCACCAATAATGTACTTACTGCTGCTAACTCCTGGTCCAATTTATCGTTCTGATCTTCTAGAATATAGTCTGGATAACCAATTTGCTCTTTAATTGACAGTGCCTGTAAAATATTCAATAAAATAGCATTGTGAGGATATGTATACAGTGGTGCTGGAGCCATTGGTGGTCACTGCGCACTTCTTCTACCACTTTTTATCTATCACAGTTCTATCATGTAGACATCTACAGTGTTCACGGTACACACTTCACATCTGCAGAAATCCCAATTGCAGTAATAGTCAGTCCCAAAAAAATTCCATTATTAATGGTTGTAAAACTTGAGATGAAGTTATCATTATAGTCTTGTTCAGTATAAGTGGAAGCTTGCTGTAATCTGACACGTATTTTGCTTATGAAAAACTGGTTCATTGGAGCTCCGTTTTTCTGATACAGAGATCTAATTTCCCCGGTATGTATAACAAAGTGACACTAAATACCAACTTCATACGTCCGATAATTCCGGTGCCTGGGTAGACGCTCCTTCTAGTGGCTGCTATGCAGTTCTACATGCTAGAGCTCCCTCTAGTGGTCAGTGGCAGGCATTACATTCAATTTAGAAGACTTCCCTATGATGCCATGTGTTTCAATAGTATTTGTAAGCTGTGATTGGCAATTCATGAATCTGAACTTGGACTGGTAGTTAATTTATAAACCTTTGCCCGTGACCCTGACTCGTGCTTTTCTACCGTTTTTGAACATAAGCCCATGACCCTGATCTTGGCTATTCTCTGAATCTGAAACTAATGAAAAGGAGTCCAATATATTTAGTAAGGGTTCTGTCAATGTGGGCTGTGCCTGCAGTTACAAGCGCTGGCCACTACACAGAGGTCGGCGCGGAGACTTCCGCTGCTTCAGCTCCAACAGTGTATTTGGGGCACTGACAGCAGGCACCCACTCAGCTGATCGGCCGGGGTCCTGAGCGATGGACCACACCCAGTCAACTATTGATGACCTATCCTAGGGATAGGTCATCAATAGTATTCTCCATGGAAAACCCCTTTAACAAGTTTGGTGCATCTTTAGATGTCCATATTCAAGAAATGTAGGTATAGGCCAGCTGTGAATTGGTGTAGATTTGCACTATAATTTGTCAGTTTCTGGTGTAAACGATAGTAAATATGTCTGCCTGTAAAAGACCATTTCCCTCCACTAAGCCCCAAACACTTTGCTCAGCACTTAGGAAAATGTCCAGAGAAGTGCAAAAAGTTGCTAACTATTGCTCATCTCTGCTTTACACTACAATTTGTGACATTTTGCCACAATTATCGTGTACAACCTTTGGTCAATTCTTCTCTATGTAGGGAATTTTGAGATTTGTATCACAGAAGCAATGCTATATAGATATATTAAGAAATTAATCAGTATAGAATGATAGACCTAAAATGGGCATGGTGTTAAAAGATGAAGATTCTCATTAAGATCTATTATCAATTATTATTAGCATTCCCCAAGAGTTATCATTTCTGGAATGTAAATGTTCTACACGAGCAGCTGTTTTCTTTTCTTGTTTTGCAGTTTTACAAGACTTTTCAAAACCGGACCTGTCTTGGAGCTAAAGCAGTGTGTGCCAGGAGGAGACCACACACCAGGAGAAGCAGAATATGCTCATCCATCTCCATCTCATTGATTAAACATTGGATTCCTGATACGGGACTTGATGAATTCTTTAATCAAGTGTTATAAATTAATTTGTATAACATGTTGATTTCTTAAAGTAATACCCACCCCCTGCTGAGTGTGCTACATAAGTGCCTGTGCATTTCATCATCTACATGTAGTGTTGTGGGAATGGGAAGCATTTAAAGAAAGCAGGAGACCAGGATGGATGAACACAGAATCTAAACACATCCTAGAAAGGAAAAGAATATGTTTATCAAATGGAAAGAGGGGGGAATATCTCAAGAAGAATATAATGTGGTCTGTAGAAAATGCAGGGCAAGTGTCAGAAAAAGCTAAAGTTAATAATGATTTCAGGCTTGCAAGAGAAGACTAAAACAATAAAAAATAATTTGGGGGGTATGTCGAAAGAAAAGTCAAAGATACTATAGGATTTTTACAGGATGAGGGCTCAGTCACACGGGCGCATCCGGGCGCCGATGCGCCCATGTTACTGCAGGATAATATGGCCGCACTGCAGGTACAGACGACTCTCCACACCGCCGGAAGAAAGAACACATGACCGGCTCCATTGCCGGTCATGTGTTCTTTCTTTCGGCGGTGCGGAGAGTCGTCCGCACCAGCAGTGCGGCCGCTATCCGCACCTGCAGTGCGGCCGTCGTCTTCGTGCAGTAACACGGGTGCATCGGCGCCTGAATGCACCCTTGTGACTGAGCCCTGAAAATGGTGAATTGGTTAAAAAATGAAGCTGAGCGGACTAAAATTTTAAATTCCTATTTGTGTCTGTTTTCTCTCAGAAAGTAGATGTAACATCAACTGATCTTTCCTGTGCTAGGGAAGGAAGAATACAAGCTAACTATAAGCAGAGAGATGGTGAGGGAACACTTAGCTAACTTCAATGAATTCAAATCTTCAGGTCCAGATGAATTACATTCTAGGATACTGAAGGAAGCAGCAGAGGTAATTGCTAAACCACTCGCCATAGTCTTTGAAAATTCTTAGAAAACAGGAGAAGTCCCAGAAGATTGGAGAAGGGCAAATGTTGTCCCTGTCTTCAAAAAAAAAGGGAAGAAGGCAGACCCAGGTAACTACAGGCCTGTGAGCCTGACTTCTATACCGGGAAAGGTCATTGAACAAATTATTAAACAGTATATATGCAAATACTTGGATGAGAATGAAGTAATTGACCAGATCCATCATGGGTTGTAACAAACAAGTCATGCCAGATGAATCTTATTTCCTTTTATTACAGAATCATTGCCTGGGTTGATTAGGGAAATGCTGTAGATATAGTATATCTTGACCTTAGTAAAGCATTAGACAAAGTATCTTATGCCATACGTTTTGAAAAAAATGACCAAATATAAGATTGACAAGGAAACTGCAAGTTCAGAGAAAAGCTACCAGATTGGTGAGCGGTCTGCAAACCATCTCCTATGAGGAACAAATAAAGGATCTGGGGATGTTTAGCTTGCAAAAAAAAAGGCTGAGAGGAGACTTAATAGCTGTCTACAAATATCTCAAGGGCTGTTACAGTGCAGAGGGATCAGCCCTATTCTCATTTGCACAAGGAAAGACTAGAAGCAATGGGATGAAACCAAAGGGGATGGGATACAGATTAAATTAAAAAAAACAACACATTTTGACAGTGAGGGTGATCAATGAACAATGGGTGATGGCGAGTTCTCCGTCAGTGGAAGCCTTCAAACAGAGACTGGAACAGACACCTGTCTGGGATGATTTAGTGAATCCTGCATTGAGCAGGGGAATGGACCCTTCCAACTCCAAGATTCTATGAGTCTATGTTTCCCTGATTTTCTCAGTTGCCCACTGTAGAACCATTTAGAGCTGTAAATGTAATTCAAATCTTTTGACTTTGACTATGAGACATTCAGGTTCTATTTAATAAGGTCCAGAACTTTATAAGGAGCTTGAAAATAATCATATGGACATTAGAAGGATAATCATTAGTGATCTATGTTGTATTTGGTTATCTTATCACTAGGTTATCATGAACCAAGCTAGAACATGGTCTTTATGGCTAGTGATGACTAGTTTCTTGCCACTGACAGGCATAAATAATTAATGTGGGCCAAAGATAAATCAAATAGAACTCTACACTTTTTGTTAATCATTTTGAATCACATCAGTAAGTGTTGACATTGGTATCATTGCTACCATGTTGATGACAGACATGGTGGATGCATTATCTGTCGTGATCGGTTATGACCTGATTGATGGATTCACCTTTTCCTAATTGACTTACTGTATAATGAGTCCATTAGGTTTCAGTTTAATACTGTGTATAATAACAAAATGTCAAAGACAAAAAGAAAGCTGACGGAAAAGAAATGTGAACAGAACATTGGAGGACTAAAGCTGCAAAATGGCCACTTAGACTTGGTTTTTGAAGGTGGATTTATGCTTTCTGCTGTATGTGGGACCTGTTCAAGGATGCTGACTGACCTTTTCTCGTGCTTTTTCTTTTGATGTTTCATCCATCCACTGTAATTCATCCAATGTCTCAATGAAGACTTCACGGACTTTATTTATGAGGTCGCTGATCTAGAACATTTCAAGGAAAAACATAATAAAGAGATGCATAGTCACATACATTTAAATCAATCTATCCCGACTGGCTAGATTCACAAATCAAAAAGCCGGACATGATGGATGTGATCTTATCCCACCTAGGAATTTACTTCTGTAAAAGAGCGACTAATTAACCCCACCCAGAAATTTCCTAACCCCACCCATAGTTAGAGGCATTGTCTGGGACTAATAAATCAATAACAGATTGGTAGGGGTACGACGCTACACTCCTGTTGATCATCAGATGGTTTAACCCCCACCAAGCTGATATTAATGGGCTATCCTTAGATTGCCATCAAGTTATTTTTCCCTGGAAACACAGTTAAATAACCACACACAAGTGTTACGTAACCATACCTAGGATACCCACCCAAGAGTTTCCTGACCCCATCAAGGGTTTTTTAACTCCACTAAGCGGTTTCCTACTCTACCCCGGATTCTCAAAGTCCTGCCAAAATCCTTGTAGCCCCAAACTAACACTATACAGACATATCATTTATAACTTTTACTAACTCCATGCCCCCTTCAAAGGCCCTATATATGGCTACTATATCACAAGAGGAACAATGGTAAATTATGGAATTGAAATGTCTTCTTTTATTCAATTACTTTAATATTAAATCTATAAGATGTATAATAATGCCCCCCCCCATATACCTTCCATCTACAGGACAGATGTGATCTCTGTGCTTGCACAATTTGATCCTATACTTTTACATAACTGGCACCAGGACCCAAACAGAATTCCTGAGATATCCAGTTCACTTGTTAATTATCCTTGTAACACCCCGGAGTTGAGATGCAGTAAAATCAGAAACATACTTAGCAAATGATAGAACAAAACAATCATGGCTAGTATTTGATCAATGTGTGCTAAACAGCGCCAAAGATAAGTCGTGATAGTAGACAAAAGAATGACAAAAACAAAGAATTAAAATGCTTGTGGTTCCTAACAATGTTAGTAAAATATGAAGATTCATCGAAAGTTAATATATTTTTTGCTGTCTGGTCAACATTTTAAGGAGTTTACTGGTTCAGTGTGAATTAATAAAAATACTGCAACTTCTTAATATACTTTGTGCTTCAATTTTTGACCATTTTCAAGGTCTCTCTTTTTTTTTTTTTTTAAAGTAAATTAGACCGTTATACAACATCCAACTAACCAGGGGTTGTGAGGCCTAGGCAGCTTATTTTTGGATACCCTATTATGGCATTTTGAGTATATAGGGTGTTGGGTGGTGGTTGTTCAGGACCTTCTTCTATTACCAAGATCAGAAAGTGCCTTTTAAGAGCCCTAGAAGACTAGGTATATCTGGCATTTGGACATTGACTTCAAACGTAACTTTTTGTCTCCCCTGTTATAATACTGCAAGGGAATTGAACGCTAGCTTTCAGATTAGCCCACAGATTACAGTTGATCATTAACAAAAAAAGGATTGTCCAAAACCATTGAAATGTCATGGAAAGCAATTACAAACTCCAAAGTTTTAGCAGGTTTCCAAGAAACAGTAAAGAGTGACTATTGAACTAATTTTCACTGATGATTAGTGATATTTTTGTGGCATATACTATTCACAGATGGATAGCATGTTAGTGTGAACGTTACATACCATCCTCTTGCTCTCACCAGCAAAAGTTTCCTTGACATACATGGCTCCGACAGCATTCTCCATGTTGCTGTTGACATAGCTAACACATTCTCTCCATCGAGCCTCTTCCAATGTGGTTCCATACAGAGCCTGGATAAAAAAAACAGATCATCTCAGCTCACTTTTATCCACCATAATTCATTTCTCCATGCCTTGTACAGACAAGGAATATTGCAGTAATGCACACCTTGGTGACTTAGTATTTAGTAATGCTGCCAATAAACCTTGGAGAATAGGATGGTGTTTGACCAGGAGCAACATCTAAATGAAGTTTCAGATTCTCTTAATGTTCACACTAGTTCCTTGGGGTGCTTAGGTTTTCTCACACCCTCCAAAAAACAAACTATGGTTCTAATGGAACTGATCATACAGTAGCTTATGTCTTCATGGATCTCTCTGAGGATAATGGTTCCCTCTCACATTTGTTGGCTTGTGAAGAAGGTACAGGCCATGGTGCAACCTAAACCAAAGGATACTGGAGCTGAAAAGTACAAAATAATAACCTGGAGTAGGTAAAGTAAACTTATATATTTTAGATGCTTCTGTGTCCCAGTGAACTAAGACTCAATGCCAAACTCAATGGGCGAGGTGAGGGGAATGTTGATTCTGAAAGAACTTTACTCAAAAAGTCATGCATTTTGGGTCACACTGATCCCTCAGTTGACCTCTTGAAGAGGTCAGTGGGACCTGAAACACATAGGGGGATTTTTACTTACCCCGGCATTTCCTGCACCGAGCTTATTACAATTTCCCCAAGCACATGGTGTGCTAAATATAAATAAATGACAAGATCCCTGACAGCTCCATGAGCCTAGACAGAAATGTATGCCAGGTCTGACCAGGCTACATTTGTGGTATAATTTATGCCAGCTTCTGGTGTAAATTATACTTAAATCCGATGGTCCTGGACAGCCACACCCCTCCCAATAAGCCCCACCCACATTAAAAAAAGTCTACAAATGTATGCCCAAATATACGTTTACACAAAAATTAGCAGCTTTCTATGCCAGAAACCGGTATAAAAACCTTTCTAAATGTGCACCATAATCTGTTCCACATAAAGAATTTTCCTAGACCTCAAAGGTTGAAAAGATCAACTAGTGTCTGCAACAATTCCAGTTCTGGCACTAACCAATAGTGACAGTATTCTTCCCATGTCAGTTTGAACTTATGGAAAACGATTTTATGGTGAATGAATATTGTAACTTACCTTTCTGTAACTGGACCTTGCATCCTTGTAGCGTCTACTCAGGCTGCTAACTCGGTCAATTACCAGTCGCCAAACAAGATAATTCTGCAAAGTGCTGGAGAAAATGAAAGAAGGTGGGTGTTCGTTTTTAAGTACTAACCTTCTTGCTTTAGGAGCAAGGGACATTATGCTATGATCGCCTCTTATTCTACATAAATGATAGGCTGTTTTAATAGAGCATACAACACATGTTTCAGTTTTGTTACCTCAGTCTCAGGCTTATTGTCAAAGGACTCTGGGCCACTATGGTGCATATATGACAAACTTAAAGAAGACTTTTGCAGTGGTATGTAGATCAGATGTGCACAGACTCTCAGCATCTGATGTGACATTACCACTACATCCTTATTATTACAATTAAGCATTATTTGTAACTCAGTGTGGCTGAAATGTGGCTCAAAGCAATTTTTGAGACAAAGAAACGCAGCATGTCTGTACATTATATAGACAGATTATTGCTCTAAATGGGATATTTGTAAGGTTTCATTACCCCTGTGGTAGAGCTGCAGTGGATTTGAACACTTGCTGACAAGCAATGGCGTATATAATTGAAAGGGACCCTATGCTTTTGCTATTTCCCTATGGAAAGAGAGACCCATTGCTGCTTGGTTTTGCCCCCATTTCAATGATTGTTGCGAACCCTCACAAGGATGTGGTCTTTACAAGGGCTGTAATGTTAACAAGCAAGGAAATGGAAAATCTACTAGAGTAAACAAAATGAAATAGGGGCACCAACACTTTTTGTTGCAGATGATTAGGAATGTGGTGGTGTCAAGCAGCACCTGAAAGCAGCCCTTCGCCATTCTCTTGATGTTACTACTGACGATTTTACCTACAAATCACAGATGTGTGTTGAGATTTTCTAGACTCTTGACAGCATGTGATTGGCTTATTGTAGGGGGACCTTTCTAATACAAGGAGATTGCTCAAAGTAAACATCCCCTTTAAGAGGTAAAATCTGTATGACACAAATCACTTGCTTGACATATAGGATTATTATGAATCCTCTTCCTGTTTTGAAACTCTCATAACTCACGTTAAATGACACTCAGATATATTAATTTGATATCAATGGAAATTCGAAAATTTTCATTTAGCAAGACTATCCTTTTTGCCCATTGCAACCAATCACAGCGCAGCTATCATTTCTCAAGCCGTTGAGGTAAAATGAAAGCTGCACTGTGATTTGTTACTATGGACAACAATGACAGTTTTGCTAAATGAGACCCAAAAAGTTTCATTCTACCATAATCATCACAAGGAGCATATGAGACAAAATGGCTGCCAACGAAGACATGAGAGCATTTTGCGTCCTTGATTTTTCATGTCTACTAGTCTGTTATTAGTGTGCAATGTTATTTTAGAACAACGCTTGGTGAAGATCCACAGTGGGTGCACAATTTATAAGTGATACTCCAATTTTAAGGAAAAAAGTTGCATCTGCAAGTGAAAATGGTGTCCAGCAAGTTTCATATGAAGTCCTCAGAAATTCACCATCAGAGCAAGCAGAGAATTGGACAACCGGCAGCTGACTGTGTGGACAATTCTGCGAAAACATTTGCCGGCCGACTGCAATTGTTACTGGCCTTGAAACCGCACGACAAAGTGAGGAGACATTCTTTCTGTGAGAGTATGCCGACTCTAATGGAAAGCGATGGTTACATGGAATCTTTAGTGTTTAGTGATGAAGCCGCCTTCCATCTTTCAGGCACAGTTAACAAATGTAATGTCAGGATCTGGGGGAAGGAAAGCCCACATATCTATATGGCATAGACTCCCCCAAGGTGAATGTGGAAAAAATCAAGGGGATTTTGTACCTGAACACTACAAATATGGCTTCTGCTGCAGCTGGAACAGGAAATCCCAGGTTTCATCTTCCAACAGGATGAGCACCCCTTCATTATCACAATTGAGTCAGAAGTGATCTCAATAGGTGACTACCAAAAAATTGGGTTGGCCATGCGAGTCGTAATGAAAGTGAACTTCTTCTTGCTCTCCATGTTTGCCTGGACCTTACAGCTTATGATTTTTTTTCTGGGGGTCCTAGAGTCTACATGCCATCCTTACCACCCACCATGCATGGTCTGCAAGTATGCATCACAGAAGCCATTGAATCCATCAATGATGACATGTTACAACGTGTATGGCAGGGACATAACTATAGGCTCAATGTGTGATGAGTGACAAAGGGGGCTCACATTGCGCACCTGATGTTGAAATCATTTTAAGTTTCTGTTTCCATTGATATCAAATACCATTGGTATCTGAGTGTCATTAAATGTGAGTTATGAGTATTTCTAATCGGGAAAATCATTTGTAATAACTCTTAAGCCTCATGCCCATGGATGGAAAGGGATACGCCCGCGTTTTTATGCCACGGGGATAAACAAAAGAGACCTCCCGCCGTGAAAAAACACAGTAAAATAGAACATGCCACAATTTTTCCCCCGTGGTGTAAATCCCCGGCAGAATCCTACATGTAAAGACTGAGCCATTAGGTTCAACAGAACGTAATAGCTATGTTATTCCGCCGTGGATTTATGCCACGGGAACCGCGGTGCAAATCCGTCCATGGGCATTAGCCCTAAGCAGGGATGTGTAAATATGCCAAAGATCATTTGTTGGCTGATTGTTTTGTTTATGCCACAGAAAAAATGATAATTATCAGCAGCCCATCTCCCCATGTGAACAGAGTATGTGCAGTCAACAATGATTGTATTGTATTGGAGGCAAACAATTGTATTAATGATCATTTGTCTCCATTATAGTCAGCATCGGCCTGTGTAAAGGCCATTTAAACTAACACCAATCCCATTGATCAGTGTTGGTCCATGTAAAAGGGCTCTTATTACACTCCCTTTGCCTTCTCTAATGATAATTTACATGTGTGGAAAAGTTAGCAGATCGAAGACAGTAAAAAAATGACTGCAGGATCTGACTACATAAGTTTGGCTTGTAGCAGGTAAACATAGACACACATAGGTCTGCATAGGAGCTGTATACACAAAACTGTGACCAAGAATATATGCAAAAGGGCTTCATTTTTGTAAATAATAAATACATCATATTAAATTTTAGCCTCATACTTATTGTTATTTTGCATGGCTCATAAAGGCCCTTCTCTGCATTATCCTTTGTAAGACTAACATCTTAGACTAAGGTCGCCACAACATCTTTATGTAAGTAGTTTAAAGCCCATTAATACCATGCACCCTACTAAGCACACAATGGAAATGAACTCTTACAGAATATTCATATCACATATAAGTACATACATACAGTAATGCAGTCAACCATCAAATGCCTTACTCATTAAAGGGCCCCACTGATTATAATGGGTCCACATAAGACATGATAAGAGCGGCTGGACTAAATATTGTCTCTCAACAAAACACATGTAAAAATTAAATATACTTAGGGGGCTTTCAAACCTAATGATTTACCGTTCGCACAAGTGAACAATATCAAAGTTTGCTCATGTAGCCTGTTTATACAAGCAGATATATTGTTCGCTCGCTAAATTGTTCAGTCGTTCAAATTCTCTGTATAAGTGAATGAGAGCGACTGAACGATCAGTATTTAAACCGAACGATTAACGAACAAGCCAATGATGACTTTCATGCTTGCATGAAATGAATGCTGAATTGTTGTTCATCGCTCGATCGTTGGCCGTGTTTACACTGAAGATGATCGTTCAAATTCGAATGATCTAGCAACTTTTTTGAACGATGATCGTTCTGTCTAAACGCACCTTAAGAGTAATTACCTCGCTGAGTAATTGGAGACAATTGCTTTAAGCTGATGTAGATAAGGAACCCCATAGACTACAACCTCCTCTTCAGGTTGAAGCTGAACACTGACAGAAGACATTACTTCTTGGATGAAGGTAGTCCAATTAAAATCCTAAAATGAAAAACATAGGTTTTTTTTTTTTAGCAAAAATGGTTTGTGCTATTATAAGCGTATAATAAAGTACACCCCCCTCAATATTAACCTAAAGGAGTCATCACTTGTCAAGAAGGACTACTGGACAACAACCAGGTAGCACAGAATCCTGTTTAGGAGTGTATATCTGCAACCATTTTCACGGTTGGACGATATACGCTATGATCTGATGCATTAGATTCCAATGCATCAGATCACATGGCCATATTCCCGCGGCGTAAAAGCACCCGGCCGGCCAAATAGTGGCGGGCGCTTTCACGCTGGGCCAAAAGGTAGTCCTGGAACTATCAGCCAGAATACGTCAGCCGCTGCATGGGCTCCTATGCGAGCCAATGACAGCGGCTGGAAAAGGGAGGTGGGTGGGAGTTCAGCAGCATGAATGCTAAACTCCCTCCCTCTTTTCTCCTCCTCTCCGGCTGTTTGCCCACTCCCACTGCAAACAGCCAGAGGGAAGGAGAGATGAGGTGAGCCAGCGTGGAAGGGGAGGGAAGGCAACGGCATTGCAGTCTCATCGTATATGGACTGGGGCGCGTGCCATCAGAACGGGTGCACAAACGTTGGATTTGTGTGCCCATTCACACGTTTTTACGGCACCGGTGGGCGTACATAAAAGCGCCTACGGCCACGTGAAAGATACCTCCGGCGACCATATTGGTTGCCAATCCAAGGATGACTTAAGGATTTATATTCACTGAATTTTGGATTATTTAGTATTATCATTTTTGTTGCGTAGATAAAAATCAGCAGTTTTCCCCAGACACAGCACCACTGTTGTCTATAGGCCGTGTCTGGTATTGCAGCTCACCCCCAGTCAGTTTCAATATGTAGCACCAGACATAGACTATGGACAACACTGGCACTGTCATAGGAAATCATCACTCATCAACACAGGAGGATAGACAGGCAGGACTAGATGGACATTGTCTTCATTCAGCCTTACATACTATGTTACTATGTATTGATTTATAATGGAGAAAATTTGACTGGATGAATTTTATTGTCACGTTCCTATTGTTTCTCTCGAGATAAACAGTGCCACATATGTCTAGTAGCTTCTCATCTCCCCTGCATTATAGAATTGACATGTTTAATAGGCCGAGCTGTGCAATCATGTTAACCGAAGAAATTGACATCACAATTGTTAGCCAAGGCGTATTTTGGCCATGGTGGACTGCATGGATTATCATGAACAGGAATTTACATCTATTGCAAACTTCTGCTGGAACGCCGTGACGGTCATTTTGTTATATAACAAGGTGACATCATTTCGTTCCTCAGACGGTGCCGTTGCCTAAAAGACAAAAAGATCTGTGATATTTCCTGCACACTGTATGACCAACCCTTCACTAAATGAGTAGTGACTGATTAATCTCCACCTTTGCGATATCAGACTCTAGATCCATCACACGAGCCATTTCTTCTTGCACGTAATTGTCATCTTTTGTCAGGTTCTTGTCTTCTCGTACCATTTTCGCAATGGTGATCATAAACTGGAGGTAGGCTTCTCTAATCTGAGGAGAAACAGAGATCATATTTATTGTATGTAACACCTAGGGCCAATGTACTGTGGTGATTCTACATATTCCAACATCACTTGGTAGACAATTGAGAACTTATAACTCCACACAATGATGCTCTATCTAAGGAACATATTCAAGCTACTACATATGGGCAGCTGGTCTGCAGTGTTCATATAATATTATATATACTTGAAAGAAGAACTTATATCTACTTTCTAGGTAAGAAAATTGCTATATCAGTATTACTTTAGAGAATGAGACAGCCACATTCCAGTGTGTCATCCCGATGATCTTACCAGCCTTGAGTACAGTAATGCAAGAAATGTTCTTCAGCACAATACTAGTCTAGTATGGACCACTACTTCTTAGATCATGGCTACCTCTAAAGCGCTGCAGAATATGTAAGCGCTTTATAAATAAAGATTATTATTATTACCTCTATGAAATTGTTGATTTTTAGGATCTTGCTGTTAGGAGCCTTTTATCTATTAAACTATAGCGGTGTCACATTGTCTAACCGGGCTATTCTTTGCCTAGTGAAGTCCATGGAAATGTATCCACTACACAAGCGAATCATGGTTAATAAAGGTACTATTTATTTTTTTAAATGGGCAATCAGTAAGCCGTCCTTCTCTCCATAGGTGCTTCCAGAAGCAATTTTCTTAAAGTTGTTGATCAGTAGATAATACATAATGCCTATATGGCCGTAATCTAGGGAACTTTCACAAAAGTTGAGTTTCCCATTATGTAAGCCTCCAAAATATAACAGGATGTGACAAAATGGGATATTGTGGATGATTTCTTGCAGAAATTGCAAATAAAAAAGTTTCTCTTTGAGAAAAAAGTTCAATCTACTCTGAGAGCAGTTTTTGTGCCGTATACAATACATATGGCTTTTATCAGGAGCCTGTTCTGCTCATTGAGGAATTTATAGTGCCAGACAGTAATCCCCACTGGGTAAAGAAGTTATTATCCACAGGATGTTGTGATTCCCACTATTTTATACCTATAAACAGACTAAACTGCAACAAAAAAGGGGCCTCTATGAGTAAGGGACAGCCTTCCCATAAGTAAGAACCTAAGCAGACTTGGCACAAGGATAGGATTACTGCTCTGGGCTATAATGGGTTTGAGTTTAACCAATGCATTTAGGTTCTATTCTTCTAGAAAACATGTGGGTTTCATATTAGTAATTGCTGATTGGTTCATCATGAAGAGAGTTCAGTAACTGCATTTGTCTTTCTTTGCAGAAAAGAAGAAGAGCAGAATGTAAGCTCCACTGAGTGTTCACATGGAGCCGAATACAATGGCCCCCCCAGAATCTTCAGGGATGAGCCAGCAGGTACACGAAAAAGGCGATGCTCTCTCGAGTATATTGCCTTACCGAGTATGCTCGCTCATCTTTAGTCCCCACCAATCATTAAATAATTATAATGGTATATCCTAGCAATATGACATATCTTACTATGGTGGAAAACCCCTTTAATCAAAAGGGTCACTTCAAGACCAGTTGATCCATTTTAGAAGCCCATTGCACTCATCCGTTATTGTTGGGAATGGATTCTTTTGGTGAACAGCCATTTCCTTTTGTGAATGTCAGTAGTAGTCTCACCAAAATTGATGTATCTAAAGCTAATAAAGGGATATCCCCTCCATCAGTTTAGTGTGAATTAAAAGGGGACATGAGGAATGATGGTTGTCCAAAATAAGCAATCCTTATGCGAGGGAAAAATTTGCCATGTGAATATTCAGATTCCAGGGATTCTGGGAGAATTGAACTCAAAAGTTTGCAGAATTATGAATATAGCTCGGAAGTATAATTCAGGCTGTAACTAGAAAAGTAATAGAATTTTATGGTTATCTAAGCTTAGTTCAATAGAACCATGTGGCTTTTGGGTTTTGCAGCCATGATATGGACCTGTTTTTTAGCTAAGTTTACTTAATTTCTATACCTAACCATGTTAGAAACATACATTAGATAGCTTCATAAGTATTAATATTAGACTCACACGCTGATAATTTCCACTGTTAAAATAATAATCTCTGGAAGGCATTCCAAGGCTGGGCTGGTCGATCTAAAAGCAAAAAGAGAATACTATTTATTGCATGGGTAGTAGTATACAATATATTAATATGAATCATACCAAGAATTCATAGTTGTCCTCTTTTTATTAAAAGGGTGGTTATTAATGGTACATACTCTGATTGAGTCACCATTACTAGTGGGGTACCACAGGGGGCAGTATTGGGCTCTATTCTCATTAATATGTTTTTACATAGATTGTGGAGAGATTGCACAGCAAAATATTAACATTTGCAGATGATAAAAAATTATGTAAAATAACACTAGAGAGGACAGAATTCAAATGGAGGGCTTGGGCAGATAAGAAAATGAGGTTTAACACTGATAAACCAAAGGTTATGCACATGAGCAAAAGAAATACATGTCACCATTACACACTGAATGAGAAACCACTGGGCAACACTGACATAGAAAATGACTTAATTCACTGTAAACCCAACTGGAGCCACCGGTGTCAGGCACCATTAACATGACCTGCAGCAGGCAAGTGTGCGCAGGCTGAGTTGTAGCACACTAACTAGTATAAGGGCAGTTTTATATTGTGAACCCACAAGCTATAAGCCTGTCAACTATACAGCAGGTCAACTATGACAAGGTGCCTGTTGCAATTGAAAACATCACATAATATTAATACTCATTGTTCATGGCCATTAAAATCATTTTTAAAGAAGGTTTTGTGTATTTTGTGAACTAGATGGACATTGTCTTCATTCAGCCTAACATACTATGTTACTTCGTGAAGCATTTAGTAATTGAATTGCTAACTATTTCATGGTATTTTGCAAAATACTGTATAAAGTTTAAAATACATGCAAATTTTGTTAAACATGGATAGATCACAAAATTGTTTTTTGGATAAAGTTGAAGTATGAGCATGTTGGAGAGGGGAAAACGATTGGCTATACATTGGTGGCTATGAACACTTAGGTCGAACTCACACGAATGGGTCAGATTACGTGTGCAGAAGACCTGCGAATGATTGCAGAAACGAAGTTCATATGGTCGCAAGCAGGAATGACATTAGAAAGTAGCCCAACACCACACAGGCGATCTCTCTCTCTCTCCCTCCACAAATTCCTGCTTTCTTTATTCCATTTCTATCTGATCTCCTAGCAACTTGCGAGTGAATCTGTGTCCATACGTAATGTTAACTGCATATGCACTGCAGATCTAATGCATCCATAGAGATCAATGCAGCTCATATGTGCGGAATCTGGTGGTAAAATAGAGTGTGCCATGATTTTTCAACTGCTCGCAGAATCTGCAATTCCTACCCGCAAGTGTGAGCAAAACTTTGGAAATCCGTGCCTTTCAATGCCTGCATATTACTACAACAACGTGATTCAAATCCAGTCATGTGAGACCGGCCTTAGGCATCATGCTAATTATGGTACTGTATTCTTCTGTATATATATAAATATATTTTTCTATTTGGTGTTCCATTCAGGTAAGGCTTTGTCTGATCTATCTTATAAGCAGAAAATTGCATAGGGATGGGATGGAGGACAGAACCAGAATGGAACCATAGTAGTCAATATGTGAGATGGAGACCTCTTTGGTCTCCATTTCACACAGCTTCCGTCTCTGTTTTTCCTTTTCACGCGATTGTCAATGGGACTTTCTAATGTTAAAAATGCAATGCAATTGCGTTTTTGGTGCATTGCGTTGCGTTTTTAACATTAGAAAGTCCCATTGACAATCACGTGAAAAAAACGCAGCGATAAAAAAAGGCTAGTGGAAAGGCAGCCTTAGTGTTATAAACTGGATAGAGAAGTGTTGCCATCGGTGAGTTCTGTGTACTACTGTTTGAGTTCCCCAAAGTGATCTGTACGGGTACCGTATGAGTTCCAAAGTATTTCCTGCTTAATATACAAATCCTCCTTGCTAATGACTTAGGAGAGAAGAAATTTACTGATACAGAGGATTAATAAACAAGTATACAATCTGCAGTCTCCATTGACCTTTCCAGTGACAAAACTGTGCCCATATCAGCATCCAATAAAGGACTTTTAAATTTTTTCCATACAGTGGCAAATGGAGTCCAAACAAAGACTAACTAGATGTCAAACTACTATTCCATTCACCAGTGAACATCAAGCACCCAACAATCTAGTCTCAATAACCCATGTTGCTTACTTTGCATTTTGGCACTTACCAGACCATTGATAGCTCCATTAATTGCAATTGGAATTATTCAATAAATATTAGAGAAACACTTTTAGCACAGGAAGTGAGAACAATAAATATGTAAACTCATCTCCGTACATAAATGATGTGCTTGCTTGACTCCCGGTCATCATTCCATACAAACAGGTCAACGAGAACTCTTTTGTTGAATCTATGGTTCAAAATGGATATTTTTTCTTCTAAACTCCAGCTGGACTCTATGAACACAAAACATAGTTAAATAATAAAAGCAACAAAATAGCACAAACTAACATATTTCACATTTTGAAAAATCTTTCAAAAATGTTTAGCAAATGAGTTCATTAGTAGAAACCCAAAATACCTAAAAAAGAGTTGCTCAACATTCCATGATTCATATCTTATAATAGACATGTGAATCAGCAAGAAAATAAGGTAGTTAAGTTGTGTTTTTAATTTAATGAGGTTCAAAGCCCTATTGGAACATTGGTCAAGTCTCTGAAGCCCTTTTACTTTAGTTTTATCCTATTTCACTTATGATAAACAGTGTTTTTATGAGATTGTTGTTGTTTGGAAGGAGAACTGTGCTAAGTGTTACCTTTGGTGAGGTTCCAATCTGTATAAGCCACTGGCCATTCTCCAATAACAGTTAAAAGTTCTAAAAGAGGTAATGAGTCTCTCTGTTCAATCAGACCTGGATGCAAAGACACACAAATCAGCACGGAAAAGGTATGCCTTGATGTCATCTCAATATGTTGTAATATACCTTAGATCGGAGATTAAGAAAAGCAATAGATTGTCAAAAGTACAAATGTCTATCAGCGCTGGCTGGAAAACAATGGACATATCCCAAAATAAGCTAAGAGAACTGTTTTCTGTGTTATGCTACAATGCTTGATTTTGTTGAAGACCACAGATCCCTATCGAACATGCTCACAAAAACCCCATAGTACAAGAGAGTCACAATGTAGTACGTTCCATATGGCTCCAGTCACTTGTACTGTCAAAGCAGCCATTTTGAAGGCCTAACTATTACCTAGAGATACCCAAGGATGTAGTCAAGAAGCACATTAAACATTAGAGAGCTCTATGATAACCTAATAAGGATAAGAAATGGCAGCTGTAGCTTTCCATTATGTTCTTTGACATGGGGTATTTAGGAATAAAAACAAAATTGGGTTTTTATCTTGCACAAGCTAAAGGATAAATATTCAGCGATTGTCCAGAGTGGAGATGTCTATTCCAGCACTAAAGTCTTAACCAACCCAGTAACTTGCATAAGGAATGACTTACTGTATATGTACAAGCGTGGCCTACCAGAAGACACCTGTGTATCCAGATCCCCGATCAGAGTGGACCATGTAGGAAAGACGTTGAGGCTCCACTCTAAGCAATAGCCGTTTTTCAGCATTTGTTTAGTGTATCACTTTAAAACTAAAAGTCCTTGAGGCCATTGCGAGAAGAATATAGAGTATATAATGTAATAGATATTGATCCTGAGTTACAGACTGTACCAAAGTCCAAAGCTGCATGAACAATTCTGTAGGTCTCAAAGCTGAAATCTCCAAGCATCTCCTGCAGGTTCAGTGTCTGCCCAGAGCTTGTTTTAGTGATTTGTATTCTGAGATGTGTCCTCTTTATACCAGGCATTGTACAGTAAGCTAAAGCAGGGAAAACCATTAGTGGTAACTCTAAGCTCTTGGCTATGGGAAGTAAAGTTAAAGGGGTTTTCCGAGTTATTTCTTTCATATAGTTTTGAGCTACCCATGGTCAAAACTTTATAAAAAAAATATACTCATTGCAGCAACTGGCCAAAAGGCCTGGTGATGGTCTGTAAATCTGTTACGTGGGTTTCTAATGCAGAAACCCAGAGGCAGGTTCATGGGACATCACTGATGATGTCCCTGCTGGGTTCCCGTTGGCAAACAACCCACGTGACTGCTGCTGTGGATGTAAACAAAGGACTGGAGTGGCGACCAGTGATGGCATGGAGCAGGGTGCAGCGGGATGTGAGTATGTGTGGTTTTTATTTCACTACACAACTTGTTCCCCCACTGCCATCAATGATTGATAAGACAGACAAAAACCCTTAAAATAACATACTGTACTAACTGTAAACAAGCCTGATCACAGGTCAGCCTGTCTGAGAATTTGAACTTTTACACTCCGTTTTCAAAAACAAGCAGCAAAATTGCAAATCGAGGTCTGGAGTAAGGTTGTAACTCGGGATCAGTAAAGGATGAGTAATGTAATGTATGTACACAGTAACTCCATCAGCAGAATAGTGAGTGCAGCTCTGGGGTATAATACAGGATGTAACTCAGGATCAGTACAGGATAAGTAATGTATGTACACAGTGACTCCATCAGTAGAATAGTGAATGCAGCTCTGGAGCATACTACAGGATATAACTCAGGATTAGTACCACGTAAGTAATGTAATGTAAGCATGCAAGGACTCCATCAGCAGAATAGTGAGCACAGCTCTGGATTCTAATACAGGATGTAATGCAAGATCAGTACAAGATTAGTAATGCATGTATACAGTGGCTCTACTAGCAGAATAGTGAGTTCATCTCTGGAGCAAAACACAGGCAGGATCAGTAGAGAATAAATAATGTAATGTTTCATTATAAATTCAATCTATATATACACCGTAAAATGGTGAACACGTGTTAGAATATCTTTTTTTCTTAAAATATGCCATCCTTTTGCAATTGGGCTGTTGGACATTTCTTCCAAGTTAATAATTAGTGAATCTAATGGGCCATCTGTGTTGTGTTACCATCTACAATGGATACTATGCTAACCAATCCACTAGAACATTTCCAACTTTAATGTAACCCGCCGCAATTGACCTCTGATGATATCAACATATTCTGTTGGGAAAGTTGTGTCGTAAGTGTTTCTGCACTTCATAAAGCAAGGATGACTGTGAATGGTTGTAGAACTGAAGGAAAGGGGAGGGTGATGAGTAAGGCCTCATGTCCAGGGGTGGGTCGGATTCCGCATGCATGAGCCTGCAGTGGAATACGACCCTGCTCGCGGCTGGCGACCCTGCTTGCCTGTCCGGGTCTTCTTTTTTCCGTGCTGCGGATGTGTGCATAAGCGCCGGCGCACATCCGCAGTGGAGTTTTCCTTGTTTCAAACTCCTGCTTTCCTGTGGAATCGGACGCCTTCCATTAACTTAAATGGAAGCAGTCCGTGTGCGAACGGCAGCAAAATGGAGCATGCTGCAATTTTTTTTCTGCACCAAAAGGTCCGCAAAACAAATCTGCATGCTTTAATTCAGCTGCAGACGCCCATTCTTTCCAATGGGCGGCTTGAATTGCGGATTCTGCAAATCAAACCCCCCCATGGACATTGGGCCTAATACAGATAGTAAGGATCGTGGATACAAACCATCTAAAAAAAACTAAATATGGAAATTCACAAAACCTGTACAAAAATTGTAGTTCTATTCTGTTCAACAGCAGTAAAAATCAACATAAATACTGACTATAGTGTATATAGCAGCAAGTCTAAGACAATGGGTTTTCATGCCCCCTAAGGTATTCTGTATGAGAACTTAGGGCTTTCTAAAGTAAATGTTCCCATAACTATATTCAAACTATTTCTAGCCATTAATATGAACTGTGTTGCTGCGGAGAACCTCCAAGGACACTGATTTGGAAGATAAGAATACACTAATTATTATCATTGTGCATTACTTACTTTCATTCATGCAGGATTTATACAAAATTTTGGCTTTTTTAAAGGCATCGCGGTCATCAAGGTTGGAATCTTCCAGTAAACCTTAACAACATACAAAGATACGAGTTATTTGATTAAAATTCTGCAAATAAAGTTGTAGAGTACCTGACCTTAGACCACAAGTCAGAAATCTCAGTGTTTCTAGGTCTATCTTTTATTTGCTGTATTAAACTAAGGTCTCTCTAGTACACCTGGCAGAGCCACAAGCACCGAGCCTCTACGGAACCACACAGAGTGCCCATGGTTCCATACTCCATGTACGCTCCACTTGCTGCAATATGATACCTCCATTTGCCACAGTACATATTATGGAGGTATTCTTCCCTAGATGCAATGCTCCCCCTTCTGGCAAAAAAGTTAACTTGAGAACCTCCTTAACCCCCACGATTTATAAACCATATGGGAGTAAAGGACTATGTGCCATTTTGTTAACTAGTAAATGCATGCATTTTAACGCAGTGTTAGTAACTTACCCTTTAATATAATCTCCATTTCATCCCGGAGAATGTCAAAAATGCTGTAGCGGGAGCTGGTCTCTGGTATTACATGCTTATTTAACCAACCACCACAGGCATATTGGTAGAAATCAGTGCAAGGTTCTATAGAGGAGTCCATGTTCTGGATTATTCTTGCAGCTGAAAAAAAGGTAACATGTTACACCGAAACCAATAAAAGGTACAACTCTTTCGCCTTAATGGAGTTTCACCCCCTGAGGTGATTGTGTTCTAGAGAGAACAAGGAAGATCTATGTTGTATCCAACCTAATTAAATAACTTTGTGTGATAAAATAAACAAATTCTCAAATGATGAGACATACTTAAAGAACTTTCCATTCCACAGTGAAGAGGGTTAATTAGGAAATGTTAGAGCGTACCTGCGGTGACACATCCTGTTGTTGTGCATACGGTCTCTGAATAAAAGAAGAAGCAAAACATTTCAGTTCAGTTTTTGAAACTTTAGAGAATGAAAACTCACATGAGAACAGCTGACTGCTTCCAAGTAACAAATAAGTGGCTCATAAGTACACAGAGCAATTCAGTACTTTACTTTTTAAACACAGCAAGAAATTGGAAAAATTAATAAAATAATCTATAGCCACCCCTCCCAGACCCCCATATCTCCAGCGCTGCATCTCCCGTTCTCCAGAATGCCACAGATATCTGCAGCCAATCACAGTTCACCGCTGAAGATTGGGATTGGATGCAGCTGTTGGTGATGTTCCGTATGCAGATTGACTGTAGCTTGTAAACAGACTCTGCAGAGAGGATGGGAGATGTGAGTAACAAAAACTTGCATCAGACTTCTCTAACCTGCATTGTTAGCAAATAGAGGGGTGGGAAATTCGCCGAAGGGTCATGAAAAGAATGTAAAGTGAGAAACACATTGCCGATCTATCCTATGGGACACCATAATGTAAGATCCATTTTTATATTTTTTCACGTCCTATGAGGAACAGTTAAAGGATCTGGGGATGTTTTGCTTGCAAAAAAGAAGGCTGAGAGGAGACTTAATAGCTGTCTACAAATATCTGAAGGGCTGTCACAGTGCAGGGTGATCAGCCCTATTCTCATTTACACAAGGAAAGACTAGAAGCAATGGGATGAAACGGAAAAGGAGGAGACACAGATTAGACATTAGAAAAAACTTTCTGACAGTGAGGGTGATCAATGAGTGGAACAGGTTACCACGGGAGGGGGTGAGTTCTCCTTCAATGGAAGTGTTCAAACAGAAGCTGGATGGACATCTGTCTGGGATGATTTAGTGCTCCTGCACTGAGCAGGGGATTGGACCAAATGACCCTGGAGGTCCCTTCCAAGTCTACCATTCTAGGATGCTATGGGCCCCCTGTCTTTTACATTCTTTCTTGAAGCATATACTCAAATATGTATTTATTATGATCCAAAATCCGTACTGAGTTATGGGATGAATTATGGTTCTCATACTCGTAAAGAATCCCAAAATCAATACAGATACAATATAGCCATACTAAGTTTGATTTGTTGTATTCTACCCTCCCTCTTCAATTCAGAGCTTTATCAGAACACCTCCTGTCACATGTGGCCGGAGTTCCGGTGAGATTCCTATAACCTTCACATGTTGTTTCAGATAAAATAACTTTGACAACCTTAGTTCCCAGAGGACCTTTGTGATACATGTTATCAATATTTGGCAAAAACCACCAAGGGAAACATAATTTCTCTATGCATGTAATTACATTACATCTTCCAGTCACACAATGGCTCATGTGAGATATTCATCGGATTCTTATAATAAGCAAAAAAAAATAAATAAATAAAACAGATACACAAAGCGCATGGAGGCATATTGGGAATTTAAAGTCATCTTCTGGGTTTAACTGTCTTCAGGCATGTGCGATTAAATAGTGCAGAGTATCCAGGGCACACAAGGCCTCAGCCCTGGCACATTTTTGGAATACAGGGCATTGTAGGGTGCTCTAAGAAGAGGCCCCCTGCATGCTGGATTTTGTTTTTCACTAACATAAACTGTTCTGTTGGTGTCTGCGACCTTCAGAGAGCATCTAAATGTTGGTATCTATGATGATCTTAAATAGAACCTGTCAGGTCCATAACGAGGCCTTGGGCAGCACAGTATAGTAACAGACAAGCTGATTTTGCTGCGTCGGCCAGAGATGAGTCCAATTACATTCATTAATATACATATATTCACTGCTACCCCCGCCTTCTGCCACTGATCGACAGGAGTCTGTATGCACAGTTACAAAGAGACATGCCAATTACCAGCAGAAACAGTGCAGTCCAGTCCAGTTCTTACAGAACCAGTGCAGTCCAGTCCAGTTCTTACAGAACCAGTGCAGTCCAGTCCAGTTCTTACAGAACCAGTGCAGTCTTGAAACTCATTGCATCTAGTTCTGTGGTAGAAATGGTAAAATCTGTGAACTTGGACCATCATTGATTTCAAGAATCAAAGATCTCTATGGAGAGCTCAAACCACTTGATTATGTCAGATTTTCAGTAACATAAATCTCTGAAAAGTGCCAAAGGAATTAAAGCTTTCTATAGAGCCCTATGTAGTCAGAGATCAAAGACTTCATCAATGTCATGTTCTCACTTGTACTGTAAGACATTTAAAGGTTTTTTTGAGGACAAAAATATTGATGACCTATCCTCTTAAATCCAACAAATCAGGTGTTTGAAGCAGACAAGCAAACTCTCTCCAGGTCTGTGAGGTCACGTTCATTCGTCACGCTGCCTGAGAGCAGCCCAGTTCCATTCAAGTGGATGGGATTGAGCTTCTCTACCAGGTACTACCACTACAAAATGTTCAGCGCTGTATTTGTTATGTAGGGAAGAGGCCATGGTGCTAACTCTTCAAACAACTTATTGGCAGGAATTCCAAGCAACATACCCATGCTGATTGAATATTGATGATCTATCCTCTTCAATATTGGACTGTCAGAAAACTTGAAAGCCCCTTTTAAGCTAGTATCGCTAGTATTGCTGGCTAACTCACAAAGTGGCCAGCAGGGCAGGGCAGGGCAGGGAGGCTGCAGGAGATTTCTCTCCTCGCGCTCCCCTGCCCCTCTCCATTGACTTAATATAGCGGCCATTTAATATTGAACAGCTGCTATTTACACTGAACGATCAGCTCATTGTCCATCATTTATGCAGCATAAATGATGGTCGATAAGCAGATCGCTGATTGCTCAGTGTATATAGCAGCCGTTCAGTACTGAACAGCCGCTATGTTAAGTCAATCGAGAGGGGTGGGGGAGTGCGAGGGGAGAAATCTCCTCCAGACGTCCTGTTATGAGCCAGCGATACTAGCTCCTGTGCAGCAGCACGAGAGCGAGCATGTGCGGAGACGAGTATTGGGCATCATTTGCCCGATATTCGTCCCATCTAAATGGGCCTTTAGTAAGATCCACTATCTATGGTGGAAATTTTCTCTTTATAGTAGTTACCTCCTTCCCTTCATTAATGCTCATGTAATAGTGACAATTGCCGGGCTGCATCTGCACTTTCAGCTGGGCAATTGTTGGGAAAACACAACTACTAGTGGCAAACTCTAGCTCCAATCAAACATTAAAAATGAATTACACACTAGGGGGCAACGATGAGCACAGGACAAATTGCTCCTTCAAAGGATCCAGAGAATTTGAACTCAGCGCTGCATTCTGAGGAATGATGGGAGTGACATTCCTGGTTAAACAATGTCATTTTGCTCAATCTACTTCTAAAATTGTGTTTAGCATTAGTTTAGAAATATGTCCTATACCACTAATGTCACTATCAATGGTGAGTAGAACTGCCCTTTAAGCCTGGCCATAAACAATGAATCATTACACTCCAGTCATTTACAGCTAAGCTACATCTGGTTCCTACAATCTGCATCCTTTTCATCTTTAGACTTTCCGTATGAATGTTGATGGATACAGAGCAGTCACAAAATCACAAATAACCCTCATTTAAGCCCCTTGAAATATTATAACTGGAGTTATTGTATTTTCCACACATACTTCATCTTTTGGTCTACATAGAGGCCAAATTAAAATCTGCACATTCTCTGTCCGTCTCCAAAACACAAAATGCTCAGACAACAGCAGTCCAGTAAAAATAACATCTTGTTTGATCAGTAACGTGAGTTGCTCAGCTTTAGAGACATGTCGCTCCTGTCCAACACAAATAGTGCAAGATACTATATAGCATTCCTTAACTATTTGGATGGTTGGGGCCAACTTTTTTTATTTTTTTTGCTACTTCATTAAGTTTTAATGGTAGAAAAGATTTTAAGCACATTAAGTCTTTTATGGCTCCACTTTTAAGTCAGAGGACTGGTCACACACAGAAAGACAGAGGTCTGACAACGTGCAAACTGGCCACTTGGCATATAGTAAGGGTTCGTTCACATGAGTGTATTCAGGCAGCGTATTATACGCATAATATGCAGTGAATAGAACTCATTCATTTTAATAAGTTCGTTCACAGCTGCATATTTTTCACGTGTATTTTTGAGAAAATACACAGCATTTCAGATCTTGGTGCGTATTACCCACCTAAGTAGTCCATGGGAGTAATTAAGTACACAGTAAATACACTGGAAATCTGCATATTTGCTTTGTATTTAAGCAAAAAATCAATGGGATTTCATGTGTACTTACGCGTGGAAAAAATGCAGATAACCAAAAATATGCATAGAATCAGGGCATTTTGGTCTGTGAATACACTGTGTATTCAGGGACCGAAATACGTAATACGCCCATGTGAATGGGCCCTGAGGCCACAGAAAGCTCTACTACCTTGCGGTGTTTAGTCTATTGTACGGTAACATAAAAGCTCTTGCAGAATATTATCAGCTTTCTTCATGATCTTCATAAAAGGCGTCTCCAAACGTGATTTAAGTTTACAGCAAATAATAGCATAAAGCAGTATTGAATCTGAGAGTTGGCTTGCTTGACAAAGTAAATGATATGTAGAAACTGGCTGAAGACCTTCAAAGTGTTGAAGACTCTCGGTCAAGAATCAAACTACTAACGACCACTTGTCCGTCCAATTTGTATGTGTGTGTGATGTGTGAGTTACAAGCAGATTCTGACAGCACCTGTGATGTCAGTTACCGTCTCTCAGCTCCCTGGTCACATGATGGTGGTGTCATCACAGCTCCTTTATCCTCCTTCTGCAATAAATGAGGAATTACAGGCAGACTACATCCCTCACAAACCCCTGCGGCCTCAGTTGCTATGGAAACAGCAGTACTCAGTCTGCTGGTTTGTACCTGGTTGTCAGACTGCTGCACACCTCTCTGAAGACTCTAATAAATGACACCTCTCAAATTTACATATACCTTCACTTAGCTCCACTCCCTGATCACATGATGGTGGCATCATCACAGGTCCTTTAACCTCCTCCTAAAGGGAATGAAGAATTATGGGCAGACTACATTCCTCACAAACCCTGCGGCCTCAGTTGCTATGGATACAGCAGTACTCAGTCTGCCAGTTTGTACCTGCCTATGAGACAGCTGGACACCTGTGTGGAGACTCCAATAAATGACACCTCACAAATGTACACATACATAGCTTGTGTGCTGACAGGACCTGTGATGATCTCACCATCATTTGATCAATCACATGGTCTATGAGCTGAATGAGGGATTATGGGCAGACTACATAGAAGAAGAACAGGTGGAATCTCTGTGGGTAGAAATACAGGGAGGAAAAAATAACAAAATCCTGATAGGTGTCTTCTATAGACCACCAAAAGCAACAGAAGAAAATGATAACTTACTATTAAGGCAGATAGAAGAGGTGTCAAACCGCAACGAAGTAATTATCATGGGGGACTTTAATTATCCAGATATAACATGGGAGAACGAAACCTGCAAATCTCACAGGGGAGATAAGTTCTTGAAAGTAATTAAAGATAATTACCTGAACCAACTTGTGCAGGAACCAACAAGAGGGAGAGCCATTCTGGACCTAGTACTAACTAACAAACCGGAACGTTTAAAGGGGGTGCAGGTTGAGGGGCACTTGGGGAACAGTGACCACAATACAATCAATTTCCAGCTGTCATTCAATAGGAAGCCTTATCAGGGAGAGACAAAGAAACTAAACTTTAGTAAAGCAAAATTTGATGAGCTTAGAACTCCTATCGGTAACATTAATTGGGACAACATCCTCAAAAATAACGGTACAGAGGACAAATGGGAAAAGTTTAAAAGGATCCTAAATACCTCCTGTGAGCAGTTCATTCCCTTTAAAAATAAAAGAAACTCAGCTAAAAGGAAACCAATGTGGCTCGACAAGACGGTAAGAGGGGCAATAAATGAAAAAAAGAAAGCATTCAAACTACTAAAGCAACAAGGCAGCGAAGAAGCACTAAAATCATACAGGGAAAAAAACTAAATATGCAAAGATAAGATCAAAACTGCCAAGGAGGAAGCAGAAAGACTGATCGCCAAAGAGAGCAAAAACAACCCGAAGCTATTTTTCAACTATATTAGCAGCAAAAGGATTTGCAGGCAGAGCACTGGCCCTTTAAAAAATAATGCAGGAGAGATCATTGAAGATGATGGAGGGAAGGCAAATCTACTAAACAGTTTCTTCTCAAGTGTATTCACAAACGAAAAGGAAATGCCACACGAGATGCAGGGGAATAAAATGAACCCATCACAAAATATCTCATACCTAACGCAGGAGGAGGTGCGGAAGTGACTAAAGAAGACTAAAATTGATAAATCGCCGGGCCCAGATGGATTACACCCAAGGATACTATGGGAACTAAGTGACGAGATAGCTAGGCCGCTATATCTAATATTTCTAGACACTATCAAGACCAGTGTAGTACCATTGGATTGGCGCATTGCCAACGTGGTTCCAATTTACAAAAAAGGGAGTAAAAGTGAGCCTGGTAACTACAGGCCAGTAAGTCTCACTTCAGTAACGGGAAAAGTTTTCGAGGGGATTCTGAGAGACGCCATCGATGAGTACCTCAAGGAGAACAAGGGAATAACTCCTCAGCAGCATGGATTCATGAAGGGTCTCTCATGTCAGACAAATCTGATCAGTTTCTACGATGAAGTAAGCTCTAAGCTGGACCAGGGAGAATCTATTGATCTCGTATATCTGGACTTCTCTAAAGCCTTTGACACCATGCCACATAATAGGCTAATATACAAAATGAGGCAGCTCGGACTGGGCGAAAACGTGTGTAAGTGGGTAAAAAATTGGCTCAATGATAGAAAGCAGAGGGTGGTAATAAATGGTTCGTACTCTGATTGGACCACAGTCGCTAGCGGGGTGCCACAGGGTTCGGTATTAGGCCCCACTCTGTTCAACATATTTATCAACGACCTGATAGAGGGGCTGCACAGCAAAATATCAATATTTGCATATGACACAAAATTATACAATATAATTAATGGAAGGGAGGACAATGTGCGGCTACAAATGGACCTGGATAAGCTGTGGGCTTGGGCAGAAAAATGGCAAATGAAGTTCAATGTTGAAAAATGTAAGACTATGCACATGGGCAGGAGAAACGGATGCCACCAATATTCAATTAATGGAGTACCGCTAGGAAAAAGTGATATGGAAAAGGACCTGGGGGTTTTAGTGGATAGTAGACTAAACTGGAGTAACTAATGCCAGTCAGCTGCTGCAAAGGCAAATAAAGTCTTGGGGTGCATTAAAAGAGGTATAGGGGCGAAGGATGAGAACATTATCCTTCCATTATATAAGGCACTAGTCAGGCCCCACATGGAATACTGCGTACAGTTCTGGTCACCCGTGCTCAGGAAAGATGTCACAGTGCTTGAGGGGATTCAAAGAAGGGCAACTAAACTAATACATGGAATGAAGGGACTGGAATACCCAGAAAGGCTATCAAAATTGGGATTATTTACTCTAGAAAAAAGATGGCTAAGGGGCGATCAAATAACTATGTATAAATACATGAGGGGACAATACAAGGATCTCTCCCATGATCTGTTTACACCCAGGACCGCGACGGTAACAAGAGGACATCTGCTATGATTAGAGGAAAGTAGGTTTCATCACCAACATAGAAGGGGATTCTTTACTGTAAGAGCAGTTAGACTGTGGAACTCTCTGCCGGAGGAAGTGGTGATGGCAAAATCCATAGAGGAGTTTAAAAGGGGACTTGATGTCTTTCTGGAGAGGAAGGACATTATAGGATATAAATCTTAGGTTAATTGTCAATCCGGGTATACAGGCAGGTAGGAACTATTAGGGATTGATCCAGGGAACAGTCTGATTGCCATTAGGGAGTCGGGAAGGAATTTTTTCCCCAAAAGGGCTAATTGGCTTCTGCCCTTGGGGTTTTTTGCCTTCCTCTGGATCAACACAGGAGGATAGACAGGCTGGACTAGATGGACATTGTCTTCATTCAGCCTTACATACTATGTTACTATGTACATCCCCCACAAACCCCCCTCGGCCTCAGTTGCGATAGATACAGCAGTACTCAGTCTGCCAGTTTGTACCTGCTAGAAATGAGCGAGCGTACTCGGATAAGCACTACTCGCTCGAGTAATTGGCTTTATCCGAGTATCGCTGTGCTCGGGTCTGAAGATTCGGGTGCCGGCACGGAGCGGGGAGCTGCAGGGGAGAGCGGGGAGGAACGGAGGTAAGATCTTTCTCTCCTTCTCTCCTGCCCGCTCTCCCCTGCTCCCCGCTGCGACTCACCTGTCAGCCGCAGCGGCACCCGAATCTTTAGACCCGAGCACAGCGATACTCGGATAAAGCCAATTACTCGAGCGAGTAGTGCTTATCCGAGTACGCTCGCTCATCTCTAGTACCTGCTTATGAGACAGCTGCACACCTGTGTGGAGACTCCAATAAATGACACCTCACAAATGTCCACATACATAGCTGGTGGTGCATACTGACCAACTATATTAAAGCATAGTCCTTTACCACTAGCTTCAAATCTCCTGAATGTGATTTCATCTCAAGTGCTAATGCCGCCAACACCAGTCCAGTTCATCTAATCGTCAACCACTAGCCAGTGTTGTCGCTGTCGTGCAAACATGTCACCACAGAGGGTTCAACGCCGCCATAGAGCTACTGCAGTTTACATGACACAGCGACAAGCCATGATTTCATGTTACTAAATTTCATGTAGCAGATATGCAAAAGCTACGAGCGAACATGTCTCCTAAGCGAGCTGCTGAAGTCTATAATTACATGTAACTTATATGCAAAAGCAACATAGCAGAGCTATGTGTGTGACATGCATGTAGCAGAGCTATGTGTCTGATATGCATGTATCAGAGCTGTGTGTGTGTGACATGCATGTAGCAGAGCTGTGTGTGTCTGTGATGTGCATGTAGTAGGGCTGTGTGTGTGATGTGCACGTAGCAGACCTGTGTGTGCATGACATGCTTGTAGCAGAGCTGTGTGGTGAATTGCGCCACCAGAAACACTGCTACTATAATTTCCTAATAATTACTAGTAACTTATAAAAAGAGCATCTGGTAGGTTCCAAAACTATACCGTCAAACTGAAAGTTAGATGGATTGGTTCCCATGCAGCACGGTGTATTCCAAGAAGTGGCTGTGCTGATCATGTAGGGGCAGTGTCTTGTGCGTTAATATGAGCATGTTAGAAAAGAAAGGGCTGCTTGGAAATGGTGCGATGGTCCTGTTCAGGAGTAAAATGGAGACAAGATAGGGTGGAAGCTATATACTGATAGTGGAAGAACCATTTGGATTCCACAATCTTGCAGAACATGGCCTCTCCAGGAATGTTACATATTCATTTGGCAGTAACTCTTTAAACTTAATATCACAAAGACGTAATTATTCATTTTTTTAAAATTTTCAAAGCAGAATAAAAGTAATAGATTCAGAACGCGCCAGAAACAGTGATGTGACTTGTTCCAGCAGTTGTCCCAGACTTTTCAACATGGAAAACAGCTTAGCAGCTTGGGATGGGTTGAAACATATTTTGAGACATGTAAATATCACTGACTCTTGTCAGTAGCATAGGGTATATGAATGTAATCATAGGTGTAGCAATAAGGGGTGCAGAGGTAGCAGTTACACCTGGCACTGGTGTCTGAGGGGGCCCAAAGGGCCATCTGCCATGTAACTGGAGCTAATGAGGGACGGCTGATCTCCTGTTTGGCATTCCCGAAAAGAGAATTTAAGGTGGACATATGCTGCCCCATTTATTGTAGTTTGTGATTGTTGTAGAACACTTAGTTGAAAGTGTATTAAGACATGCGTATCCTGTGCTAATCTTGAGATAGGGTACATCACTTTGAAATGTGCCTAATTTATTAAGAGATGCACGCCTATTAATAAATTAAGTAGATCTCTGGTCAACCCACGTGGCTAACAGCTAGAGATTTGAACTATGATTTATGCCAATTACTTGCATAAATTATAGTAAACATGCCAGGCCATGGGAAGCCATATCCCCTAACAGTAAACCCTACCCATTACTCAGAAAACTGGCAAGGATAGTATAAAACAGCACTTGCAGAATGGGCGGAGCTATCAGTGATTTATAACTATCTGTGTATGACTGTATGTATAGGGTTACCTGTTATTCACTGATAGGACCGCCCTTTGGACTGTTCAGCTCAGAATGTGTGTAGATATAATTGAATAAAATGCAAATTAAACTAAATCTTTTCCCATAAAACGATATATCAATCTGCTCAGCTCCTCCTGCTCTACAACATCATGCCTACAGTTTGGACAACATTTTCAAGCTGACAGACACCCTTTAAACGGTGGCGAACCCTTCCAATGGTGTGCTTCAATGATATTATAGGACAGGTTGTCATCTTCTCTCAACAAGTAGGACTTTACCTTTGATAAACATCTAAAGCTCTTATATGTGTATTTGGAAACTTACTTTGAGGTCCAATGAGATGATCCAACTTGCACTTCATGGGTTTGCTCCTTTAATTCCAACATGAAAAACTCTGCCCATAGATATAACTGACGACGAACACCCAGCCAGGCTACAGCTACAGACATTGAGAAACATTGCTCTGACTGCCAAATAAAAACGTGTTTTGTGATAAGAGAAAAGCATTGCCAAATCTTTCAGAATTACTGATAAATTTCTAAATTATCCTGACATAAGCATGACAGTGTGAAATTAAAGTTAAGACCTCAGAATGAATTGCTAACAAGGCTTTGACAGGCGCCGGTTCTAATTAGGTAACTGGATATAATTGTTTATCTTTAGAATTCCACATTTGTCCATGTGACACAAGAGACGGGAGCAGCATGGGATTCTTGGTTGCATGGCGCTCATACATCACAGTTCTCAAGAACGCAGATTGTTCTATCAGTCTAAAACAATATATATGAGTGGAGTGCCCTGACTCAAAGACAATCTAAGTTTGGCAATGTCAACTATTATCATTGTGTTTACACTGTACACATGGACTAAGTTCTTCACCACTCTGAGTCATTGAGTTGCACTCAACATACTATGCCAGTCAAGTTTTTAGCAGTAGGACATAAGTTAGTATCAACACCTGAAAAACTCCCTGTGTGGAGTATTGTTTAAGACTGTCCACTCAAGAAATTACCAGGAACCATCCACCTTGATTCATAAAATGATTCCAAAACTACATCATTCAGGGGTACATGGATTGTGGAAGTCAAAAAGAAAAGGTCCTGAGTCCATAGCTTGAATAACAGGTTTTGTGCTCTAAATCTTGGTGAAGGCAGCCAACTTCGACAGACTTGTTTTAGCAATTACAAAGAGGTTGTATGGGTCCAATTTATTGATGACCTATCATCCTCTGGATAGGTTATCAATACTTGATCAGCGGGGTCCACTGCTTGGACCCCTGTCATCAGCTGTCATCTGGCCCACTGTCCATGTGAACAGCTCTGTACCCATTGTAGTGGCCCAAGATGGTAAAATTCCAATTCTACCGTTCTATGATTCTATGATTCTAATACTGGAACAGCTCCCCCTGAATTCAAACTGTTGGCTGAATGATCATTCGGTTGACATCTAGCTTAGGGTGCCTACCCGCTAGCGATATTTTTTTATTGCAATGCGTGAGTGATGATTATGTAACCAATGATTTTCAATGATTTCATTCTCACTTGCGTTTTTTTTTCTTAAGTCTTGCAGCACACAGAAAAAAATCTGCAATATCGCTCAGTGTTTCAATCTAGCAGCAGTGCCAGCCCCATTGAAAACATAGGGAATTCATTGCAGACTTTTGCCACAGCTGTCACAGTCTGTGATGCTATCCCATTTCTTTCAATAGGGCCAGCACTTCTGTGGCCCCATTGAAAGCAGTGGATTGCAGGCAACCCCCGCAGCGATGATGATTTTCGGGGAAGGGCTTTGTGATTGGCTGAGCGCTCAGCCAATGACACCAGCGCTTTCTGGGGGTGGGTATTTTTCAACCCCCAGCCTCCAGAACACAGAAGAAAATTGCCGGGGCAGGAGAGAAGAGCCGGATGGCTCTTCTAGGTAATTATATTTATATATTTTTAACTTTTTTTTATAGTTAGCCATGATTTTCAGGGTTGGGTTTATATTTGAAGCCCTTTCCCAAAAATCATCGCTGCAGGGGTTGCCTGCAACCCACTACCATCAATGGGGCTGCAGCAGTGCTGGCCCCGTTGAAAGAAATGTGATAGCATCACAGACTTCTGCCACACCTGTGGCAGAAGTCCGCAAGGTACTCCCTATGTTTTCAATGAGGCTGGTGCTGCCGCTGGCCCCATTAAAAACAATGAGCGATATCACAGCGAAGGCACTCAATCTCGGATCGCTAGAGAAAAAAAAGCAAGTGGGTACGCACCTTTATGTGTATGACTGGCTTTAAAAAGTAATATGACTGCTTGCTGTGGAAATGTAGTTTCCACCATTGCTGAATGTGCCCCATCGTTTAGGGATCAGGATAATGTTCTGCTGCCATACATGAAACAGGGATATATCTTTCATTATTGGGGTATGTTTTGGGGGTTAATTAGTGCAATTATTTTTCTATTCTTTCTGTGCTTGCAGAGTCCCTGTACAATAACAATGTAATTATATGGCAGGCATTTTCAAAGTTAATCTATTCAGGAGCAAAATCAGAAACTTGGAAACATGTGGTTAAAGCCCTATAATTGCCTCGAAAACCTCTGAATAAGAACAGAATTCTATTATCCTATCACTTAAACAAACCTGCTGTAATGCTCTCGTTTAATTTAATGTCTTTGAAAGGCATTAAAAAGACAATTGCTTCAGAGCAGATTTTAAACGTTTCTTTTTGTAACTATAAAGTGCCATTGTCTGATGCCAGGAAGCTTGGCACGGCTGACACAGCCCATTATTTAAAACAGGTGAAAAATTAAAAAGTTTCTTGTGTTTTACTGTCCGTATCTTCCACTTGTGTCATTTGCTTCGCATTCTGAAGTTCTACTTGGGGGGCAATTGAAAGGGGTTTCTGGGAGTTAAAGAAATTAGGCTAACAGTAGGAAATGTACTGAAAAGAAAACAAATATCATTACTTCTCTGTTAAATCCCCTGCTGCTTCATCACCATTGCTCTGATGGTCCCCACCAGTGTTTATTTTCCTGTAGTGGTGACTTGTCGTACATCTACATGACTGCTGCAGCTAATCACAGTCCTCATCAATGATGCTAGCATGTAGAAGTATATAAGGCTCGTTTCTTTGACTTGCCTGCCTTCTGCAGGCATCGTCCCGTCTTCTCTGTAACTTGAACTGTTGCACACATCTCACCAGCAATGCAAGGGTTCTTTTCTCCAGTGCTCCCAGCTCAGCTGTAAGGCATGGACAATTGCCTACCTATTTAGCTGAGCTGAGAATCCTCCCTCATTGCCTCAGTGTTGGTGTGTGTTGTGTCAGTCACTCAACTTGGTTTCTGTTTCTGATAGTACTGCATGTTCTTTGTGTTTGTTCATTTTCTTCCAGTACTTGCATCATTCCTGTCTCTGTGCTAAGTCAATCCTGTACTGTGTTTAGTTTGTACTGCAATGTGTCCTGTGTTTGGTACACCTCTCCTGTGTCCTGACAGGGTGAGTTAGTTCTGAGGGGAAGACCATGGGGGCATTCTTGTCAGGATGCCTATCCCACTTCTAGGCAGGGGTCTTCCCATTTTCTTGTTAAGCCCAGGGTGAGTTTTCCAATCTTATATTGCCAGGTTGGTGTCACCTGTCCTAGCTGCCATTAAGTGTATCTTAGCTCTAATCCCTGCTCATAGGTCAATCTGTTTCACAGTGCCTTGCTCCAGTACCTCTGCCCATCAGGGTCAGCAGCTAACCACACTAGCTCGGGGCCAAGCCGGCTGGTTGGCACGGTGGGCCGACAGTCGCTGCCCGTAAAACAAAGTATAATGACAGTGCTGAGGCCTCTGCTTGGCTTCAGCAGTCATGTAGATATGTTGCTCATCACTGCTGGGGTTAAGAATTAAGTTGGGGAGCTAGTTTTAACCCATTAATGCTGCAGAATGTACAGTTATGTCCTGCAGGATCAGGGTATGTAAAAAGACAGATAGTGCGGAAATCTCACTCCATAAATCGCAACTTCCAGCTGTTTCTTACAGCTTGCACCCGGCCGCAACAGCTCCGATTAGCCGCGTGGCTGATTGGAGCTGTTAATCCTTTAAATGCCTCCGTCAATTCTGACACCAGAATTTAAATCCCCAGACCAATGTTCGGGGGTCCCATATGCCCCCCCTCCTCACAATGAGATCACAGGGAGCCATGTGGGTGTCAAGGCACTGAAAGGCCCTAGGGCGGTCATAGTTGAATGCCTATCAAGCCGTGCTATGGCACGGCTTGATAGAATCCCTGTCAGATCGCAGCATAATGTAATGTTATGGTATTACATCATAGTGCAGGAGCGATCAAAGCATCGCAAGTTCTTGTTCTCTTTGGGGACTAAAAATAAAAGTTAAAAATAGATTAAAAATTTTTTTACTAATTATTAAATAAAAAATAATAACAATAAAAAAAGTAGAAGAATGTATTATTTATAATAGAATAAACGTAATAATAAAACAAAAATACATATTTGGTATCGCTGTGTCCGTAAAAGGTAGATCTATCAAAGTAATGCATAATTTATCGTAAAAAAAATAAATAAACGACGCCAGAATTGTCCTTATTTGGTCACCCTGTCTGCAAGAAAAAGTGTAATAAAAAGCGATCGAAAAGTTGCATGTATTTAAAAATGGTACCAACGGAACTACAGGACGTACCACACAAAATGATCCCTTGCACAACTATGTCGACAAAAAAATAAAAAAGTAATTGGGGTCAGAAGATGGCGACAGAAAATAATTTTAAAAATTAAATATCTTTGAAAAATAATAAAAAGTAGCACAGCAAAAACAACTCTATAAGCTTGCTATCATAGTATTCATACTGATTAATAGTATAAAGTTATCATGTAATGCAGTGTGCCTGCCTTAGAAACAAGACACACAAAGATGGCAGAATTCAGTTTTTTTTCCAGTTCTCTCTACTTAAGTTTTTCAGTACATTATATGGCACATTAAACAGTACCATTAAAAAATACAACTCATTCCGCAAAAAACAAGCCCGCAAAAACAGCGCAGCGATGGATAAATAAAAGATTTATGACTTTCTAAAGGGGAGGAGGAAAACCGAAAATGGGAAAAAAGGGCCTTGTACTTAAAAGAGTTTAAAAGGGGTTGTGCATTTACTGAGACATCTTTCCTGCTAAAGCTTTCAGTGTATTAAAACAACAAAAAAAGACCATACTTACCCATCCTCTACCGCAGCGCCATTGACCTGTCATCCTCCCTATGATTGTTGTGAGGATGATGTCACAGGAAATCATCAGAGGTTCCTGGCATCACATCCTGGGCACCATGATGCCAGAATTTCAGAACTGTGACCCTGAAGCCTCTGATTGGCTGTATTGATTAGGTGACTTTCTGTGACGTCATCTACCACAACAATAACCAAGAGGACGGCAAGGCAAGGGCACTGGATCTCCATGGCAGAGGTCAGCTAAGTACTGCTCTTTTTGTTATTTTAAGACACTAGGAGCTATAGCAGAAATGTAGTCTGCTAACTGGACAATCCTTAATGGTCAAACACCTGGCTAGGGTAGCAGATGGGTTTACGTTAACAATCCTATTGGTCTCGAATTGTGAACAGATTAATAGTCACATTACCAATGGTGTAGGGTGGAAAAGGGTTTAATATTAATGAACACTCTTCCTGACTCCTGGAACTGACAGCATGGAATATTTTACTAATGGAGGTCACGCTCATTGGGGAAATGGAGGCCCTGAGAGGGTGGCCAGTTTGTCACTCCCTATATTTATTGTTCAGTTTACTGCATAATGGAAAACAAGTTGGGTGTCCCACTAATGGATTCTCCTGTGATTCTTCATGATTATTTGCAAGGGACCTGCCCATTGAAAAATGGGGTTCTCCAAACTGGACACCACTTTAATATAAATGTGTTAAAATGTTTTTACTGTAGCCCTCATCTCTTTGTTCCCATTTCTCAATATTTAGAAAATCTGATTTCTTTTTTTTCTACTTGTGAAAAGAAGCGTGTGCTTAATAATGACAAAGTTATCAGAGCGAGCCTTACCTGCACTTATTACAGACCCCACTTATCCAGTGACTGCATGCTGGTGGCGAAGCTGAAGCAGTTTTAATTTGTGGCTGTATTCACTGAAATCAGTTAGTCCCTTTAAATTGAAAACACTCACTAAATGTGCTCATTTGCATAATCTTTATCTAATTAAACATTCAGTCTGCCATGAAAGAAACTAATTATTTCTTTCTTTGACAAAGACAAATGCAGCAAATGAGGCAGAAAGTCTTTGAAATGTAACTTTTTATTTCTACAGCCTCTCTTCTGGCCCTTTGGGTATAATAACGGGGGGCCGTATCTTTCTCATCGCGAGTATTGGCGGAATTGTTAGACAAGGTGGGTATGAAAGATAACACAGAGAAATGGACCAGCGGGTTCAGAGGAGGCCCCAATGAGATTCTAGTTTTGTAGCGGATGAATACATTAAATTCACTATTGTTACTTTAGGAGATAATGGAGCAAATTTACTATTGCAAATTTGACAGTTTTCTGGTGCAATTTGTGTAAAATCTGGCATAAAATCTTGGTCAAAATAGCGCAGCCTACTGTGCTATTTTGTACTGGTTGGAATGTCGAAAACTGGACAGACCTCAATATAGTTAGTGGAGTCCATTGGTGCTGTTCAGGTCTGGCATGTGCCAAATCTGGTGGTCCTAGTATTTTCATTGTTCATCTCTGAGGACCGAGTCAAACAATGGAAATAGACTGGAACCGGACAGGAACTGCATATGCAAGTGTGAATGTGCCTTTACTTGTGTTGTTAGACACTTTAGTTTTTTAGGCACTTTGTACAACTCATTTGACAAAGGGGCATGGCTTCATGAAAAGGGCATGGACTAAATGTGTCATTGTGCATCAAAATTCGAGCCACATTTTGGCACATTTTTTGTAATAAAGTAAGCCACGTTAGACTTGACCGTCTAAAGATGTGACAGGTTTATTATTCAGCAGAGTCACTATTATAAAACTGTCACATTTAACGGGGTTATCCAGGGACACTGTTTTACCAAAACCAGCTTAGTCTGCTTTAGTAATACAACAAAAGATATACTCACTTTCTCCGCTCCCCCGTAGTTTTGATTTTGCATTCGCTGGGTCCCCGCTGATCTCAATTTCCGGAGCAGGGAGCTACAATGACATCACCAACAACAGGGCCGTGTAACCGCTGCAGACCATTTATGAATAGCTGCAACGGTCACGTGAACTCGTGTTGTGTTATCGTCACTGTAATCTGGAAGGTGAAGATCAGCGAGGACCAAGTGACAGCGGAACAAAAGCTACGGAAAGTTGGGAAGATGAATATAATTTTCTGTTATTTTGCAACTGCCAGCTGAGCTTGTTTGGGGAAAAAATTGTGACCCTGGATAGCTCTTTTTATGACTGTCTAGTCGAAGTTTGCACTGTCTAACAATTAGGTAATATTAGTTAATCTGTCCCACTACATCCACTCGGAATGATCACATCTTTCAGGACTGGATAGTGTAAGTACAGGATGGGCTATGGAAAGTAGGCCACCACCACCACACTCTTATGAAAGTTGTCTAAGAAAATCTGTATTGGTTGCAATGGGCAACAAAGATAGATTTTCTCTTAGACAGCTTTCATAAGAGTGTGAGGCTGGGGTACTTTTCTGAGGCCAACCTGTAGATGACAATTTGGCTGAAATCGTAATCTTAATATTTAGTAATGGTGTTACTGGGGGTCTCTACTGCTTCCATCATCAGTCTGTGACTTGTGTATGTTCTAATTGCAGGTGACAATAAAATAATCACATGATCTACTCCTGAAATGCTAGGTGTTACTGAAAGGCCCTCCCTGTGCTCCCATTTCCTCCTTAGATCATGTCCCACCACGCACAACTCCATCTTCACTGACATCACACTAGTAGACAAGACACTGACTTCTATATAATGTGTCTCCTGACATGCTCTGTGGCTGCTGCTGCAAGTTTTTCACTCTGTGGCCCTTCTTACTTTCGTTGTCTTTCTATATCATGTCCCACCATACACACGTCATATGCACTCTTGGGTCTAGCAGATGGAGGAGTCGTTCTGCCTCCTGAGTCTGCTTTCTGTTTCTTCCAGCAGCCACAGGATTACTGTGTCTGGCTCCTCCACCCAGCTGGTGGTGATTTGCAATTATCCTCCTATTTAACCTCCCCAGACCTTTCCCAGAATGCTTGGTGTTGTTGTGCATTTCCTTGTATGACTGCATGCAAGCTGTCTGTATTCAGTTCCCTTTGTATGCTTAGCTGGATTATACTGTGTCTTTGGGTGAATCCAGCTTTCTGTGTGTTTTGCTACTGGTTTCTTGTTTGCTGTCTATCCCCTGTGTCTGTTGTCTCCGTATAGGACAGTCTCTTGCCCTCACCTTATGTCCACTCCTCACTCCTCCATATCTGCTCAGCTCGGTGCAATTGACTCAGGATTTCTATCTTCACTAGGTAGGTAGGGAAGAGTAGGAGTCAGGGATAGGAAAGGCGGCCTGGATCTCTCCACCTTCAGGGTATCTCCAAGTAAGGAATATTTTAGCCCATCAGAGTTCAGGGTCAGGTCTGTTCTCGTCCTTTTGTACCGAGTTCCAGCCTGTTCACAATCTTCACCTCGGTGTCAGCTATCTATCCTGCCGGGTGTTTTCACTCGGTAGGACGACGCAGTAGATCCACAAATACCTTGTAACACTCACTAACATCACATGAGTAGATAGATGACTTCTACACAATTCATCTCATGAGGTTCTCTGTGTTGCTGAGGAGCCTCCTCTTACACCACTTGCCTCCTTTTCCCTTTCATGTTCTGTCAAACACCTTCATCCTCATTAACATCACATCAGTGGACAGGTTATTGCCTTCTATCACATCAACAAACTCCATACCTGAAAATTTTTTAATGCTGCTGGAGGGCCCTGCCCTTTCCACCCATGTGTCCAGACCTCACACTTGCCCCCTCTCATTATCATATTAAGCCATTACATGTAGACCTGTCCTCATATGAGCGCACAGGTCACTGCCTCCTAAAAGAGTAGCACAATCTGCTTCAGCTATTGTTATTATTCCCATGATTTGACTGACTACTTTGAATTGCTTTTTGCTGTTGTCGAACTCTGCCCCTTCCACAATCAGCCTGGACCTCATACGTGCCTCTGTTGCCCTCCTCACATTATGACATTGCTCATGAAATCCATCCTTGTTCTCATGTGAATGGACAGGTCACTGCCTCCGACAAGATCAGTACACTCTTCTGCTGCTGTTATTGTCCCATAATGTGATTGGACACCATGTTTTCGTAAACCCACCTTCTTGTTATGTTCAGACAACTTAGATTGAAGCTACCCTGCAGTATTATTACACAGTGCCTATTTAATGTAATGCGCGAACAAGTAAAGAATGATGGCATTGCGCCACAGTGAGAGCAACTCTTTGTAACTTTTCTTTAATCTGACTCATGAAGAGGACCCTGAGTGGGGGACTGCCCCTCTGACATTAACGCGCCCTGAAAGGGCTGGTTCAGATGAAATAACCTCATTAAGAAAAAGACTGACATAAAAGTTATTTGACTACTATATTAAGCACCCACAAGTCCGAATACTAGCAATGTAAAAGACAAATTTTTTTGGAATGATGTAAATATTGACAATATAATAGAGTATGGTCAATACAAGACATATCCCTCTACTCCAAATCGGTCTAGCGTATCTCCATTACAAGGTCTCTTCATCCTCTTACTGACCAGATCACTGCATGTTTACATCCAGAAATCAGTCTGAGAACAATTTTCCTCACTTTGTTACAAATTGCACTCTGTTTATTTGCAGTGATATGCAACCAATTACATCTCCGGTTGCTAATTTACTTAATCTCAGAGGATAAGTAGAAAATGATGGGCTACTATTATTATCCATCACAACAGCTGCAGATGGTATAGTCTTAAAGAGAAAACTCCACTTTTAATATAGAATACTTGCTTATAGCTCCCCCTGTCGGTACACACTGGAATGAGGAGAATATTGATATTAACATTTTGCCTGGTCTTAGCAATCGCCACATTAAATTGTATCAGTGTCCTCTTCCATTTTCTCATCCATGCCATCCTCAGTATCTCGAACCCTTAGCAATACCACTGATTAACGGTTAAGCACATGTAGTCCCATATTTACAACATATGTATTGCACAGAGGAGACGGACCCTCATCCAGGATAGCCAATTCGCTCTGGCTAACAGAGGGGTCCTGGGTGGTCCATCTTTCTCTAATAGGGCCCCCTGTGTTGCAGAATTTTAAGGCAGCAGAATACAGTCCTAAGCTCTTGCTCACCACTTGAAGGTTGTGAGTTCATTCCCCGCAGGTTCAGGTAGCCGGCTCAAAGTTAACTCAGCCTTCCATGCCTCCAAAGTCGGTAAAATGAGTACCCAGCTTGCTGAGAGGGTAATAAATAAAAGATTATCTGAAAGCGCTGCGAACGCTCATATACAGAGGGGTTGTGTAGAGTTACAAAATGGATAAATTGTTTGATTTTAACCACAGAAATAGCCGATATCCTGGAAAAGACCTTTAAAAACACGTTAAAGCGTTTGTTTGAGTATAATTTTTATAAATATATTTTTTAAAATGGCGAAGCATGCTATAAAATAACAAAAGAAAAGGTACTTAGTAGAGATGAGCGAACGTACTCGTCCGAGCTTGATACTCGTTCGAGTATTAGCGTGTTCGAGATGCTCGTTACTCGTAACGAGCACCACGCGATGTTCGGGTTACTTTCACTTTCATCTCTGAGACGTTAGCGCGCTTTTCTGGCCAATTGAAAGACAGGGAAGGCATTACAACTTCCCCCTGCGACGTTCAAGCCCTATACCACCCCCCTGCAGTGAGTGGCTGGCGAGATCAGGTGTCACCCGAGTATAAAAATCGGCCCCTCTCGCGGCTCGCCTCAGATGCGTTGTGACATAGCTGAGGGACAGTGCTGTTGGTGCCGGAGCTGCTATAGGGAGAATGTTAGGAGTTAGTGTAGGCTTCAAGAACCCCAACGGTCCTTCTTAGGGCCACATCTAACCGTGTGCAGTACTGTGGAGGCTGCTTTTAGCAGTGTTGCACATTTTTTTTTTTTGCTATATCGGCCGTGCAGAGCATTGCGCCCTGCAGTAATACTACAGGGACAGAAGTGGTGGTTAGGCAGGGAGAGTGTTAGGAGTGATTGTAGGCTTCAAGAACCCCAACGGTCCTTCTTAGGGCCACATCTAACCGTGTGCAGTAGTGTGGAGGCTGCTTTTTGCAGTGTTGCACATTTTTTTTTTTTTGCTATATCGGCCGTGCAGAGCATTGCGCCCTGCAGTAATACTCCAGGGACAGAATTGTGTAGGCAGGGCCAGAAGACATATATTATTGACTGAATATACGCAGTTGGCCTTTTCAAAAAAATATTGGGCAAAAAATCTATTTGGCCTGCCTGTCACTGTGCTCAGTGTTCTGGGTCTGTGTGTGCTGGGTGTAGCAGTTCTACAAATAAATACGCAGGCAGCTAAGTGTTACAGCAGGCGTGCGCCAAATTATTTCCTGGCTCAGAAACCACCGCTCTGTTGCAGTTAATAACAGTACGACACTCTTTAGTTCTGTCACACACTCCAGGGCCAGAAGACATATATTATTGACTGAATATACGCAGTTGGCCTTTTCAAAAAAATATTGGGCAAAAAATCTATTTGGCCTGCCTGTCACTGTGCTCAGTGTTCTGGGTCCGTGTGTGCTGGGTGTAGTAGTTCCACAAAATCATACGCAGGCAGCCAAATTATTTCCTGGCGTTCCGTAAGCGAAGTCAGCCTCCAACCACAGGCCAATAAGCAGCACATTTAATTACAGCGTTCTGTTTCTGCATTACTGGTAATACAGCATGCAGAGGGGTAGGGGTAGGCCTAGAGGACGTGGGCGCGGCCGAGGACGCGGAGGCCTAGTCCGGGTGTGGGCACAGGCCGAGCTCCTGATCCAGGTGTATCGCAGCCGACTGCTGCGGGATTAGGAGAGAGGCACGTTTCTGGCGTACCCACATTCATAGCACATTTAATGGGTCCACGCGGTAGACCTTTATTAGAAAATGAGCAGTGTGAGCAGGTCCTGTCGTGGATGGCAGAAAGTGCTTCCAGCAACCTATCGTCCACCCACAGTTCTGCGCCGTCCACTGCTGCAACTCAGAATCCTCTGGCTGCTGCTCCTCCTTCCTCCCAGCCTCCTCACTCCATCAAAATGAGACATTCTGAGGAGCGGGCAGACTCCCAGGAACTGTTCTCGGGCCCCTGCTCAGATTGGGCAGCAGTGGTTCCTCTCCCACCAGAGGAGTTTATCGTGACTGATGCCCAACCATTGGAAAGTTCCCGGGGTCCGGGGGATGAGGCTGGGGACTTCCGGCAACTGTCTCAAGACCTTTCAGTGGGTGAGGAGGCCGATGACGATGAGACACAGTTGTCTATCAGTGAGGTAGTAGTAAGGGCATTAAGTCCGAGGGAGGAGCGCACTGAGGAAGAGCAGCAGGACAATGAGGTGACTGACCTCACCTGGTTTGCTACGCCTACTGAGGATAGGTCTTCAGAGGGGGAGGCAAGGGCAGCAGCAGGGCAGGTTGCAAGAGGCAGTGCGGTGGCCAGGGGTAGAGGCAGGGCCAGACCGAATAATCCACCAACTGTTTCCCAAAGCGCCCCCTCGTGCCATGCCACCCTGCAGAGGCCGAGGTGCTCAAAGGTCTGGCAGTTTTTCACTGAGAGTGCAGACGACCGGCGAACAGTGGTGTGCAACCTTTGTTGTGCCAAGATCAGCCGGGGAGCCACCACCCCCAGCCTCACCACCACCAGCATGCGCAGACATATGATGGCCAAGCACCCCACAAGGTGGGACGAAGGCTGTTCACCGCCTCCGGTTTGCACCGCTGCCTCTCCCCCTGTGCCCCAACCTGCCACTGAGATCCAACCCCGCTCTGAGGACACAGGCACTACCGTCTCCTGGCCTGCACCCACACCCTCACCTCCGCTGTCCTCGGCCCCATCCACCAATGTCTCTCAGCGCACCGTCCAGCCGTCGCTAGCGCAAGTGTTTGAGCGCAAGCGCAAGTACGCCGCCACGCACCTGCACGCTCAAGCGTTAAACGTGCATGTAGCCAAATTTATCAGCCTGGAGATGCTGCCGTATAGGGTTGTGGAAACAGAGTCCTTCAAAAGTATGATGGCGGCGGCGGCCCCGCGCTACTCAGTTCCCAGTCGCCACTATTTTTCCCGATGTGCCGTCCCAGCCCTGCACGACCACGTCTCCCGCAACATTGTACGCGCCCTCACCAACGCGGTTACTGGCAAGGTCCACTTAACAACGGACACGTGGACAAGCACAGGCGGGCAGGGCCACTATATCTCCCTGACGGCACATTGGGTGAATTTAGTGGAGGCTGGGACAGAGTCAGAGCCTGGGACCGCTCACGTCCTACCCACCCCCAGAATTGCGGGCCACAACTCGGTGGTGGTATCTGCGGCGGTGTATGCTTCCTCCAGTAAAACACCCTCCTCCTCCTCCTCCAACGCAACCTCTGTCTCGCAATCAAGATGTGTCAGCAGCAGCAGCACGACGCCAGCAGTCGGTGTCGCGCGTCGTGGCAGCACAGCGGTGGGCAAGCGTCAGCAGGCCGTGCTGAAACTACTCAGCTTAGGAGATAAGAGGCACATGGCCCACAAACTGCTGCAGGGTCTGACAGAGCAGACCGACCGCTGGCTTGCGCCGCTGAGCCTCCAACCGGGCATGGTCGTGTGTGACAACGGCCGTAACCTGGTGGCGGCTCTGCAGCTCGGCAGCCTCACGCACGTGCTATACCTGGCCCACGTCTTTAATTTGGTGGTTCAGCGCTTTCTGAAAAGCTACCCACGCTTGTCAGACCTGCTCGGAAAGGTGCGGCTCTGCGCACATTTCCGCAAGTCCCACACGGACGCTGCCACCCTGCGCACCCTGCAACATCGGTTTAATCTACCAGTGCACCGACTGCTGTGCGACGTGCCCACACGGTGGAACTCTACGCTCCACATGTTGGCCAGGCTCTATGAGCAGCATAGAGCTATAGTGGAATACCAACTCCAACATGGGCGGCGTAGTGGGAGTCAGCCTCCTCAATTATTTACAGAAGAGTGGGCCTGGTTGGCAGACATCTGCTAGGTCCTTGGAAACTTTGAGGAGTCTACCCAGGTGGTGAGCGGCGATGCTGCAATCATTAGCGTCACCATTCCTCTGCTATGCCTCTTGAGAAGTTCCCTGCAAAGCATAAAGGCAGACGCTTTGCGCTCGGAAACAGAGCCGGGGGAAGACAGTATGTCGCTGGATAGTCAGAGCACCCTCCTGTCTATATCTCAGCGCGGTGAAGAGGAGGAGGAGGAGGAAGATGAGGAGGAGGGGGAAGAGACAGCTTGGCCCACTGGTGAGGGTACACATGCTGCTGGCCTGTCATCCTTTCAGCGTGTATGGCCTGAGGAGGAGGAGGATCCTGAAAGTGATCTTCCTAGTGAGGACAGTCATGTGTTGCGTACAGGTACCCTGGCACACATGGCTGACTTCATGTTAGGATGCCTTTCTCGTGACCCTCGCGTTACACGCATTCTGGCCACTACGGATTCCTGGGTGTACACACTGCTCGACCCACGGTATCAGGAGAACCTTTCCACTCTCATACCCGAAGAGGAAAGGGGTTCGAGAGTGTTGCTATACCACAGGACCCTGGCGGACAAACTGATGGTAAAATTCCCATACGACAGCGCTAGTGGCCGAAGGCGCAGTTCCGAGGGCCAGGTAGCAGGGGAGGCGTGGAGATCAGGCAGCATGTACAGCACAGGCAGGGCAACACTCTTTAAGGCCCTTGACTGCTTTATGGCTCCCCAGCAAGACTGTGTCACCGCTCCCCAGTCAAGGCTGAGTCGGCGGGAGCACTGTAAAAGGATGGTGAGGGAGTACGTAGCCGATCGCACGACCGTCCTCCGTGACGCCTCTGCCCCCTACAACTACTGGGTGTCGAAGCTGGACACGTGGCCTGAACTCGCGCTGTATGCCCTGGAGGTGCTTGCTTGTCCTGCGGCTAGCGTCTTGTCAGAGAGGGTGTTTAGTGCGGCTGGGGGAATCATTACAGATTAGCGTACCCGCCTGTCAACCGACAGTGCCGACAGGCTAACACTCATCAAGATGAACAAAGCCTGGATTTCCCCAGACTTCTCTTCTCCACCAGTGGACAGCAGCGATACCTAAGCAATACGTAGGCTGCACCCGCGGATGGAAGCATCGTTCTGTATCCCCATCAAAAACTGGGACCTTTTAGCTTCATCAATCTGTGTATAATATTCCTCCTCCTCCTCCTGCTCCTCCTCCTGAAACCTCACATAATCACGCCGAACGGGCAATTTTTCTTAGGCCCACAAGGCTCAGTCATATAATTTTTCTAAACAATTTTTATACGTTTCAATGCTCATTAAAGCGTTGAAACTTTCACCTCAACCAATTTTTATTTTAACTGGGCTGCCTCCTGGCCTACTTACCAATTAAGCCACATTAACCAAAGCGATTAATGGGTTTCACCTGCCCTCTTGGTTGGGCATGGGCGATTTTTCTGATGTACATTAGTACTGTTGATATGATACAGCAATTTTTGGGGGCCCTCGCCTACAGTGTAATCAAATTAATTTTTTACCCACCTGCATTACAGCTGACGTTACATCAGCTGTGTTGGGCACTGCAATGGGATGTATTTATGTTCCGCCGGTGGCTTCCTGGCACCCACCCATGCTGTGGGTCCACAGGGAGTTGTAAATGCATCTGTGTCCACTTCTAAAGAACCCTAGTCTGACTGGGGCATGCAGTGTGGGCCGAAGCCCACCTGCATTAAACATGACATTACTACCTCAGCTGTGATGGGCAATGCAATGGGATATTTTTATGTACCGCCGGTGGGTTCCAGGGAGCCACCCATGCTGTGGGTCCACAGGGAGTTGTAAATGCATCTGTGTCCACTTCTAAAGAACCCTAGTCTGACTGGGGCATGCAGTGTGGGCCGAAGCCCACCTGCATTAAACATGACATTACTACCTCAGCTGTGATGGGCAATGCAATGGGATATATTTATGTACCGCCGGTGGCTTCCTGGCACCCACCCATGCTGTGGGTCCACAGGGAGTTGTAACTGCATGTGTCCACTTCTAAAGAACCCCAGTCTGACTGGGGTATGCAGTGTGGGCCGAAGCCCACCTGCATTAAGCACGACATTACATCAGCTGTGATGGGCACTGCAATGGGATATATTTATGTACCGCCGGTGGGTTCCAGGGAGCCACCCATGCTGTGGGTGCACACGGAATTCCCATTGCGGAGTTGTACCTGCCTGTGACTATATATAAAAAATCGCGGTCTGACTGGGGCATGCAGACACCTTGACAGAATGAATAGTGTGTGGCACATAGGTTCCCCATTGCTATGCCCACGTGTGCAGCTCCAGATGGAGGTGGCACAGGATTGCATTTCTCATTGCTTCTGTACAGCATTGTGGGCTATCGCCCCGCCCCTTTTAAAGAGGGTCGCTGCCTAGCCGTGCCAACCCTCTGCAGTGTGTGCCTGCTTTTCCTGTGGCAGACGCACTTATAAATAGACATGAGGGTGGCGTGACATGAGGGCAGCTGAAGGCTGGGCAGGGACAGTTTGGTGTGCGCTGTGGACACTGGGTCGTGGGGGGGGGGGGGGATTTGGCAGCATGTAACCCAGGAGAAGTGGCAGCGGAGTGTCATGCAGGCAGTGATTGTGCTTTGTTGGAGGTAGTGTGGTGCTTAGCTAAGGTATGCATTGCTAATGAGGGCTTTTCAGATGTAAAAGTTGTTGGGGGGGGGGGCCCACTCTTGCTGCTATTGTGGCTTAATAGTGGGACCTGGGAACTTCATATGCAGCCCAACATGTAGCCCCTCGCCTGCCCTATCAGTTTCTGTGTTGTTCCCATCACTTTCTTGAATTGCCACGATTTTCACAAATGAAAACCTTAGCGAGCATCGGCGATATACAAAAATGCTCGAGTCGCCCATTGACTTCAATGGGGTTCGTAACTCGAAACGAACCCTCGAGCATCGCGAAAAATTCGTCTCGAGTAATGAGCCCCCGAGCATTTTGGTGCTCGCTCATCTCTAGTACTTACCTTTCTTCCCTCCACAAGAAACAGCGGAGCGGCTCCAGTGAATCTCAGTACTCTCAGTACTGGCCAGAAGTCAGGTGACTGCTGCAGTCCATCAGTCACCTCCCATTCTCCTGGCATGCTATGATGTCCGTGGGAAGAAGGCAGGTAAGTAACTATACCCTTGTTATTTTATATATTTTAATGCTCTAAACTTAACTGCGCTGAAAACTCTTCTTGCTCTGTCACTGTAGGTTGTGTTTTACGCCCATGAAGTCTCCTTCCTTTTGTAACTGGGTTTTGAAAGCAGCTCAGTTACAGCAGTCATTTTTAACAGTTCTGGGCAAACTTCTGTTAGAGTCACCCAGACGTCTTAGCAATGATTTGCCCTTGTTTTCTCCTCCCATTCTCTTACACTGAACTCAAGGCAGTATGATTTATGCCAGCCTAGGAAGTAACACTTAGGGAAATATGGCACAATCTTATCCAGTGCTTTAATAAAGTATCCTTGGGAGGATCTCCACGTGATGTTTTGCAACAATAACTGGAGATCTACTTTCATTATTTCCCTATATAGTATGACTCAGAACTCCAGAGAGTCATTGACTGCAAGGAACGACAGAAAAATAATTTCAAGGTTAAGTTATTCTGAGGTCAGGTTGAAACATTGTTGCAAATGCAATCGAAACAATATAAAGCCTGCACTGTGTTAGTGAGTGGATCTGATGATGATGTGACTGTGACACTGATCCTAAGTAACAATTTTACAAGTTGAGATTGCTGTGCATTTCACATATTGGTTTCTTTTGCACAGGTGACATAATCAGTTCTATTTCAAGGGTTCCGTTTGGAATATATGACAGAGGATAGTTGAATATATAGAAAGTAAGAGTACAAACCACTTCACAATTGCCATAATTCAACAAGATCCAGCGGCAGACATGGATGAAATAAGAACGTTCTTCAGGTTCAATAAAATAGCCCAGACATATAGTTCATGCTCATGCGTTTCAGAACCTTGAGCATGCGTTGTTGAATTATGGCAGTTAACTCCCAGCACTTTTTTTCCACAGGCACAGAGACAGAAGCGGTGAGTTGGGAATTTGTATTCTTATACTGCCTTTTTTTAACTGTACATATTATTCCAAATCAGTGACCAAAATGAAGACCTTATTCACACGACTTTATTACTACGGTGCGTACTAGCCAATGTAAAAACGCATATGGTCGTGTGAAAGAGGTCTAAAGTTGAACTCCATAGTAATTGCTGTATACACACAAGTCGGTTGCACACGGGCATATTTCCATTGCGGAATCTGGAGCGGGTATCTGTCTCCAGATTCCGCAGCAAATATCGCCCATAGCATGCAATGGAAAAAAACGCTTTTTCCTGCACACGAGCGGAAATCGATTGCGATTTTTCTCTTGCAGAGGAAAAATCAAAGCATGCTCTATTTTTAAGCAGATTCCGCATGGATGGCTTTTTCTATTGAACTCAATGGAAGCCGTCTGACCCGCAGCCCTTCTGTGATGACAGTGTGGAAAGGTCAGGGGTACCTGCGTCATTGCCTAGTGATGGTGCAGGAAAAGCAAAGATTTAAAAAATAAAAAAAAACTGTACTGCGCATGTCGGACGGCTCGCCATGCGGACCATTTGCAGTACAGTTAAGCAGAAAATAAGACAGGTATGCACGGAAGCTGCCTGGGCACAGGGTCGGATGCAGCCAGCCTAATGTAATTGTTCCTATACATAGTACTGTGCAAACGTTTTAGGCAAGTGTGGAAAAATGCTCTAAAGTAAGAATTTTTCTTTTTAAAAATTGAAGGCGTCTGATTGACTCCCATTTTTTTCTGCAGCAGGACAATGCCCCCAAATATACATCCAATGTAATTAAGAACTACCTTCAGAGTAAAGAACAAGGAGTCCTGGAAGTGATGATACAGCCAGAGTCCTCATCCCAACATCATCCAGTCTGTCTGGTATTACATGAAGAGATAGAGGGATTTAAGAAAGCCTACATCCACAGAAGATCTGTGATTAGTTTCTAACAACCTCCCTGCCAAGTTCCTTCAAAAACTGTGTGCAAGCGTACTTAGAAGAACTGATGATGTTTTGAAGGCAAACGGTGGTCACATTAAAAATTGGTTTGATTTAGATTTTCCTTTTGTTCATTCACTTTGAATTTTTTTAACTGACCAAAAAACTGTTAATACTTTTAGTTTTGAAAGCATTCTTACTTTGCCACATTTTTCCCACAGCTGCATGAAGCTTTTGCATAGTACTTCAAACGATGTAAGTTCAGGTCGACTAGCAATCATTGTTCTTCCTATTTAAGCAACCACCATTAAGGACATGCAGCTATCTATATCACAGTGGTCACATGAAGCTCTATATGCTATATATAATAGGCTGCCTCTCCATGTTACTGTCACATCTGGTGAGACTAGTCTGAATAATTGGTGGTGACAAATTCCTGAGCAGAACAGACTTTAGCTGGTGGACAAATAAATAGGATAATTATGGTCTTAACATATGAGGCTTTAACAGACTGCAACTATCAACCATGGCAATAACAACCAGAACTGCCCAAATGGGACCAGCTCCTCATGTGGAGCACCCACACCGAAAAGAGCGACTCCACTGTAGGAGAGAAGCTAAGACACAGTTCTGAACGAACTGATGACACTCAGGATTTAACAACAATCCAGAGGTTTTGGATTCAAGGCATGGAGCTGAATGCTAAACAGAACTTCTGAGCATAGGTCCACTGAGCACTATAACGTGGAGCACACACTGGCACTGTGGATACATAGGATGTATGACCAGCAACCCTTGCACCAAGAAGCAGAGAGCCAACCCAACCTTTCATAGAGAGACAACCCAGCCAGCTTCTCAGCACTAGCCAGAGGTAGGTGTTAGTCCTTGGGCATCTAGTGCAGAATGACCCTGAGCATGCATTACCCGACACATCATATGGTCCTGGGCTGATGTGGGGATGTCACCCCAGACCTGCTTCTGAAATACCGGAAGTCACAGCACACGTTGCACCAAAACAGTTGTACAAGCTTGTTTTAGGTCCCTCTAAATGGAGGAAAGAAGTGAATCTTGCACAAGATGCCTTGCCGCCTCCGGGTATGAACAGGAAATAAGTTGGAAGAACAAAAACATGTAGCAGTTCTAATTAACTGTGAATACTGCTACTAATACAGGGGCATATCTGGGGGGTAAGGGGGGCAGGGGGGAGGGGTTTGCCCTGGGCAAAAGGAGGGAGGGAAGGAAGAGAGGGCACTTTGTTAACCACTGATTACCAGTGCGGCCACCAACAATCAGCTGTTTACGCTTACTGCCACAAGAGCTGTGTGTCAGTGTCTGCAGGACTGAACCTCAGGGACTGTGCCTAGCCAGAGGAGGGGGCTGAGCTTCCTATGTGTGCCCAGCAGGAGCAGCAGAAAGGAGGAGGATGCAATCCTACCCTAGATGAGGTGATTACATGGGACTGTGTTGTGGGGCAACAGGGAGGGATGTTTACATGGGACTGTGCTGGAGGGTCTGTAGGGAGTGATGTATACATGGGGCTGCATAGACATTGTGGACATTGGGGATCCAACCACTTGTGGGGGTGCAATGAGGAAGAGAGACCCAGGAAACCCCTTCTAAAGATCAGTGGGGTTCCCTTTTATCGCCTTCTGCACATCATTATCTCTCACACGTAAGGGTCAATTTAGACGAGCCAATTATCGTTTGAATGAGAAAACAAGCGAATTAGCCAGTGATGTCACCGCTAGCTCGTTCGCTCTCGTACAGCCTGTTTAGACAGACAGATACATCGTTGGCTCGATCAAATGAGAATCGTTCAGGCATTCACATTCGCGCTATTTAAACTGAATGATAATTGAATGAGCCAACGATGGTTTTTATACCGGCATAAAATGAACGATGAACGTAACGTGAACAATTATTGTTTGTTGTTCGGTCATTGACTCCCATTCAGATTGAGTTATTATCGTTTACTTTAGTTTGTTTGACCAGTTTTTTGTATGATAATCGTTCCATCTAAAAGCCCCTAAAATCCTTTATAACTGCGGGCCGCTGTACCAGCAAGTTTACACAGATTTACTAAAGTTGTTGTGCAGGTATACTGCATGCTGTTACCCAATTTGACGTTTGATGTGGAGAGCCGTAGCTGCACCCCAGCTGCCAAGACAACCGCCTGATGCCCAGCAAATATCATGCACAGGTCCTGTTAAGTAGAGTCGTACCCATGGACAATACTCGCTGGGTGTCAGATGGTCACCTCGGCAAATGCCATACAACTCTGCATATTGAATGCCATATCAACGGATATTCTGTTCACCCTACTTCCGAACGAGTTATGCTACATGTAGTTGGAAGTGGGAAGGGGGGAAGTGGGGGAGTAGGCCAAACTAAATCTCTGCCCGGGTGAAGAAAAACCTAAATTAAGTCTACCAAATAGACAGGACACTTTGACTCTCTATGCTGGCAGTTATCAGGGCCGTCAGAGTTAACCTCTAAGCTTTTGTTCACTCAGCCTGATATCAGGGCATGAAGAATGACATATTAGGGTTTGGTGCATCCTGCTGCTAGTTATCAGGGCAGTTAGCATTATCTACCAAACTCTAATCTATTCAGCCAGATGTCAGGGCATGTAGATTGACTTGCATTTACACACACAGATGATCACTCAAAATTCGTCAGAAACCGACAGTTCTGAGCGATCATTTTGCTTTAACTACTAATGGGCTAAATCAGCCCTTTGATACTTCATTGGATGTATTTAGAGAACAGCGGGTGGTCTGTTCTCTAAATGCGTAACTTTTGTTCTCCAGCAGGACAGCGAATGTTAACAGCTGTTAAAGAATGTTATCAGCGCTGCCCGTGGAGAACACAGTGTGCGATCCTTACTATCATATCATCCTGAGAGACGAGGATTTCATGCGGACCTGAAGTCAGCGATGGACGAAAAGTGCACGGTAAGAGCACGATGGGTGCACATTTACACACAACAATTATCGCTCAAAAGATGACTTTTGAGCGAATTTTAAGTGATAATCGTTGTGTGTAAAAGGGCCTTTACTAAGCTTTAATGTATCCTGCCAGCTAATAGAACAGATAGCACTATCTTCTCTACCTAGCTTTAGACTCCTGCTGAAAGATTATATCCACATCTGAGAAAGGCATTGAGTCTTATTTAATGCACTAGAATCAATTTGTGGGTTTTTACACACAGTCAGCATTTATTTTGGCTGGCACTCACTTTGGCTTTCCACTGAGGATTAAGATCACATCCGTGGATACATTATGGCATTCTGAATCTTTTATAGCAAATTGGAACTCATGTGCGGGTGTTACGCAGTCAGTATCCATCTTTGGCTGGCACTCAGTTTGGTTTTCCACTGATGATTCAGGGTAAATCCATAGACACTAGGTATACTATAGGTGGGCTATGCTAAGTCAGTACTGGCTAGTACTTGGTAGAGTCTTTGACATTATGTTGGAACCCATTTGTAAGCGTCATGCCTAGTTAGCATCCATTTGGCTGGCACTCACTTTGGGTCTCCACGGAGTATAAGAGGGTCTATTGATATATGGTGGTACTTTGCGAGGTTGGTCATGCTATGTCATTACTCAGTCTGACTAGCAGCTGGATTACCCATCATAGGTGTCCACCAAGAAGCTACAGAAATCTAGTGAAGTGGCCTTTGGGAGATACAATATCTGATATCCCTATGGCCATAGTAGATTTTCTTCTACCTTTTCACCTTAATTGATTTTCACTTGCGTTGGTACCCCTAAAGCGACACCATTCCTAGTGACTGCTTTTCACTGAAGGGGCCTCTCCTAAGTGTAGCATCATTTTTGGTGTAAAGGATTCCAGTTGTAAGGAGATATCGAAGGGTCGAGTCCATACCTCGGCTCCCCTCTCGTCAATGTTGTATCTTTATCTGGCACTAATTGTCAAATTGCTCTGGTTTTAATCTAAATAAATAAAGGTAATTTTTAAATCCTATTCTATGAACACATTGAGACAAATATTTGAGTAAAGTCTTGATATAAAGGGGCTCAGGACCCACAAGACAGATAGGGGTTGCCCTGTTAAGACGAAAAACAAATAGACAGTGAGTGTGTCTGGAAATGCCTGCACCCCATTTCCGTCACTCTGCAGAGCCCCAATTTTCGCGATGTATGCTGCAAGCTCATATACCAATTGCTGGAATCACATGCTGCACCAATCTCCACTTTCTATGACTGTCCAGTAATCTGGAACATTTGATAATCCGTTGCCTATATCACTATTACTCTATTAGTAGGTAAAGATCGCTGGAAAATTCTGTCTTCTTTTTCTTGCTTGCTAATTCCCATTTGTAATGCCAAGGTTAATACCACAATCGTAAAACGTCAAGTGAAGTGGAAATTCTTTGCCAATGCTGCTTCTCCATGAAATTTACTGACATTCTTTGGCTCGGCCTATGTTTCCATGATCAATAGACAAAAACATAAGAGGTATTTTTTCTGTTTGTCAGATTTATGAAATATTTTTTCAAATGAGTAAGTATAAAAAACAAAAAAATGAGAAGCAGAGAACCTCTCCTTCTGTAAATACTGCTCATGATGACAGGTCTATAAAGATGATGCATGCCCCGGATCCCCAGGTGAGCCCCACTATTTACTGTATTCTCATTCTTAGTATGCAGCCACAATTGAAATCTATAAAGGGGCACTATTAATATCTGGTTTGCCTATATGGGGCACCATTACTGTGATGGGAGGGGACAGAAGAGAAGCAAATATTGCATGGAGGCACAAAGGGGTTAAATTATTACTGTGGTGGCACAAAGGGAGACTCTACTATGTAGAAAGCATAAAAGGGAGCATTAATACTGGGTGGGGGTACTAAAAGTGGCACTATTAATCTGTGAGGTCTAAGAGGCCCCAAAGAGAGGGCATTACTATGTACACAAAAGGGACAGATCACCACTGATCATATATCGGTGGCCTGCCGTGTCCTCTGAAAAGGCAATCAACTTTTCAGGCCTGCATAATCCTTTTGATAGTTAATGGTGGGACAACCCAGAGAGGTAGCAACTGGAAGGGCAAGGGAGTTGGCCATCTTAGGTCCATTTACATGGAGGGGCCCATCCGTTGTGCCAGATTCCTGGGTGGGCCCGATACTCAACTGTATCAGCATTCACAGGACACTTACGCAGTTGAAACCTGTTGAAGAGTAGGGAGCGCCGGACAGGACCTTCAATGTCCTGACGCAGGCGGCACAATGATATCACTGCATCGTGATACCTGCGCTGCGCCAATGGAGGACTCAGCACTCCTCAAGGTTAAATAAGTATAAGGTTTATTTTTTCCTGTTTTGCAAATGTATTATTTCAGGGCACAATTACTATACAGTAGGCACTTGGAGGCATAATAACTATTAAGGGGGCACTTGACACTTTTACTATTAATGGGCATTATTGAAGGCACTGTTACCATATGATATTACTTTTAAGGGGGTACTCAGGGGCATTAATACTATCAAAGGTGCATACAGAAAGCATTATCACTTTCAAAACAGCATTATCATTTTTTAGAGGGAAGAGGCACAATTGTGGGCATTATTACTACATGGGTGCACAAAAAGAGTATTACTACTGTGTGCAGGAGCACAAAAGGTCCATATCACTGTGTATGGCACTAGGATGAGGACCAATACTGTTTGGCATCACACTATTACTGTTTGGTGCACAAAAGATGACACCATTACTATGTGGTGAACTATTACTGTCTGTGGCACATTACAGGACACTATTTGTTCAGCAATATTATTTTTAGGGGCACTATCAACATAGCACCATTGTTCTCAGTCTTGCTGTCTGTGTAGCACAATTTTTGTAGGTATGAAGGGGTAATTATAATTAGGACAACACAACAATTACAGTAATAGGGGCAAATAGGGCAGCAATGAGCATAGAATTTAGGGTAGGAGCTGGATGGAGGTTTGTATAGGTTGGGAAAAGGTTTGTAGGGTGCTGCAAAAGTGAGGAGCTAAAGATGTTTGTGTTGCAAAGTTTGCTAAGACAAGTCGTGGCTGGAAGAAATCATCATGGAGGTCTGGGCCAGTCAGAGATGACGTCGCAGTTGAATCACTAAATATAGTTGCACTGTAATCACTTATAAGGTCTGCAGAGCACCACTGTAGAACTGATAACTACCACTATGTGGTCACTGTATGGTTATAATATTGGTCTTTGTATAACCACTGATTCAGATGCAGCTCTGCTCTTCTAAATATGCATTACCTGGTGTGGGGGCTCACTTAGAATGTTCCGCACCCCCTGTACTGGACCCCTGGTACACATCTGGGACAACCAATTTAAGAATATCCTTTCATGTAAAAGCTTCTCACAAGGGTTATCACCTTTTTCCTAAAATAACTAGGCATATTCATCCTTTAGAAGAAAACCCATGTGATAACTGCATTAGAATCTATATTGATTGTCATCCAGGGATTGCAGACACAGATCTAACTAAATATGTGGCAGACGTGGACCACTCAAGGACTTCTTTTGACATGCAGATATTTTTTTTGGAATACTCTCTAAGGACTATGAGACTTTATTACAATACTAGTGGGTGTATAATATATGACCTATATTATCGTAGCATTAATGCTAGTGTGCCTCTTCTAGTTGTGGTGTGTGTACGGTTCGGAGAGTCCCCTCCTGCTGATGCACAGATGCTGGTTCTGTTTTCATCACATAGGAGGTCATGCTCTGAAGTCACTCCCTTGCCCCTGATCCTCCAGATGTTTCAGGATGAAGCAAACAATAGCATGATTATTGTTAGTTCTTTGCCAGGTGGAAAAGTTGCCTCTTTTTTATGTTCGACACAACATCCATCTTTACAAGTATGATAAACTCAACACAACGTGTAAAGCAATGCATTTATTAAATCAATGGTGCTTACAGGATGGACAAAAAGGGGCAAGGACCCAGTGTGGCCACTACCATTTTTGGTCTTCAACCATGTTGCCCCCGTAATGCATAGTCTGCTATGAATTTCTACCTCCCACTAACACACTAAGTGTATTATTTTGGCTTGGTATAGCAGAATGTAGCACTTTTACATGGGTACTGTATTTCAGTGTTATATGTTCACAATTAGAGATGAGCGAGCACCAAAATGCTCGGGTGCTCGTTACTCGGGACGAAATTTTCGCGATGCTCGAGGGTTCGTTTCGAATAACGAACCCCATTGAAGTCAATGGGCGACCCGAGCATTTTTGTATTTCGCCGATGCTCGTTAAGGTTTCCATGTGTGAAAATCTGGTCAATTCAAGAAAGTGATGGGAACGACACAGCAACGGATAGGGCAGGCGAGGGGCTACATGTTGGGCTGCATCTCAAGTTCACAGGTCCCACTATTAAGCCACAATACCGGCAAGAGTGGGCCCCCCCCTCCCAACAATTTTTACTTCTGAAAAGCCCTCATTAGCATGGCATACCTTAGCTAAGCACCACACTACCTACAACAAAGCACAATCACTGCCTGCATGACACTCTGCAGCCACTTCTCCTGGGTTACATGCTGCCCAACCCCCCCCCCCCCCTCTGCACGACGCAGTGTCCACAGCGCACACCAAACTGTCCCTGTGCAGCCTTCAGCTGCCCTCATGCCACGCCACCCTCATGTCTATTTATAAGTTCGTCTGCCATGAGGAGGAACTGCAGGCACACACTGCAGAGGGTTGGCACGGCTAGGCAGCGACCCTCTTTAAAAGGGGTGGGGCGATAGCCCACAATGCTGTACAGAAGCAATGAGAAATATAATCCTGTGCCACAGCCATCAGGAGCTGCACACGTGGGCATAGCAATGGGGAACCTATGTGCCACACACTATTCATTCTGTCAAGGTGTCTGCATGCCCCAGTCAGACCGGGCTTTTTAATTCATAGACACAGGCAGGTACAACTCCCTATTGTGAAGTCCCTGTGGACCCACAGCATGGGTGGGTGCCAGGAAGCCACCGGCGGTACATAAAAATATCCCATTGCATTGCCCAATACAGCTGAGGTAGTAATGTCGTGCTTAATGCAGGTGGGCTTCGGCCCACACTGCATGCCCCAGTCAGACTGGGGTTCTTTACAAGTGGACACATGTAGGTTAAACTCCGTGTGCACCTACAGCATGGGTGGCTCCCTGGAACCCACCGGCGGTACATAAAAATATCCCATTGCATTGCCCAACACAGCTGAGGTAGTAATGTCGTGCTTAATGCAGGTGGGCTTCGGCCCACACTGCATGCCCCAGTCAGACTGGGGTTCTTTACAAGTGGAAACAGATGCATTTATAATTCCCTGTGGACCCACAGCATGGGTGGGTGCCAGGAAGCCACCGGCGGTACATAAAAATATCCCATTGCATTGCCCAACACAGCTGAGGTAGTAATGTCATGCTTAATGCAGGTGGGCTTCGGCCCACACTGCATGCCCCAGTCAGACTGGTAATATGTACCTTAACAGTAACCGCGTTGGTGGTAATGTGGTGGTGACTGCGGACCTAGTAGCGCGGTTTTATTTTGTTGGTTTTCGGAATGTGGCCAGGATTAATTGGGCCGTGGCGGGGGATGTTTTTGAGGCACTACGTGTCCTCTCCATGTGTCCGTGGTTATATGCACCTTAACAGTAACCGCGTTGGTGGTAATGTGGTGGTGACTGCGGACCTAGTAGCGCGGTTTTATTTTGTTGGTTTTCGGAATGTGGCCAGGATTAAGTGGGCCGTGGCGGGGGATGTTTTTGAGGCACTACGTGTCCTCTCCACGTGTCCGTGGTTATATGCACCTTAACAGTAACAGCGTTGGTGGGAAATGGCCTCGCCGCCATCATGTCTTTGGGAAGCCTCTGTTTCCACACCCCAGAGATATACCATTAGCAGCGGTATAGGCAGAGCCCATAATTAGTAACATTTCAGCCGTAGCATTAGGACAGGCCCCACTAACATATCACTAGCAGCATTATAGGGGGAGCACAGTATTAGTTCCATTTCAGTAATAGTAGCACTCAAGACAGGCCCCAGTAACAATTCCGAAGCAGCAGTATAGTGGGAGCGCAGTCTTCGTTCCATTTCAGTAATAGTAGCACTCAAGACAGGCCCCAGTAACAATTCCGAAGCAGCAGTATAGTGGGAGCGCAGTCTTCGTTCCATTTCAGTAGCTGCAGTATAGACAAGGCCCAAGTTACATTTATGTAGCTAAAGTGTAGGCCAACCCCACACACCTTTCTGTACCATGAGTGCAGGCAAAGAACATAGAAATTGCTATGATTACACTGTAGGTGAGGGCCCAAAAAAATGGGTGTACCAACAGTACTAATGTACCTCAGTAAAAATTGGCCATGCCCAACCAAGATGGCAGGTGAAACCCATTAATCGCTTTGGTTAATGTGGCTTAAGTGGTAACTAGGCCTGGAGGCAGCCCAGTTTAACGAAAAATTGGTTCAAGTTAAAGTTCCAATGCTTTTAAGAGCATTGAAACGTATAAAAATTTTTTAGAAAAATTATATGAGTGAGCCTTGTGGCCCTAAGAAAAATTGCCCGTTCAGCGTGATTACATGAGGTTTCAGGAGGAGGAGCAGGAGGAGGAGGAGGAATATTATACACAGATTGATGAAGCAGAAATGTCCCCGTTTTGGATGGTGAGAGAGAACGATGCTTCCATCCGCGGGTGCAGCCTACGTATTGCTTAGGTATCGCTGCTGTCCGCTGGTGGAGAAGAGAAGTCTGGGGAAATCCAGGCTTTGTTCATCTTGATGAGTGTTAGCCTGTCGCCACTGTCGGTTGACAGGCGGGTACGCTTATCTGTGATGATTCCCCCAGCCGCACTAAACACCCTCTCCGACAAGACGCTAGCCGCAGGACAAGCAAGCACCTCCAGGGCATACAGCGCTAGTTCAGGCCACGTGTCCAGCTTCGACACCCAGTAGTTGTAGGTGGCAGAGGCGTCACCGAGGATGGTCGTGCGATCGGCTACGTACTCCCTCACCATCCTTTTACAGTGCTCCCGCCGACTCAGCCTTGACTGGGGAGCGGTGACACAGTCTTGGTGGGGAGCCATAAAGCTGTCCAGGCCCTTAAAGACTGTTGCACTGCCTGTGCTGCACATGCTGCTCGATCTCCGCACCTCCCCTGCTACCTGGCCCTCGGAACTGCGCCTTCTGCCACTAGCGCTGTCGGATGGGAATTTTACCATCAGCTTGTCCGCAAGGGTCCTGTGGTATAGCAACACTCTCGAACCCCTTTCCTCTTCGGGAATGAGAGTGGGAAGGTTCTCCTTATAGCATGGGTCGAGCAGTGTGTACACCCAGTAATCCGTAGTGGCCAGAATGCGTGTAACGCGAGGGTCACGAGAAAGGCATCCTAACATGAAGTCAGCCATGTGTGCCAGGGTACCTGTACGCAACACATGGCTGTCTTCACTAGGAAGATTACTTTCAGGATCCTCCTCCTCCTCCTCCTCCTCCTCCTCCTCCTCCTCAGGCCATACACGCTGAAAGGATGACAGGCAAGCAGCATGGGTACCGTCAGCAGTGGGCCAAGCTGTCTCTTCCCTCTCCTCCTTATCCTCCTCCTGCTCCTCCTCCTCCTCCTGAACGCGCTGAGATATAGACAGGAGGGTGCTCTGACTATCCAGCGACATACTGTCTTCCCCCGCCTCCGTTTCCGAACGCAAAGCATCTGCCTTTATGCTTTGCAGGGAACTTCTCAAGATGCATAGCAGAGGAATGGTGACGCTAATGATTGCAGCATCGCCGCTCACCACCTGGGTAGACTGCTCAAAGTTTCCAAGGACCTGGCAGATGTCTGCCAACCAGGCCCACTCTTCTGAAAAGAATTGAGGAGGCTGACTCCCACTGCGCCGCCCATGTTGGAGTTGGTATTCCACTATAGCTCTACGCTGCTCATAGAGCCTGGCCAACATGTGGAGCGTAGAGTTCCACCGTGTGGGCACGTCGCACAGCAGTCGGTGCACTGGCAGATTAAAGCGATGTTGCAGGGTGCGCAGGGTGGCAGCGTCCGTGTGGGACTTGCAGAAATGTGCGCAAAGCCGGCGCACCTTTACGAGCAGGTCTGACAAGCGTGGGTAGCTTTTCAGAAAGCGCTGAACCACCAAATTAAAGACGTGGGCCAGGCATGGCACGTGCGTGAGACTGCCGAGCTGCAGAGCCGCCACCAGGTTACGGCCGTTGTCACACACGACCATGCCCGGTTGGAGGCTCAGCGGCGCAAGCCAGCGGTCGGTCTGCTCTGTCAGACCCTGCAGCAGTTCGTGGGCCGTGTGCCTCTTATCTCCTAAGCTGAGTAGTTTCAGCACGGCCTGCTGACGCTTGCCCACCGCTGTGCTGCCACGCCGCGAGACACCGACTGCTGGCGACGTGCTGCTGCTGCTGACACATCTTGATTGCGAGACAGAGGTTGCCGAGGAGGAGGAGGAGGGTGCTTTAGTGGAGGAAGCATACACCGCCGCAGATACCACCACCGAGCTGGGGCCCGCAATTCTGGGGGTGGGTAGGACGTGAGCGGTCCCAGGCTCTGACTCTGTCCCAGCCTCCACTAAATTCACCCAATGTGCCGTCAGGGAGATGTTGTGGCCCTGCCCGCCTGTGCTTGTCCACGTGTCTGTTGTTAAGTGGACCTTGGCAGTAACCGCGTTGGTGAGGGTGCGTACAATGTTGCGGGAGACGTGGTCGTGCAGGGCTGCGACGGCACATCGGGAAAAGTAGTGGCGACTGGGAACTGAGTAGCGCGGGGCCGCCGCCTCCACCATACTTTTGAAGGACTCCGTTTCCACAACCCTATACGGCAGCATCTCAAGACTGATAAATTTGGCTATGTGGACGGTTAACGCTTGAGCGTGCGGGTGCGTGGCGGCGTACTTGCGCTTGCGCTCCAACAGTTGCGCTAGCGACGGCTGGACGCTGCGCTGACAGACATTGGTGGATGGGGCCGAGGACAGCGGAGGTGAGGGTGTGGGTGCAGGCCAGGAGACGGTAGTGCCTGTGTCCTGAGAGGGGGGTTGTATCTCAGTGGCAGGTTGGGGCACAGGGGGAGAGGCAGCGGTGCAAAATGGAGGCGGTGAACGGCCTTCGTCCCACCTTGTGGGGTGCTTGGCCATCATATGTCTGCGCATGCTGGTGGTGGTGAGGCTGTTGGTGGTGGCTCCCCGGCTGATCTTGGCGCGACAAAGGTTGCACACCACTGTTCGTCGGTCGTCAGGCGTCTCTGTGAAAAACTGCTAGACCTTAGAGCACCTTGGCCTCTGCAGGGTGGCATGGCGCGAGGGTGCGCTTTGGGAAACAGTTGGTGGATTATTCGGTCTGGCCCTGCCTCTACCCCTGGCCACCGCACTGCCTCTTGCAACCTGCCCTGCTGATGCCCTTGACTCCCCCTCTGAAGACCTGTCCTCCTGAGTAAGCGTTGCACACCAGGTGGGGTCAGTCACCTCATCGTCCTGCTGCTCTTCCTCCGAATCCTCTGTGCGCTCCTCCCTCGGACTTACTGCCCTCTCTACTACCTGACTGAAAGACAACTGTGTCTCATCGTCATCGTCCTCCTCACCCACTGAAAGGTCTTGAGACAGTTGCCGGAAGTCCCCAGCCTCATCCCCCGGACCCCGGGAACTTTCCAATGGTTGTGCATCAGTGACGATAAACTCCTCTGGTGGGAGAGGAACCACTGCTGCCCAATCTGAGCAGGGGCCCGAGAACAGTTCCTGGGAGTCTTCCCGCTGCTGAGCATGTGTCATTGTAGTGAAGTGAGGAGGCTGGGAGGAAGGAGGAGCAGCAGACAGAGGATTCGGATTGGCAGCAGTGGACGGCGCAGAACTGTGGGTGGACGTTAGGTTGCTCGAAGCACTTTCTGCCATCCACGACAGGACCTGCTCACACTGCTCATTTTCTAATAAAGGTCTCCCGCGTGGACCCATGAATTGTGCGATGAATGTCGGTACGCCAGAAACGTGCCTCTCTCCTAATCGCGCAGCAGTCGGCTGCGATACACCTTGATCAGGAGCTCGCCCTGTGCCCACACCCTCACTTGGCCCTCCGTGTCCTCGGCCACGTCCACGTCCTCTAGGCCTACCCCTACCCCTCAGCATGCTGTATTACCAGTGATTTGATTTCCCAGGCAGGAAATAAATTGGCGCAAGCCTGCAGGCCAAATATACTTTTTCCCCTTTTTTTTAAAAGGAAAGGCCCACTGCGTCTATTCAATGAATAATAAGTTTAATAACTGTGTTGTGCCCCTGCAAATGTGTCACAGAACTTTAGTGTTGCAGAGTTATTAACTACAGCTGAGCAAGGAATTTCACAGGCAGGAAAGAAAGTGGCGCAAGCCTGCTGTAAAACGTAGCTGGTTGCGTCTAATTTTTTTTTACGTTCTCCACGCAGCACACACGTACCCAGAGCCCTGAGGACTGTCAGAGGCAGGCCAAATATACTTTTTTCCCTTTTTTTTAAAAGGAAAGGCCCACTGCGTCTATTCAATGAATAATATATGTCTTCTGGCCCTGCCTAATCAATTCTGTCCCTGTAGTATTAATGCTACAGTCCTCTACAGACTTTGATCTAGCCCATGCTTTTTGTTAGATATCCACAAAACAGATTTCTGAAGTTGGCCATAGACTGATCCTAACAACTTAATGTCCTTAGGGCAACTCGCCCCAAAAGGGACATCAGACAAGTTGGGTTTTCTAAATAAATGACAACAGAGAGAGGGGCAGCTAATGATCCCCTTCCACACAGACCCGTATAACTGAGGCAATGACATTATGAAGTACTATAAGCTGATGGCCAGAAGTCCTTGGCTGACATATGTGGAATCTGGTGTATAAACATTAAAAAGATCACTGAGGTGGACCAGCACCAAAGTAATTTTCTAATATGTAGAGTAAAACCTCTAGTCTAGTTGGTAATCTGTCTGAAAGCAATCGGCCAAACTTGGAACCAATGAAACTGGAGGCAATTATTTCCATAGGAATCAATGTAAATCCAATTATTTGTTCTAGACATTCCAAAAAACTCCAAACCACATTTAATAGAGAATAAATATGGTTTTTAATACCAAAAACAATAATAATGAATTAATATAAAACACTACTGTAAAGAATAAATGAACATTTAACATGTTATTGAACATGTTACTGTGTGTTATCCGTGCTGTTACATAGGACTGCAGGTCACATCTACTACATCATCTGCCCTTAGGGCTATCACTGTGTTCTCTACGCTGTTACATAGGACTGCAGGTGACATCATAATCTGTCCTCAACGTTATCACTGTGTGTTATTTGTGGTGTTACATAGGACTGCAGGTGACAACATTATCTGTCCTCAGCGTTATCACTGTGTGTTATCCGTGGTGTTACATAGGACTGCAGGTGACATCATAATCTGTCCTCAGAATTATCACTGTGTGTTATCTGTGGTGTTGCATAGGACTGCAGGTGACATCATTATCTGTCCTCAGCGTTATCATTGTGCGTTATATGTGGTGTTACATAGGACTGCAGGTGACATCACTGTGTTATCTGGGTAAACATGGCCACTTACATTACACTACAGTACTATTTTACTAGTGCCCACAGCGGCACTGGAGAAGGGTGGGTAGCGTGTGAGCATCAGGAGGAGGAGACACTGAGCAGGAGATCACGTGGGCCACATCAGCAGCGAGGCCACGTGGCCTGCGGCCGCCAATGAAACTAAAAGCAGCCAGTGAAACAAGGCAAAATTCTGGCTTGAGAAATCAGTGAAACAGGAAACCAACTAAACTAGAAAACAATGAAACTAGAGGTTTGACTGTATTATGCTTGATGCTTCCTTTAAATACGAGATTCGTGCTAATATTCCTCCACTACTGAATTCTAGTAAATTCATTTTCTTAGATTTACCATTTCTTCTACATATTTTCTATAGCTATTTGCCTCTTTCCATAGAACTTGGTCCAATACGTACTGATTTCTTCTGAAGAACACCGACTTCCTAAAGCCATTAACCTTCAATAAACTAAAACAAACAGTAGAGAAGGAGCAAGCTGTTTATCCAACCTTCCCAGTAGTCATTGACATCATGTTGGTGTCTTTGCTCTCAGGCCACACATTTATCATCTCAGCGGGTTCCAGAGTCCCATACATGTGTCTGGGGCATTTAGCATTTACTACAAAAGTCCATACACATGTATCTAGGGAGCTGGGATGTATGAGAGCTCCATAACTGATTCCCCTCCATAAATATTACCATCTATTCTAGACAATAGCGAAGTATGATGAATTTGTAAGCCTATTGTTTTTACAGATGTTGATGTATTGCTGAGCTTCAGCAATGATTACAAGCCAATGTCCCATCATGCAACATGGATGATGCAGATTGCATTCATATAAACTGCTCCCCCTCACATACATTAAGTCCTTAAAATGCCCACTTCAATATTATTTTAGCTGTTTTTGAATTATTTAGTCTTCTACACAGGTGACAAACCCATATGGCAATCGGAATAGTTCTATTGCAGGTTTTTCATCCAGTTACTGAGTTTTATAGAACTTTATTCTTCTTACACCCCTCTTGCCCCTGCTCTTGCTTTGTATATCACCATTTTACTTTTGGCATTCCTTTCATAAAGCAAGAAGATCAGCATGAACTATATGTTTGACACAACGGTGTTCAGGACAAGTGAATGTGGGGTGAAGAAAAACTTGGACATGGGGTACAAAGTCCCCTACTTTTCCCCAAGTCGACTCAACTCCCACCAACTCAAAGATCCTGGAAGTCTTGTTTCAGTCAATGAACAACAACCAGATGCGTGTAAATGTACGAATCAATGTCTCTCTAGCGCAGAGACTAATATAACTTTGGTACAAGTTATTAGCAGATGTAATTGGAGACCAAGGCAGTCCCACAAGTTCTTTATATTCACTCCTATTGTAGTGTAAACGTTGTATTAATCAAATAATCAAATTTCAGTGCAACCATACTCAAATCATAGTCTACCCCTCTGGTAAGTACCAACTGATCCAGTGTTGGGTCTGGATGAACATCTTAGAACCGAAGAATGCCATAATTTACATTTGGCAGAACCATTGAACATGAGGAACCACCGATTCTCTGCAAGTACATGACCACTATCAAGTGTTACCCATCAGGGTTATTTTCATATTTCCCAGAGTTCCCTTTTAATGGTTAACTATAACAAGATGGTAATCTTTTCGCAATGAGTCCACAGAGGTCCACCTGAGAGGGAGGTATTGGATTTCTATATGGACTTTTTTTATTTTAATTTTATGACTTCACTAAATTAACTTCAGATTTGGATGTTTTATTGTCCCAGCGCTACAGAATGATGATCGCTCTTATAACTGTCATCCTCCCTTTACTTACACACATCAACTCATGCGCTGTGGATATAAATCTATTTAACTACCAGGAATACATCTTCATCTACAGGGAATTTACAGGTTAAGAAGATTTTATTACTACATTCGAAACAGATCTGTAAAGAAAATTATGAGAAGAATAAAAAGTTCCAAGAGATCATTTTTTATAATGTGTAACCTTAAAAAGTAACTCCATAGTAATCGATACAGATGATTAAACATTGCTCTGAGTACTTGCAACATATTTAGTGCTAAGTGAACATTACAAAAGTTCAATTTGGCTGGCTCAAACTGTATCGGCACTACACTAATATTCATAAAACTGGTGTACAATACTGTCTAAGGCCTCCGGCACACAAGCATATTTGCATTGCGGAGTCCGCGGGGGGCGTCCGCCTCCAGACTCCGCAGCAAATACAGCCAATAGTATTCAATGGCAAAATGCCATTTCTGCTCCCTGAGCGGAAAGTGATTGCAATTTTCCGCTAGCAGAGAATAAATTGCAGCATGCTGCGATTTTGTGCAGGTTACGTACGGCTGGCTTCCATTGAAATCAATGGAAGCCGGCCATCCTGCGTCACTTCCGCAGTGAGCACTGTGGAAGTATCGCGGGATCTGCGTCACTCCAGAGCGCCAGCAGCTAGTACGCAGGGGTCACCCGGGGAATCGGGACGAACTCAGCTGTGGGAATCCCGCATGCGGGGTCCGTCCCACCCACGTGCAGGAGGCCTAAGAGCTATAAAAGCCCTGTGTAACAGAAAAAAATAGAAGGAAGAAGAATAATAAAAAAAAAGTTTTCTTCCTCTTCCATTTCTTCTCTCTCTTCCAGTTCTTTTTCTTCTGTTCTTCATCTAGTGGGTTCAGCTGAGATGAACTGATCGAGGTTTGCGCCAAACTTTTTCGCAGAGTTCGACCTGAAACAAGGTTCTACTATTTTGGTTTGCTCCACACTAAACATACTTATATATGATAGGATATATAGATATAACATGACCAACAGTATGAGATCCCCTTTCTAACTATTTAGTTCAATGCAGCTATATTTATAGCATGAAATAAATCATAAAAGTCACAAAATCTCAAAAAGTCTAATTTATGCCCTTCTAGAGTTACCCCAGTCAGCTAGATTTAAAAATTCCCGCCTCTTGAAAGCGTTGCCTCTGAGCGCTATGACCAATCAGAGGCAGCGCCCAGCCATCAGTGAATGAAAAGAAAGAGAAGAGTAGGAGAAGAAGAGTGTCGGGGATCTGTTAGAAGATGCGGCAGAGATAACTGCGCTTCCAAGGTGATGTATTAATATTTTAAATTTTTTTTCCACAGTTCATGGATTATTTTCGGGCAGGGGGGACTTATATTTCAAGTCCTGCTGCCAGCCCCATTGGAAACAATAGGGGGAGATCGCGAAAAGAATAGCTTTGCCACCATTTTGTTTTAATGTTGCATCGCAAGCGTTAAAGCATCACACATTTACATGGAGTCATTTGAAGCCATTGGCTTCGTATTTTTGCAATTTCTCGTAGCGCTGGGAAATCATACGATTTCATCGCCAATGTGAAGGCACCCTAAGGGCTTATTCACAGGAGCGTATATCGGCCTCCATTTTCACGGCCAGCCGATATACACTACCATCTAAGCTGTCTTCCCTCCCCATCGTCGTCTCTCTGTCTCTCTCCTCCTTTCCAGCTGTTTGCAATGGAAGGGGGCAGAATGGGGTGGAGGCCATTTGTAGGCTGCGGGGAGGTGGCGGGAGCTTAGTTCCGCCTCCGTCCTGCCCTTTCCCATTGCAAACAGCCGCAGGGGATAAGAGAGGCAGAGAGCTAGCAAGGAGGAGGGAAGAAAGCTCAGATGGTAGCGTATATTGGCTGGCCGTGAAAACGGCGGCCGATATACGCTCCTGTGCATAAGCCCTGAGGCTGGCTGCACACAGCCGCTTTTGCATTGCGGAATTCGGAACAGGCATCCACCTCCGGGATCCAGAGCAAATACCGCTCATAGCATGCTATTGAAAAGGACTCTTTCCTGCACACGAGCGGAAGTCAATTGCGATTTTCTGCTTGCTGAGAAAAAAAATTGCAGGATGCTCTATTTTAGTGTGTTGTCCGCAGAAATGGCTTCCAGTCAATAGAAGCCATCCGCCCTGTGGCCCGTCTGCAATTAACATTGTGAACAGGTCGCTGGTTCTGCGTCATCGCCTACTGACAGCGGGGGGAAAAGTCTGTGCTGCACATGTCTAACAGCGAACCATCCGGACCATACACAGCACAGAGAAGACTACTGACTGACAGGTACACGGGGTCAGCGGGCGAGCACAGGGCCAGATTCTGCTGCAGGATTCCGCATCTGGAATCTGACCTGGTCATGTGTAACCAGCCTAAGGCCGGCTGCACACGGCCGTGACGGGCTCCGCCACGGAATATTCCGCGGCGAAGCCCGTCACAGCGCCCCCCAGAGACCCCATACTTACCAGCGGATCCGACGTCCTCGCTCCCGCATGACGCTTCCCCGCCCACCCCCGCAGCGTCATGGGACATGCCGGCTGCGTCACATGACGCGGCCGTCCGTGTCATGTGACGCGCTGGCCGCATCATATGACGCAGCGGCGGTGGGCGGGGAAGCGTTTTCACGCTATCTTCCGCTGTGCTACAGCTGAAGATAGCGTGAACAGAAGGCTTTCATTGACTGCAATGGAAGCCGTCTGCGCGTACACCCGTGGCAAATAGAGCATGCCGCGGGTGAGGACGGGAGATTTCATTGTGCTATTAGGTTCAATAGAACCTAATAGCAGCGGGCAACGCAGCGGATTTCCGCCAATCCGTTCGTGGGAAGGAGTCCTGGCCTTATTCACACAAGCGATGTATTTTCGCGCTAGCCGAATCTCTGCCGAAAATCAAGTAAATGAAAAATAGCCGGAACCAAGTCTTGAGCTTCAACTGCGTGTTCTCATCCTTTAATATGCGCATATTAGCGAAAAGGTACGCTGCAGTGCCGGAATCTCTCAGGCAGAAATCCTCGGAATGACTTATAATAGTTAAATAGAGGCTCCTGTAAGCTTTTCCCAGCGTGGGATGCAGCTAAACTCTCCCCTCTCACTTTTTTTCCCCCTCCCATAGAAGTTTCTTGGAGCCTCCAGTGTATCTTGGCAAAGTTACGGCAAGACCTATCTTTTCCAGCAGCGTATAAAATCATTTGCCGTTTTTGGTCGTCAAAGTTTTATTATTTCCGGTGCAACATTTTTATGCGGCTAAAAACCACTCTTCTAAATTGGAAACCATTGCTTCAGATGGCCGCATTTTTTTATTGTGGCTAAATTAGCTGCGTAAAAATACCTAATAAGGCCTAATAATTGTAAATCTTTATCTCGGTTCCATCTAGCAACCTCTATTACTCTAAGTGCTTCAGTCACTGGTGCCAGCAATGCTTCCTTTTAAATGTGAAGGCTCTTGACGATTCATAGTAAGGCCAGGCTCACAAGTGACTCACGCAGTTCTTCACCACTGGGGAGCCGGCCTATGGCCCTGTATGGCAGCGATATTGTCCTGCGGATGACAGCGTATCTCACGCACGCTGTCATGTGCAGTCTTCCCGTTTTTTTTTGTTTAAGTTTCCCTCGATGTCGCTTCGCCACAATGTAATTGTGTATGGGGGGGGGGGGGGGTAGATTACGTGCCCTTAGAGAACAATGGTCTCTCTCGCGCGTAATATGCAGCAAAATAGAACATGCTGCGATCTTTTTTGCGCTTGCGTATACTGGTTGTATATGAGTGTATTTTATGAAGGACCCGTGGTGTACTTCCACTTTACTACAGCTAGGTGTTGGGTGTCTCTTATTGTCTCCTACTGTATTAAGTCTATACGTAAAAACATCCGTGGCATTTTCCAGTGCACGGCAAATTAGGTATGCAGAGGCGTAACTTGAAGCTCTGGGGCCACGATGCAAAACTTGAAACAGGGCCCCAACTATAATGCTTTATTCATAGTACTGGGTTCCCTATATGGGGTGCAACTGAATCCCCTGCATCCTCTATAGTTACGCCCCTGTAGATATGGGTTCTAGAGGAAAACATTGCAGCATTTACTTTGATAGAGCTAAGCTGCAATACCAGACACAGCCTGTGGACAAGAGGGGCGCTGTTCTTGGAAAGACATCAGACTCTGATCCCCTGGACACTTTCTTGGTTATAATTTGCATCAATGATTACATCCTGTGATTTAAATATCTGCTAATATATTTATGAGGGCAGCAATAAATAATTAAGTCGTTACACTGGGAGAGATGACTTCTCCTACAAAGTGATTCATTTTTCATGGCTTTTTTTTTGCAAGTTGGAAGTTTAGTTTTTCTGAAAATGAATTAAAATAATTTTCCAAACATTCTGGCCTCAGGGTGTTAATAATTCACTAAAAGACGTTCTGCACTACAAACAGCGACTGACAGCAATTATTTATGATGCACATGGTTAAGTTACTGGCAAAGACTGCGAAGCTGGAGCTCAACCAACGCTGCCCCCAACATACTCCCAGATAATACAATTGTAGGGCAGTCGCAGATGAACCCTCCTAAAGTGAGTCTGTAGAGGAGATTTTTTGAAAATATTTCAATCATTTATCATTGATATTAAAAAATATACAAGATAGTAAATAAAGTAAGAAATGTTTAAAAACAAATGTAAAAATATAAATAAAAATAAATAACTATTATTAATAATAACAATGAACAGATGAAAACATTAAAAGGCAGCAGAACATAATCATGTCCATAGGGGGTTGTCTCTCCGTTTTTGATATACCCTAAATGAATAATAATAACTATACAGTATATTGCTGTGGAGATTTACATTTCTTTTCTTGCACTTTTCTGCTTGTGTGTCAGTCTCCACTGTTTAGAGATTCTATTCATGAATGGGAAAGATGAAGATGAATTTTTCTAGAAATACCACTCTGATCATGAAATCTTTGACCAGATTAATAAATGACACACAGGAAAATGCTCAAACGCCATTTAGAAGCAAATTATTGTAAAGGCACAACTAAAAATATCTGCCATGAAAACTAAAACATTACCTAAAATTATATTTTACATTTAATTCCTTAGGAAAAAACTAATGAAATAATAAACTTTTAATTCTCATGCTTTTTGGACCATGAACAAATGTATAACCAGTTACAAACTCGCTATTGACACCTACAGGCCAAATAAGTATGATACCCAAGGTTGCCATACCTATGGACAAATAAGGAAGATATAACAATACCTCTGCAGCGCCACCTATTGGATGGCAGCATTCCTTTAAATCAATGTAAGACTCTTTAAACAAGTCTTTAAAACAATGACCTATGGACCGCATGGATTGTATATCTACGCTATGTAATGTATTAATCCAGTGCTTTAGCTATAGGGTACAGTGTCCTACCCAGAGCCTGGTACCTTAGAGGGCCCAGATGCCACTCTGCCACCTAAGAAAACAACAGTATTGTAAATGGCTTCAAATACACCTCTGATTAAGATATATAGCGTTCAGCTATTACTTAAAAAATTTGGAAATGAACAAAGGAGCAATTACTCAATGGCTCCTCCATAGTTGACAACTCAGCGTTCTCAGTAACATGTCAAAGGGGTTGTCAAAAGTGGGGCGACCTCTATATACTGAGTGGGGAAGGAAACTTCCTTAACCCTTTCCAATCCACTGTCTGACGTCTGAAGACATTCTGATTGAAGGCTGTATGGCTTCCGATGTCGGAAGATGTCCGGCAGGGTATTCTTACTGTATATTACTGGCCGCTCTGTTGTCGGGGGCCTCTCCAGCATGTCCAATACCGCAGTACTGGCTCTAGCCAGCAGGTGGCGCGATTGTATAATGGCAGAAAGAGAAAGCCATCTAGGAAACCCTGAATCCAAAATTGGATTGCAAAGGGTTAAGGATCTAAACCATGGGTGCACAACTCCAGTCCTCAGGGACCGCCAACAGGTCATGTTTTCAGGATTTCCTCAGTGTTGTACAGGTGATGTAATTATTGTCAGTGCCTCACACATTGCCACAGGTGTTCTTACTATAGGATATCCTGAAAACACGACCTGTTGGTGGTCCCTGAGGACAGGAGTTGGGAAACACTGGGATAGACTATTAAGCTGGTTTCAGACAAGCGTATTGTACCACGTCTGAAATACATCAGCATTTCCTTACTACTTCATCAGTATTTCAGCAGGATTCGCCTCTGTATATTTTTTAGAATGGGCAAATACTGATCCATCTATTTGTCCAATAGAAAATAATACCAATATGGAGGCAAACGTGCCAAAAATTACAGCCAGGTCTTTTTAATTATTAGAAGTCATTCTGAGGATTTCTGCTGGCTGAGGCATTTTCGTGCTGCAGTGTATTTTTTCGCTGATACGCTGCGGTCGCCCGTGTGAATGGACGAGAAAACGCTAAGTAACATCAGGACTTGATCGTAGTTAATCTTCTTTCATGCGATTTTTTTTAGGTGCGATCGGCTGAGCTTAAAAACACATACAGCCGTGTGAAAGAGGCCTCTTTCTGAGGCTTTACTCACAAGAGCGTATATCGGCCGCCGTATTCATGACTGGCCGATATACTCTACCATTTAACACATTGGATTCCAGATGGGCGTATTCCCGCTGTGTAAAAGCGCCCAACCGGCCCATATAGCATCGGGTGCTTTTACGCCGGGCAGGAAAGATAGTCCTGGAACTATCTTTCCGGCCGGAATATGTTGGCCGCTGCATAGACTTCTATGGGAGCCTATGCTAGCTGCCGGAGAAGGGAGTTGGGAGGTCGTTTAGCAGCGTGTCTGCTAAACTCCCTCTCCCTTCTCTTCTCCTCTCCACTCCTTGCCGGCTATGTTTGCAATGGGAATGGCAGGACAGGGGCAGAGCTAGTTGGTAAGCCCCCGCCCTGTCCCACCCCCTCCCATTGCTGGCTGCTGACAAGGGGCAGAGAGGGGGCGGGAGCTTAGCACACTAGCTCCTGCCCTGTCCCGCCTCCTCCCCTTGCCGAGAGCCGGTGGGGGGGAAGGGAAGGGGGGAGACAGTTTATCAGAGCTTAACTGTCTCTACCCACCCGACAGCATTGCGTTCAATTTGTGCGCCCGTTCATGCGTTTTTACATCACCGGCGGGCAAACTTAAAGAGCCCTGAAGGAAATGATACTACTTAGGGCTTTTTCATATGGGCGTAGGCATTTTTACGTTTACTCACCGGCGCCAAAAAATTGCTTGAAAGGACTTTTTTCCACCAGGGTAATTAGCGTTTTCTCACCCATTCAAACGACCGTGAACATGGTTTTTAGCAAATAAATGCGTCGCACCCCTGAAAACCCTCACTCGCCCTAAATCCTCTGAATTGACTTCTCATGCCTACATAGAGGCACCTGTAAGTTTTTCGCAGTGTTGGCCACTGCTAAACTGCCTCCCCTTCCCTTTTTCACCTGCTCCCGTAGGAGTCTATGGGACCCGCCGGCGTATAATGGCCAAAAGATAGTTCCAGAACTATCTTTTTGCCCAACCTATATGTGTCGGCGCATATTTTGGACACGTATGTTCCATTTTTCATGGCTCCACGTTTTTATGCGCCGTTTATTCGCCCGTGTAAACGGATGCATTGCAAAAAACAATGCTTTAGATCGGTAGCATATATACAGCTGGGTATAAAAATGTGGCTTATATGCGCCTATGTGAAAGAGCTCTAAAGGAACTTTACCTGTGTCCTATGGGAAATCAGAGATGGTTAATCATGATACCTCTGTGTACCAGAAAACCAACTCAGCTAGCTATCGATGTAGCAGAGCTAAAAGAGTTCACTAAAATAGTTGGAGCTTTTAACATTTCCTAATATCGTCTTTCCATATTAACAATAGAGGAACATAGTACAATGGGCAAACCAGCAGTCCCATGTAAGATCATTGATATAGCACATATCACTACATCAGTTGCATTCCATCTGCCAGACTCAGCTCTGCTACCTCTGTGTACAGGGTCTTGGCTGACTTAATAGTGATAATCACTTCTATTATGACCAATCGCCCCAGCATTCGGAAATCAATATGCTTCAGTGGCTGCTGCTCACATAGTGTAAAGAAATATTCCAAGGTTTATAGATTTGTATAGAAAGCAATCTGTCTCCTCTCTTAATGGTGTAATCATGCATGACAGGCCGCAGTTAACCCTTTACTGCATCTATTTGCCGCGGAAGAATATCCGACTGCTTCAGAACCATAACTGGACTTATTAATTTAATGAACTGACATTTAATTGCAATACATTACTGATATTAGGGCTGGAAATATGTGTCATGTCTAGGCAAATGGCTTCACTGGGTAGAATGCAAAATGTATATATACAGATGAAGCAGAGCTGAGATTGCCAAATATTGGAGAACTGCGATTGCCAGGTCTATCAGGTTTGAGATTTCTAGATGTAGCAGAGCTGTAGTTGTTAGACTTAACATAGTTCAGATTACAAAATCTGAAGTAGCAGTGCTAGGATTGCTAGTTGTAGATCCCAATATGGACATTTTTGGTATTGTGTGTTGTTTATTTTATTTATCAACAGTGCTCACCATATGTAGCAGTGCTCAGTTTGCTAGATGTAGCAAGTAGCTTCTTTTGATACAATTGATACTGACTGACATCACATGTGGTTTTACATAGGACTACAGGTCAAGCACCCAAGTATCACTATGCATAAATAATACAACCCTATAGAGTTAAATAACCTACTCAGCTCTACTACACTATATTATTATTACTACTACACAAATACCCATATGAGAGCTGAGTTTGTAGACTTGCAGAGATTATGGTGATATAAGGTGTTTTCTCTGGGGTTTTCTTTAGGACTGCAGGTAAACTGACTACATTATCTTAACACGTATCACGATGCACGTAGGATGCATTCCCAAAGAGTTCTAAATACAAATGCACACACTGAAATATTGATGTAGCAGAGCTGAGCGTGACACCACAATGTGATGAACCCTTAACTGGGAGAGTCACGGTGATACACAAATGATCGATTCAGCTCTGCTACATAATTGTGGCTCTGACTGATCACATAGCAGTACATTCTTCTTACCTTTATTAGTTGTGTATAGGACCAGGAGAGCAATGAGCCCACAGGTCATGAAGAAGAGCAGGACAGAGAGGCCAATTTCTATGACGCTCCAAGACTTTTTCACAGATTTATTGGATTTTTCTACTATGTCCATTTGACTCTCGGATTTCCCCATAATTGTAACTCTTCAAAAGAAAAAAAAAAACAGAAGATATTAAAGTGGCGGAGCCAATAATCTGGCGCCCACAGCTTGAGCAGCACATATGAGAGAGAGAATGAAGAAGCAGAGAGAGAGAGAGAGGGTGCAGAGATATTAACACTAGAGGCAGGGATGCAACCAAATGACAGCAAGCAGAGAATAACGCACAGCAAGGGGGAAAGGGTTAATAATGAAGGTCTATGAGGACACCATATGCAGTGGAAACATTGTGCCAGTCATCCCATAATTACATGTATTTCTCCATCTGATTGTCCACGGTTTTGGCGGCTTCATTTTCCATTTCCCCAAGTCTATGGTGAAATTAAGAATAGATCTAGTGTTTTTTCCTTTGGTTTGTATCGCAGGGTCCAGGGATTGAATACTACAGATGGAGAATCTGACAGATTATATCCATGCAATGAGATTGAGCTTCCTCTTGAGAACTCATTGAATCAGCAGAGGGGATCTATTGACCTTTATGATGATAACAGCCATAGGATCTGCTTAGTGTATTGGAAATCATAGTCATTGCAATTCTGCCCCTTTCATTCAGGAATCAGGATCCATGCTGACTGCTCCAGGGTGTCTTCTGTCACAATAGGATCTTCTGGTGTCTCCCTTGTGCTGCTACAGCCAAGTGTCCCCCCTCGTCACTCCCTGCTAACTCCTTAGGAAAACTTCTGTGTTCCAATGAGCGCTTCAGGGCTTGGAGTAACTATATCATCTCCAGTGGGTGGGAAGGGAGGTATAAAAACAGAGAAAAAGCAGGAGGAGGGAGGGCACAGACAACCACAAGGTCCCCTTGACAGTAGTATATTTAATATATATTATCATAGACAGGGAAGTTATGGGAGTTGGTATAAGAAGTGAAGACATTAACCCTTTAATACATGTTAAAAATGGGTTCGCCTGTTTTTCCTGCATTATTTGTATACAAGTGAGGATGACAGGTGCCTACTAAAATCAATGGATGCACACCTGAACCTGAAGGCTCCAATGCAAAATCTGTACCTGGACAACCACCTATCATGTGCCACTTATAATACTGGTGTCTCCTTGTGTGTTAAAGGGGCCTTTGGACCGCCTCAGGCATCAGAGTCCAGGTACAACTGCTACTTTTTTACCCCTACGGCAGCATTTTCCAACCATTTTTTGCTAGGTGCACACCTCGTCAAAAAATTTTTTAGCTAGTGGCAACAGTGCAAAAAAATTCTCTCCTTTTCTCTCTTTTTTAATCCTTATTTCTTTCTCCTCTTTCTCTCTTCTTCTCTCTCCTTTCTCAGGGCACCCCTAGTAGCTTCTAACCTACAGTAGTAGCTTCTTCCCAAAAAACTAAAAAGTGGCTTTAAAAAAAGCTTCCTGTAGTTATGTTCTATAAAGGAGTTTTCCGAGACAAAAAAGATGTCTCTCCAGGTAATGGGTTAAAACAAAAAAGTAGCGACTGCAGCCGCCCCGATCCCTGCTGCTGCAACAAATCTAGCTTCAGCGGTTATGTGCCATTCAAACCTGTATCACTGCTGCAGCAAGTGAACAACATATGCAGCTTGTGGGACCGAAGCATCATGAATTGGGGTGGCTGCACTGCATTAGGAAGCCCTTTTAAGAGGGTGGCGCTTATTTTTTCATTTTAACCCATTTCCTCCCCAGAAATTATTTTGCGTCAGGAAAACTCCTTTAAGTCCATCTTCAGACACAGTGTAAATGCTGCGGAGCTTCCATAGCAAAATCAGCGGCATTTACACTACAAGCCATATAGAGGAGATTTTAAAAATATCTGTCACATGATGCGAAAATGCTCCCTAATGAACCTGTAATTTTTTGAAAGCTGACATTTACACCAAAGCAGAGCATTGTGTGGTGCAGAGTGTTAGGACAGCAGACATGCTGTCCTAAGCTCTTGCTCATGACCTGAAGGTTGCATGGTTCAGGTAGGAGGCTCAAGATTGACTCAGCCTTCCATTCTTCCGAGGTCGGTAAAATGAGTACCCAGTTTGGTGGGGGGTGAAGATGACTCGGGAAGGCAATGGCAAACCACCCTGCAAAAAGTCTGCCAAGAAAACATTATGATTAGAGATGAGCGAACACCAAAATGTTCGGGTGTTCGTTATTCGGAACGAACTTCCCGCGATGCTCGAGGGTTCGTTTCGAACAACGAACCCCATTGAAGTCAATGGGCGACCAGAGCATTTTTGTATTTCGCCGATGCTCGCTAAAGTTTTCATGTGTGAAAATCTGGGCAATTCAACAAAGTGATGGGAACGACACAGCAACGGATAGGGCAGGCGAGGGGCTACATGTTGGGCTGCATCTCAAGTTCACAGGTCCCACTATTAAGCCACAATACCGGCAAGAGTGGGCCCCCCCCCCTCCCAACAACTTTTACTTCTGAAAAGCCCTCATTAGCATGGCATACCTTTGCTAAGCACCACACTACCTCCAACAAAGCACAATCACTGCCTGCATGACACTCCACTGACACTTCTCCTGGGTTACATGCTGCCCAACCGCCCCCCCCTCCCCCCCACAGCGCACACCAAAGTGTCCCTGGGCAGCCTTCAGCTGCCCTCATGCCACACCACGCTCATGTCTATTTAGAATTGCGTCTGCCATGACGAGGGACCGCAGGCACACACTGCAGAGGTTGGCACGGCTAGGCAGCGACCCTCTTTAAAAGTGGCGGAGCGATAGCCCACAATGCTGTACAGAAGCAATGAGAAATAGAATCCTGTGCCACCGCCATCAGGAGCTGCACACGTGGGCATAGCAATGGGGAACCTATGTGCCACACACTATTCATTCTGTCAAGGTGTCTGCATGCCCCAGTCAGACCGGGCTTTTTAATTCATAGACACAGGCAGGTACAACTCCCTATTGTGAAGTCCCTGTCGACCCACAGCATGGGTGGCTCCCTGGAACCCACCGGCGGTACACAGAAATATCCCATTGCATTGCCCAACACAGCTGAGGTAGTAATGTCGTGCTTAATGCAGGTGGGCTTCGGCCCACACTGCATGCCCCAGTCTGACTGGGGTTCTTTATAAGTGTACAGATGTAGTAAAAACTCCGTGTGCACCTACAGCATGGGTGGGTGCCAGGAAGCCACCGGCGGTACATAGAAATATCCCATTGCATTGCCCAACACAGCTGAGGTAGTAATGTTGTGCTTAACCCTTTCCAATCCAATTTGTATATGGTTTTCCTAGGGGGCTTACTCTTTTTCTGCCGTTATACAACGGCGCTATATGCTGTCTAAAGCCAGTACTGCATGAGCTGACACGTAGGATAGGCTCCGACAGCAGAGAGGCTGGCAATATACAGTAAGAGAACCCCGACGGACGTCTACCAACAACGGAGCTGTACAGCCTTAAACCCTAATGTCTTCACAGGTGGACTGGAAAGGGTTAATGCAGGTGGGTTTCGGCCCACACTGCATGCCCCAGTCAGACTGGGTTTCTTTATAAGTGGAAACAGATGCATTTATAATTCCCTGTGGACCCACAGCATGGGTGGGTGCCAGGAAGCCACCGGTGGTACATAGAAATATCCCATTGCATTGCCCAACACAGCTGAGGTAGTTATGTCGTGCGTAATACAGGTGGGCTTCGGCCCACACTGCATGCCCCAGTCAGACTGGGGTTCTTTAGAAGTGTACAGATGTATTAAAAACTCTGTGTGCACCTACAGCATGGGTGGCTCCCTGGAACCCACCGGCGGTACATAAAAATATCCCATTGCATTGCCCAACACAGCTGAGGTAGTAATGTCGTGCTTAATGCAGGTGGGCTTCGGCCCACACTGCATGCCCCAGTCAGACTGGGGTTCTTTACAAGTGGACACATGTAGGTTAAACTCCCTGTGGACCCACTGCCTGGGTGGGTGCCAGGAAGCCACCGGCGGTACATAGAAATATCCCATTGCATTGCCCAACACAGCTGAGGTAGTAATGTCGTGCGTAATACAGGTGGGCTTCGGCCCACACTGCATGCCCCAGTCAGACGGGTTCTTTAGAAGTGTACAGATGTATTAAAAACTCCGTGTGCACCTACAGCATGGGTGGCTCCCTGGAACCCACCGGCGGTACATAAAAATATCCCATTGCATTGCCCAACACAGCTGAGGTAACGTCAGCTGTAATGCAGGTAGGCTAAAAATTAATTTGATTACACTGTAGGCGAGGGCCCACAAAAATTGCTGTATCAACAGTACTAATGTACATCCCAAAAATTGGCCATGGCCAGCCAAGAGGGCAGGTGAAACCCATTAATCGCTTTGGTTAATGTGGCTTAAGTGGTAACTAGGCCTGGAGGCAGCCCAGTGTAACGAAAAATTGGTTCAAGTTAAAGTTCCAATGCTTTTAAGCGCATTGAAACTTATAAAAATTGTTCTGAAAAATTATTTGAGTGAGCCTTGTGGCCCTAAGAAAAATTGCCCGTTCAGCGTGATTACGTGAGGTTTCAGGAGGAGGAGCAGGAGGAGGAGGAGGAGGAATATTAGACACAGATTGATGAAGCAGAAATGTCCCCGTTTTGGATGGTGAGAGAGAACGTAGCTTCCATCCGCGGGTGCAGCCTACGTATTGCTTACGTATCGCTGCTGTCCGCTGGTGGAGAACAGAAGTCTGGCGAAATCCAGCCTTTGTTCATCTTGATGAGTGTTAGCCTGTCGGCACTGTCGGTTGACAAGCGGCTACGCTTATCTGTGATGATTCCCCCAGCCGCACTAAACACCCTCTCCGACAAGACGCTAGCCGCAGGACAAGCAAGCACCTCCAGGGCATACAGCGCGAGTTCAGGCCACGTGTCCAGCTTCGACACCCAGTAGTTGTAGGGGGCAGAGGCGTCACCAAGGATGGTCGTGCGATCCGCTACGTACTCCCTCACCATCCTTTTACAGTGCTCCCGCCGACTCAGCCGTGACTGGGGAGCGGTGACACAGTCTTGGTGGGGAGCCATAAAGCTGGCCAGGCCCTTAAAGACTGTTGCACTGCCTGGGATGTACATGCTGCTCGATCTACGCACATCCCCTGCTACCTTGCCCTCGGTACTGCGCCTTCTGCCACTAGCGCTGTCGGCTGGGAATTTTACCATCAGCTTGTCCGCAAGGGTCCTGTGGTATAGCAACACTCTCGAACCCCTTTCCTCTTCGGGAATGAGAGTGGGCAGGTTCTCCTTATACCGTGGATCGAGCAGTGTGTACACCCAGTAATCCGTCGTGGCCAGAATGCGTGCAACGCGAGGGTCACGAGAAAGGCATCCTAACATGAAGTCAGCCATGTGTGCCAGGGTACCTGTACGCAACACATGGCTGTCTTCACTAGGAAGATCACTTTCAGGATCCTCCTCCTCCTCCTCAGGCCATACACGCTGAAAGGATGACAGGCAATCAGCCGGTGTACCGTCAGCAGCGGGCCAAGCTGTCTCTTCCCCCTCCTCCTCATCCTCCTCATGCTCCTCCTCCTCCTCCTGTACGCGCTGAGAAATAGACAGGAGGGTGCCCTGACTATCCAGCGGCATACTGTCTTCCCCCGCCCCCGTTTCCGAGCGCAAAGCAGCTGCCTTTATGGTTTGCAGGGAATTTCTCAAGATGCATAGCAGAGGAATGGTGACGCTAATGATTGTAGCATCGCCGCTCACCACCTGGGTAGACTCCTCAAAATTACCAAGGACATGGCAGATGTCTGCCAACCAGGCCCACTCTTCTGCAAGGAATTGAGGAGGCTGACTCCCACTGCGCCGCCCATGTTGGAGTTGGTATTCGACTATAGCTCTACGTTGTTCATAGAGCCTGGCCAACATGTGGAGCGTAGAGTTCCACCGTGTGGGCACGTCGCACAGCAGTTGGTGCACTGGCAGCTTAAAGTGATGTTGCAGGGTGCGCAGGGTGGCAGCGTCCGTGTGGGACTTGCGGAAATGTGCGCAGAGCCGGCGCGCCTTTACGAGCAGGTCTGACAAGCGTGGGTAGCTTTTCAGAAACCGCTGAACCACCAAATTAAAGACGTGGGCCAGGCATGGCACGTGCGTGAGGCTGCCGAGCTGCAGAGCCGCCACCAGGTTACGGCCGTTGTCACACACGACCATGCCCGGTTGGAGGCTCAGCGGCGCAAGCCAGCGGTCGGTCTGCTGTGTCAGACCCTGCAGCAGTTCGTGGGCCGTGTGCCTCTTATCGCCTAAGCTGAGTAGTTTCAGCACGGCCTGCTGACGCTTGCCCACCGCTGTGCTGCCACACCGCGCGACACCGACTGCTGGCGACATGCTGCTGCTAACACATCTTGATTGCGAGACAGAGGAGGAGGAGGAGGAGGAGGAGGAGGAGGGTGCTTTAGTGGAGGAAGCATACACCTCCGCAGATACCACCACCGAGCTGGGGCCCGCAATTCTGGGGGTGGGTAGGACGTGAGCGGTCCCAGGCTCTGACTCTGTCCCAGCCTCCACTAAATTCACCCAATGTGCCGTCAGGGAGATGTAGTGGCCCTGCCCGCCTGTGCTTGTCCACGTGTCCGTAGTTAAGTGGACCGTGGCAGTAACCGCGTTGGTGAGGGCGCGTACAATGTTGCGGGAGACGTGGTCGTGCAGGGCTGGGACGGCACATCGGGAAAAGTAGTGGCGACTGGGAACTGAGTAGCGCGGGGCCGCCGCCTCCATGATACTTTTGAAGGACTCCGTTTCCACAACCCTATATGGCAGCATCTCAAGGCTGATGAATTTTGCTATGCGGACGGTTAACGTTTGAGCGTGCGGGTGCGTGGCGGCGTACTTGCGCTTGCGCTCCAACAGTTGCGCAAGCGACGGCTGGACGGTGCGCTGAACTACACTGCTGGATGGGGCCGAGGACAGCGGAGGTGAGGGTGTGGGTGCAGGCCAGGAGACGGTAGTGCCTGTGTCCTGAGAGGGGGGTTGCATCTCAGTGGCAGGTTGGGGCACAGGGGGAGAGGCAGGGGTGCAAACCGGAGGCGCTGAACGGCCTTCGTCCCACCTTGCGGGGTGCTTGGCCATCATATGTCTGCGCATGGTGGTGGTGGTGAGGCTGTTGGTGTTGGCTCCCCGGCTGAGCTTTGCGCGACAAAGGTTGCACACCACTGTTCGTCGGTCGTCAGGCGTCTCTGTGAAAAACTGCCAGACCTTAGAGCACCTCGGCCTCTGCAGGGTGGCATGGCGCGAGGGGGCCCTTTGGGAAACAGTTGGTGGATTATTCGGTCTGGCCCTGCCTCTACCCCTGGCCACCGCACTGCCTCTTGCAACCTGCCCTGCTGATGCCCTTGACTCCCCCTCTGAAGACCTGTCCTCCTGAGTAAGCGTTGCACACCAGGTGGGGTCAGTCACCTCATCGTCCTGCTGCTCTTCCTCCGAATCCTCTGTGCGCTGCTCCCTCGGACTTACTGCCCTTACTACTACCTCACTGCAAGACAACTGTGTCTGATCGTCATCGTCCTCCTCACCCACAGAAAGTTGTTGAGACAGTTGGCGGAAGTCCCCAGCCTCTTCCCCCGGACCCCGGGAACTTTCGAATGGTTGGGCATCAGTGACGATAAACTCCTCTGGTGGGAGAGGAACCGCTGCTGCCCAATCTAAGCAGGGGCCCGAGAACAGTTCCTGGGAGTGCTCCAGCTCCTGAGCAGGTGTTATTGTAGTGGAGTGAGGAGGCTGGGAGGAAGGAGGAGCAGCAGACAGAGGATTCGGATTGGCAGCAGTGGACGGCGCAGAACTGCGGGTAGACGATAGGTTGCTCGAAGCACTTTCTGCCATCCAGGACAGGACCTGCTCACACTGCTCATTTTCTAATAACCGTCTCCCGCGTGGACCCATTAATTGGGCGATGAATGTGGGGACGCCAGAAACGTGCCTCTCTCCTAATCGCGCAGCAGTCGGCTGCGACACACCTGGATCAGGAGCTTGGCCTGTGCCCACACCCTGACTTGGCCCTCCGCGTCCTCGGCCGCGTCCACGTCCTCTAGGCCTACCCCTACCCCTCAGCATGCTGTATTACCAGTGATTTGATTTCACAGGCAGGAAATAAATTGGCGCAAGACTGCAGGCCAAATATAATTTTTTACCTTTTTTGAAAACGAAAGGCCCCACTGCCTCTAGTGAATGAATAATCTAAGTTTAATAACTGTGCTGTTTTCCTGCTAATGTGTCACAGAACGTGAGGGTAGCAGAGTTATTAACTGTGGCAGAGCAGGTATTTTATTTCCCAATTAAGGAAAGCAAATGGCGAAGCCAGGAGTAAAACGTAGCTGGGTGCGTATGATTTTTAAAGGTGTCACACGCAGCCGACATGTGTCCACCGCCCTTAGGACGGACAGAGGCCGGACAAATAGAATTATTTTCCGTTTTTTGGCACCAAAAGGCAGCACTGCGTATATTCTATGAACATGAGAAGTTTAATAACTGTGCTGTGTCCCTGCTAATGTGTCACAGAATGTGAGGGTAGCAGAGTTATTAACTGTGGCAGAGCAGGTATTTTATTTCCCAATTAAGGAAAGCAAATGGCGAAGCCAGGAGTAAAACGTAGCTGGGTGCGTATGATTTTTAAAGGTGTCACACGCAGCCGACACGTGTCCACCGCCCTTAGGACGGACAGAGGCCGGACAAATAGAATTATTTTCCGTTTTTTGGCACCAAAAGGCAGCACTGCGTATATTCTATGAACATGAGAAGTTTAATAACTGTGCTGTGTCCCTGCTAATGTGTCACAGAACGTGAGGGTAGCAGAGTTATTAACTGTGGCAGAGCAGGTATTTTTTTTCCCAATTAAGGAAAGCAAATGGCGAAGCCAGGAGTAAAACGTAGCTGGGTGCGTATGATTTTTAAAGGTGTCACACGCAGCCGACACGTGTCCACCGCCCTTAGGACGGACAGAGGCCGGACAAATAGAATTATTTTCCGTTTTTTGGCACCAAAAGGCAGCACTGCGTATATTCTATGAACATGAGAAGTTTAATAACTGTGCTGTGTCCCTGCTAATGTGTCACAGAACGTGAGGGTAGCAGAGTTATTAACTGTGGCAGAGCAGGTATTTTTTTTCCCAATTAAGGAAAGCAAATGGCGAAGCCAGGAGTAAAACGTAGCTGGGTGCCTATGATTTTTAAAGGTGTCACACGCAGCCGACACGTGTCCACCGCCCTTAGGACGGACAGAGGCAGGACAAATAGAATTATTTTCACTTGTTTTACAAGCAAAAGGCAGCACTGCATATATTCAATGAATAATAACTGTGTTGTGGCCCTGCCTATACAATTCTTTCCCTGCAGTATCAATGGAGGGTGCAATGCTCTGCAGAAGCGATTTTGAGAAGCAAAAAAAAATGCAGCACAGCTAACAGCAGCCTGGACAGTACTGCACACGGATAAATATGGCCCTAGAAAGGACCGTTGAGGTTCTTGAAGGCTACACTCACTCCTAACACTCTCCCTGCCTATGCAGCACTTCTGTCCCTAATGCCAGGTGCAACGGTCTGCAGAGGCGATTTTGAGAAAAAAAAAATTGCCACTGCTAACAGCAGCCAACACACAGCTATCAGTGGCCCTTATAAGGACCTTTGGGGGGTCTTGAAGCCTACACTAACTACCAATTCTTTCCCTACAGCAGCTCCGGTACAAACAGCACTGTCCCTCATCTAACTCACACGGCATCTGAGCCGAACCGCGGGAGGGGCCGACTTTTATGTTCGGATGACACCTGATCTTCCCAGCCACTCACAGCAGGGGGGTGGTATAGGGCTTGAACGTCACAGGGGGAAGTTGTAATGCCTTCCCTGTCTTTCAATTGGCCAGAAAAGCGCGCTAACGTCTCAGGGAAGGAAGTGAAAATAACCAGAACACCGCATGGTGTTCGTTACGAATAACGAACATCCCGAACACCCTAATATTCGCACGAATATCAAGCTCGGAAGAACACGTTCGCTCATCTCTAATTATGATGTGACGTCACCCTAGGAGTCGGTCACGACTCGGTGCTTGCACCAGGGGACTTTACCTTTACCTATAAACCACACTACACCAACAGTCACAAAAAGGTTAGCAGGCTTGTAGTTGTAATAAATCATAAAGGATTGTGGGATTTACTGCGGATGGTAAAAATGTTGCTTCATCACGTGGGATCTGGCTGGCATAGAAAGCCAGACAGTTTGCTGATACTGGCATTATCTGCATTTTCCAAGTTTTTAAGGCATATGACCGATTCTGTGGCTGGAAGGCAATTTCTGTTTTACATTTTATTTCCACCAGATTCATGCAGATCCTAAAGTTTAGATTACATGTGGACAGTCTGCAGATTATCACAGATGATGTTTTCTATCAACACACAATGTCTTGTATTCTATTGAAGTCAAGCTTTAGTTGTGGTGATGAAATATGGGTGACTTTATATCATTGGAGAGATCTTTGACTAATTCTACATATGTTGAGCCAGTTTACGGATACTTTACTATACTTATATATGACCACTCTTGGATTACATCATGTTTTGTACTCCATTCACATCCAGAGCTGCATTCACAAGTCAACACTTTGCAGACAGTCATTCCTCTACGAGCTGGGATAAGATCCCATAATGCATTCTGTCCAGGGGCGTTGCTAAAGGCTCATGGGTATGGGGGCAAAAGTCTATCTTGGGGCCTCCCAACTTCTTTTAACCCCTTTCTGTCTATATAAAAAGTTAAGTAAGGACAGCTTTAGATGACCATATTTGCACAGAGAATAGAACCCATTGATGTCAATGGGTTTGTTCTCATAAATGTGTTTTGCGCACATATTTCATGCATGTGCAGCTGAAGTAAGACGCAACAAATTTATTAAGAGGTGCCAGGCTCTTAATAAATGTATTGGCCAACAGTGGGCTGGTGAGTCAAATCTATACTCGCTATAACCTGGCATAGATTTGCACAATAATTGATACCATCTCTTGCCATAAATCATAGTACATTTGTAAAAGTTAGGAGGGCAGCAAGAAAAGCCAAAAAAGTTTTGCGCAAGTACAACTATTCTTTACACCTGATTTCTGAAACAAGTGGCTTCATAAAATACTGCAGGCTGCTGTTGGAAACAGACAAGAGTTTCGCTCCAAACTTCTGTCTGGCATGTCACAGTCCAGCTTTTGGTGATCAGTGGGGCTCCCGGTGTCGGATCTCCACCAATCTATCAGTTATCTTATCATCTATTCAGTGGATAGATATAACGTGATATTACCGATATTACCGGGATACCCCATTACCTCAGAATCCGGAATAACCAAGACAGTTAAGGCCCTTTTACATGGAATGATTATCATTCAAAAAATTGTTCAAACAAGCAAAAAAGGAACGATAATTGTTCAGTGTAAACACAGCCAATCATTAAACGATAAATCATTCATTTTTCGTTCATTTTATGCAAGTATAAAAATCATCATTGGTTCGTTCACTGATCATTCGGTTTAAATAGCGATCGTTCACCCCTCTTATTCACTAATACAGCAAATATGAACAACTCAATGAGTTCTCGTTTGAACTACCTAACAATTAGAGATGAGCGAGCATACTCGTCCGAGCTTGATACTCGTTCGAGTATTAGGGTGTTCGAGATGCTCGTTACTCGTAACGAGTACCACGCAGTGTTCGGGTTACTTTCACTTTCTTCCCTGAGAAATTTGCGCGCTTTTCTGGCCAATAGAAACACAGGGAAGGCATTACAACTTCCCCCTGCGACGTTCAAGCCCTATACCACCCCCCTGCAGTGAGTGGCTGGCGAGATCAGGTGTCACCCGAGTATTGAAATCTGCCCCTCCCGCGGCTCGCTACGGATGCATTCTGACATTAGTTCAGGGAAAGTGGTATCTTGGTGGAGCTGCTATAGGGAGAGCGTTAGGAGTGATTTTAGGTTCCAAGAACCCCAATGGTCCTTCTTAAGGCCATAAATCTTCTCTATATGCGCTCAATGGGGCCGGCGGCAGCAGCGCCGACCCCATTGAGAACATATAGAAGACAAATCCTTCTTCTCTGCCACAGCTGTAACAGCTGTGGCAGAGAAGAACGATGTTTGCCCATTGAATTCAATGGAGCCAGCAATACAGCAGGTTCCACTGAAAGCAATGGGCTGCCGGCGTGCGCAGGATGAATTGTCAGGAAGGGGTTAAATATATAACACCTTCCCTGCAATTCATCCAGAAATGTGTTACAATAAAAATATATACCGGCGTATAAGGCGACGGGGCGTATAAGACGACCCCCCAACTGTCACCTTATACGCCGGCAATACAGTGGAGCAAAGAATAAAAATCATTACTCACTTCTTCTGACGTTCTGCGGTGCTGTTGCAGGCTGTCGCTCCCTCCTGGTTCCCGGCAGAGCATTGATTTCTCTACGAAGGGCTTTAAATCCCCGCCTCCAGAAACACACGTGCCTTCAGCCAATCACAGCCAATGACAATGATGTCATTGAATGGCTGTGATTGGCTGTGTTTCTGGAGGCGGGGATTTCAAGCCCTGCATCCAGAAAGCAATACTCTGCCGTGGACCAGGAGGGAGCAACAGCCTGCAGGAGCGCCGCAGAACATCAGAAGAAGTAAGTAATGATTTTTATTCTTTGCTCCGCTGTATTACCGGCGTATAAGGTGACAGTTGGGGGGTCGTCTTATACGCCCCGTCGCCTTATACGCCGGTATATATTTTTATTGTAACACATTTCTGGATGAATTGCAGGGAAGGGGTTATATATTTAACCCCTTCCCGACAATTCATCCTGCGATCGCCGGCAGCCCATTGCTTTCAGTGGAACCTGCTGTATTGCTGGCTCCATTGAATTCAATGGGCAAACATCGTTCTTCTCTGCCACAGCTGATACAGCTATGGCAGAGGAGAACGATCTTTACGCTGACAGTGCGGGGGGGGGGGGCACTCTTGCCGCTATTGTGGCTTAATAGTGGGACCTGGGAACTTGAGATGCAGCCCACCATGTAGCCCCTCGCCTGCCCTATCCGTTGCTGTGTCGTTCCCATCACTTTGCAGAATTGCCCAGATTTTCACAAACGAAAACCTTAGCGAGCATCGGCGATATACAAAAATGCTCGGGTCGCCCATTGACTTCAATGGGGTTCGTTACTCGAAACGAACCCTCGAGCATTGCGAAAATTTCGTCCCGAGTAACGAGCACCCGAGCATTTTGGTGCTCGCTCATCTCTACTAACAATGTATCTGCCTGTATAAACAGGCTGCCCGTGCGAACTCTGAGATCGTTTGCTCATTGAACCCAGAGGCGTAACTTGAAGCTTCTGGGCCCCAATGCAAAACCTGTAACAGAGCCCCCAACTATAATGATTTATTCATAGTACTAGGCTTGCTATATGGAGAAGAGCGGCCTTTTGGGCCCCCTAAGGCTCCTGGGCCGGGGTGCAACTGCATCCCCTGCATCCTCTATAGTTACGCCAGTAGTTGAACCGATATATCATTTGGTGTAAACGGACCTTAAAGCAATTTTCAGTACTTACTATATTACCCAGTATCTCAGAATTCTTAGGGACCTTTCACACATGACAAAACTGTCTGCAGGACGCAGCGCAGATGCAAATTTTGTCAATTAGTGTGAATTGTGTTGCATTTTTAACTACACAATGCATTTTGCAGAATGTCTTTTGGAGCAAGTCTTAAAACAATGACTGGGAATTGTAAGCCAAAGCCAGAAAAACCATACACAGACAGCTGTTTCAGGGCCCTTCATCAGAGTGCAGCAGGTTTCTGGATTAACTAGTGAGAGGCCTATTGACGTGGGTCAGGAATGGGATCATTTCTCCTTAAGAAGAGCACCTAGAAAGTGTGTGAGGAGACTTATAAGGGCATCCATGCTCCTCTGGGAAATATGCAAATGGAAGGATGGAACAATACCTCTGCAGCACCACCTATTGGAAGGCAGCATTCTTGCAAGCCAATGCTAGACTTTGGCTTACCATTCGCAGTCATTGGAACAAGACTTATTCAAAAGGTTTCGCATTGACTTGCAGGAATGCTGCCTTCCAATAAGTGGCTCTGCAGAGCTATTCTTCCATCTTCCTATTTGCATGGGGGTGTCCTGACTCCCCTCTAATGGGATGTTGTGTACGGAGGGAGCTGAAGGGGTGCAGTAGCTGTTAGCCAAATGCGCATTTGACTGACAGCTATCTAAAGTGTATGGCCAGACTTAGTTATATCGATGTCTGGGACAACTAGTATAGCTACCATGGCCACTTCCCTGGTGGTTGTGAAAGTTTCCTGGACTCCTGACAGGAAATTATACCTAATTAAGTTTTCCGAAGTGAACAAAGAATAGCAAAGTTCAAAATAAGCCATCCATGCCTTTATGATGCCAGCTTCTGTCAATGAGAAGGGTCTTACATTTGTTTACCCCTCTATGATCTCTCCAGGACCGTTGCCCTTTCTGCTGCTCAGAAGTCAGTGACAAGCCCTGGGAGTATACTGCTGTGGGAGCTGTAATGGAAGTCCTACTTTTTGTCACTCTGCTTTTCCACAATACAGCTTTTATTGAGTTCATTTTGCTCTTTTTTTCTATTTTTGAGCACCGTAGTGGTTCACCTCAGGGGCATTACTCCAGAGAATAGTGCCATACATAAATGACTGTTTCCATCATCATCCATATACACTTCCTATGATAGGACTTTGCTGGAATATACTTATTTTCCTATATATCCACACAGATGAATGGACGCCATTGTTTTATTTCGCTCTAAGTTGCCCTACTCTGCAGGATGTTTTGCATAGGAAGTCAGATTTCCACATCAAAAATAAGTTCTCCATAATTACCGCTCTGTCTCCAAAATTTCCAATTCTAATAAGATTCAGAAATTTTGGAAAAAAGAGACCCTCTCATTGATGTGATCTGAACTTGGGTGATTTGTCCAGACAAGAAGCAGAACCTTAAGGAATTAGATTTTCCAACAGACAGTCTGATCCCATTACAACATTTTCATCATCACAAAAATCCTGCCAGTAAATTCATCTATCTGATCTTATTACTTCCCACCATCCAATGCTGGTAAGAAAGTTGCAAATATATTGGTAAACAGGTTGGATCAGAGGGTGTAACAGTAGCGGATACAGAGGATACAGTCGCATCAGGGCTCTGGAGCCTGAGCGGGCCCGAAACATTCCTCTGCCCCATATGAGGACATCAGTACTATAAACGGCATATAGTTGGTGGGGGAGGGAGACTGTAAAAGACTTAACATTGGGGCCTAGAGGCTTCAGTTATTCTTTAGGTACAGTGATCATTGCTAACCACCATTGTAGTCATTTTCAGATCACCAATCCATGTACAACTGTATTAAAGGTGTTGTCCTACCAATAGCAGTTATACCCTATCCAGAGATTGTCCTGCTAATAGAAGTTGTCCCCTATCCACAGATTGTCCTACTAATAGAAGTTATTCCCTATCCACAGGTTGTCCAACCAATAGAAATTATCCCCTATCCACAGATTGTCCTACTATTAGAAGTTATTCCCTATCCAAAGATTGTCCTACTATTAGAAGTTATTCCCTATCCACAGGTTGTCCTACCAATAGAAGTTATCTCTTATCCACAGGTTGTCCTGCCAATAGATGTTATTCCCTATCTGCAGGAAGTTATCCCTTATTGCACATATTTGCTGACACCCCATTCATTTCAATAGGATTACTTGAGATAGCCAATTGCTTGAACTTGATTATCTCCAGTGGTCCTATTGACATGAATGGAGCAGAAATGCACAGGTGTGCATGTTGCTCTGTTCATTCTTGGATGCATCGGACCCCCATTGGAACCTCAGTGATTCACAGGTCATCATTCCCTATTCTGTTAATAAATGATAACTTCTATTTGTGGAACAATGGCATAGGGGCAAATTTCAATTGCGGAAAAAAGACAGCTATTTGGGCTTGGGAGCGATGTTGTACAAATGTGTACGTCTCGGCTGTGTTGATAAAATACACTTACTCAGCCAAACATGGCAATGATGGGAATATCGCACTCTACGGCATGGTCAGGAGGATAGAAATATCACAACTAGCTACACTGTTTCCATAAATTGAGGGTTATGCCATACTGACCACTCTTGTGGCCCCCGGTCCAGAGCATCAATTTGATGTTTTATCTTCCAACAGGACGTGACACCCCTCCACTTTCTATTTTCACAATGAAGTCAGAAGTGATCTCAATAGGCTGCTACCACATAGCTGGACTGGCTGTGCAGGTCTTGACAATGGTGAACATCCTTTGCCTCCATGTTCCCCGGACCTTACGCCTTATGATTTTTTTCCCTGTGGGAGTGTTAAAGCTAGAATCTACGAGCCATCCTTACTAACTAGAGATGAGGGAACCTACTCGTTTCGAGTAATTACTCGATCGAGCACCGCAATTTTCGAGTACTTCCGTACTCGGGTGAAAAGATTCGGGGGGCGCCGGGGGGCGTGGGGAGGCGTGGCGGAGGGGGGGGGGGGTAGCAGCGGGGAACAGGGGGGAGCCCTCTCTCTCTCCCTTTCCCCCCCCACTCCCCGCTGCAACCCCCCACTCACCCACGGCGCCCCCCGAATCTTTTCGCCTGAGTACGGAAGTACTTGAAAATCACGGCGCTCTGGCAAAAAAGGGGCGTGGCCGAGTACGCTCGCTCATCTCTATTACTAACCCATGCATGATCTACAAGTATGCATCATAGATCAGTTGTGATACACCACAACATGTATGGCATTAACTTGAGTACAGACTCAATGTGTGACAAATGACAAAGGGGGTCACATTAAGCACCTCTGATATGGAAACATTTCTGATGTTGTGCAATTAAACTTTTTGAGTTTCTGCTTTCATTGATATCAAATGAATGTATTGGAGTGTCATTAAACAAGAGTTATGATGTTTCAAATCGGGAAGATCATTTGTAATAACCTTTCTGTTAGCCAGGCAGAGATGGGGCCATTGTGCCTGTCCCAACTGAGATGAGTCCAGCATTTTCATGCTTCTCTACTGTTACCAAACCCCTTCACCTTGATTGCCAGCTCTCACCAGATACGACCTGCGGCTTGTGTGTGAGGTGTGGCGCAGGCGTAGCTGAGAATCCTGTCTGATTTTCTCGGTCCATCGTGCATACACTAGGGGTGGAGAACACGCTGGCAGAGTGACCTCTCTAACGTCATGTGACCCTGTCTGCGTGTCAACTTGCGCATGTATCATAGACCGAGAAGGTTGGCTGGGAACCTCAGCTTCTCCTGCGCCACATCTCACACAGAAGGTGCGGGTGCTGGATTTGTTGTGATATGAGCTGAATGTGGGGCCGGAAGGACTGATCAAGGAACAACCCAGGGGTGTGTTTTAGAAACAAGTACAGCCTCCAAAGTGATGTCATACTGCTGAATACCAGACGCAGCACAAAAAGTTGAGATTGTTATTTCTTACTGATAGGAAGGCACTAAAGTATAAAACAACTCATTCTGAACATGCCCTACCCACATACAGTATGGCGGTACTGGTGGTTCTAGTGGTAAATCCTGGTGACCAGCTCCCTTTAACATCACATTTGTATAACCCAAGGAGGCCTGTTGATACATTTAGTAAGAGAATCTTCGCTGGCCACAGTAATGTGTCAGGTCCATTATGATAGATGATGAAGTATTGCAGGTGCTGCCACTTATTCCTGTAATATCATTATCTCTCCTCATCTTCTGGGAGGTAAAAGTAATAGAACCTAAATTATAAGATCGTGCAGCAAAGCATGGGCTGCAATTATCTAACCGAACATGACATGGAAGCTTTATTGTGAGCTACAGATCATCTTAATGTTATTTGTAATCAACAAGAGCAGGTTTTGTCTACTTTATCTGGTTTTGCCATTTTCAATGACAAAGAGCGCCTCCTAGTGGGAAACCATTACAAGTTTCTAAAATATTCAACGTTTCTTTCTGGTAGAAGCCGGGATAGAGGTAGCAGTCTTGGCTGTATGGACACCTATGTAGCAAAAGGTATTCAACAGTCATATGACACTGGTTTGCCAAAAAATGTCTCATGGAGAAACCGGCCTCAGGCTGCTACAATGTAGAAAACGGAATTGAACATGTGATTGCCATTTTGCTTTTGTGGCTTTCTTTTAAACAGTAGCCAATACAATAGCCATACTTATAAACAGAATCCAAGCTTCCATAAACAGCAGTCTGTATTCTGTTTATGGTCTCACAGAACAACCCTATGGAATGAGAGCCATTTGCATCTGCCCTACTCTATTACTGCATTGCTCCAGCTCCTGTAAGATTGCTAACTGACTTTCTCAAGTGTCATCTGGTTATGGGATATGAGGCAGCAAACATAAGGGTGGAAGTGGACTCCATCCTACTGACAATGCGGTGCCTGTTGCACTTATCTTTAACATGTTACCATACACAAGACTTGAGTAAGCTCATACTAATTTGGCTGCATAGTAAAGGCATCTTAAACATATTTATAGATAATTCATATTTTCATATTTTGAATAAAAAGTCTTTGAATCTGAATGAAATTTGAAAGGTGTCCCGTGAATTTTCTACATAAGCCTATTAGGAGACACAAACTTTTGCTACGACCTCATGTGTTGATTGCACCACAGATACTGGATTCCATAAACAGCAACATTTTTTCTGCTGACATACTAGATCAACAATGAAGAATTAGGGTGGTTTCACATCTGTACTGGAACCTCCGGTTGAAAGTTCTATCACATATCTGACACAAAATGCTGGAGAGCTGAGTGGAAACCGAATGGACCCCATTATAGTCAATATTTGGAGAGCTTTATGTTCCTATCAGGCACTCTTCCCCTTGCTGTTGATTTCAGTTCTTTAGAGGAGTGATTGGAGTAGGTTCATGCCTCTATGTTGGGTGACATACTTCCAAATTCAGATAAGTACTGGTGATCATTTTCCATTTTGGTTTTTTTTGTTTTTGTTACCTTCATTCTTTCGTTTTTGATGTGTTAGTGCACTTCTCCAGGGGTTCCTGCAAGGGATAGTCAGGGCCCAGGAGAAGACAGCGGGGCTGTCCTTATCAGGACAATTACTCTATTTGTAGGCAGGGGCTCCTCACTTCCCTGTTTGGTAAGGGACAGCTTTTTCCATCTTATTGTTCCTGGAGTGGTGTTCACTGTCCAGCACACTTTTTGTTTATTCTTTGCGTTCTGTGTGAACGTCACCCTGTGTCCGTGCTGTGGGGAGGTGCGCCCGGCGAACGTGACAGAATGTTTAGCTTGCAAAAAAGAAGGCTGAGAGGAGACTTAATAGCTGTCTACAAATATCTGAAGGGCTGTCACAGTGCTGTCAGCCCTATTCTCATTTGAAGTGAGGGTGATTAATGAGTGGAACAGGTTACCACGGGAGGTGGAGAGTTCTCAAAGGCTGGACAGACATCTGTCTGGGATGATTTAGTGAATTCTACATTGAGCAGGGGGTTGGACCTGATGATTCTGGAGGTCCCTATCAACTCTACCATTCTATGATTCTATGAAATAACAGCTGTTATTCTAGTAACAGACTAACATGAGAGAGGTAAGGAATTAAATCTCTTCATCACTGACCTGCTCTCTTATTGGATTATTCCTGCTCCTGTGGTTCTGTTGCACCTTTACCAGACACTGGTTGTTTTATGACATTGTGTGTTATCTGCCCCACAGATCAAAAACAGGTTTTCACAAATAGCAGCTTTTATTCTGCTGACAAATTAGCAAGAGGGAAATAGAAAGATATGTCTGTCTAATACTGTATTATTTAATTGCTCTTGTGATTTTACTGACACATACTAGAAGTCACAAGCTGTTTGTTACCCTGTGCATTGTCATGCCAAAAGTCATGGGATACCAGTATGTAAATTAGTTATGAAGTGGCGTTACTTCAGGTGTTGGCATTTGGTACACCTATACTTATATGAGTTGTGAGCTGTTATCTTGTGAGTGATGTTGAATATCAGGAGCAGAAGACCCCCCAGAGTGCCACTGTTAACACGATAGCATCGGACACAGTGCCTATTCTGGGTTTGTGAGATTAATAACTGGACTCTAGAGGACTGACAACATGTGGTGAAGTCTGATGAGTCATGATACCAGTTGTTTTGGGCTGATGGTGTGGTTCATGTGTGATCCAGACCCCATGGAGTCCTGGACTCCATTTGTCAACAAGACACTGTGCAGAATGATGGTGGTTCCATGCTGGTGTGGGGTGTTCTCATGGCATGGGTTGGGTTCACTGACCTGCCTAAACATGTCATTGACTGGTGCCTGCTATGTTTCACTGCTTAGTGATCATCTGTAGCCTTTCAGCAGATTCATGTACCATCACAATGATAGGATATTCCAGCAGGATAATGCATCAGGTCATGGGGTCTAAGTTGTTCTGAACTGGTTTGAGGAGCATTCTGGCAAGTTTCTACAAATGGCATGGCTTGCACGTTTGCCCAACATGAGCCCAATTGAGCATTTATGGGATGTGTTGGAGAGCTTTGTTTGCACCCGAGTTCCTGCACCTACAACTATCACAGAGCTCCGGATGGCTATCCAGACAGCATAGTTCAACATCACTCCAGACATTTTCTGTCCACTTGTGGAATCGATGCCACATTAAGTTGCCGTACTTCACTAGGCTAGAGGGGGTCCTACACAATATTAGCTCCTGTCCCATGACTTTTGGCATGTCGGTGAACACAGAATACAGGCTTCTATGAAAAACACTCTCCATTCTGCTGACAGACTCACAGAAGAGCAGTAGAGTATTTGATCTCCGCATAGCTAACATTAAACTCGTGTGATCGGTCGGCTCCAAATACAGGCGCCCATAAACTGCAGCTTGTATTCTCTGAGCAGTAGTAAGAAATGCCAACTCTTAAAAGTTTCTATATTATTAAAGTATACTCTGAAGTTTCCGTTTATGCAGTTTCATGATATTCCCGTGTAGTTCGGATACAGAAAAATAAGTGAAGTGAAAATTTCTGAAGTAGAATTGAAAAGCAATATAGATAAATAGGAAATTGATACAAAACAGTCACATTTTTTGGTCTGGCAAGAAGGCCGGTCTCACACGGGCGTATTGTCATTGTGCGTCATGCCCGCAACACACAATGCCATGACCCATTGATTTCTATTGGGCGGCTCACACCTGCACTTTATCTCATGAGTAATAATGTCCTATCTTGGTATGTATTACGTACGCGCACGCAAAGTTAGTGTATGTGGATTGGCGGCACACAGCAAGTACGCATGTCATTGCATATTCGCGCGAACGAAATATGCGCGCAGCTTGCAAATAAACATGGCCATGTGAGCCCGACCAAGGAGTAATTTTCCGTGACCTTTCTGCAGACGAGGGCTGGCCAGACACGAGTGATTTATCTCTGCGTTACTCGGAGGACAATTTGTGACATTAAAAAAGACAGTTCTGTTTTAACAGATTCACGTCTTTTATGGACAACGCAGGCGAAAACCTAATTTAAAATCACATTATTGTTATAGGGAGGAAAATGGCTTCAAATTATCAGTTAATTCCATCTACTATTTTTAAGCTTTTTATTTGTTGGACCAAAACAATCAATTTTGTACAAACATCTCTGTAAAGGAAAATGTCTCTTATGTTAACTGCAGCGTAGAAGGGTCATATGAGAAAAAGGTATCTTTTTTCCGCTAAAAATGGCCTGATATGTAAGTCTGCCTGGGAACTGTATTCACAAAATGGCAATTTTAATGAATATATAAATTAGCTTCATTTTCTATTTTAGATGCATTGAAGGAATAAAACATTGGTTGCAAAAGGGTTGTATTAGATTTTAAAAATAGTTGTTTTTTTTAAATTCCAGAAATAGCACTGTTCTAGTTTACAGGCCGTGTCTGGTATTGCTGCTCACTGCCATTTACATACATATAACAATGATAGATACAATATTGGTGTTGTCTCTGGGAAAAAAAACTATTTTAGAATCTCATACAACCCATTGAAAGTGGATCTGTCATCAGACTATGCCTCTGTAGGGGTAGGTCTGTTCTCATATTAGTCAAAATGGCACAAAAAAGTATTGTGCTTTTTAGCTAAAAGAAGTCCCTAGCCCGAGGGGTGTAACTATAGGGGATGCACGGGATGCAGTTGCACCCGGGGCCCAGGAGCCTTAGGGGGCTTATAAGTCCTGTCTTCTACATATAGGAAACCTGGTACTATAAATGAGGCCTCACTCACACAAAATAATGTTTACGCTCACACAAAACTGAGCGTCTATTAGAACAATTGGTTTTCTATGATGTGTTCACATGTCCGTTTTTTGCAGGCTTGCAAACATGCGCACCTGCAAAAGATAGGACTTGTGTGCACCATAGATCCGGGATGCGCATTCCTATTCCCCCTGGGGAGTCCCCTTGTCACAGTGTTCAGTGACAAGGGGACTCCCTGCGGGGAGTAAAGAATCCCCTGCCACAGCTCTGACAGCTATAGCAGAGGATCGTAATGTTCTGCCATTGCTTTCAAAATGAAAGCAATGGTCTCCCGGCAACCCCTGCAGTGATTTTTGGGGAAGGCCTTTAAATGCAAGTCCAAAATGAAGGTGATAGGAGGACAGCTTCAACAGCTTTAACTCTTCTTTGTTGTTTTAAAAGAGCATATAGCTCACAAACAGTGTACAAGGAATACTGGATGCGTTTCGGCCAAAGGGCCTATGTCAACTGCTGAGGCTAAGCGTTGCCTGCGATTGGCTGAGTGCTCAGCCAATCAGTTGCAGCCCTTTTAGCAGACGTGGATTTTAAATCCCCGTCTGCTGAAAGAACTTCATTACAGTGCCGGAGACCAAGCGGCCAGATGCGCCTGAGCCCCGGCAGTGGCGGAGAGGTAAGTATATATATTTTTTTATTTTCTACTACAGCCAAGAATGATTTTCAGGGATGGGCTTATATTTAAAGCCCTTCCCTGAAAAATCACTGCCGGCATTCTATTGCTTTTAATGGGGCTACCGGCAGTTTCGTTCACGTGTGTTTTGGCACGTGCATGGATGCACGGATTTGTGTGCACACATGCATGTGCAAAACAACGCTCATGTGAATGAGGCCTAAATCATTGCAGTTGGGGGCCCTGTTACAGATTTTGCATTGGGGCCCAGAAACTTAGTCCCCCAGCAGTTTAGAACGAGTCCTGTTCATTCTATGGGAAAGGACATTACAGTTTTGGACAAACAGAGCTCGTTCTACTTTAGACGGCTGTAGCTCTGGTTCTATCAGGGCTACTGACATGATTTAAGTGTAATTTTAAAGCTAGGAGTCTTGCAATGTCTGTACCCCTTACAGAACTGGAGATACAGGAATTTGAAATTTAATTGGAAATGCTGAATTTACAGCTGTCATTTTTCAGTCAGTAACCAGTGTGTGCAGCGGAGAAAGAGAAGGGGAGGGAAGATCAGTTCACAACATTGAAGATCTGTGATTCTCCTGTATATCCCCGTCGCAGGAGAGGGGTGACATGAATTTTTGTTTATGTTATCAGCCCACCTCAATCAGCATGTTTACTCTCCTATTGTCACATATGGGGTTTTCTGCAGAAAAGGAGGGAAATGATGAGGGGGTAGCTCATCTAATCCCTTCTCTTAACCTCGCAGATGCTGCAGTCATTACTGACTGTGGCATCTAAACATTTTTACAGAAAAAATAATTAAACATTTTTTCCCATTACACAAGGCTTTATATATTGAAAAAAGTTTAAACTACAAAAACAAGTTTAAATATAATTAATATTGATGCAACCATACCAACCATTACAATAGAATAGTACATCATTTATCCAGCACGGTGAATTTCCTAGAAAAAGATGTTAAAATAGCCATTTTCTGATCATCTCACTTAACCAAAATGGGGAAAAAAATTATTAAAATGTTGTATGTACCTCAAAATGGTACCAATAAAAACTACAAGTTTTCCCACAAAAAAAATGCCTGATACAATTTTGTTCCAAATTGGTGAAACATAATAAAACCTCTATAAATTTAGTGTTGTCATAATTATAATGACCCTGTAGAATAAAGATATCAATATTTAAACCATACTGTGAGCAACATAAAAATAAATAACGTAAAACAATGGCGAAATAGTTGTTTTTCCACTGCTCTGTAGCACAATAAATAAATAAATAAATAAATAAAAGACTTATTAAATACATTATGTGTACCTGAAATTGGTTGCTATAAAAAATAGACAAAAAAAGTCACAGAAAGCATGCATATACTTATAGATAGACTGATGCTAGAAGGCAGGCATATAAACCATGTAACCCCCAACATGCAGACAGCCAGAATGTTACAAGGAGGAGCAGCTTGCACATGTGCTGAACACTGATGAGCCAGACACTTACATACCCCCTTACACCCAGGGGGATGGCTTCTTAGTGTTAATTTTTGAACAGAAAGGTAAATACAGAGTGTTAGGCCACATGGTACAGGTAGTGCACAATGCAAGCTTAAAACCTATTAGTGAATCCATATCCTAAACCAGCGGGATTCCTTGCAACCCAAAGGCAAACCACACCAGCACTGGCAGTCTGGCTACCCCAGCATTCAAAACTGCACTGCATGTTATAGATAAATACTGATAAATGTAAAGTATTAGCTGATATTTTGGCAAAAACACGTTAGCCCACAACCCTCACCACGGGTCCTTGCTTATTATAAGTCCCTGATAAACTAAAACTCATCCCGCAAAGTACAAAGTGCCATGCAGCTACATTAATGAAAAAAAAGTTATCACCACTGGAAACAAAATGGGTAGCATTTTGCTGGCTCTTAAGGCTAGAGTTAAAAATGCACTTCTAGTGACTGGACTGAGTTTTGCTCCAAATATATTTACATGAGGTATAAATTCAAAATCTGCAATTAAAATAAGTGGCAGTTTCTGAAGGGGTTTTCCTATTTTAATCTTTTGACTGTTGGTGGGGGGTGGGTGGTCTAAAGAATGCACTAGACACGTGGGGCATTTATCATGCAAAAATTGGCATTAAAAAGCAAACCACTTTTTGAAAAGTGGGCATAGCTCATGGCTTCTTATATGTTGTTTTAACACAAATGTTTTCATTTTCAGGAGTAATCAAACTACTAACGACCACTTATAATATAATACAAAGCACAACCAGATTTGTTATGCTATTTTTCCCTGATTATGAAAATAACCCATTTGTAATTCTAAACTGCTATTGGGCATATGGCTGGCCTCAGAAGGTGAAAGGATGCTGGTTGGCTTTTAGAGCTCAGATTTTGCTGGAATAGCTCTAGCACTCCAAGGCATCTACTGAGCCCCTGAGGTACCGGTTCAGTAGTTTCATTTTGGAAACTATACCCCTCAAAGAATTAATCTCAATGGGCAATGAGTGTTTTTAACCAAAAAGTGTTTTCCAGAATTTAATTTACAGTAGTTGGTGCATAGTGAAAATTTTCCACAGGCATTCCATTTCAGTGCTTAATATATTGTGCCGAGCTTGTGCCACCGGAGACACACACCCCATGAATTGTTTTGTAGGTTCACCCAGATCAATACCCCACATACAGACATTTTCTGTTGCCTGGGTACATGGCAGAGCTCAAAAAGAAAGGACAGTTTGTACCTACTGGAGCACAGAAGTACCAGGAATGGTTTTCAGGTGCCATGTCACATTTGCAGAGGCCTTGAGGTACCAGTACAGTGGAAATACTTGAGAAGTGACCCCATTTTGGAAACTACATCCCTCAAAAAATTCATCTAGGAGTTCAGCGAGCATTTTGAATCCAAGGGTATTTTCTAGAATTTAATGTGCAGCAGATGGTGCAGAGTGAAAATTGAAATTTTTTCACAGTTATGCCATTTCAATCTAAAATATGTTGTTTCTAGCTTATTTCATTGGAAAAATGTACTCTATAAATTGTAATGCAGGTTCTTCGGGGTACGTCAATAACCTAGATCCGGCCATTATCTGTTGCCTGAGCACACAGAGGACTCAGAAGGAAAAGAGAGCCATACGACTTTTGAAAACTACTTTGGTAATACTTGCTGCATAATACCGAAACAGGTGTATGGTATGTATGGTGCATCAGCTGGCAGACGGAGATAGAGGCAGTACATCGCAACAAGAACATTATTTTACTGAAACATGAATATTATTTACCTTAGCACCTCATAGGAACGTATGTATACTTAAATAACATCACTCAGCAATATAGAACATCCTTTTTAAAGTACCAGTAACTTAATTTTTCTGAAACACAAATGGTTTATGCATCCCTTTTTTGTTTCTCTAAAGTGGCAGCAGCGAGGCATGTGTCATTGCAGGCCATGCACATATATGCCCAATTTAGCAACTCACTTTTCAATAGCTCCATTCCATATAAATGTTCAGCTCTATACTTTCAAGTACTCTCACTAAGACTGGCAACTGCTGGGATTCTGCATCCAGCTTCCTTCTACCCATGTTGTGTGAAAGCTAATTAGCTATGCGCACTCATACACACCATACATACCACATACAGGGGCTTAACTCAAGCCTTCACTCAGATAAGTAATGCTGTTCTTTATCAGTCTTTAATTTCTTAATGCACCTAGAGCCTTGCTGCCCCATTATAACTGTAATTAACATATTAACTAACTATGCAAGGCCTTGCATTAAAGTTGGTGTCGTATTTAACAATGTTCAATATCATTAACTCTTTTGGGTAGTCCCATAAGGTTCAGGACTCACACCCTGGCCAGAAATTTTGTGCATAACAGAACCAGGTAAAAGAATCCACTCTCGGTTGCTAACGATAACTGATTTTCCATGTATGCACCTCTTCATGACTCAAGCCGATGGTCCAGCACTGCAGTCTCGGCCGCCGGCATAGTCATTTCTCTCTCTGCATATCACACTCAATGCTAAGCTCTTGGTTGTAGGCATTCCTTAAGACTTTCGGCAGTCAGCTTTTGGCTCCAAGCTTCAGCCTCAATAGCATTCAGTATCATGCTTGGATCAACAGCACTTGCTTCATCAATGTTGTGGCAGCCCATAGGAGTATAATACGTTCCTTTCTGCCTGGATCACTCTCAGCCTGCGGTATAGTTTGAGGCTGCTCCACTGTCTCCACCATGCTCCCTCATGGCAGCAGCCTCTGCTACTTCAATAGACTGGCTGGTTGACGGGCTGCATAGGACCCTCCCCTCTTCCCTTTATCTCTTGCATCACAGTCTCTCTAAAAACTACTGCATCACTCTCAGCCTGTGGCGCTGCCATCAGCTGTTTATATTCTTCACTAAAGATGAGCGAACACCAAAATGTTCGGGTTCGCGTTATTCGAAACGAACTTCGCGCGATGTTCGGGTGTTCGTTTCGAATAACGAACCCCATTGAAGTCAATGGGCGACCGGAACATTTTTGTATTTCGCCGATGCTCGCTAAGGTTTTCATGTGTGAAAATCTTGGCAATTCAAGAAAATGATGGGAACGACACAGCAACGGATAGGGCAGGCGAGGGGCTACATGTCGGGCTGCATCTCAAGTTCACAGGTCCCACTATTAAGCCACAATAGCGGCAAGAGTGAGACCCCCCCCCCCCGCACTGTCAGCATAACGATCGTTCTCCTCTGCCACAGCTGTAACAGCTGTGGCAAAGAAGAACGATGTTAGCCCATTGAATTCAATGGAGCCGTCAATACAGCCGACTCCACTGAATGCAATGGGCTGCCGGCGATCGCGGGATGAATTGTCGGAAAGGGGTTAAATATATAAGCCCTTCCCTGCAATTCATCCAGAAATGTGTAAAAATAAAAAATATATATATACTAACCTGGTGCCGGCAGACGGAGTTCAGCGCGGCAGGCTGCAGTTCTCCTGAACTGCTCTGAACAGCTGTGAGTAGTATTCAGCAGCTGGGGATTTAAAATCCCCGCCTGCTGAACAAGATGCCTCTGATTGGTCACAGCCTGACCAATCAGAGGCCAGCCCTCACTCACACCCATTCAGGTGAGTATATATATATTTTTTATTTTTACACATTTCTGGATGAATTGCAGGGAAGGGCTTATATATTTAACCCCTTTCCGACAATTCATCCCGCGATCGCCGGCAGCCCATTGCATTCAGTGGAGTCGGCTGTATTGCCGGTTCCATTGAATTCAATGGGCAAACATCGTTCTTCTCTGTCACAGCTGTTACAGCTGTGGCAGAGAAGAAGGATTTGTCTTCTATATGTTCTCAATGGGGTTGGCGCTGCTGCCGCCGGCCCCATTGAGCGCATATAGAAAAGATTTCTCAGGGAAGAAAGTTAAAGTAACACGAACATCCGAACATCGTGTGGTGTTCGTTACGAATAACGAACATCCCGAACACCCTAATATTCGCCCGAGCATCAAGCTCGGACGAGTACGTTCGCTCATCTCTATTCTTCACCTATTCTCTCCCTTCTCCTGAGCTTCCCAGTTTTAGGAGGGGTAGAGCTGTAGTTTACTCTCTGGACACATATGTCCTTCTCCAAGATGGCCACCACTAAAGTCTTTTGAGGAGGCGGGGTCATAGGTCTTTTACACTGTTCTCTGGCTGATTACTGTATCAGAGCTGAACTCACTTGCATCATGTGATCTCCCTAGAAGGTCCTTAAATACACATACAATTTGAATCCTATAAAGACCAGCATAATAAACCCCTTACAATGCCATGATTAGAGAAGCTTTGAGGTGTTTAAATATTGGAAACTCCAATTAGTTACCATTTTTTTTAAAACAACACCATTTTGTGCCCAGTGAAAATGGCAATTTTCCCACGGATATACCATGTTAGTGCTAACATTTGTTTGCTTGTGACCCTGCAGACAACTATGCCACAATTTATTACAATGGTGCTGTTGGGCATGGTAATACAACACATGTGGCTATGATCTGCTGCCTGGGCTCACAGTTGAGCTCAGAAGGTTTTAATGGTACAAAACTCTGGGGATAAATCATTAACATGTGCAGAGTACATCAGGGTACAATAATTAAAGGGCTCAACTAAATAATCTAACTAACTTCCAGGGAAGTATAATATATGTCATGGGAATGTGAGTACATTTAGGTTCCAAGGTACTGAGCGAGACCAAAAGCCAGTACAGTGAGGGGATCATCATTGTAAATTATTAAACAAGGAAGCAAAGTAGATATTTTTCTCTGGCACATGTATAGCTGCAGGTTGGAATGCATGTCAAGATGAAATCTTACATTACTTTCATGCAAAATCATGTTTAATAGTTTTAGATGGTGTTTTATTGGTGTTTGCATCATAACAAACATGCCATGAGTAGGGAGTCTATCCGAAACACATAGACAGAAGTCATTGCAGGGGAAGACTATCTAATTGTCTGTTTAGAATGTTATGGAGTCACAACAATAAAGGATACTAATATGTTTTAGCAGTTTAACCAAGTTCAGACATTATTGGTTCTACATTCATAGAGTATCCTGGTTGGCTCAAGTATCGTTGGTGCTGCCGACTGCTGAAGGTGATATAAGTTGAGCTTATTGCCCATGTTTACATTAGTCATCTACAGGATGTAACTCAGGATCAGTACAGGATAAGTAATGTGTTATATGTTCCCAGTGACTCCACCAGCAGAATAGTGAGTGCAGCTTTGTAAGTCAGTCTGCAATCAAGCTTGGGTATGGTCATACTTTGATCTGCTTTGATGTTTGTGCTCCAGGGAATGAAGATCTCTCCATCTGAGGCCTGCTCTCTCCTTCCCAGGGAGGAGGTGGGTTCTTGGCCATTGGCACTGCAGCTGGGTACCAAGCTTCGGTTCTCTGGGCCAGGCCAGCAGGGAGCTGTTCGGAGAAGCTACCAGCCACAGGGAGAGAAATCGGGAGATCAATCTGGAGGTGCAACAATGCATCTCCTGATCCCCCTTGCTTGAAAACCAGGGGACATCAAAAGCCCTCCCCCCTAGGTTGCGATAGAACCAGATGTGGAAGTGAGTAAAGCAGTCTGAAAGAGACTGGAGGAATAAAAAGGCTGGTGAGTCGCAAAAAAAAAGTACTTATCTCGGATTATTTTGCATTGTAAGGAGCATGAGGAGTTGGGGAAAACCCTAAAAAATCCCAGTACTCTAATGCGATGTGCTCGAGCAAAAGCAATATGTCCCTCAAAATGAAGAGTGTGGATTTGTGTATGAAGATAAGGAAGTTAAGGGAAAAAATCAACACATTAAATAACAATGTTTCTTTCTTTGAAAAGCTAAATAATCATGACTTTTTTATTGCTATTACTAAGAGGAAGGAGTTAACCCACAGTGTGGCAGAGAGGGGGTCAACCCAGAGTGTGCCTGAGACCCAGGATGAGGTGATTGAGGATGCACATAAGGGCTGTCAGCAGGTGGGGCAGCTCTCACAGTGCAGTAGACCTTCTACCACAAAATCTGGGTCCAGCTCAGCTGGTGAGGAGAGTGGTATCAGCTCAGGAGGGAGACTGATGGAGGAAATCAGACGACTGGAATCACCCACCAGAGATCTCTATCGGTTCTCCTTTGGAGACAAACTAGTAGAAAATACAAAGATCTTCTAGAGAAGAAAGAAAAAGAAGTCTGCAGAAAAAGTGATATTTTTCGTCTATGTTCCCTCCCCAGAGTGTTCCAAGCCAGCTGAGGGGTTAGTATACTGCACAGACCCCATAATGCAGACCTGCCCTGCTACTAAAAAGAATCAGTTACATAGAAGTGGGAAGAATACAGAGACACAGGCTGGATGTGGGAACACAGTCCCGGTTAATAATGGTAGCAGGGACAATGTTGGGGCACAATTGGCTGAAAAGCTAAACATTAAAGGGGTTCTGACATGAATAATTTTTTTATGCTTTAGCAGCCATTGTCCCCTGGTGTGCCTAATGGACCCAGGGAACCCATGGTTTAATGGCTGCTAAAGCATAAAAATATAACACTTACCTTGTCTTCTGTTGTTGTTGACATCGGGGGGTCAGCTCCCGGCAGGCAGTCTTCTTCCTCCAGCAGCCGCGCCGCTCCGGGATCGCGCGCATGCGCAGTAGAGAGGTGCCCTCTGACAGGAGTCAGGACGGGCTGCGTCTCCACTGCGCATGCGCAGCACTCCGGAGTTCAGCCGGACGGACGGGCCGCCCACAGCAAGCACTGCTTGTGACGTGCTTGCTGTGAGCGGTCCGTCCGTTGACCTCGGAAGTGCCTGACGGACGGAGCAGAGCCAGGAAGCGGTCTTTTTGACCGCTCCTGCTCTGCTTTAAAGGCACAGAAGATGATGCCGGCTGGAGGGGACATGCCTGGCGATCGGGCCAGGCCAGGCAAGGTGAGTACAATTTTTTTTTCTTCATGTCAGAACCCCTTTAATGGCTCAGGAAAAGGCAACCCAAAGGTGAGTCATCAGCCTGCTGGTCCTTGTGATCCTTCAGCCAAGATATCTCCCTCCTGGCCCGCCAAAAAGTGAAGTCACTGTCTGGCAGGCCAAGGGAGAGGTGTCTTGGCTCAAGGATCAGCAGCAATTTCACTTATTGAAAAGGCTACCCCAGGTGCAAATGAGAAAGAGGGATGCAAAGTCTAAAACAACTGTTATTGTTGCCCCGAGCAGGCCTGTCAGGGAAAAAAACTGAAGAAAAGCATTGCCTAGTGTCTGAAAATGTTGTTAACATGGATGTTTGAGTTCATCCTGTAGCTGCTGACCCTGTTGTTCTTCCCCCCACCCCAAGAGGGAGGAGAAGGAGCATGTCACAAACGTTTCCTCCCACTATGAGAGTTTGGATGAAGATAATTAAAAATGTCTAGAGAAGAAATGGTGAGCTAGAAAAAAGAAAAAGGGGAGGGGAGGCTCTCCTTTACTGGAGTAGGATCCATCTGTATCACTTGCCCTGATCCAAGTACCTGAGGAATGTCTTACCAGCTCCCCTCTAGTTGATCTCTACAACAGGTGCCAAGCCCTTGATTCCACCTTCCTCTCTTCTTCGTGAGGGACGGGTGATGTGCCTGAGGTGGTGGCAGGGTCTAAGGGTTGTGCTGATCTTTGGGGGCTACAAAGCCTTTAGCGGGGGAGGTTGACCAGGTGTCAGCAGACAATGTCCACAATATAGTTAGAATGGATGCAACTATACAGCTAAAGAGGGCAAAGCCTTTATCAGAAGAGGAGGCTTGGAAGGATAATACGAAAAAGATCACCTAATCTGATCACTAATGATGGCAGCACTCATTCCGTTGACATTAGAAACCATTAATATTGCTAGCATTAAGTCAGATGCGCCGAGATTTGCAGCCTTTGATTTTTTTCAGCCGTGTTGAAGCTGATATTTTCTTTTTGCGGGAGATCAGGCTTCCAGATTTGGTGGCCATGTATAAAGAAAAGCAAGGGTAGAGGCACGGGACTTCCTATTGGTCTCTTGGGGCTGAGCTGTATAGCAGGGTGGCAGTCCTTTTTATGACTGTGCAGTTTAAATGCAGAAGTGATCGAATTAGAAATGGGGAGGTGCCTGATTTTAGAGGTTCTCTTAAAGGGACCAAAGCTTTGACTCATTAACATCTACAGTCCCCAAAGTAAGTGGGACCAGAAAGATCTCTTTATGAGAATCAAGCCTTTTCTTTTTACAAGTCAGCAGATGGTCCTTGGAGAGGGATTTAATCTTGTTACGAGGCCCCGAGATAGAAGAGGTTCTAGAGGCCAGCTGACTTATGACAGCGTCGCTCTAAATAGTACAGTTAGTGAGGTTTATCTGGTGGATGTCCACATTCAGCACACTCCAGACCATGCCTGGAGTTCACCTATTTTAGAGGTAGTGATTGTAGGTCTAGGATAGATAGATTACAGAATCATACATCATAGAATTGTAGAGTTGGAAGAGAATTCCAGGGTCATCAGGTCCAACCCCCTGCTCAGAGCAGGATTTACTAAATCATCCCAGGCAGATATTTATTCAGCCTTTGTTTGAACACTTCCATTGAAGGAGAAATCACCACCTCCCGTGGTAACCTGTTCCACTCATTGATCACCCTCACTGTCAGAAAGTTTTTTCTAATATCTAATTTGTGTCTCCTCCCTTTCAGTTTCATCCTATTGCTTCTAGCATTTCCTTGTGCAAATGAAAATAGGGCTGATCCCTCTGCACTGTGACAGCCCTTCGGATATTTCTAGACAGGTATTACGTCTCCTCTCCTTTAACCGTTACGCATAGGACATGATTTGCAGACCACTCACCATCTTGGTACCTCTTCTCTGAACTTGCTCCAGTTTGTCTATCTCTATATCTTTCGCTTGTTCAAGCAAATAGTAAATGCCTACAATGGTGTCCTTTCTGTTGTTCTCTCCTTGGATTCTTACCCAAACAGTTTCTACAGAACTACCATGCTCTGAAGCTTGAATCTCTGTGGAGATGAATGTTTTCTTAACATACAATAAGGTTTGTTTCTTATAAATAAGTTGTATCCTTCAAGCCTTGTATTCCAAGCATGTGTATCATTCCTGTCGGGTCCGGCAGCTCTCGTGGTCTCCGTGCAAGCAGTCCACCGTATAGGAAATTCACTCCATGGTCTAGAAATCCAAATCTTTGCTGACAGCATCATTGACGTAGCCAGTTGTTCACCTCTAGAATCCTGTTCCATCTTATTCCATGGTCATCCACTGGGAGGATGGATGAGAAGACCACCTGTGCTTGTAGTTCCTTCACCTTCTTTCCAAAGGTCTTCAAAGTCTCCGCAGATAGTTGCAAGGTTCTTTTTTGCAGTGTTATTTGTCCCTACATATATTAGTAGGAATGGGTGATGTTCTGTAGGATTGAAGGTGGTGTTCTGTAGGATTGACAGCCTATCAGGTACATCTTTGATTTGTGCACCTGGAAGACAGCACACCTCTCGTCAGGCGTCGGGTCTGCAGACAGCTTCCTCTGTTCCTCTCAATAAGGAATCCCTGACAACCACAACTCTCCTTTTCTTCTTCACAGCAGCACTTTTCCCCCCTCCATTAAAGAGAACTCTGTGTTCTTACTGCACAGTTCTTCGTGGGTAGAGTCATTTCTTGCTGTACCTCTTTCTCATCTGCTCTGTTCTTTGTGGGTAGAGTCATGTCTTGCTGTACCTTTCTCCTCTGCTCTGTTCTTTGTGGGTAGAGTCATGTCTTGCTGTACCTCTTTCTCCTCTGCTCTGTTCTTTGTGGGTAGAGTCATTTCTTGCTGTACCTCTTTCTCATCTGCTCTGTTCTTTGTGGGTAGAGTCATGTCTTGCTGTACCTTTCTCCTCTACTCTGTTCTTTGTGGGTAGAGTCATGTCTTGCTGTACTTCTTTCTCCTCTGCTCTGTTCTTTGTGGGTAGAGTCATTTCTTGCTGTACCTCTTTCTCCTCTGCTCTGTTCTTTGTGGGTAAAGTCATTTCTTGCTGTACCGCTTTCTCCCCTGCTCCTCTGATACATTTTATTTAAAGGACGAAGCTGTCTCCTCACCATTAATAGTGGTGGAGTTCTCTGATCACTGTCTTATTATGTTTTCACCGAATGTTACAGAAACCCTCAGGTGGTTAGAGATTTGTGGACACTGAATTCATCTTTCATGGAAGAATTGGAAATAAGACGGTCCTTTGAAGAGTTTCCACAGAACCAGAAACCACTACTGGGCCTATGTAGCAATAAGTCTTAGTCGTAGGAGATGTTCAAAGCTTGCCTGTCCCTTACAGTGATGTCAGTGAATTGTAACAGGACTCACGTCTAGTACAGGATTCCTGGATAGGTTCAGATCAGGCATATTCAAGGCCATCGGATCCTTCTACTCTTTTGAGGAAGGAGGAACCAAATAGCGATAAGATGTCAGATTTCCTGACTAAGCAATCCCTGTGCCAGGAGTAGACCCCTCTCTAGACATTTTGACTGGAGTGATTATGGAAGAGTAAGTGAAATTGGTGATTGATGAGCTTTGACTCAAAAAGTTGCCAGGTCAAGATGGCTTAACATCTGAGTTTTATAAGACCTTTAAGAACATTTTAGTTTCCCTGTTGATGGAGGTTTTTAATGAATGTCTATTCTCAGGCATTTTGACAAAGTCAATGAGGAGGTCAACCTTAATCATCTTGTCAAAGGGAAAGGATTAGTTCCATACTAAGAACTGGTGTCAATATGCAATAGACAGAAAAGTTTTGGCAAAAGTGCATTTCAACTGGCTGGTGAAGTTTGCACCATAGCTTCTTTCGGGAGCTCAGCACTGCTCTGTTACAGGTCATGACGCTTTTAATGCTGTACTCAATGTCCAGGAAGCCATGAAGCAGGGCAGGGCGAGTCTTTAGAAGGGGTTTTGCTGTCTTTGAATCAGGATAAAGTTTTTGATTGGTTAAATCTCGAGTACCTCTGGTCTGTCTTTTTGTGGTACAGTCTGCCATGGGGGGTTTCTGAATTGGTTTAAGATTAGAGATGAGCGAACGTACTCGGATAAGCACTACTCATCCGAGTAATGTGCCTTATCCGAGTACCGCTGTACTCGTGCTGAAAGATTCGGGGTGCTCCGCTGCTGACAGGTGAGTCGCAGCGGGGAGCGGGGCAGAGCGGGCGGGAGAGAAGGAGAGAAAGATCTCCCCTCCGTTCCTCCCCGCTCTCCCCTGCAGCTCCCCGCTCCGCAGCGTGTCCCGAATCTTTCAGCACGAGTACAGCGGTACTCGGATAAGGCACATTACTCGGACGAGTAGTGCTTATCCGAGTACGTTCGCTCATCTTTATTTAAGATCTTATATGCAGGGGCAGAGAGCTTGCCACTAGTCAATGGGTGAATGGTTGAATTTGTCCCCTTTTGGGGGTTGGTTCTGGTATTCATCAGGAGTGTCTTTTTAAGCTCCTTGCTTTTGTCTTTGTGATTGATACATTCCTCAAGAAGGTAGATCGTGGGCCGTTGGCAGGGGTTGGGATGAACTTAAGGTGCCAAAATTGGCTCTCAGGGTGGCAGCGTGATGTCACTATCTTTGTTTCCTCATAAGAGGAGGAAGGAGGTAATGTCAGAAGTGGATCACTATTTGAAGGCCTCTGGGTCTAAGGTCAACCAGGAAAAGTGTGAGAATCTATGGCTGGGAAATGGGGATTCTGATTTCGATTCCAGTGCGCCAGTACTCTGCTAAAGTCCTAGACATTGAATTTGACCAAGGGAATTATCCTGAGAAAAACTGTGAAGGGCTGAAAAAGGCAGCCCAGCAGATAGATTAATGAAAGGGTTGGTTCTTGCCCCAGAGGGAAAGAATTTATTTAATCAAAACTTATATACTCCCTTTGTTAACACATCTGGGCAGTGTATGCATTTTGCCAGAGCCTCTTTGGACGTAAGTCTACAACCTCTTCTAGTTGTTATGAGGGATAGATTGAATCAAGTCAAGTGATAGACAAGGTGGGTTGGGTATGGTCAACCCAGTAGTGTTCTTAGTAAATACTTTTTTAAAGGTGTTCTGCTGTAATGGATGGTTTTAGCCTTTCTTCCAGGAATGGGAGACAGGGGGATAAGTGAAGGACCTTCGCACACCGCATGGACAGCTCCCTGCTTATGTTATACCGGATCTAAAGGTTATACACCGATGGGGTCTGGGTATGTGGGAAGTCAGGATTCTGTCAAGGGAATTACTCGGCAGGAAGATTTTGGCGACTCACCTCCAGAGACCATTGGTCAAAAGAAGCATAAACAAAATATGAATATGCAAGATAAGGAATTTAACATCTAAAATGCTAACCAGACACACGAAGGCGCAGATTTTATCATATATGATTAATGTCTTGGAACAGTAAATCCAAACAATAAGTTGTTTGGAGGAGAGTATGCTTAGGAACATATGTGAACAGTTAAGAACATGTCAGTTTGACCCACTGGCCAGTCTAAATGCCACAGTAGCTATTATCTGGAGCAAAAGCCTTAGTGATTCACTCAAGGCTTGATACATAAACATTTAATATCCATAAATCCTCCAGAAGAGGACAAATGAATACAGTGAAAAGAGGCATTGAAGATGGCTATTTGCTTACAAAATGGCTAGAACATAAGACAGAACATGGAGTCATATTCATTTCACTAACACTGCCGCCTTTTGCGACTACTTCATCATGCTATGCAGCCCCACCCCCATGCTGTCAACGACATGACCTCTTTCCTAATCCCAAAAACTTGAGCCAACCGCTATACAGCAATATAGGAGCCAGAGATAATATCTGTAAGAGGTTTATAGTTCTGTTAGGTTGTCAAAAAAATGTATTTAGCCCTTTTTATATCAGTTCCTGGGAAAGTTGAAGGACAATCAATATGGTTGATATTACCAGTCCCAGATGGGTTGTCAGCCAGTACCCAGATGGTGCAGGACTGGGGAATGACTGCACAAATAGGCATTTGTCAGGTAAAGATAGGGGATAGACCCATGGGAGCTACAAAGGCGGCCATTTTGGCAATCTGCAGCAATTGATGTACAAAGCAATTTGAATAAGTTTTTAACAACTTGACAGAAGAAAGTTTTTTATATGTTGGGGGGAGGAGCTGGGGGTGGAAGATATGAACTTTTTGTCTTAAATGTAGCTTCATTCCTGAATAATAATTTGCCTATCTTATTGGCTTTGCAATCATAACTCTTCTTGTGTAAACACAACCGGCACGTGTGATTGCTTTCTGCAGCTTTGGAAATGTTCCCTGGGAACAATAAGTCCATTCAGGGTTTGACTTCTGTTCAGACATTCTAAGAATGTGGTTTGTACAGTTGTGCTGGAGCAGGGTCAGTATTATGGTGTAGTCCGTGTTTACAGACCATTGTCTGTTCTTATTGTTTGATTGCAAAAATTCTCCTTGGACTCCTGCCATGTTTAAAAGGCCACAAGGCAATCAGTGAGTGGCAGGATAGCTGGGGTTATTGGAACCAATTAGCACAAGTCATGCAGCTTTCCTAATATAATAATTTGTATACCAAATCCTCATATTTTCAAGATCCCTGCTTGATGTCAGTGAGTGAGAACATTTTTGTCAGCATTTAGAACTGGTACAGGTGTAAAGGGATATTTCCATCTTATGCATTTATGACATATTTACAGGATATCTCACAAATGTCCAACCATCACGATAAGCAGAACTATGAAATCTATAGTATATATAGAAAAAGCTGAGCAGCTGTGCTTTAGATATCGTGGAAACTTTGGAGAATGCTATGTATATTGTAGCTACCACCAAAAGATAGGTGGTCAGAGGACCCCTATTCTCCTGAGCAGTCCTGTAGATATGACAATAATGGTAAAGATGAGAATATCTCTTTAATCCAAGTCATAGCTGAATCTGCTGCAGTTCTATCTAGTCCAGACAAACCTTTGTGAGGTGAACGGCCTGGGCTCCGAGTTGATAAAGTATATCATACCTGCACTGATGCACCGTCGATACCCGTAAGAACAAAATCTCAGCATGCTCTGTATTACCGTGTATTACATGCGTACAGCCCTATTGATCTCTAAGAGTGCGTGTGAATACACAATGCAAACGCAGTGGCTTTGCAAATGGTTGCGTAAGCACTGTATGTGAAACGCATGTTGCTTGGATACATGCAACAAAGTGAAAAAAAAAAGCTGGAAGAAGCATATTGAAACGTGGTGTATATGCAGGCATATGCGTACAAATACACATGCATATGCGATCATACACAGGGAAAAAGAGATTCAATGCACAGATATATGCAACTAATTACATGCAGCATTTTACACATATGCCCATGGACATTACGATGTAGGGATAGTGTAACAAACAGCCAAGCAATAATGTTTCCCCAAACCAGACCTCTAAATAATATCATACACCTCATATACAAGGCGCAAAGATTATCACCATGCATATTACCTTCATACTGTCAATGAACAAAACTATCACGACCATCATTATATCAAGAAGAACATTACCAATGATAACATTATCTGAGGGCCACATAATACTGCCATGCCATAATCATATTGTCTAATACTACCATATTGTTAGTGAATAGAGATGAGCGAGCACCAAAATGCTCGGGTGCTCGTTACTCGAGTCGAACTTTCAGTGATGCTCGAGAGTTCGTTTCGAGTAACGAACCCCATTGAAGTCAATGGGCGACTCGAGCATTTTTGTATATGACTGGTGCTCCGCTAAGGTTTTCATTTGTGAAAATCTTAGCAAATCACCAAAGTCATGTAAAAAACACAGAAATGGATAGGGCAGGTGAGGAGCAACATGCAGGGCTGCATTTCAGGCTCCGAGGTCTCACTATTAAGCCACAATAGTGGCAAGAGTGAGCCCCCCCCCCCCCCCCACTGTCAGCATAACGATCGTTCTCCTCTGCCACAGCTGTAACAGCTGTGGCAGAGAAGAACGATGTTAGCCCATTGAATTCAATGGACTCGGCAATACAGCCGGCTCAATTGAAAGCAATGGGCTGCCGGCGAGCGCGGGATGAATTTTTGGGAAGGGCTTAAAAATATAAGCCCTTACCTGAAAAAGAAAGATTTTAGTGTAAAAAAGAATAAAAATGCAGGCATTCTCTTCAATGGAGCCGCTGCTGCTGCCGGCGACTCCATTGAAGACAATGGTCCGCTGGCACACCTGAATTCTTTTTCAGGGAAGGGCTTTACATATAAGCCATTCCCTGGAAATGAATTAAAAGTGATTTAAAAAACAAAAAAAATAGATACTCACCTCCCTTCAGCTGCCGGGGCACAGCCGCGTCTTCTCCTGCTGTCCCCTGTGGTGCTGAACTGCTGTCATTCAGCTGAGAGCTGCGCTGAGCCAATCAGAGGCAACACTCACTCACCCATTCATGAATTCATGAATGGATGTGAGTGAGATCTGCCTCTGATTGGCTCAGCGCTGAGCCAATCAGGGGCATGTCTGACTCACACCCCCTTCACACCCACTGCAGGCCGACCGTGCTGAACTCCGTCTGCCGGGACAAGGTGAGTATATATATTTTTTTTATTTTTACACTTTTCTGGATGAATTGCAGGGAAGGGCTTATATATTTAAGCCCTTCCCGACAATTCATCTCGCGATCGCCAGCAGCCCATTGCTTTCAATGGAGCCGGCTGTATTGCCGGCTCCATTGAATTCAATGGGCTAACATCGTTCTGCCGGGACAAGGTGAGTATTTTTTATTTTTATTTTTACACATTTCTGGATGAATTGCAGTGAAGGGCTTATATATTTAAGCCCTTCCCGACAATTCATCCCGCGATTGCCGGCAGCCCATTGCTTTCAATGGAGCCGGCTGTATTGCCGGCTCCATTGAATTCAATGGTCAGTGCTCGTTTAATCGAGACGAGTACCGCGTGGTGCTCGTCTCGAGTAACGAGCATCTCGAGCTCCCTAATACTCGAACGAGCATGAAGCTCGGACGAGTATGCTCGCTCATCTCTATTAGTGAATAAACATCACTATAAAGAGACCAATATTATCAATTCTAAACCTATATGTGAACCAAGTACTGTATATTCCGGCGTATAAGACGACCTTTTAACTCCGAAAAATCTGCTCTGCAGTCGGGGGTCGTCTTATACGCCGTAATACAAAAAAAAAAGGTAAAAAAAAAAAAGCAATACTCACCTCCCCCGGTGTTCTGCGGCGCTGCTGCAGGCTGTCGCTCCCTCCCCGTCCCCGACAGAGCATTGCTTTCTGGATGCGAGGCTTGAAATCTCTGCCTCCTGAAAGCTAATGCTGTGATTGGCTAACACAGACGCCGTCAGTCAATCACAGCCATTCAATGACATCATTAAATGGCTGTGATTGGCTGAAGGCGCGCGTGTGTTAGTCAATCACAGCCATTCAATGATGTCATTGAATGGCTGTGATTGGCTGAAGGCACGTGTGTTTTAGCCAATCACAGCCATTCAATGATGTCATTGAATGGCTGTGATTGGCTGACAGCACGTGTGTTAACCAATCACAGCATTAGCTTTCTGGAGGCGGGGATTTCTAGCCCCGAATCCAGAAAGCAATGCTCTGTCGGGGACCAGGAGGGAGCGACAGCCTGCAGCAGCGCTGCAGAATGCCGGGGGAGGTAAGTACTGCTTTTTTTTTTTCCTACACTGTATTCCCGGCGTATAAGGTGACAGTTGGGGGGTCGTCTTATATGCCCCGTCGCCTTATACGCCACTACAAGGATCAATATTACCTATAATTAAACTATATAAGGACCAGATAATACTACCACACCATAGGCGTACCGTCAGGGGTTGCAATGGCGACTAGGCTCCTGCGCTTATGGGGCCCAGAGGCCACCCTCCGCCATATACAAATGCACATTCAGTGCATTACCGGCTTGTTGCACTGCTGGCGGTGTGCATTGAGGCCAACAGTGCGAGCTGGAGAGGAAGCTGATGCAGAGAAGAAGAAGAGGAGAAGGCACGGAGTGGAGCAGGGCAGGATGATGATGTCATCATCCTGCTGCTCCTTCTGACAAAGTTTACAGCTGCCGCATCTTCATGCCCTGCTGCTCTCCTCACACAGAGAAGTGGTCAGGGTCACGACTGCGATTAATTTTGCTTGTCTGTCTACAGCTGCTAAGTTATACATCTCCCTGTATTTACTGTATATAATTGCATACTTTACACACGATTTAAAAAACTATCAAAAACACATACGCTTTTTAATAGTTTATGCAGTTTCTTAAAAATGTGTACGGCCTTTGGAAAACCACATGTAGTTTTTTACGTATTTTTCTTAATTGTGGTTCAAAAGTACAACAAAAAACATGAACACACCTAAGGCCAATCTCACACATGCATTCAGAAAACGCAGCTCAAAATTGTGGCATTTTTTTTGAACGCATGGTACAGCGTTTGACAGCACTTTTTAATGTACCCCATCATTGTGATGGGTGAGGAGGTACGTTAAGAAATATAAAAACGCAAAAATAGAACAGAAAGCTCTCGAAAATCGCGGCATTAAAAACACTGCATTCAAGCTCTGGTCTAACTAACCCCATTAAAATCATTGGCATTGTTGTACCGCGGTTAGCACGGCACTTGGGACGCCATGCTAAAAATGGTAAAAAGCGGTGTGTGTGTGAGATTGGCCTAAGGGGCTACAAACAAATTTTCCTGTAGAGCAAGAAATTAGTCATGTTTGGAAAGATTATGCTAAGGGGTTAGTTCATGTATGTAAATTTTGGTTGCAGCTCTATACAGTATGATTTAGGTACTGAACCTTTGCACCCAGGCCCCTGAACCTTTGGTTACGCCCCTGCGCCACACCATGATCACGTTAACTACGACCAGATCGTGACAGAATAATACCATCATATCGTAACTGAATGTCAAAAACGTGACCAAGAAACCAGCATAAAAAGCCCAAAACAACTGTCACAAAAAGGGTATGAAGGAAGCCGTAGGGAATGTTCACATATGGAGGATTTTCTACGGAATTTCACCCCTTCAGTTGATTTGCTGCTGCAGATTTGTTCACGTTTTTTCACTATGTGTGAACATACCCTTAAAGGGGTTTCTAAGCTAAATTGAAAAAACCTATAGCTGGCCATAGCCAAAGGTAATATAAACAAGCAAGCAATCTTAGACCTCAACAGTCGACTGCTGGGGTCTGTCACTCACTGCGGTTTTTGTCACTCACTGTTGTGGGATCACTGCGTATACATTTGGTCATCTTTACATCTACATACATCATATTTTACCCTACCTTATCCACAGCCCTACTCCACTGCTGCAGCTGGATGTCAGAATCTAGTAGAAGGGGTTGTAAAGCTGCAACAGGCCCTTTCCCTTATTGCTGTACCCATTGGCTTTAGTAGACACAACAGCTCAAACATAAAACATGGGTGCAGTAGCGCAATCACGAGTCTGTGGTTTTCCATAGAAGCAGTTCCACAAATATTTTCCGTAACTTTTTTTAAAGGAACACTATCATCAATATTCTCAATACTGATCAATGGAAAAAGTTTTTTTTTTGTTTTTGGTGGCATTATTTTTTTTTATTTTGCCATGACTTTCAATATGCTAATGAGGTGACTCTGCTGTTTCCAAGTCAATACAGCAAAGTTTAAAGCCCGTGGACACCTTTGAGGGCATATTTTTTCACTTAAATGCATGTATTTTGAGCTGACAACCATTTTTACAATAAGCGTCTGCAAATTACCATTGTTTTTGGATGCTGTGTCTGACAGTGGTTTTTAACGCACCCCATCATTGTGATGAGTGATGAGGGGTGTTAAAAAGCACGGAAACGCAGCAAAGTAGAGCAGACAGCGCTTGAAAATCTAACGTTAGAAAATGCTGCGTTTGAGCACATATCTGTGAGGCCCCATTGAAATCAATGGAAGCGGCATACTGCGATTACCGCGGCGTTCAAAATGTTGCGGTAATCACGGTAAAAAATGCACATGTAAGAGTGGTCTAATGGTATGTGAACACCGCGTATTTGAGTGTCCCTGTGAGCTCTTGGTTTTTCGGCACGCATATGCGTTAAAATACATGTTAAAGTACGTGTCCAAACCTGGTGATGCATATTTTGATGACTATTTTGCTCGTATCCAGAATCGCAATTTTGCAATTGCGATATGGGTCTGAGTTTCGCGGACTGATATTGCGCTCACTTGTGTGAATGCACACTTATCTCTCTTCTCCTGCACTTTTTATCAGCTAATTTAGGAACACAATAAAGGGAAAGAGCAAAGAATGAAACAAAGGCATCAGGATTCACTGACAAGTCTGAGACCCTTTTACGCAACCTGATCATCGTTCAGATTCCCTGATGATTGTACAGTGTAAATGCCAGCAGTAACTGAATAACAATTCGTTTGTCATTGAGCTTTTGCAGATATAAAAATGAAACGATAATCTGCCTGTGTAAACGACGGCCGGATTACTCTGAAGGGCGGCGGGCGGGCTGGAGGTCATTCCGGCCTGTCCGCCTCCATTGACCGAGTGGCCCTCGCTCATGTGTGGAAGCACAGTAGCAATTATCACTTGGATGGCTGTCGGGTGCTTTAGTGCTCAACAGTTGTCACGTTTAGAAGGACCCTTAGGCTTGACTATTGGGTGCTTATAAATGAATGACTGCCTGTTTACACAGGTGAATCTCGTTTCATTTTTACGCCTGAACAATGAATGATAAGTGAACTAATTATCATTCATTGTTCAGTCACTAGCAGTTTACCTTAAACAATCATCCTTCCGTGTTGCACAATTCAGCAATAAACTGATTGATAAATCTTTCTTTTTTTTAAAATGACCATTAAGCCTCTTTCACACGGCTGTAGGCGTTTTTATGTGCGTCCACCGGCGCCGTAAAAACACGTGAACAAGTGCACAAATCTAATGTTTGTGCACCCATTCAGATGGCATGGGGCCCGGCGCATATACGCCGAGGCCAAAACGTTGTTGCCTCCCCTTCCCTTCCCCTCGCTGGCTCACCTCCTCTCTCCTTCCCTCCAGCTGTTTGCAGTGAGAGTGGGCGGGCCGGCAGTGAAGCTAAGCACCCGCCCCCTCACCACCCCTTGTCCACAGCCAGCAATGGAAGCTTAGCTCTGCCCCTGTCCCGCCCCCTTCCATTGCAAACAGTCAGAGGGGAGGAGAGAGGAGGAGAGAAGAGGGAGGGAGTCATGCTGCTAAACTCCCTCTCACCTCCCTTCTCCAACTGCTGTTATTGGCTCCCACAGAAGCCCATGCAGCAGCCGACATATTCCGGCCCGAAAGATAGTTCCAGGACTTGTATCATTACCCCTTGCCCCTATATATTTGGAAGGTCACTTATTACTACTGGGGTCAATATAGGGGACACTATTACTACTGGGACCACTATAGGGGTCACTATTACAACTGGGTCTACTATGGGGGGTCACTATTACTACTGATGCCACTATGGGGTCACTATTACTACTGGGACTATGTGGGGGTTACTATTACTACTGGGACTACTATGGGGGTGACTATTGCTACTGGGACTACTATGGGGGTCACTATTATTACTGGGACTACTATGGGGGTCACTTATTAGAACTGAGGCCAATATAGGGGACACTATTACTACTGGGACTACTATGAGGGTCACTATTACTACTGATACCACTATGGGGTCACTATTACTACCGGGACTATGTGGGGGTTACTATTACTACTGGGACTACTATGGGGGTGACTATTGCTACTGGGACTACTATGGGGGTCACTATTATTACTGGGACTACTATGGGGGTCACTTATTAGAACTGAGGCCAATATAGGGGACACTATTACTACTGGGACTACTATGAGGGTCACTATTACTACTGATACCACTATGGGGTCACTATTACTACCGGGACTATGTGGGGGTTACTATTACTACTGGGACTACTATGGGGGTGACTATTGCTACTGGGACTACTATGGGGGTCACTATTATTACTGGGACTACTATGGGGGTCACTTATTAGAACTGAGGCCAATAAAGGGGACACTATTACTACTGGGACTACTATAAGGGTCACTATTACTACTGATACCACTATGGGGTCACTATTACTACCGGGACTATGTGGGGGTTACTATTACTACTGGGACTACTATGGGGGTGACTATTGCTACTGGGACTACTATGGGGGTCACTATTATTACTGGGACTACTATGGGGGTCACTTATTAGAACTGAGGCCAATAAAGGGGACACTATTACTACTAGGACCACTATGGGGCTCACTATTACTACTGGGACCACCATGGGAGTAACTGTTACTACTTGGACTACTATGGGGGTCACTTATTGGTGCTGAGGCCAATATAGGGGAGACTTTTACAACCGGTACTACTATGGGAGTCACTTATTACTACTGGGTCCACTATGGGGGTCATTTATTACTACTGAGGACAATATAGGGGACACTTTTACTACTGGGACTACTATATGGGTCACTATTACTACTAAGAGTACTATGGGGCTCACTATTACAACTGGGACTACTATGTGGGTCACTTATTACTACTGAGGCCAATAAAGGGGACACTATTACTACTAGACCCACCAATGGGGGGCACTATTACTACAGAGGCCAGTATAGGGGGCACTATTATTCCTAGGGAGGCAAGATGGCGCTCTTCCTCAGGACTTATATATGATGCTATTCTTCAGGGCACAATGATGCTATTACACAGGCACAATATGGCGCTCTACATCATAGGTCCAAGATGGCACTGCTCCTTAGGACACTATATAGCGCTGTTCCTTGGGAAACAATATGGTGCGATTCCTCACAACACTATATGGCACTATTCCACATGCCACAAAATGGCACTATTCTTCACAGTACTATGCAACGCTTATCGTCAGGGCACTATATATCATTATTCCACACAGCAGGATATGATGCTATTTCACGGTACACAATATGGGCTATTTATCAGGACACAATATGGAACATCAAGGCATAATAATGCACTTCCTCGGGGCACTATACAATCACCAGAGCACTATATAGCCCTATTCCTCACAGCACTATATGACACTATTCCTCACAGCACAATATGGGCTACTCATCAGGGCACAATATGACACTATTGCTCACAGCATTATAAGTTACTAGTTTACTGTATATACAGTATACACAGAAAAGCTTGCATTTAGTGGGTAGATACGTTGAATTTTTCCCTGTTATGGTAAAGGCAATGTATTTCTTAAAATTCTGTATATTTCCACAGGGTATGATTAGTAATCTTGGCTGGAGGTCCGCTGATGGTATTCATGCAGTACCTCGACTTATCCTGAACCAGAGACCAGAGTAATGAATATTTTTAGTAAAACCTTCAAATCCTCCCACTGTTTCTCTAACTTATTCCTTTACTATTGTAGTTTCTCAACTTCACGTGTTCTTTCTTCCTGACAAATGTTGCTGCTGTTAAGCCACATCTTGTACCATACTGAAAGCCATAAGTAGTAATTTCTACCATTGGAGCGTCTTAGAGCTCAGCAATGGCTCCAGCTGGGGAAATTATACGTAAATCTAAAACACGGGCAGTTGTCAGGTACAGCTGCAGTTTCTGAGTTTTCACAATACAGATTGTATTTATCATGCTCTTGGTTTATAGGAGCTTATTTATTGTATTTAGAGGGTAAAGTCAGGACATGGCAGGGTACTTAAAGGGATGGAGACTTTAAGCTTTAATACATTTCTATGTTCCTGTGAGGCTGTCATCACTGGGTAGAGCTCCAATTTTGTTACAACATAGTACTCAAGGGTGGATGCCAAGGGCCGCTGCATGCAGGGAACATTGTTTTAACTCATCGATTGTGTTTCCAACAAGCAGCAGTCCCAAAATCTGCCTTAAGGGACTTTATTCTAGTGATTTACAGAATAGGGGCATTACCTAGAGGTGTGACTTGAGATTTCTAGGTCCCTATGTAAATTATGTTCCAAGCCCCCTAACTACTACACACCATTTATAGATATGGCAAATGTGTAATTCTACCCCTTCAAACATAGGGGAACAGATACAACTGCAGCTTCTGCATTGGGGCAGGACAAAAAGCAGAATGTCGAAAAATAGTTTTTCATACAGTTAATTTCTTTGAATAATTTTTCTCATTTGTTATGGAACTAGTCCTCCAGTATATATGTCAGCTAGAATTAATTACTTTGTTTATTTTTTTCTATCTGAAAATTTCTAGGATCCTTTCCTTCAGATGGGTTATGTGATCTCATTGGGATCACCTGGGAATTACTTGTCCCTGTGTTCTCTTGAGCAGTCACCATTTCAGTCAGCAGAATTCCTGTATGATAAAATTTCATGGACTATACCATGCAATCTCTTCACAGGGGGGACAGAAGCTCCTACCACAGTTAGGGCTCCTTCACACTGGCGATCGTGATATCGCTGCGAGAAATCGCAACTTTTTTTATGAAAATGAAATTGATTTATCTGTATCACGTCAAGATTTGCGTCACTCACAAAGCCTAAACATGAAAGAAAGTATTCATGGCACGTGAGTATGACTCGTACTTCACGCCACCTCTCCCTTCTTTCTTTATAATGACTGCTTGGTTGTTTCTTCGTGACGTGTACAATGGCTTTACGTGGTTGTGTCAATCATTCAGACGTATTTTGCTACATATGTGGCTTTTATACGACAGAAAGACAGAGACTAAATATTATGCCTTTTCTGAAAAATGCTTCTTTTAAATACTTTGGGATTAAACTAGCAGATCAGAACAAAGCGTAGACTCCTCACAAAGTGTATTGTGCATGTGTGGAGGGGTTGAGAAACTGGAAAAGTGGAAAAATGGAATCAATGCCGTTCGGTGCACCCATGGTGTGGCGTGAGCCAAGAAATCACAGTGACGACTGCTACTTCTGCACAGTGAAGATCATGGGCCAAACCAGTACCAGTAAGTGCAACATTGTGTGTCCCAATATGCCATCTGCCATGAGACCAGTGCCCCATAATGAATCCATCCCTGTGCCATCCCCGTCTAATATCATAGAATTATAGAATGGTAGAGTTGGAAGGGACCTCCAGGGTCATCTTGTTGAACCCCCTGCTCAGTGCAGGATTCACTAAATCATTCCAGACAGATGTCTGTCCAGGCTTTGTTTGATCAAGCTGCCAACAGACACCAATTCAGATGGTGATACAAGTGATGAGATGTGCCAACCAGACAGTATGGAGGATGAAAGCCCAGTGCCATTTATCCAGCATAAACTGAATGATTTGGCTCGCGATCTGAATTTACCTAAAGACGCATCAGAGTTTCATGACTTCATGAAAAGAATTTACTGTGTCCTAATACGAGATTCTCCTGGTACAGACACCGAGAAGCAAAATTGCTTCCCGTTTTTTGCTGAGGAAGGTGGTTTGGTATATTGTTGAGACATTCTGGCAGTCATTAAATACTTCAACATTAATTACAATTCAGGAGAGAGGAGGTTGTTCATAGATGCCAGCAAATCCAGTTTAAAAGGTGTTTTATTACACAATACTAACATCCATCCATTCCAGTAGCACATTCTGTGACTATGAAAGAGACATATGAAAACCTTACATTTCTGCTGGAAAGCTTGCAGTACAAGCTTCATGAATGGTTTGTGTGCGGGATTTCAAGGTGATTGCAATATTGCTCGGCCAACAAGCAGGCTACACCAAATTTCCTTGCTTTTTGTGTGAATGGGACTCCAGAGCAAGGACTCAACATTGGGTTCGGAAGCAGTGGCCTGTCAGAAGTACCTTCACACCTGGCGAAAAAAACATTGTTTCACTTTCACTGGTTGATCCTTCGAAAATACCGTTGCCACCGTTACACATAAAACTAGGCTTAATGAAGCAATTCGTGACAGCTTTAAGCAGGGACAATAAATGCTTTCAGTTCCTTGGTGTTAAGTTTCCATTAATCACTTCAGAAAAAAATCAAAGTTGGCATTTTTATAGGCCCACAATACGAAAATTAATAGCGGAAAACATATTCAAGAAACCCATGAGTGAGGGCAAATTGCAAGCATGGACTGCATATAGAAATGTGGTAGAAAACATTTTGGGGAACACGATGGCTGCAAATTACACCATTTTAGTTGACGAGATGTTGGAATCCTATAAACTGCTTGGTTCCAACATGATCGTCAAAGTTTACTTTCTTCATGCTCATCTAAATTACTTTCCTGTCAATCCTGGTGACTTTACAGAAGAACGTGGCGAGCGCTTTCATCAGGATATTAAAGTGATGGAAAAGCGATATCAGGGAAAGTGGACTGCGCATATGATGGCTGACTAGTGTTGGATGTTGAAAAGAGACTGTACAGAAAAACACCAAAGAAAATCCAAATCCAAAAACAGGGAAATGTCAAGGGGAGCCAAGTGGTAAATGTTAGATATGTTTGCATTTTCACATGTTTTAAACGTTGTCATATATGGATGTCATTTAATAAAATATGTTTTTTAGCCAAGGTATATATTTCTTCATTACAACTCACTTTTTATTCAGTTCTGTGAATGGATCAACAAGCAGAGCTTCTATTCCCCCCACCCCCTTCCCCATCCTATCCCTTACCTTTGTTAACTCAAGCTCACTATTTGCAATTCTACTCATTAATGTTGTAATGCAATTTTGCAATCATGATTGCTGTGAGAACTTTGGTGTGCTGTTACACCTGTACCCTCATTTCCCTCTTTTCCTTCTGTACCCCCTCAAATCTGTAAATAAAGAATTTCTTTAAAAAAAAAAAGTTTTTTTGTAATTTTCACGTTTTCGTGATTTGTGAAAAAAACCCTAACATGATATGGAATTTTGAAGGTCATTTTCAGAATCTGCGGAAAAAATCCAGTCTGTTACACCTCTTCATTTCAAAACAACAAAACCTTGCATAATCACACTGTCTCCCAGCAGCCAGAAATGGTACTAGCTTTACTGTTCATATGATGCTGGGCTGCTGCATCATGTGATTACTAGCAGAGAGGGAGAGAAAGCAGGGAGAAATCTATACATAAAGATGGTGCCTGATGAGTATCAGACAGGAGGCTGCACCACAAGAAAATTAGTGCAATATACATAGAAATCCATAAGGTGATATGCAATCAGGTGTGGGGTGCAGTAATGGAAAAAATGTGCCTTTGTTGGTGTGGCCCTTTAATTACATATAATACAGAGGACTGTGTTTTGTACAGTTATCATAGAAAATTGACAGCAGAAACACTCATCACACTCAGAATTGGCATGATGCCAGATTAGCAGATTTTCCAGAGAATTGGTTGCTTTGAACCAGTCTGCAGGACAGTGAGTCCTCTAGAAATGATGGTGCACATTATTTACATATAACAGAAGTATAGTTTAAAGATCCCCACTAACAGTGCAAGCCCTATACCAGGCGGCGCACCTAACCGCCTCTGATATCTGCAAGGAATATACAGTATTCAAAGTACAAATCAAATATCAATTTATAGAATTTAATAGCCTGGTTTAATGTGTCATTCTAATGCAACCCTATCCACTTATAGCACCATTCTTCTTAAGAGCCAGGAAGGCCGATGAGCCCTGCAACCCCTATGGCTGTATGACTGGCATACAGTGTGTGCTAGACATCAGCTATATGAAGTATAATAAAAGAACTATTGTACTGCGGAAGATAGGCAGTACAATAGTACGGCCACTAGCAGTAGGAAGTAGTGAGCACTTCCTCTACTCTCTTCTAACTTATTAGAAGTGAAGACTACACAAGACTGTAGAAGGCTATAGGACAGTAGAGTGTATGACAAGTATTGTACTGCAGCAGACTAGATAGGTAGGGTTACACCACAGGCATTAGCAGTAGGAAGTGGTGAGCACTCCCTCTACTCTCTTTTAACTTATTAGGCCTCATGTCCACGGGGAAAATCAGGCCCGCCGCGATTTCTCCATGCAGAATCCCGCAGCGAGTCCCTCCTGCCCCACGGACATGAGGCTGAAAATAAGAATAAACTCACCTGTCCTGGACGCTGCGCGTCTCCCCTCCATCGCGGCCGGATCTTCTTTCTTCGGCCCGGAGGACGTGCCAGGCATGCCGGCAGCGTGCCGTGCGCATGCGCCAGGCACAGCCGCCGGGCCGAAGAAAGAAGATCCGGCCGCGACAGAGGGGAGACCCGCAGCGTCCAGGACAGGTGAGTTTAATTCAGGCGCGGGTCTCCACGGACAGCTTCCATAGGCTTCAACAGAAGCCTGCGGGAGCCGTCCCCGTGGGAGACACGCATGAAAATGGAGCATGTCGCCTTTTTTTTCCCACACGCGGATCCGCGCCTGAAGGGAAAAATGACATCCGCAGGTATTTAACTACCTGCGGGTGTCCAATGCATCCCTATGGGGCGCAGATCCGCGTGCGGGAAAAATGCTGCAGATTTTAAATGCTAATTATGTAGTGGACATGAGGCCTTAGATGTGAAGACTACACAAGACTGTGGAAGGATATAGGACAGCAGAGTACATGCCAAGTATTGTACTGCAGTAGACTAGATAGACAGGATTACACCACAGGCATTAGCGAATAGGAAGATAGTGAAAACTCCCTCTGCTCTCTTTTACTCTATTGTAGAAGACAATGGGACACTGCCAAAACAATTAGTCCCCATTTTTTATAACTGTCATACAGACAATGCTGTAAAAATGTGAGAGCCTCCAAAACACCTAAATTCAATAAATCTTATTTGTACAACTTCAATAGCACTTTCAGGTAATTTATTTATTACCCCTCAGCAAGCTGGGTACTCATTTTACTAACCTCAGAAAGATGAGTCAACCTTGAGACAGTTACCTGAACCAGGCAGAGATTGAACTTACAACCTTCAGGTTGTGAGCAAGACCTGCATTTCTGCTGTCTTAACACTCTACTCCACACGAACCCAAGACAAATTGCTCTCCTTTAGGCTGGGAGCACATGACTGCAATTTGGCCATGTTCTTGCTTTGGCAATATGGACATATATCCCGGCTTGGCAATAGGTCTCTTGACTCGAACTTCAAGCATCTCGGCATGCTGACACAGTATGCAGTGCAGTGACATACTGACTTATTAGCTGACACATCAGCATTGTCCTTCAAATAATGTAGGTTATTTCGGACACTTCAGCATGTGGTCTCTACGTGCTTCTGTAGTTAATACTTTGTCAAAGATCTGCCACTGCAGAATAGATCATGTCTGGATTTTTCATGTGATTCTGTATATGTACACTCTATGCATGTTTCCTCACACCTTCTGGTGATATCATTTATTTCCCCCCAGATGATGGATGAAATGCATTGTAACACTTTACAGGGCGTTTAGTAATTTGAAGGGACATGTTCTGGATGGAGTTAGCCTTTTCAGCATGGGCACACTGTGGCAGCTCTATAAGGTTCATTGATCCAGTGTTGGGCCAGAAATGGGGCAGACTTTACTGACCTGCTCACAACTACTCCTGCCACGGGTGAAGGATTCACATTTGCCTAGAGGGAGGGTCTGGTAAGTTCCAATTTTGTCTATATCCCCAGGTGGGATATATCTTCTTACTGTCTGCACCTATTTTGTTGCTGAGGCACTTTAATTAATATATGTGTGTATATATATATATATACATATATATATATATATATATATATATATATATATATCTACAATGATACACATCATATAAACTTTGCATGAAGTTCAAAGTTGTCGCATTGAAAGCCTCATTTCCTGTAATTCTTTATGTTTCCAGCCACGCTGTATTTTAGGTACCACTTGTCAGGAACCATCAATCCTCTTCCCTTCTATGTAACACTCATATGGTCAAGGGAAATAGAATAATTTGTCATTTGGACAGTTTTCCAGCGGAGAGGATTTGTTTCCAGTCAATTTTCTGCTTTTGAGTTGAAGAATAGCTGTTTAGTATGACCTTGTGCTTCCTCGGATCTGCTGGCACTGGGCAATACTTCTGCCTCTCAAGCTTTTTATCAGAAGAGACATGTCCCCCTTCCTCTTTTATGCTCTTACTGCACTTTAGCTGCTTATCGTCTTGAAATCCCAGTGATTTTCCCTAGACATCTGCAGCAATTATTGCCAATTACCAGATGCATACGTTAAGTGGCACACTGATGGGGATGGAGATTTGGTTATGTCACGTAGCGTTTACGGATTTTACTAAAGTTATTGCAGAGATTAATATGAAAGTTAACCGTTATCAGCAAAGCTTGTGCTCGGCTCCTTCTACCTCGGTCAGATCTTTCCAACAGAAGTGATGGTTTGCATTTATTTGCCGCCCTTTATAAATCTGTGCACGGATTGCGATTACATGTCTGGACCCCAGGCCCCTTACCAACCATTATACCCAGGATACATTTGACTTGTCTCCTTTTTTTCAAATCCTTTACATACAATTTATTGTATAATAAAGATTAGAGATGAGCGAACACCAAAATGTTCGGGTGTTCGTTATTCGAAACGAACTTCCCGCGATGTTCGAGGGTTCGTTTCGAATAACGAACCCCATTGAAGTCAATGGGCGACCAGAGCATTTTTGTATTTCGCCGATGCTCGCTAAGGTTTTCATGTATGAAAATCTGGGCAATTCAAGAAAGTGATGGGAATGACACAGAAACGGATAGGGCAGGCGAGGGGCTACATGTTGGGCTGCATCTCAAGTTCACAGGTCCCACTATTAAGCCACAATACCGGCAAGAGTGCCCCCCCCCCCCTCCCAACAACTTTTACTTCTGAAAAGCCCTCATTAGCAATGCATACCTTTGCTAAGCACCACACTAGCTACAACAAAGCACAATCACTGCCTGGATGACACTCCGCTGCCACTTCTCCTGGGTTACATGCTGCCCAACCGCCCCCCCTCCCCCCCACAGCGCACACCAAAGTGTCCCTGCGCAGCCTTCAGATGCCCTCATGCCACGCCACACTCATGTCTATTTAGAAGTTCGTCTGCCATGAGGAGGAACTGCAGGCACACACTGCAGAGGGTTGGCACGGCTAGGCAGCGACCCTCTTTAAAAGGGGCGGGGTGATAGCCCACAATGCTGTACAGAAGCAATGAGAAATAGAATCCTGTGCCACCGCCATCAGGAGCTGCACACGTGGGCATAGCAATGGGGAACCTATGTGCCACACACTATTCATTCTGTCAAGGTGTCTGCATGCCCCAGTCAGACTGGTAATATGCACCTTAACAGTAACCGCGTTGGTGGTAATGTGGTGGTGACTGCGGACCTAGTAGCACGGTTGTATTTTGTTGGTTTTCGGAATGCGGCCAGGATTAAGTGGGCCGTGGCGGGGGGATGGTGTGGGGGCTCTCTTGTTGTGTCGGTAAAGGTGAAATTTTTGGACTGCCACCAGACGAACCAATGCAAAGGCATTTGCCAAGAATGTTTTCCCTGTTGGAGGAGGAGGGGGATGTTTTTGAGGCACTACGTGTCCTCTCCACGTGTCCGTGGTTATATGCACCTTAACAGTAACCGCGTTGGTGGTAATGTGGTGGTGACTGCGGACCTAGTAGCACGGTTGTATTTTGTTGGTTTTCGGAATGCGGCCAGGATTAAGTGGGCCGTGGCGGGGGGATGGTGTGGGGGCTCTCTTGTTGTGTCGGTAAAGGTGAAATTCTTGGACTGCCACCAGACGAACCAATGCAAAGGCATTTGCCAAGAATGTTTTCCCTGTTGGAGGAGGAGGGGGATGTTTTTGAGGCACTACGTGTCCTCTCCACGTGTCCGTGGTTATATGCACCTTAACAGTAACCGCGTTGGTGGTAATGTGGTGGTGACTGCGGACCTAGTAGCACGGTTGTATTTTGTTGGTTTTCGGAATGCGGCCAGGATTAAGTGGGCCGTGGCGGGGGGATGGTGTGGGGGCTCTCTTGTTGTGTCGGTAAAGGTGAAATTTTTGGACTGCCACCAGACGAACCAATGCAAAGGCATTTGCCAAGAATGTTTTCCCTGTTGGAGGAGGAGGGGGATGTTTTTGAGGCACTACGTGTCCTCTGCACGTGTCCGTGGTTATATGCACCTTAACAGTAACCGCGTTGGTGGGAAATGGCCTCGCCGCCATCATGTCTTTGGGAAGCCTCTGTTTCCACACCCCAGAGACATACCATTAGCAGCGGTATAGGCAGAGCCCAGAATTCGTAACATTTCAGCCGTAGCATTAGGACAGGCCCCACTAACATATCAGTAGCAGCATTATAGGAGGAGCGCAGTCTTCGTTCCATGTCAGCAATAGTAGCATTCAAGACAGGCCCCAGTAACAATTCCGAAGCAGCAGTATAGCGGGAGCGCAGTCTTCGTTCCATGTCAGCAATAGTAGCACTCAAGACAGGCCCCAGTAACAATTCCGAAGCAGCAGTATAGCGGGAGCGCAGTCTTCGTTCCATGTCAGCAATAGTAGCACTCAAGACAGGCCCCAGTAACAATTCCAAAGCAGCAGTATAGCGGAAGTGCAGTCTTCGTTCCATGTCAGCAATAGTAGCACTCAAGACAGGCCCCAGTAACAATTCTGAAGCAGCAGTATAGTGGGAGCGCAGTCTTAGTTCCATTTCAGTAGCCTTAGTATAGCCAAGGCCCAAGTTACATTTATGTAGCTAAAGTGTAGGCCAACCCCACACACCTTTCTGTACCATGAGTGCAGACGAAGAACATACAAATTGCTATGATTACACTGTAGGTGAGGGCCCCAAAAAATTGGTGTACCAACAGTACTAATGTACCTCAGAAAAAATTGGCCATGCCCAACCAAGATGGCAGGTGAATAGCTTTGGTTAATGTGGCTTAAGTGGTAACTAGGCCTGGAGGCAGCCCAGTGTAACGAAAAATTGGTTCAAGTTAAAGTTCCAACGCTTTTAAGAGCATTGAAACTTATAAAAATTGTTCAGAAAAATTATTTGAGTGAGCCTTGTGGCCCTAAGAAAAATTGCCCGTTCAGCGTGATTACATGAGGTTTCAGGAGGAGGAGCAGGAGGAGGAGGAGGAATATTAGACACAGATTGATGAAGCAGAAATGTCCCCGTTTTGGATGGTGAGAGAGAACGTAGCTTCCATCCGCGGGTGCAGCCTACGTATTGCTTACGTAACGCTGCTGTCCGCTGGTGGAGAACAGAAGTCTGGGGAAATCCAGCCTTTGTTCATCTTGATGAGTGTTAGCCTGTCGGCACTGTCGGTTGACAAGCGGCTACGCTTATCTGTGATGATTCCCCCAGCCGCACTAAACACCCTCTCCGACAAGACGCTAGCCGCAGGACAAGCAAGCACCTCCAGGGCATACAGCGCTAGTTCAGGCCACGTGTCCAGCTTCGACACCCAGTAGTTGTAGGGGGCAGAGGCGTCACCGAGGATGGTCGTGCGATCGGCTACGTACTCCCTCACCATCCTTTTACAGTGCTCCCGCCGACTCAGCCTTGACTGGGGAGCGGTGACACAGTCTTGGTGGGGAGCCATAAAGCTGGCCAGGCCCTTAAAGACTGTTGCACTGCCTGGGATGTACATGCTGCTCGATCTCCGCACCTCCCCTGCCCTCGGTACTGCGCCTTCTGCCACTAGCGCTGTCGGCTGGGAATTTTACCATCAGCTTGTCCGCAAGGGTCCTGTGGTATAGCAACACTCTCGAACCCCTTTCCTCTTCGGGAATGAGAGTGGGCAGGTTCTCCTTATAGCGTGGGTCGAGCAGTGTGTACACCCAGTAATCCGTTGTGGCCAGAATGCGTGCAACGCGAGGGTCACGAGAAAGGCATCCTAACATGAAGTCAGCCATGTGTGCCAGGGTACCAGTACGCAACACATGGCTGTCTTCACTAGGAAGATCACTTTCAGGATCCTCCTCCTCCTCCTCCTCAGGCCATACACGCTGAAAGGATGACAGGCAATCAGCCGGTGTACCGTCAGCAGCGGGCCAAGCTGTCTCTTCCCCCTCCTCCTCATCCTCCTCATGCTCCTCCTCCTCCTCCTGTACGCGCTGAGAAATAGACAGGAGGATGCCCTGACTATCCAGCGGCATACTGTCTTCCCCCGCCCCCGTTTCCGAGCGCAAAGCAGCTGCCTTTATGGTTTGCAGGGAATTTCTCAAGATGCATAGCAGAGGAATGGTGATGCTAATGATTGTAGCATCGCCGCTCACCACTTGGGTAGACTCCTCAAAATTACCAAGGACATGGCAGATGTCTGCCAACCAGGCCCACTCTTCTGAAAGGAATTGAGGAGGCTGACTCCCACTGCGCCGCCCATGTTGGAGTTGGTATTCGACTATAGCTCTACGTTGTTCATAGAGCCTGGCCAACATGTGGAGCGTAGAGTTCCACCGTGTGGGCACGTCGCACAGCAGTCGGTGCACTGGCAGCTTAAAGTGATGTTGCAGGGTGCGCAGGGTGGCAGCGTCCGTGTGGGACTTGCGGAAATGTGCGCAGAGCCGTTGCGCCTTTACGAGCAGGTCTGACAAGCGTGAGGCTGCCGAGCTGCAGAGCCGCCACCAGGTTACGGCCGTTGTCACACACGACCATGCCCGGTTGGAGGCTCAGCGGCGCAAGCCAGCGGTCGGTCTGCTGTGTCAGACCCTGCAGCAGTTCGTGGGCCGTGTGCCTCTTATCGCCTAAGCTGAGTAGTTTCAGCACGGCCTGCTGACGCTTGCCCACCGCTGTGCTGCCACACCGCGCGACACCGACTGCTGGCGACATGCTGCTGCTAACACATCTTGATTGCGAGACAGAGGAGGAGGAGGAGGAGGAGGGTGCTTTAGTGGAGGAAGCATACACCTCCGCAGATACCACCACCGAGCTGGGGCCCGCAATTCTGGGGGTGGGTAGGACGTGAGCGGTCCCAGGCTCTGACTCTGTCCCAGCCTCCACTAAATTCACCCAATGTGCCGTCAGGGAGATGTAGTGGCCCTGCCCGCCTGTGCTTGTCCACGTGTCCGTTGTTAAGTGGACCGTGGCAGTAACCGCGTTGGTGAGGGCGCGTACAATGTTGCGGGAGACGTGGTCGTGCAGGGCTGGGACGGCACATCGGGAAAAGTAGTGGCGACTGGGAACTGAGTAGCGCGGGGCCGCCGCCTCCATGATACTTTTGAAGGACTCCGTTTCCACAACCCTATACGGCAGCATCTCAAGGCTGATGAATTTTGCTATGCGGACGGTTAACGTTTGAGCGTGCGGGTGCGTGGCGGCGTACTTGCGCTTGCGCTCCCACAGTTGCGCAAGCGACGGCTGGACGGTGCGCTGAACTACACTGCTGGATGGGGCTGAGGACAGCGGAGATGAGGGTGTGGGTGCAGGCCATGAGGCGGTAGTGCCTGTGTCCGGAGAGGGGGGTTGCATCTCAGTGGCAGGTTGGGGCACAGGGGGAGAGGCAGGGGTGCAAACCGGAGGCGCTGAACGGCCTTCGTCCCACCTTGTGGGGTGCTTGGCCATCATATGTCTGCGCATGGTGGTGGTGGTGAGGCTGTTGGTGTTGGCTCCCCGGCTGAGCTTTGCGCGACAAAGGTTACACACCACTGTTCGTCGGTCGTCTGGCGTCTCTGTGAAAAACTGCCAGACCTTAGAGCACCTCGGCCTCTGCAGGGTGGCATGGCGCGAGGGGGCGCTTTGGGAAACACTTGGTGGATTATTCGGTCTGGCCCTGCCTCTACCCCTGGCCACCGCACTGCCTCTTGCAACCTGCCCTGCTGATGCCCTTGACTCCCCCTCTGAAGACCTGTCCTCCTGAGTAAGCGTTGCACACCAGGTGGGGTCAGTCACCTCATCGTCCTGCTGCTCTTCCCCCGAATCCTCTGTGCGCTGCTCCCTCGGACTTACTGCCCTTACTACTACCTCACTGCAAGACAACTGTGTCTGATCGTCATCGTCCTCCTCACCCACAGAAAGTTGTTGAGACAGTTGGCGGAAGTCCCCAGCCTCTTCCCCCGGACCCCGGGAACTTTCGAATGGTTGGGCATCAGTGACGATAAACTCCTCTGGTGGGAGAGGAACCACTCCTGCCCAATCTAAGCAGGGGCCCGAGAACAGTTCCTGGGAGTGTTCCCGCTCCTGAGCAGGTGTCATTGTAGTGGAGTGAGGAGGCTGGGAGGAAGGAGGAGCAGCAGACAGAGGATTCGGATTTGCAGCAGTGGACGGCGCAGAACTGCGTGTTGACGATAGGTTGCTCGAAGCACTTTCTGCCATCCAGGACAGGACCTGCTCACACTGCTCATTTTCTAATAAAGGTCTCCCGCGTGGACCCATTAATTGGGCGATGAATGTGGGGACGCCAGAAACGTGCCTCTCTCCTAATCGCGCAGCAGTCGGCTGCGACACACCTGGATCAGGAGCTCGGCCTGTGCCCACACCCTGACTTGGCCCTCCGCGTCCTCGGCCGCGTCCACGTCCTCTAGGCCTACCCCTACCCCTCAGCATGCTGTATTACCAGTGATTTGATTTCACAGGCAGGAAATAAATTGGCGCAAGACTGCAGGCCAAATATAATTTTTTCCCTTTTTTGAAAACGAAAGGCCCCACTGCCTCTAGTGAATGAATAATCTAAGTTTAATAACTGTGCTCTGGCCCTGCTAATGTGTCACAGAACGTGAGGGTAGCAGAGTTATTAACTCTGGCAGAGCAGGTATTTTTTTTCCCAATTAAGGAAAGCAAATGGCGAAGCCAGCAGTAAACCGTAGCTGGGTGCGTCTGATTTTTAAACGTTGCACACGCAGCCGACACGTGTCCACCGCCCTTAGGACGGACAGAGGCAGGACAAATAGAATTATTTTCAGTTTTTTTCCACCAAAAGGCAGCACTGCGTATATTCAATGAACATGAGAAGTTTAATAACTGTGCTGTGGCCCTGCTAATGTGGCACAGAACGTGAGGGTAGCAGAGTTATTAACTCTGGCAGAGCAGGTATTTGAAGGCTACACTCACTCCTAACACTCTCCCTGCCTATGCAACACTTCTGTCCCTAATGCCGGGTGCAACGCTCTGCAGAGCCGATTTTGAGAAGAAAAAAAAATTGCCACTGCTAACAGCAGCCAACACACAGCTATCAGTGGCCCTAATAAGGACCTTTGGGGGTCTTGAAGCCTACACTAACTACCAATTCTTTCCCTACAGCAGCTCCAGTACAAACAGCACTGTCCCTCATCTAACTCACACCGCATCTGAGGCGAACCGCGGGAGGGGCCGACTTTTATATTCGGCGGACACCTGATCTCGCCAGCCACTCACAGCAGGGGGGTGGTATAGGGCTGGAACAACACAGGAAGAAGTTGTAATGCCTTCCCTGTCTTTCAATTGGCCAGAAAAGCGCGCTAACGTCTCAGGGAAGGAAGTGAAAGTAACCCGAACACCGCATGGTGTTCGTTACGAATAACGAACATCCCGAACACCCTAATATCCGCACGGATATCAAGTTCGGACGAACACGTTCGCTCATCTCTATTCCTTAGGTCTTCCAGGGTGTTGCTTTTTTGAGTTGCAGGTTGTGGCAGCGCTGTTGGTCGAAGAGAGGGGAGAGTGGGCGTTGCTTATAGTGGCTGACGGGAAGTTTGTCTGCAGCTGCTTTTCAGTTGCCATCATGCAGTGGACACGTGAGGAGCGTTCATTTTGTGTTGAAGCGTATTTTTCAAATAACCACTCGATCATTGCAATGCAACGTATGCAGCAGTGTGTGGATAGCGAAGGTCAACATTTGCCAGATACAATATTTAAAACCAAATAATTTGTAAATTCTACTACTGTTCAATGTAAATAAAATATAAAATAAAGTTTTTACAAGTTCATTATTTTTTTATTTCACTCCCAAATTAGCAAATTACCGCGCTCCACCCTGTATATATATATATATATATATATATATATATATATATATAGTTAGTGTGTGCCACTGGCCACTATGGGGGACCTTATTACCAATCGGGCCACTGTGGGGTTCACTTTTACTATACAGTCTTACAATTAGAATCGGCCCTTTGAAGGCAACCATAAGGCTCATGTGGCCCTCGGTGAAAATGAGTTTGACACCCCTGCTGTAGAGAGTCTTACAGGTCATGCAATGGTCCCCGGGAAGAAGATATTAAAATAAGTAGAAATACAAAAACTTTTGAAAGGTTTGCTTTGGTCAGTTTGCCAAATTTCTGAAAGAAGCTCTGTTCAGCCTGATTTAGATTGAATCAAACCTTCACCAAAAATAATGATCCTGGCCAGATGATGATGTCTGTTCTCTTGTGGCTCAGCAGTTAGTATTGTTATCTTGCAAATACCAGAGTTCTAGGTTCAAATCTGACAACATCTGAATGGAGTTTGCATGTTTATAACAATCACCTTAAGGCCCCCTGTCTACATCCGTGATGGAATATTGCTAGTGATATTATGCAGTGGGGAGAGGTGTCCGGTCTGTGCGCTGAGCCTATCTGACAGATAGACTCACTGTGGCATACCACGATTTGAATCCAACAAGCGGAGAATTGCTATGATTCTCCACTTGTGAACGTCGGGGCTGCACTTTCCATAGCAACGCTATGAAAATCATTAGCTGTGGCTGGATTATTGCTGCGGACAACATAATGAACTATCACCTGTGGACAGGAGCCCTTATGTAACGCCATGCAGATGTTACTTTTGCTCATATTTGAACGTTCCTCCTCCTGAGCTATATAAATAAAGTGCTACATGATCTAAAAGAAAATGTGATTCATCAGACCAGGCCACCTTCTTCCATACTCAGTGTTCCAGTTCTGATGCTCATGTCCCCACTGTAGGTGTTTTTGCTGGTGGACAGGGATCAGATAGGCCACTCCGATTGGTCTGCAGCTATGAAACCCTAAATGCAACAGTCTGTGATGCAATGTGTATTCTGTTACATTTTTTTTTAACAGCCAACAAATACTTTATCAGTAGTTTGTGTAACAGTAGCTATTTTGTGGGACTGGACAGACAGGCTAGCTTTAACTCCCATACATGTCAATGAACTTTGGAAGTCCATAAACTTTTCACTGGATCACCGGTAACTTTTCTCTGGCCAATTTTTATAGGTACTAACCAAAACATATCCAGAACACAAGACCTGCTGTTTCTGGGCTCGTGCCCACGAGCGTCGCGGAATTCAGCCCTGGACTTCCGCTGCCGGAGTACTGCATTTTAAAACGCGAGTGATTGCTGAATTCCGTGGTCTCCATTAATACTATATTAATGTAGACCTCCCACTGTGGAAATCCGCGGTGAAATAGAACATGTCGCGATTTTTTTCCCGCAGTGGAAATCTGTGGCAGAATTCTGCATGTGAGCATTGGCAGCAGGAAAGCTATTAGGCTCTATAGAACCTAGATAGAATAGCTGTGGAATTCCACTGCGGATTTCTGCGGCGGGAAATGCAGCAGAAATCTGTCCGTGGGCATTAGCCCTTAGGGATACTCTAACTTAGTCATCTAACCATCACAATTTGTTCCTTGTCAAATCCTTACACATCATCTTCTAAAACTGACAGTTCCAGAGGAAGAGGAGGAGGAGGAAGAAGTATGGTGGCTCAGTGGTGGTTGGCACTGTTGTCTCACAATATTGGGGTCCTAGGTTCAAAACTGACCAAGAGCAACATCTGCATGAAGTTGCAGGAAGAACATACAAATTCAATGCAGTGGTTGTCAGATTTGAACCTAGAACCCCAGCACTGCAAGGCAGCATTGCTAACTGCAGACCTCATGTCCTCCTTTATTCAGTTCACTTAACACTACAACTGCAGAATAGAATAATCCTCCACAATACCATTTATTGGAAGTTAGCCATCCTATGAGTCAACATCTGACCTTTTAACAGTACTTGCAACATGATTAGTGATATAAGCCAAACCAAAGTACCAATGAACAATTAGCAGTTTTGGGGTTCTTGGCCCTCATCAGTGCACTGAAAAACAAACCTAATTCCAACTCTCCCCCCTACTCCATATTTCTAAGAAGGTATATGTGATGAGTAAGAATACAGAAGAAGTCAAATAGTTCATGTAAGAATGTTGTGTCCAAAAGAGAAGCATTTTGTGGTAGGCTCAAACAGAATGAAGGAATTTACCAGTTGGATGGAGACAGAAGCTCCTATTCTCATCAGCCTAGCTGGAGTGTACTTTCCGATAGTGACGTTATCACTAAACACCACTCAGTCCTGCGCTTCATCAGCACATCATTGCTTGCACTATATAGCTCTATATGTATTGTATCTATGCTTGACAAAGAGGCCTTATGCAGCCTTGAAACGCGTTGTAATGTTCCCTGTATCCTGCATTTACCTTATTTGGATACATAAATTTACTATCCAAGATTGGGGATTGAAAGAAATTCTTATTTTCACCTTGAAGCCACCAGGGGGCCTCAAGAAAAGTCCCCCCACAGTAGTAAGTTTTTGCCTTAATACTCTTAAAATATCACACTGTACTAAGATCCTGTGAGCATAAGTCCTTTCTATTCCCTTTGTATTTATTTCTTCCAGTATCGCTTTATGCGCTGGTGGAGCCTGGTCTTTTTTTGCTCTCCATTTACATGAACTAAGGCAGTACAGATCCGCTTACAACTCAAGGTCGTCATCATCAGCCTGTGGTCACTTCTTTTCTAAAGTGTGACCACAGGCTCACAAGGTGAGTCTTCACCTTGATTGCCATTTTTTGACACAAGCTTTTTCTTTTTTGGAGCACCGTCCAATTAACATTTGTTCCCTGCCTAGCTGGAGTGTGGTATATATACTCTGTTGAGGAATCTAGACTGGATTAGGAAAACTCAGGCACTCACTACTGATGAATAGTATGGGTTCTCCACCACCTTATAATCCTCAGGGGTCAAGTCTGGGATATCTACTTCGCACTTGAAAAAAGTCTCGTCAAAGGGTCTTAGTAGCAGTCATCTGCAGGCGTAGCTTCGTATGGATGTGATGTATCTCCTATCCATATGTAGGTTCAAGTTCATACGAACTTTTAAACTAATAAGTAACATAGTATGTTAGGCCGAATGGGACAATGTCCATCAAGTTCAGCCCGTTTCAACCTCCTTGTTGATCCAGAGAAAGGCAAAAAAAACCAAGAGGCAGAAGCCAATTAGCCATTTCGGGGAAATAATTCCTTCCTGACTCCCGAATGGCAGTCACACTAATCCCTGGATCAACCTCTAATAGTTCCTACCTGTCTGTAAGACCTGGATCAACAACCCACTTGTCACCTAAAATTTATATCCTGTAATATGCTTCCGCTCTAGAAAGACATCTAGTCCCCTCTTAAACTCCTCTATGGATTTTGCCATCACCACATCCTCAGGCAGAGAGTTCCACAGTCTCAGTTCTCTTACAGTAAAGAACCCCCTTCTGTGTTGGTGATGAAACCTACTTTCTTCTAGACATAGAGGATATCCTCTTGTTACTGTCGCAGTCCTGGGTATAAACAGACCATGGGAGAGATCCTTGTATTGTCCCCTAGTGTATTTATACATTGTCATTTGGTCGCCCCTTAGCCGTCGTTTTTCCAGGGTAAATAATCCCAATTTTGATAACTTCTCTGGGTATTCCAGTCCTCTCATTCCATGTATTAATTTAGTTGCTCTTCTTTGAACCCTATCAAGCACTGCAACATCTTTCCTGAGCACCGGTGTCCAGAACTGTACACAATATTCCATGTGAGGCCTGACAAGTGCCTTATATAGTGGAAGAATAATGTTCTCGTCTCTCGCCCCTATACCTCTTTTAACCCCTTAGTGACCAAGCCTGTTTGCGCCTTAATGACCAGGCCAAATTTTGCAAATCTGACATGTATCATTTTAACATGGAAAAACGCCAGAAAGGTTTTGCATATCCAAGCGATTCTGACATTGTTTTTTCACCACATGTTGTACTTCATTTAGGCAGAAAAAAAAGACCGATAGAATTTGTGTTTATTTATTAAAAGCACCAAAATTGGGAAAATTTTGAAAAAAATCGTAGTTTTTTCACATTTCCAACTGCAATATCCCAAATATGTGCAAACATAATATAGAATTTTTTGCTAAGATATATATTTCCATCCGTTTACTTTATTTTGGGTGCACATTGGAAAAACTTTTGTTTTTTTTTGTTTTTTTAACCATTTAGGAGACGTACAAATTTAACATTACTTTTCAGCATTTTGAGGAGCACTTTGTTTTCCTACACCAAGCCAAGATTGGAAAGGCTCATAGGAGTCAGAATGATAGATACCCCCACAAGTGACCCCATTTTAAAAACTGCAGCCCTTAACGTATTCACTGAGGGGTGTCATGAGTATTTTAACCGCACAGTTTTTTTCAAGAGTCAATGCAATTTAGAAGAGAAAAACTAAAATTTCATATTTTTGCAAATATGTCATTTTTAAGACAGGACTTTTTTCTATAGTACACATGAAAATGAGGATTTGCACCCCAAAATGGATACCCCTGTTTGTCCCGTGCTCAGAAACATACCCATTGTGGCCCTAATCTTACGTCTGTATGCACAATGGGGCCCAAAATGAAAAGAGCAACTGGTGGCTTTCGGAACAGAAATTTTGCTTGAAGGAGATTTAGTCCCCATTGCACACTTGTAGAGCCATTGAGTGACCAAAACGATGGAGAACGCCCACAAGTGACCCCATTTTGAAAACTAGATTCCTTAACAAATTTATCTAGGGGTACGATGTCTTTTTTGACTTCACGGTTTTTGAATGGATCTAAGCCAAGCAGAAGGAAAAAATTACGATTTTCATTCTTTTTGGTAATTCAGTCACTTTAAACCAGTTTTTTTTTGTACAGCACATATATGAATGAAGACTTTCACCCCAAAATGGATACCCCTGTTTGTCCTCTGTTCAGAAACATACCCATTGTAGCCCCAAACTGGGGAGACGCACTCCAAATATTATAGCACTAGTTTTTCTGTCTTCAGCAATACCCCCGTTGTAGCCCCAATCTTCTTAGAGGGTGCATGGCTAGGCCTATAGTGGATGGAGCACCCGTTTGATTTCAGGGCGCAACTGAATAATTTACAGGCCCCATTGCACACTAGTAGAGACAATAAACTGCCAAAATAATAAAATGTCCCTCACAAGTGAGCCAATTTTGACATCAAGACCCCTTTGCTAATTTATCTAGGGGTGTACTGGGCATTCTGACGCTACATTTTAATTTTTTTTAATAATTATAATGTGAGTGAAATATAAATGTGATTTCATTTTTTTCACCAAATTTGTCACTTTTAGGACCGTTTTCTTTGTTTCAAGCAGGAAAAACTGGGGAGACAGACTAATAAAAATAAAATTGATTCCCTAAAAAGACACCCCCCCCCCACCCACACCCCCTTTTGGCGTTTCTTATATGTGAAATAAAATTAATAATGTAAAACTGTATGGTAAATTTCAAAACGAGTAATTAAAAGTGCCAGGGTGGGATGGACACATGGGGCAATCTCTCCTCCTCCTTTGCTTGGTGCAGACGCAACACTTTTTTGGGGGGTATTTTTTGCCCGCAGTCTCGGGGATGGGATTCATAAAATGACGCTCCGTTAGCCTCCGCACCTCCTCCGATTGCAATGCATCCTGAGGTGCGGTGGTCTCAAATAAAAGATTTTCTACGAGCGCCTCCTGAAACTTGAGGAAGCTCAGCGTGCCCCCGGACGATTTAAAAATTACGTGAGCGTTATACGTAGCCATCTGTATAAGGTAGATGGCTACCTTCTTGTACCAAGCTCGCGTTTTACGTTTCACAAGGTAGGGCTGTAGAGCCTGGTCTGACAGATCGACGCCCCCCATGAATTTATTATAATCTGTGATGGAGATCGGTTTAATTTTCTCCGCTGCAGCCCCCCTCTCCCTAACTGTAATGGAGGTGTCTGCGTGCACAGTGGACAGCATAAAGACATCCTTTCTGTCACGCCATTTAACTGCCAGCAAGGGGTCATAGGCCAGTGCGTAAGACGCTCCTTTATCTACACGCCTGGAAACACGAGGTTGTGGGAACCCTACCCTATTTTTGCAGATAGTTCCGCAGGCCCCTGTACCTGCGGCGTGTAATGCTCTATAAAAGGGGATGCCGGTATAGTAATTGTCGGTATAAATATGGTACCCCTTTTTAAAAATGGGCCCTTGAGCTCCTACACAATTTTCCCGTTGACGCCAATGTCTTCAGGACAGTTGGGGGGATTTAATTGTTGATCCCTGCACTCATAAATAAAAAAATCGCAAGTATAACATGTTGCGCTTTCACAGATTTTATATAGCTCGACGCCATATCTTGCGCGTTTTGAGGGAATGAATTGGCGAAATGATAAACGGCCTTTAAAACTCATAAGCAACTCGTCCACCGACAAATTTTTTGGGGGGATATAAATGTTTTTAAAGGCGTCTCTTAGAAGTGATATAAGGGGTCTTAATTTGCCCAGTCTATCATACGCCGGATCACTTCTCGGGGGGATTTGGGCATTATTGGCGAAATGAAAAAAACGCATAATATTTTCATATCTGCGTCGGGGCATTATGGATGCAAATACGAGCGTCGCGTGAACAGCGCTCGTGGATCAATAGAACCGTATTGATGACTTTTTTACAAGTCCCGTTAGTAAAACAAGTCCCAAAATTTTTTTTAACTCAGGGACATCTATGGCGGTCCACATCGCTGAATAAACCGACGTGGGGTGCACGGTCACGTATTGCCCAGCGTATGTATTCGTCTGCTGGACAATTAACTGCAGGACACCGTCAGTAATAATTAAATTAAAAAAATTAAACGGTGTAAAATTTGCGAAATCCAGATTAACGCCTGGAGCCACTAAAAATTCTGCGATGCGGAGCGTAAATAAACTTGCGGAACTCCATGCAGTGGCAGGCGCCGCATTACGTTGCCCCCGCTGCCCCAACGACTTCCTCAACCTCCATAGCGCTAGAGGCAGAGTCGTCACTCTCAAAGAAAAACTCCTCCTCCGACTCACTGGTAGCATCGCTACCGGAACTTGAAGCAAAGAGCTGCGCGTACGCTTGCTCAGCGCTGTAGCGCCTACGATCCATTTTATTTTTAAAAAATTTAATGGAGGTAGACAAAAAAAAAAAAAAGCGGACAGGGATGTAATGGGGTAATTGGGGTATAAAGGAAGGTGATGGCGGGTAATAACGGGTTTTTTTTTTTCTTTTTTTAACTCGCTATATGGCACACGATTTTTTTCAGCTATCTCTCTCCTGTCACAAATCGCTCTGAGTGACAGGGGAGAAATACGCAGGACTAATCGTGTGCCATATTTATTAAACAAATGACATGGATGGCTGCGATAGGTGTATCACAGCCACCCATGTCAGCAGGGATCAATCACTTTTATCCCTGCAAGTTACTATGCCAAATGCGACTTTGGCTTTGGCTTCTACTGCGCATGCGCCACCATTTTGTTCGGCGCATGCGCAGAACAGGGTAATGCCCTGTACTTTTGGGGGCTTTGGGGGACCTTAGGGGAGCATTTTCATCTCCCCTCATGGATCGGATCCATGAGGGGAGATGAAACTCCAACTTTTAAAAACTTTTTGGTGATCGCCAGTATCCGTTGGATACCGGCGATCACGGGCCCGGGGACCGCACTCCACGGTCCCCAGTGACATCTCCTGTCTCCTGGCTACTGAAGGTAGCCGGGAGACAGGGGAGTTTTAAATTTCCCGGCTGCTCTGCGCTTCTGCGCATGTGCCGCCATTTTCCCCTTGGTGCGCATACGCAGAAGCCCGTGGCGGCTCCAGATCGCCGGGGGACATTGTGGAGGACGGGGGTGAGTATTCTTAGCTGCCCTCATGGATCCGATCCATGAGGGCAGCTGAAACATTTACTTTTTTAAACTTTTTTAAACTTTCCCAAGATCGCCGGTATGGCGCCGTGGTCCCCGGTGGCATCTCCTGTCTCCGGCAGTAGCCGGTAGACAGGAAATTTTAAATCCCCCGCGCCTATCCGCTCTTCTGCGCATGCGCTGCCATTTTCCTTTGGCACACATGCGCAGAAGATGGCGGAGAGTCCGCTCTGGACCAAATCAGTGGGGAGCAGCGAGCCGGACTTGGGTGAGCATTTTCAGCTCCACTCGTGGAAGCGTTCCGTGAGGGTAGCTGAAATTCCAACTTTTTTTCAACGGCGATCGCGTTACCGGGGGGGGGGGGGGGGCGCAGCCCGGTCTGACAGCTCCATGCTGTCAGCTACCTGGAGCTGTCACGTCCAGAGCCCACGTGGCTTTATTCTCCTCAGAGAATAAAGCCCACTTGGGCAGGACGTAAAAAGACTATGGGCTGGTCACTAAGGGGTTAATGCAAGACTTTATTTACTAAGTATACAGTCCACTAGTACCCCCAGGTCTTTTTCCATATCACTTTTCCCTAGCAGTACCCCATTTAGTGTATATTGGTGACTTTAGATGAGCGAGCACCAAAATGCTCGGGTGCTCGTTACTCGAGTCGAACTTTCAGTGATGCTCGAGAGTTCGTTTCGAGTAACGAACCCCATTGAAGTCAATGGGCGACTCGAGCATTTTTTTATATGACAGGTGCTCCGCTAAGGTTTTCATTTGTGAAAATCTTAGCAAATCACCAAAGTCATGTAAAAAACACAGAAATGGATAGGGCAGGCGAGGAGCAACATGCAGAGCTGCATTTCGGGCTCCGAGGTCTCACTATTAAGCCACAATAGTGGCAAGAGTGAGACCCCCCCCCCCCCCCTGCACTGTTAGCATAACGATCGTTCTCCTCTGCCACAGCTGTAACAGCTGTGGCAGAGAAGAACGATGTTAGCCGATTAAATTCAATGGAGCTGGCAATACAGCCGGCTCCATTGAAAGCAATGGGCTGCCAGGAGCGCGGGATGAATTTTCGGGAAGGGCTTAAAAAATCATCCTAAAATGTGTAAAAATAAAAAAAAAATGTATACTCACCTTTCTGCTGCAGCCGGAGTTCAGCCGTGTCTGGCCGGCAGGTCTCCTGAACTGCTCTGAGTAGTATTTAAAATCCCCGCCTGTTGAATGAGCTGCCTCTGATTGGTCCCTGCGCTGAGCCAATCAGAGGCAGCACTCACCCATTCATGAATTCATGAATGGGTGTGAGTAAGAGCTGCCTCTGATTGGTGAGGCTGTGACCAATCAGAGGCAGCTCATTCAGCAGGCGGGGATTTTAAATCCCCGGCTGCTGAATACTACTCAGAGCAGTTCAGGAGAATTGCCGGCCAGACGCGGCTGAACTCCGGCTGCAGCGGAAAGGTGAGTATACATTTTTTTTTTTTTTACACATTTTAGGATGATTTTCAGGTAAGGGCTTATATTTTTAAGCCCTTCCCGAAAATTCATCCCGCGCTCGCCGGCAGCCCATTGCTTTCAATGGAGCCAGCTGTATTGCCGGCTCCATTGAATTCAATGGTCAGTGCTCGTTTAATCGAGACGAGTACCGCGTGGTGCTCGTCTTGAGTAATGAGCATCTCGAGCACCCTAATACTCGAACGAGCATCAAGCTCGGACGAGTATGCTCGCTCATCTCTATTGGTGACATGTTGGTAAACATTCTTTCATTTTTCAAAATAGCTGCAGCTTTCCCGCAGTCATCTTCTAGTCCATAGGTATAATCAGCTGTGGTCATAATGCTACCTATAGTGACATCTTGACTGATTTATACCGTCGGTTTTTCAGTTTCCTTGTAGAAAGAAATGGATCATTTACATAGTAGAAGATATCTGGAATACAACACGACTCTTAGTCAACCTTCAAAGTCAAAGTGATTGCTTTCTCAAAAACAAAGGCCTTGTCTATCTGACATAAGGTCCTTCATAATAACTAATCAGACATAATTATTTCAAAGGCGCAAAGCTTTGTATCCTTCAGTAAACTGTTACTCTGAATACAGCTCCTGGCAACTCACACGCTACTAATTGGTACTAATAGGCATTAGTACCAAGTAAAAGTTTATGCAAAAATGATCACTCGAAAACCATCTTTTAAGCAATAATCGTTGCGTATAAATGTGCCCATCTTTCAGTTTTCCGTTCTGCATGAAGTCTATAGTTCAGCAGAACAGCTGACAAGATGGACCGCACTCTGTGCTCTGCCTGGGGAGCACAGATAACAGCTGATTACATTGTCTCAGCTTTAATCAGAGCAGCAGAACAAAGAGGTTGTATTCAGTGAACAGCGGGTGGTCTCTTCCCTGAATACAGCTCCTGGCGGCTCACACGTTACTAATTGGTACTAATAGGCATTAGTACCAAATAGTAGTTTATGCAAAAATGATCGCTGAAAAGCCATCTTTTGAGCGATCATCTTTGTGTCTAAATGCCCCTGTAGTGTGACCCTTGGATGTGTATTCATACCCTCCCTCATTTGCTAATGTTGTGGATATATGTACAATAAGAATTCTATGTGTTATTACCTGTCCTGGATAACCTAGCATAACACTTTTTTTCCCCTTATGTTCTTTGACTTGGCACTTTTTTGACCCTCCGCTCCTCTCTATGACTATTAGGGTATTCTGAAGACATTTTGGTCATGTGCCACCCCCCTTCTTACTCTTCAAGAGCAAGGCCTGTTTTTTTTGTGTGTGTTTTGCCGGCAATATTCCTTTATCTAAACCAGCTACTGTATCACCATGTACAGCACAGAATACACCATTGTGTACGGACACAAAGCTCTTTTGATGGGGCACTCACTAGATCTCTGTTTCTTCTCAGAGCAGACAGTCAGGTAACCCTACTCGCTGACACCGATGACAGATACAGAATAGAACACGCAGACATCTCTCTTTTATGTCCCCACAGCTCTTGTGCGAGAGGATCAGGCTGCTCACACAGAGCTTGTATTATTATATCCATTGTATTATTACAGGGTAATACAAGCTGTTTAGATGGAAACTGGTTTTATTGCTCTTTTAGTAATGAGTTTAGTGTACAGGATTATTTGTGACCTCTGGCATTGTGGAACAGGACAATGCAGATATGTTAATCTATACGGCAGAGAACTGCACCATCACCATCACAATGGAAAAGCAGTACTTCAAGTTCCTCCAATTCTGCTCTCCTATAAGGGTAGGGGGAGATAAGCTGTGGGCCCAGCTGTCCTAGGGGAAGTCAGTGAAAATAGTAACCAGCAGAGTGCCCCATTCTAGTCTTTACTTTGGGGCCTCTATTCCTACAGATATAGCAAATGTTAACTTGACATCTTGTTGAATAGACAGTTATAGGAAATTTGAAATTGACAATTACGCCACGAATGTAATTGTGCATGCAAAATTTACGTGTGTAATATGCAGAGAATAGAACCACTGGCGTAACCATAGGAAATGCAGGGGTTGCACCCGGGCCCAGGAGCCTTACGGGGCTCATAAAACTTCTCTTCTCCATATAGGGAGCCCAGTAAAATGAGTAAAACATTATAGTTGGGGGCCCTATTACAGGTTTTGATTTGGGGCCCAGCAGCTTCAAGTTACGTATCTGTGTTAAAGGGGTTGTCCCGCGGCAGCAAGTGGGTCTATACACTTCTGTATGGCCATATTAATGCACTTTGTAATGTACATCGTGCATTAATTATGAGCCATACAGAAGTTATCAAAAGTTTTTCACTTACCTGTTCCGTTGCTGGCGTCCTCGTCTCCATGGTTGCTGTCTAATTTTCGCCGTCTAATGGCCAAATTAAACGCGCTTGCGCAGTCCGGGTCTTCTTCTCTTCTCAATGGGGCTCCGTGTAGCTCCGCCCCGTCACGTGCCGATTCCAGCCAATCAGGAGGCTGGAATCGGCAATGGACCGCACAGAAGAGCTGCGGTCCACGGAGGGAGAAGATACCGGCGACCATCTTCAACCGGTAAGTAAGAAGTCACCTGAGTGCGGGGATTCAGGTAAGCGCTGTGCGGTGTTCTTTTTTAACCCCTGCATCGGGGTTGTCTCGCGCCGAACGGGGGGGGGGGTGTCGGAAAAAAAAAAACCCGTTTCGGCGCGGGACAACCCCTTTAAGGAGTTAAGAGAAGTTTGGGGGTCCCAAGATAAACTTTTGCATGCAGGCCCATGAGCCTTTAGCTACGCCCCTGAATAGAACCCATTTATTTCAATGAGTGCCATTCACATTTCCATATTTGCATGCACATTTCACTCACGCAAAAAAGAAACGCAGCATGCTCTATTTTTTTGCACATTTGGGTGCCAAAGGTCCCCATAGAAGTAATGGGGGTGCACAAATGCGCCCGCAATATGCATGGAGATGTGTAATGCACTGCCTAATTCCGCTGAAAAAAAAATACAATATGAAATGGATCTAATTAGATGAATTAGCCATTTTAATCAGTACATCTTTGTTTGCTGCATGCAAATAAACAGGCCTTGCAAGTGCAAAAAGTGCGGTAAAATACGCCAATGTGTGCGCAAAAAAAGCATAGTTCATTCTGCAAAAACTCTATGCTTATGTGCGTGCAAATATGTATACAGTCGTGTGAATCTGGCTTTAAAGGGACTGTCAGTACTTGCGAACCCCTTAAACTAAACAAATGGGTGCACTGAGTCTAGGAATGCCACTCATATACTGAACTTCCTTTCCGTTTCTCTGTCGCCACTGTATGCAGCGGACTGCTTGAGTGTAAGCACATAATGAGACGACTAGTTCTTTTAGTTATATGTGATTGCTTAAGGAGTCCACTCTTTACAAAGAGCTATTGGCTATGTGGGTGGACCGTGGGAGAACAGAGAGGAAGGTGAAAATACGAATAATATCCCCCATACTCAGCATCCCAGCTCACATGAGCCTATCACTTCAGTTTATGGGACTTATAGATACTACTCACAGCTGTTCAGAGCAGTTTAGGAGGACTGCCGCTGGTCGTGCTGAACTCCGTCTGCCGGGATCAGGTGAGTATATATATATGTATTTTATTTTTACACATTTGTGGATGAATTGCAGGGAAGGGCTTACATATTTAACCCCTTCCCGACAATTCATCCTGCGATCGCCGGCAGCCCATTGCTTTCAATGGAGCCGGCTGTATTGCCGGCTCCATTGAATTCAATGGGCTAACATCGTTCTGCCGGGACAAGGTGAGTATATATATTTTTTTATTTTTACACATTTCTGGATGAATTGCAGGGAAGGGCTTATATATTTAAGCCCTTCCCGACAATTCATCCCGCGATCGCCGGCAGCCCATTGCTTTCAATGGAGCCGGCTGTATTGCCGGCTCCATTGAATTTAATGGGCTAACATCGTTCTTCTCTGCCACAGCTGTTACAGCTGTGGCAGAGGAGAACGATCTTAAAGGGGTTGTCCGGCCATAAACATTAGGTCTCATTACTTCTGTTTGCCAATTTCCATGCACTTTGTAATATACATTGTGCATGGAAAATGAAGCAAACAGAAGTTTTGGACTTACCTGAAGGGATGCCCCCCCCCTGTGTTGCTCCTCCGTCGTCCCTGGTTACCACAAGAATCTTCTCTTCTTGTCGGCCGCAGCAGCTCTTGTCGGCGCGGGAACGAGCCCCTTCTCATCCGCGCATGCGCAGTTCTTCTCTCTGCAGCCGGGACCGATATACGATCTTCTTGTGTGCAGGGGTGGAGGATGGAAGAACCTCAGAGCAGGAACTGAGCTCCCGCCCCCTCTCTGCCTCCTCTCCGCCCCTCTGCACTATTTTCAATGAGGAGAGGCGGGGCGGGGGCGGGGCTAAGGTCCGAGAATTAGCCCCGCCCCCGTCTCGGCTCTCCCCATTGCAAATAGTGCAGAGGGGCGGAGAGGAGGCAGAGAGGGGGCGGGAGCTCAGTTCCTGCTCTGAGGCTCTTCCATCCCCCCCCCCCCTGCACACAAGAAGATCGTATATCGGTCCCGGCAGCTGAGAGAAGAACTGCGCATGTGCGGATGAGAAGGGGCTCGTTCCCGCGCCGACAAGAGCTGCTGCGGCCCGACAAGAAGAGAAGATTCTTGTGGTAACCAGGGACGACGGAGGAGCAACACAGGGGGGGGCATCCCTTCAGGTAAGTCCAAAACTTCTGTTTGCTTCATTTTCCATGCACAATGTATATTACAAAGTGCATGGAAATGGGCAAACAGAAGTAATGAGACCTAATGTTTATGGCCGGACAACCCCTTTAATGCTGACAGTGGGGGGGGGGGGGTCTCACTCTTGCCACTATTGTGGCTTAATAGAGGGACCTGGGAATTTGAGATGCAGCTCAACATGTAGCCCCTCGCCTGCCCTATCCGTTTCTGTGTCGTTCCAATCACTTTCTTGAATTTCCCAGGTTTTCACAAATTAAAACCTTAGCGAGCATCGGCGATATACAAAAATGCTCGGGTCGCCCATTGACTTCAATGGGGTTCGTTACTCGAAACGAACTCTCGAGCATCACTGAAAGTTCGACTCAAGTAACGAGCACCCGAGCATTTTGGTGCTCGCTCATCTCTAATGCTGATCTTTACCACATAAGAAAAAGACATTGAAAAGGTAAAGTTTGCTACATCTGTATGTGCACACCTGTGACCAGTGGTGTACCTACCTTAGAGGAAGGGCACAGCTATTGCAATAAGGATTGTGCTATGAGAAGACCAAGTACTGAACTGCTTCTCTTCACACTGTCATATTGTCTACATAGAACCACCACTAGGGGGAGTTCTGTATAAACACGAAATGGCCACTTTATTAGAAACACTTGCCCTTTCATGATTGGCCTTTACCTGCATGGAAAATGTGTGAGAAAATAAACATGAAAAGAGAAACCGGACAGGCACTACCCCAGTTGCCCAGATTTAGTGGCACCCCTTCATAATGTTATATGTCTGTCTCGTGCCATTGTCGTTAGCGTCTTATGTGTAGTGTGCATTTGGTATGTGTATTGCATCTCTGCAGCACTGAATGAGTTAATGTCTGGGTAACTCAGGGAAATATATCATGTTGTAGGTAATGTGATTATGTCATATATAGCTGTTTGCAAGGATGGTATGTTAGGCTAGTCTAGGCAAAAGAGTCTGGGAGAGAGACTAGAGAGTAGTCAAAGAGAGGCAATCTAAGAGTGCGAGTGCGAGTGCAAGAAGTTCTCCTTTCCAGTCAGTGAGTGACACCGCAGACATTTATTGGTCTGTGTGTGGAGAATGTAGGAAAGCTGAGCGATTCCCTTCTGCTTGGTCTGGGCCTACTGTACCCAGGATGTGCCGGTGCTACCACTAAGCACTGAGAGAGAGAAAGAAGAACTGCTGCTTAAGAGAGAAAAGGCACCAGAAGCATGAGTGTTGACCGGTAGAGTGCTAGAGAGAGAAAGAGAGTCGCCGGGAGTGGGATCACACAGATAACTAGGACTGTGGATTGTCCAGATTACCCTGATAATCCTCCCTGTCACACCACCTTCTATGTAATTGTGCCAAACTACTGTTGTAAATTGGGAATTGCCAAAATTATAGTAAATGGACATTACCGACCGTTCCCGCTTTGTACAGAAAGTTTCTCTGTATGTGGACTAAGTTGTTTGCTTCACCGAGATTCACCGCAGGGGATGGAACAGTGGCGTCATGAGTGACAAAGTACTTTAAGGTAACTCCTGGTTACTTTTCCCTGTGACCTTCCCAAGCAGTAACTTGGATGGGTCCCGAGCTACCCCAGGGGAGGAGGTGGTAGAGCCACAGTGACATAGTTATTCTTATCTTCCCCGCCATGTCCTCAGCTGAGGGCCCGCTCCTTGGATGCTGCACTTCATGTGCACAATTGTCAAAACAAAACAAAAAATGTACTAGATCTTAATGCACTCACCTTAGTGAGTTGTGCCATAAACATTTCTGATAGAACAGATTTTAATGCAATCCCAGGAAACTGCTCCGGTGAAATGAATCCTGATGATAGATATTCTCAAGTGCACACAATAACCAACTGGTGAAAACCACCTCTGCAAGCGGCACTTCCCATCAAACCCAGACCAGTAGATGTAGAAAGGATTATTTATTTCCAATCAGTAGGACAGAAGACAACACATTTCAGAATATTACATGATTCTTTGTCAGAATTAACCTGAGGAAGGATCACCTTTTGGGCTGACGTGCGTTGTCCTGTTATCTTCTGTCCTATTGAAATTAAGTGAGCAAGTTTTCCATGAATTAGTTTCACAACTGATGGGAGTGACTTTTAACCCTTTGCAATCCAATTTTGGATTCAGGGTTTCCTAGGGGGTTCTCTCTTTCTGTGATTATACAATGGCGCCATCTGCTGACTAGAGCCAGTACTGCGGTATGAGACGTGCTGGAGAGGCCTCCGACAACAAAGCGCCCAGTAATATACAGTAAGAATACCCTCCTGGATGTCTTTTGACTTCGGAGCTGTACAGCCTTTAATCAGAATGTCTGAAGACGTCAGACAGTGGATTGCAAAGGGGTAACAATGCCTGGTCATCGGTGCTAGACTAGTCGAAGCCAGTATTTTAAGAACTGCCAACTTTGTGGGGTTTTCTGGTGCAATGGTGTAGAGAAATATATATCACGAATGGTGTGATCGAAGAAAAATATCCAGCAAAGAGGATACTGTGGATGTAAACAAACAGTTCTTCAACAAAAGGGGTCAGAAGAGAAGGTCAAGAAGTGTTCTGACAAATAAGCAACCTACAATTAAACAAATTGCAGCTAAACACAATGTCGATCCCCCAACCAATACGTCCAAATGCACAACTTGTCATTCCGAATCTACTATAACTGCAGACAAAGGCAAAGGCAAGACCCCAGGAGGCAAAAAAGTGTAAAAAAAACATCCCCTGGTCAGATGAATCCAGATTTCTATTGCACCATACTGATGGCAGGGTCAGAATTTAGCAAAAGCAACATGAATCAATGAACCTTTCTTTTCAGATGTCAACAGTTCAGGCTGGTGGAGGTGGAATAATGATGTGTGGGGGTGTATTACTGGCAAACCCTGGGTCCTCTGATACCTGTAGATGAATGTTGTGGTTCTGAAGGACAAAGGAGGAGCTACATGCTACTAGATATGTGTGTCTAATAAAGTGGTCATCAGTGTATATGGTTCCCATTGAGGTCAATAGTATCTGTTTAAATCTATATGTAGTTAGTCCCCCTAGTGATGCCTGCTGGCAGCAAGAATTATATCATTCCACCAATTGGTTTGAATCAGCCATTCTGACAACGTCCCTGTTATTGTTTGCTCCAATTGTGACTCCTGACGACTCTGACTTCTGTGTTCCCTGACCTCAGCTCTAATCACTAGACTATAATATTGCCTGCCCTGACCTTCTGCCTGAACCTTATTACTGCACCAGTGCCGCCAGCTCTAAACATCGCCTGTCCAACCACTACTCTAGAGTTAACACCATCAAGTACCGTCCCTCGGCCCAATGCAATGTCAGTAGCCACACAAGGACTATCTGGATGAGTAATGGCTTGGGGACCTGTCAGCAAAGACCACATCTCACTTGGAGGGGTCAAGGGTGAAAACCAGGGTTCCCATGTGTTGTCTCCCAGGTAGCCCTAAGTCAAACTGGTATATGGCAAGGCAGATCAACATCTGCTCACCTAACAAAAATTATACTACATACAATTTGCTTTCAGCAGGGAGTGGGTGCAGTTCTGTATTTTACTATAAAGCCCTATGTATTCTGTATATGCCCTTCCTGAGACACACCTTTGTAGGTCTGGATTCTGAAAGATATTAGGGAATTGTTAATCATGTTGTTCCCTAGTACTATATTATTTGAAGTGGCTATCAGGAGAGTCCAGATTTTGTACTGGAATTTCCGCTTTTGGGTCATCTTTCCAGCAGGTGCAACAGAATGTAAAACAGAAGTTTTGAACTTTCCTTGCTCTTTCACCTTCATCAGTAGGACATTTTAGAAGGCAGAAGGGTTAATCTTTAATATCTTCTATATTGGCGTACCTTACTGTGAAGGCATAATAAGCAACTTTACAAGACATTAACTTCTTTGTCAGAATTCATCAAATAGTTATTAATAAGTTAATTATATATTAACACATGCTAATGACATATTGAGACATATGCTCAAGGTACGGATGTAGCAGCAGTGAAATGATACTATTGTGCACATTGATAATTCATTGTGTTAACATAATGAGTAGCTTTGTGTAAAGCCTTAGTTCATAGTATCAAAATGGGCTGATAAACAACAAACTCAGTACTGCTATATTGATAATCTCAGACTGAAACAATTTAAATAACCTGACTGACCCCAAGCCTCATTGTGATAATGTGTGGAACTGTTTAATGAGTGTTGTCTCTGTCGTACTCTCATGATTATGTCTGTTTATGCTACTTCATATTATTCAAGCCATTTACTTATGTGGAAAGAATGTCCAGGTCATTAAACTGTAAGTTGTTACATTATTTTCGCCCATCATACTAGAAGATTCACCAAATGCCAGGTCATATATAACAAGCAGCATCATGAACTGTCAGAATGCCAAGGTAACAAACAGGACTATCTGAATATTTATACACAATCCTGGTATTATTGTATTTTGACACCACTAGGAAGTCTTGGTGGAGTCAAGATTGACAGGGTAGGGGTAGGGGGGGGGGGGGGGGTGACGCCCCTTGTACCTGATTGGCTGCACAGGTGCCTCGGCTGCAGGTCCTGGCAGACCACTATGGATTTTTTAGAAAAACCTAAGGATGTCTTTGAAAAGCATACAGCGGCCCCCACTGCTGACACACAGCCCCAGCTGCAAGGGCCTTCTCCGCCGGTGGCCCAGAAGGTGGCACCCCCCTCTGTCTTGAAGCGCACAGCTGGGTGGGCAGCAGGGAGTCCCCAGCGGCGTTAAGCGGCTTTCCCGATGGCGGGCCTCAAGCCGCCCACCCTCCCCCTGATGTTAGTTTCACATAGCGGGAGGCAGCAGGGAGGCCACAGCGACGGGGGTAGAGATAGTCACAGCCGGCGCCCGCAGACTGCAGGACCACAGCAGGGATCCCACAGCAGCGCGGGACACTCCGCTCAGTGGATGAGGACAGCAGGAAGGCAATATCGCCGGGGGACTGTGAGACACTGCCAGCTAACAGTGCGTGAGCACAGCGCCGGGTAAGAGGCAGGGGAACACAAGCAGGGAGGCAACAGCGGCAGAGGAACTCTGACACTGAGCCGGGTAACAGGGCTGCAGCATAGCCTCGGGGAAGACAAAGGGACTGCGGCTCACTTACCTGTCTCGCCACCTCTGCCCCTCCTCCATTGCAAGAGCATCTAGGACCTTGAGCTATTCTACCAATCGAGAGCTAGGGTGTTCCTCCATGGAAGCCCTGTCAAACCCCTAGCTTCTGGTGGTGTCAAGGTACAATAATACCCACAATCCTTGACATTGAAATTGCAACACCAAGAAGGAAAGGCATAAGGTTATACAAATTGAGGAAGTTGATGGTTTGCTAAGATATGCAAATTTTCAAGCACCTAGCTCCAATCTTAGGCACATGGGAGGGGCTTGAATGGTATCAAAGCAGAACGAAAGCCAAGTTTTTTCAGCCACATAAAACCTCAAAAATTGGATAAAGTCTTGTGGTATAATTGTGTGATGCCTCCTGTTCATCGATGTGCCAGTTATCACCACTTGTTGCAAACTGAGAGGAGCAGGATACTTGAACTGAGAGACTTTGGTTTATCATGCTGACAGATTGGTATGCCTTGAGAACTTCTCTTCTTCTCCCTTCTTGGGAGACCTGCATGGATACCACAAGTCATTTCTGCTGTGCATTTGGTGCCTGTCCATATCGTCTAGTTTGCTCCGGTTAGCTGCTTTGAGTTTTCTATACAAGAACCTGAAATATAGCACTGAGCACCAAGAACTTCACTGTATAAACCACTAACTACCGGGGAATTACTTATTTACCAGTCACTAATCATCTTATCTGAAATAGGTTACTGCATAGACTGCTAACCATAAACACTGACTAGCAGGGATTAAGTCATTTACAACGCAGCAGTGTCTGAGGAGCGATCCTGCGGGCCATTGTACAAGCCACCGACTACCAGGGATGGACATCAGTAGCACTGCAGAGACCACAAACACCATAAGCTTAGCACTGCTATATCACTGATCAGCATGGTATTTTATATAGACACACAATTACCTTATGTTCCCTTTTATGCCATGTATTTCTAAAATTCAGAACACATTTTACAAATCTGTACTATATTACATTATTTTTTCAGTTCTCACTACTTTGATGATTGCAGCTCCAGAAAAAGAATAGTTGTGTGAATCACCTAATCGCACCTTTCACATTCCTTCTATTTCATAGCAGATTGATGCCAGAAAAACCTAATCTAATAATAGGATTGCCTACTTATATTCAAATGTATTAGGAATTTCTGAAGAAAAAATAGATTATGTTTCCTCATTTCCATTTAATTCCAGCCGATAAGTTTCCACTTCATTATTCCAATTTTATATCTACTTATGGAAAGTTCTGCACACTCTTATTCACGTGTAGATTTGTCAGTGGTACTGTGTATTAACCATACTGTAGCTATTATGGGGCTCCAGCTCTCATTCACCTCATATACCTTCACCATGGGAGGTGTGAGCCTTTACATCTCCCCTTTTAAACAGGAACAGTAATGTTGGCAATCAAGCAAAACCCCAATTGGAAAATCTTTCTTATAATGGATATGTAAGGAGTGGGGTTAAAATGGGTGAGGTGACCTATCAAAAGGAGGACAATACATGTTGAAGTTGAGTCAAAGGGATGGTCTGCTTATTTCACATATGGGTAGAAGTGAGTACATACAGGTATTTCTATGGATAATTATATATATATATATATATATATATATATATATATATATAATGTCTCAGTGAATATATATTACGTTCCTGCAAATAGCACCAAAGATTGATAAGGCTGAGTCAAATGTATGTACATTGGTGCATACCATGCTATAAGAAAGAAACTGGCGAGCCTGTATGGAATGTATCAATAGTGCACCAATTTAGTAAAAAATACTTGCAGGATATCTTGTGCACCACATTTATTATGCCCTGGCATTTTACAAAAAAACTATACAATTTGCAAAAGTAGATATAAGAAATGAGCCTAGACATGCCATCATATCCATAGGAGTAGTCCAGCAGCATTGTTACATACGGTGCCCTGTGAGGTGCTCTGCTGGCATGCCGGATGAGGAAATGAATGGTGAAGGAAATAAGGTCTGAGAAATAGAAGGAGGGACACCTGCAAATTAAAACTAACTGGAAAGCAAAAAATATCAATAATAACATAATAAAAGTTAGGTGGAGCAAAACTGATGTCTGTTTTCAAAGCCAGCTGCACAATATAATGATGGAGAAAGTAACATGGAAAAACTCAAAACCAGTACAAATGCAACAACACAGAGTATTTGTATCACCACTCAACTTTTTATGTCAATTGTTACTGTAAGTGGGATCAGCCTTAATATCATAGATTATCCTGTAAACTATCCCAGGTGTTTCGACCTTCCGGTCATCTCAATAATTCTAAAAGCAACTATTTGTGCAAAAAAGCAGAAAAATGCTATTTGGTCATGTTCACACAAAAATGCTGCCCAAAAAGGAGGGAAAAAATCAGAGACATAGAAACACATGCTTGAACATACAGTAGAAGTCTTGCAAAAGAAAAATCCCATTCAGCTATGTTTGCATACACTGTAGCATCTAATGATAGTAAATAGTCTGCAGTCAGGAAAGAGAAACAATCAACACACTTCATAAATATTTGTGGAATTCATTTCTATACTTTCTAAAAACAACTAAACAAAACGTTTACTACATCATTCCTGTATAACTCCAACTGCATTAAAATGTAATTAAATGGTTGAATATATCAATGTTTCATAAGGACTTATTAATCCATTGTATTTGTAACATCTGCGCAGCAATTATTTTACGGCTTCCAAGCATCCTCCTAAGCAGCTGCAAACTTAAGCATCATGAAAACTTAAAATGAGCCATAGAGACCAAACAAAAGATAAATAACACCTAAATGAGGGGTTTCTCTTTATATTAAAACCAGTAAAATATAAATCACAACAATAGCTACATTTTCACTTTTTGTAAAAGTTATTTATAAACAAAGAGTCCAATTCTATAAACACACTTCCTATTAAACGTATAGATCACATTACACATCTATACAAGTGTATCGACATAATATCACACGTTGATATGCAGCCCCTCATATGCATGATCCATAAAGTCACAGCATACATTCCTAATTATTGGCTGTATCATATAATGTCTACTCACCTGTACAATGTGAGGAATGTCTCCGCAGTCACTGGCAAGTACTGTGCGGATGTCAAACAAATTCACCTGTAATATCTACATTTTCTGAAACCAATGGCTGATCTGTAGGGAAGCTTATCAGAAACCGCTTTCCCCAGCAAGATGCTTCCCCACAACGTGTTCAGCCTATAGACCTTCCTTTTCACTCTCTACATTTTTTTGTCCGCTTAGTCTCTCAATTTCATCACACTCAGGTGTCTGAAATTACCCAATGAATTTCCAGCACTGGTAATACACTAGCAAGGTTTTCGTTACATTAACTCCTGCTGATCCAATGCAGCTCTGTGGATTGTGCCTGTATATAACTCTGCTGTATCAGAATCTAGGCAGCGCTACTGCTATTAACATCAAATTAGGGTTTCCTCTATAGATAATGGGTAAACATCTTTCCCATCATGCCTCAGGTTGGGGAACAGATTTCTTACTCTTCTTACCATAAGACAAGAGTTTTCCCATGCTTGATGTCTCTTTTAGTGTGTATTCGCAGGGGCGAGTTTCACGCTGTCCGATTGCAATGTTAATAGCACATTAGCGATGTGTTTTAATTCACATGAGTGATTTTTCTCTTGCTGCAAGTCCTGTTTTGGGGTGATTCTGCATAAGGAATCATCCATTATTTCCTATGGGATCTGAAAAAAGTTGCTCTGCACTTGCATGCCATTTGCATGCAAATGCGATTTTTACCATTGAAAACTATTGGAAGCACTTGCGATTTTTTTCATGTGCATTTAAAGGGGTTGTCTCACGCCGAAACGGTTTTTTTTTTTATTCAATAGGCCCCCCGTTCGGCGCGAGACAAACCCAAGGGATGGGTTAAAAAAAAAAAAAAAAAAAGTTTATTACTTACCCGAATCCCCGCGCTGCGGCGACTTCTTTCTTCCTTTACCAAGATGGCCGCCGGGATCTTCACCCACGATGCACCGCGGGTCTTCTCCCATGGTGCACCGTGGGCTCTGTGCGGTCCATTGCCGATTCCAGCCTCCTGATTGGCCGGAATCGGCACACGTGACGGGGCGGAGCTACGAGGACCAGCTCTCCGGCACGAGCGGCCCCATTCACCAGGGAGAAGACCGGACTGCGCAAGCGCGTCTGAAACCGCCAGAAGACAGCGAATTTAGACGGATCCATGGTGACGGGGACGCTAGCAACGGAGCAGGTAAGTGAATAACTTCTGTATGGCTCATAATTAATGCACGATGTATATTACAAAGTGCATTAATATGGCCATACAGAAGTGCTGAACCCCACTTGATTTCAGGAGACAACCCCTTTAAGCAAAACTGCATCATTCTCACATCCATAATTACAATTTTACAAGTGCTATAGCGGTCCGAGTTTCTCAGACTGATATCCCGCTCACCTATGTGAATGCACTCTAAAACCTTTAAATAAAAAATGGCTACCTATAGCTACCACCTTGGGAACAAAAATAACTTAAAGATATGCATTTCACAAGGATTAAGAGAAGTGACAACAACTCAATGCACATTTTTTAATCTCTATACTGGTTGCCACTTTTCAGGAGCTCTAAGGGTTGCAGAGACTAATTTCATAATAGTCACCAAGCCACGCTGTTGCATAAGACCATTGGCACTATAGGAAGGTGGGACAAGAATGTGCTGAGATATCAGTTTACTTCTACGGTGATGTAATCATGTTAGAAGGAGCTATGTGGAGGAGTAATTTGTATTTGTAGTGTGATGCAATTACAATAATAATGTACATGACACCATATGTGTTAGGAATAAATTTGGATAATGTATTGCGTGAAAGGTTTATTGCAGTTAGGTAATGTCCTCTATTACTGTATATATCCCCCCGCCCCACCCTCATCTCCTTCCTAGTGGTCACTGATTACTAATAGAGATGAGCGAGCACCAAAATGCTCGGGTGCTCGTTACTCGGGACGAAATTATTGCGATGCTCGAGGGTTCGTTTCGAACATGACACTCCGCTGCCACTTCTCCTGGGTTACATGCTGCCCAACCCCCCCCCCCCCCCCCCGCACAATGCAGTGTCCACAGCGCACACCAAAGTGTCCCTGCGCAGCCTTCAGCTGCACTCATGCCACACCACCCTCATGTCTATTTATAAGTGCGTCTGCCATGAGGAGGAACCGCAGGCACACACTGCACAGGGTTGGCACGGCTAGGCAGCGACCCTCTTTAAAAGGGGCGGGGCGATAGCCCACAATGCTGTACAGAAGCAATGAGAAATATAATCCTGTGCCACCGCCATCAGGAGCTGCACACGTGGGCATAGCAATGGGGAACCTATGTGCCACACACTATTCATTCTGTCAAGGTGTCTGCATGCCCCAGTCAGACCGCGTTTTTTTTACAAATAGTCACAGGTAGGTACAACTCCCCAATGGGAATTCCGTGTGCACCCACAGCATGGGTGGCTCCCTGGAACCCACCGGCTGTACATAAATGTATCCCATTGCAGTGCCCATCACAGCTGAGGTAACGTCCGATTAAATGCAGGTGGGCTTCGGCCCACACTGCATGCCCCAGTCAGACTGGGGTTCTTTAGAAGTAGACACATGCAGTTACAACTCCCTGTGGACCCACAGCATGGGTGGCTCCCTGGAACCCAGCGGCGGTACATAAATATATCCCATTGCAGTGCCCAACACAGCTGATGTAACGTCAGCTTTAATGCAGGTGGGGAAAAAATTAATTGGATTACACTGTAGGCGAGGGCCCCAAAAAATTGGTGTACCAACAGTACTAATGTACATCAGAAAAATTGCCCATGCCCAACCAAGAGGGCAAGTGAAACCCATTAATCGCTTTGGTTAATATGGCTTAATTTGTAACTAGGCCTGGAGGCAGCCCAGTTAAAATAAAAATTGGTTCAGGTGAAAGTTTCAACGCTTTAATGAGCATTGAAACGTATAAAAATTGTTTACAAAAATTATATGACTGAGCCTTGTGGGCCTAAGAAAAATTGCTCGTTCGTCGTGATTACGTCAGGTTTCAGGAGGAGGAGCAGGAGGAGGAGGAGGAATATTATACACAGATTGATGAAGCTAAAAGGTCCCCGTTTTTGATGGTGATAGAGAACAATACTTCCATCCGCGGGTGCAGCCTACGTATTGTTTAGGTATCGCTGCTGTCCGCTGGTGGAGAAGAGAAGTCTGGGGAAATCCAGGCTTTGTTCATCTTGATGAGTGTAAGCCTGTCGGCACTGTCGGTTGACAGGCGGGTACGCTTATCTGTGATGATTCCCCCAGCCGCACTAAACACCCTCTCTGACAAGACGCTAGCCGCAGGACAAGCAAGCACCTCCAGGGCATACAGCGTGAGTTCAGGCCACGTGTCCAGCTTCGACACCCAGTAGTTGTAGGGGGCAGAGGCGTCACGGAGGACGGTCGTGCGATCGGCTACGTACTCCCTCACCATCCTTTTACAGTGCTCCTGCCGACTCAGCCTTGACTGGGGAGCGGTGACACAGTCTTGCTGGGGAGCCAGAAAGCTGTCAAAGGCCTTAGAGAGTGTTCCCCTGCCTGTGCTGTACATGCTGCCTGATCTCTGCGCCTCCCCTGCTACCTGGCCCTCTGAACTGCGCCTTCGGCCACTAGCGCTGTCGGATGGGAATTTTACAATCAGTTTGTCCGCCAGCAGCCTGTGGTATAGCATCACTCTCGAACCCCTTTCCTCTTCGGGTATGAGAGTGGAAAGGTTCTCCTTATACCGTGGGTCGAGCAGTGTGTACACCCAGGAATCCGTAGAGGCCAGAATGCGTGTAACGCGAGGGTCACGAGAAAGGCATCCTAACATGAAGTGAGCCATGTGTGCCAGGGTACCTGTATGCAACACATGGCTGTCCTCACTAGGAAGATCACTTTCAGGATCCTCCTCCTCCTCCTCAGGCCATACACGCTGAAAGGATGACAGGCAAGCAGCATGGGTACCCTCAGCAGTGGGCCAAGCTGTCTCTTCCCCCTCCTCCTCATCCTCCTCCCCCTCCTCCTCCTCCTCCTCAACGCGCTGAGATATAGACAGGAGGGTGCTCTGACTATCCAGCGACATACTGTCTTCCCCCGCCTCTGTTTCCGAGCGCAAAGCATCTGCCTTTATGCTTTGCAGGGAACTTCTCAAGAGGCATAGCAGAGAAATGGTGACGCTAATGATTGCAGCATCGCCGCTCACCATCTGGGTAGACTCCTCAAAGTTTCCAAGGACCTGGCAGATGTCTGCCAACCAGGCCCACTCTTCTGTAAAGAATTGAGGAGGCTGACTCCCACTGCGCCGCCCATGTTGGAGTTGGTATTGCACTATAGCTCTACGCTGCTCATAGAGCCTGGCCAACATGTGGAGCGTAGAGTTCCACCGTGTGGGCACGTCGCACAGCAGTCGGTGCACTGGCAGATTAAACCGATGTTGCAGGGTGTGCAGGGTGGCAGCGTCCGTGTGGGACTTGCGGAAATGTGCGCAGAGCCGACGCACCTTTCCGAGCAGATCTGACAAGCATGGGTAGCTTTTCAGAAAGCGCTGAACCACCAAATTAAAGACGTGGGCCAGGCATGGCACGTGCGTGAGGCTGCCGAGCTGCAGAGCCGCCACCAGGTTACGGCCGTTGTCACACACGACCATGCCCGGTTGGAGGCTCAGCGGCACAAGCCAGCGGTCGGTCTGCTCTGTCAGACCCTGCAGCAGTTCGTGGGCCGTGTGCCTCTTATCTCCTAAGCTGAGTAGTTTCAGCACGGCCTGCTGATGCTTGCCCACCGCTGTGCTGCCACGCCGCGCGACACCGACTGCTGCCGACACATCTTGATTGCGAGACAGAGGTTGCGGAGGAGGAGGAGGGTGGTTTAGTGGAGGAAACATACACCGCCGCAGATACCACCACCGAGCTGGGGCCCGCAATTCTGGGGGTGGGTAGGACGTGAGCGATCCCAGGCTCTGACTCTGTCCCAGCCTCCACTAAATTCACCCAATGTGCCGTCAGGGAGATATAGTGGCCCTGCCCGCCTGTGCTTGTCCACGTGTCTGTTGTTAAGTGGACCTTGGCAGTAACCGTGTTGGTGAGGGCGCGTACAATGTTGCGGGAGACGTGGTCGTGCAGGGCTGGGACGGCACATCGGGAAAAGTAGTGGCGACTGGGAACTGAGTAGCGCGGGGCCGCCGCCGCCATCATACTTTTGAAAGCCTCCGTTTCCACAACCCTATACGGCAGCATCTCCAGGCTGATAAATTTGGCTATGTGCACGTTTAACGCTTGAGCGTGCGGGTGCGTGGCGGCGTACTTGCGCTTGCGCTCCAACACTTGCGCTAGCGACGGCTGGACGGTGCGCTGACAGACATTGGTGGATGGGGCCGAGGACAGCGGAGGTGAGGGTGTGGGTGCAGGCCAGGAGACGGTAGTGCCTGTGCCCTGAGAGGGGGGTTGGATCTCAGTGGCAGGTTGGGGCACAGGGGGAGAGGCAGCGGTGCAAACCGGAGGCGGTGAACGGCCTTCGTCCCACCTTGTGGGGTGCTTGGCCATCATATGTCTGCGCATGCTGGTGGTGGTGGCTCCCCGGCTGATCTTGGCGCGACACAGGTTGCACACCACTGTTCGTCGGTCGTCTGCACTCTCAGTGAAAAACTGCCAGACCTTTGAGCACCTCGGCCTCTGCAGGGTGGCATGGCGCGAGGGGGCGCTTTGGGAAACAGTTGGTGGATTATTCGGTCTGGCCCTGCCTCTACCCCTGGACACTGCACTGCCTCTTGCAACCTGCCCTGCTGCTGCCCTTGCCTCCCCCTCTGAAGACCTGTCCTCAGTAGGCGTAGCAAACCAGGTGGGGTCAGCCACCTCATTGTCCTGCTGCTCTTCCTCCGAATCCTCTGTGCGCTCCTCCCTCGGACTTACTGCCCTTACTACTACCTCACTGATAGACAACTGTGTCTCATCGTCATCGTCCTCCTTACCCACTGAAAGGTCTTGAGACAGTTGCCGGAAGTCCCCAGCCTCATCCCCCGGCCCCCGGGAACTTTCAAAAGGTTGGGCATCGGTCACGACAAACTCCTCCAGTGGGAGAGGATTCGGAACCCTTGCTGCCCATTCTGGGCAGGCGCCCGGGAACAGTTCCTGGGAGTCTGCCTGCTCCTCAGAATGTGTCATTGTAATGGAGTGAGGAGGCTGGGAGGAAGGAGGAGCAGCAGCCAGAGGATTCAGAGTTGCAGCAGTGGACGACCCAGAACTCTGGGTGTTCGATAGATTGCTGGATGCACTTTCTGCCATCCACGACAGGACCTGCTCACACTGCTCATTTTCTAATAAAGGTCTACCGCGTGGACCCATTAATTGTGAGATGAATGTGGGGACGCCAGAAACGTGCCTCTCTCCTAATCCTGCAGCGGTCGGCTGCGATACACCTGGATCAGGAGCTCGGCCTGTGCCCACACCCTGACTTGGGCCTCCGCATCCTCGCCCGCGTCCACGTCCTCTAGGCCTACCCCTACCCCTCAGAATGGTGTATTACCAGTAGTGCAGAAACAGAACGCTGTAATTAAATGTGCCGCTTATTGGCCTGTGGTTGGAGGCTGACTTCGCTTACGGAACGCACAGCAGAGCCAGGAAATAATTTTGCGCAAGCCTGCTGTAACACTTAGCTGGCTGCGTATGAATTAGGAGGACAACTACCCCCAGCACAGACCCAGTACACTGAGGACAGTCACAGGCAGCCCAAATAGATTTTTTTTCCCAAATGTTTTTGGAAAGGCCCACTGCCTATATTCAATAAATATGTCTTCTGTCCCTGCCTCACCACTACTGGCCCTGGAGTATGTAAAATAACTGCAGACTGTTGCACTGGGGACTGTAATACAGCGGTGATGTAACAGCCAACACAGAGCCAGGAAATAATTTTGCGCAAGCCTGCTGTAACACTTAGCTGGCTGCGTATGAATTAGGAGGACAACTACCCCCAGCACAGACCCAGTACACTGAGGACAGTCACAGGCAGCCCAAATAGATTTTTTTCCCCAAATGTTTTTGGAAAGGCCCACTGCCTATATTCAATAAATATGTCTTCTGTCCCTGCCTCACCACCACTACTGGCCCTGGACTATGTATAATTACTGCAGGGCGCAATGCTCTGCACGGCCGATATACAAAAAAAAAATTGTGCAACACTGCAAAAAGCAGCCTCCACACTACTGCACACGGTTAGATGTGGCCCTAAGAAGGACCGTTGGGGTTCTTGAAGCCTAAAATACTCCTAACGCTCTCCCTATAGCAGCTCCGGCACCAGTAGCACTGTCCCTGATCTCTGTCAGAACGCATCTGTGGCGAACCGCGGGAGGGGCCGATTTATATACTCGGGTGACACCTGATCTCGCCAGCCACTCACTGCAGAGGGGTGGTATAGGGCTTGAACGTCGCAGGGGGAAGTTGTAATGCCTTCCCTGTCTTTCTATTGGCCAGAAAAGCGCGCTAACGTCTCAGAGATGAAAGTGAAAGTAACTCGAACATCGCGTGGTACTCGTCACGAGTAACGAGCATCTCGAACACGCTAATACTCGAACGAGTATCAAGTTTGGACGAGTACATTCGCTCATCTCTAATTACTAATGATATAACACGTATGATACTAAACCTGGCAAAGGTTTAATATAACACGAAACATGACGCAGTCAGAAGTACGTAGTATGGTATCAATAAAGGGCATTAAGTATCTGCAATCTGTTAGAAATTCCATTGGCAGTGCAGTAATCATGGGTGATCAACTCCTCCAGTATTTCTTATCACATCCTAAAGGATATTCCCACCAGTAAGGACCATCACTAACTGTAATCCCGTATGTCCTGCATTGTGCTTTTATTGTGTGACCATAACTCCTTCAGGTGAGCATTAATTTGCATGGTTATCATCTTATTTAGCAAGTACTGTATGAGACATCAGAGCCTGGAGTAACTGTAACCAATAGCTACCACTATAGGAACAGAAATAACTTCTGCACCAGGGCCCAGGAACTTTAGGCAAAAACCATAAGAATATAAGTACTATAATACTGTCTGCTATGTATTGCAATGTAAGTACTTCAAGACTGCGCCTATGTATATGAATACTATAATACTGCCCCCTATGTAGAAAAATATATCTACTGTAATACTGCCCCTTATGTACAGAAACATAACTACTATAATACTGCCCTCAATGTACAAAAATATAACTACTATAATACTGTCCCTATGCACAAGAACATAACTACTATAATACTGCCTCCAATGCACAAGAACATAACTGCTATAATACTGCTCACTATGTACAAGAATATAACTACTATAATACTGCCTCCTATGCACAAGAACATAACTACTATAATATTGCCCTCAATGTACAAAAATATAACTACTATAATACTGTACCTATGCACAAGAACATAACTACTATAATACTGCTCCCTATGTACAAGAATATAACTACTATAATACTGCCTCCTATGCACAAGAACATAACTACTATAATACTGCTCCCTATGTACAAGAATATAACTACTATAATACTGCTCCTTAGGTACAAGAGTATAACTACTGTAATACTGTTCCATATGTAGAAAAATATATCTATTACAATACTGCCCCTTATGTAGATTATATTTACCGTAATACGGCTTCCTATATACAAAAATATAACTACTATAATATTGCCTCATATGTACAAGACTATGACTACTATAATACTGTCCCCTATGTACAAGCAAAAAACTGCTATAATACTGCCCATATGAACAAGAATAAAACTGCTATATAAGTAATACTGCCTCCTATGTACAAGAATATTACTACTATAATACTGCCCCCTGCATTCAAGAATATAACTTATATAATACTGTCTCTCCATGTACAATAATATAACTACTATAATACTGCCACCTATGTACAAGAATATATACTATAATACTTCCCCTATGTAAAAGAATATAGCTGATATTATAGTGCTCCCTATGTACAAGATTATTACTACTACTATAACATTATCCTATGTACAAGAATATAACTACTATAATACTGCCCCTATATACAAGAATATAAACAACTATAATACTGTCCCCTGTGTACATAAATATAACTACTATAATACTGCCCTGATGTACAAGAATATAACTACTATAATACTGCCCCTATGTACAAGAATATAACTACTATAATACTGCCCTCTATGTATATGAATATAACTACTATAATACTGCTCCCTATGTACAAGAATATACCTACTAAAATACTGACCCCCTATGTACAAGAATATACCTACTGAAATACTGACCCCCTATGTACAAGAATATACCCACTGAAATACTGACCCCCTATGTACAAGAATAAAAATACTATCATACTGCCTCCATGTACAAGAATATAACTACTATAATACTGTCCCCTATGTACAAGAATATAACTACTATAATACTGCTCCTATGTACAAGAATATAAATACAATAATACTGCTCCTATGTACAAGAATAAAACTACTATAATACTGTCCTCTATGTACAAGAATATAACTACTATAATGCTGCTTTCTATGTACAAGAATATAACTACTATAATACTGCTCCTGTGTACAAGAATATAACTACTATAATACTGCCCCCTATGTACAAGAATATAACTACTATCATACTGTTCCCTATATACAAGAATATAACTACTATAATACTGCTCCCTATGTACAAGAATATAACTACTATAATACTGTTTCCTGTGTACATGAATATAACTTCTATAATACTGCCTCCTAAGTACTAGAATATAACTGCTATAATACTGCCTCCTATGTACAAGAATATATCTACTATAATACTAGCCCGTATGTACAAGAATATACCTACTATAATACTGCCTCCTATGTATAAGAAGAGAACTACTATAATACTGCTCCTCTTTACAAGAATATACCTACTATAATACTGCCTCCTATGTACAAGAATATAACTACTATAATACTGCCATCTATGTACAAGAATATAACTACTATAATACTGCCCCCTATGTACAAGAATATATCTACTATAATACTGCCTCCTATGTACAAGAATATAACTGGTATAATACTGCCCCCTATGTAGAAGAATATAACTTCTATAATACTAATAAATAATCTTTATTGGTTTGGCGCCAACTTATACCGCAGCACTTTCGAGACTCATGGGGAACACAAACAATACGGAAATTACATCAATTACAAAAGTTACATGTGGTATTCAGTTATTTAGAAACAGAGGGGGTAGGGGTGATAACATGAGGTAAAGGGGCAGGCAGTGGAGCAAGGGGGAACACAGCAATGTGATGATACTATGTGATATACAGTTTTTAGAACACAAACAGGGTTGGGGTGGTACAGAAAGTATGGGACAGAAAGGATACATGATATGCAAAAGTGGAAAGCCATTAGGAGGGGTAAGGGGCATATTTTGGGAGTAGGGGACTAGATCAGGAGGTTTAATATGCTTCTTTGAAGAGATGCATCTTTAAGACACGTCGGAAGTTCTGTTAGTCGGGGATTCTTTGGATGCCTTTGGGTAGAGCGTTCCAGAGGATCGGTGCTGCTCTGGAGAAGTCCTGGAGGCAAGCATGTGAGGTTCGTATTAGAGGGGTGTTTAGTCTGAGTGTGTTAGCAGAGTGGAGCACACGGACTGGGTGATTTATGGACAGGAGGTAAGCGATATATGTTGGCGCTGCATCGTGGATAGCATTGTGGGTGAGGGTGTTGAGTTTAAAGTGAGTTCTGTGGTATATGGGCTGCCAATGCAGCGACTGGCATAGTGCAAAGGCGTCTGAGAAGCAGTTGGATAGGAAGATGAGTCTAGCTGCAGCATTTAATTTGAATAGGAGAGGGGAGAGTCAGATGCGGAGAACACCAATGAACAGCGAGTTGCAGTAGTCGAGTTCGGAATGGATGAGGGCGACAACAAGTGTCTTTAGTATGTCCGTGGTGAGGAACGGACTGATTTTAACAATATACCTGAGGTGTAGGTGGTATTTTCAGGACAGAGATTGGATATGGGAGGTAAAGGAGAGGTCAGAATCCAGTCTAACCCGGAGGCATCTGGCGTGCTGTCTAGGGGTTATGGTGGTACCCGATACTGACATGGAGATGTTGGGGGGAAGATCGGCTGGTTGAGGGCAAAAACATGATGGGGACTGTACTCCTATGTACACAAATATAACTCCTATAATACTGCCTCCTAGATACAAGTATATAATTACTACAAAGTCTAAAGTAAGACCAATTTTAACCCTTTCCAATCCAATTTGTATCCTGGTTTTCCTAGGGAGCTTACTCTTTTTCTGCCGTAATAGAATGGCGCTATCTGTTGGCTAAAGCCAGTACTGCATGAGGTAACACGTTGGATAGGCTCCAACAGCAGAGAGGCTGGCAATATACAGTAAGAGAACCCCGATGGATGTCTTCCAATATCGCAGCTGTATAACCTTAAATCATAATGTCTTCAGAGGTCAGACAGTGGATTGGAAAGGGTTAATAAATTTATTACTCAGCAACCAACGTAAATGAGTGGCTGTTTTTTGATTTATATGATGCACAAGGATTCCCAGGTTTTAGCCACGTCACTGGGAAGTTGAATAGGCCCAATGTCAGAATTTGGGAAATCAAAAATTCTAACGTCATGATTGATCATGTGCATAACTCACAGAACTAGAATGTTATCTGTGCCATGTATCACTGCAAACTGTATGAGCCATTCTTCTTTGCACAGTCCGTGGCCTCTCCTATCTGAACATGCTGAAAAATTGGTTGATACCACAACTGAATGATGACTCTGATGATTAGTTCAACCAGCGGGACTGTGCACTACTCCACTTTAACCTTCAAGGTCATACCTACTTTAACAATGCCCTGTCTCATCATTGGATGGGAAGAGTGGAAAGAAATGACCAAGCCCTCATTCAGTGGCCTTCACAATCACCCGACTTAACTCAATGCAATTGTGGAGGGACTACATCAAGGACAAAACCTACGTGCCACCTCTGTCACATAACATTGATGAACTGCGAGTCAGAAATCAGGAAGCCTTTCTCCTTTCCCCGTCATCAGACTGCTTCAGTCTCTGCACACATCCCCTCACATTCTTCCTCCACCATCACCATCACCTCCAGCTCATGGCACATTCTCTTTTATTATCACCAAGGATACTGAGCAATTGTTCATAGGAAATGTGTACTCAAGTCTAAAACAAACTGCAGCGATGCTGCCACTGCAGTTAACAAGTCATTTTTCTCAAAGTGATGAGAATGTACAAGAGTTCAGGTTAGATAAGTCCTGTAAATAACCAGAAATGTATTAGTATAAAATAGAATTTTGGGTTCTACATAAGGCTGCTGTATCAAATGAAGTCCTTTACTTGGGAGGCTTAACCCTTTCCAATCCACTGTCTGACGTCTTCCTACATTCTGATTTTATACAGCTCCAATGTCAGAAGACGTTCGACAGGGTATTCTTACTGTCTATTGTCAGCCACTCCGCTGTCAGAGCCGCTCTGGCGCACACACATTGGCTTTAGCCAGAAGAAGGCACCGTTGTATAACAGCAAAAAGAGAAAGCCTTTTAGGAAACCCTGTATCCAAAATTGGATTGGAAAGGGTTAATATGCCTATACATTCATAGCCTAGTATAGGCTATCAATGTGCGATCACTAGAGGTGGGGACCATGAGACAAGTGAGCGCCTTCAGTGTTTACCCATATAGCAGTTTTATTCTTGTTCATATGGGCAGTAATATAGCAGTTTTTTGCTCGTACATAGGAGACAGAATTATAGTAGTTATATTCTTGTACATAGGAGACAGAATTATAGTAGTTATATTCTTGTACATAGGGGACAGTATTATATTAGTTATATTCTTGTACATAAGGGGCAGTATTATAATAGTTATATTCTCGTACATAGGAGGTAGTATTATAGTAGTTATATTCTTGTACATAGGGGGCAGTATTATAGTAGTTATATTCTTGTACATAGGGGGCAGTATTATACTATTTATTGTCTTGTACATAGGAGCGGTATTATGGTAGATATATTCTGGTACGTAGGGGACACTATTATAGTAGTTATATTCTTGTACATAGAAGGCAGTATTACCCATATAGCAGTTTTATTCTTCTTCATATGGGCAGTATTATAGCAGATTGTTTCTCGTACATAGGGGACAATATTATAGTAGTTATATTCTTGTACATAGGGGGCAGTATTATAATAGTTATATTCTTGTACATAGGAAGCAGTATTATAGTAGTTATATTCTTGTACATAGGAGGCAGTATTATAGTAGTTATATTCTTGTACATAGAGGCAGTATTATAGTGGTTATTTTCTTGTACATAGGAGCAGTATTATAATAGTTGTATTCTTGTACAGATGAGGACGGTATTTTAGTAGTTATATTCATGTACATAGGAGGCAGTATTATACTAGTTATATTCTTGTACATAGGGGGCAGGATTATACTAGTTATAGTCTTATACATAGCAGCAGTATTATAGTAGTTATATTCTTGTACATAGAGGACAGTATTATAATAGTTATATTCTTATGCATACAGGCAGTATTATAGTAGTTATATTCTTGTACATAGAGGGCAGTATTATAGTATTTATATTCTTGTACATAGGAGGCAGTATTATAGTAGTTATATTCTTGTACATAGGAGGTAGTATTATAGTAGTTATATTCCTGTATATAGGAGGCAGTATTATATTAGTTATATTCTTGTACATAGGGGACAGTATTATAGCAGTTATATTCTTGAACATAGAAGGCAGTATTATAGTAGTTATATTCTTGTACAGAGGAGGCAGTATTATAATAGTTATATTCCGAGGCAGTATTATAGTAGTTATATTCTTGTACATAGGGGGTAGTATCATAGTAGTTATATTCTTGTACATAGGGGGTACTATTATAGTAGTTATATTCTTTTACATAGGAGCAGTATTATAGTAATTATATTCTTGTACATGGGGGGCAGTATTACAGTAGTTATATTCTTGTACATAGGGGCAGTATTATAGTAGTTATATTCTTGCACATAGAAGGCAGTATTATAGTAGTTATATTCTTGTACATAGGAGGCAGTATTATACTAGTTATATTCTTGTACATAGAGGGCAGTATTATAGTAGTTTTATTCTTGTACATAGGAGGCAGTATTATACTAGTTATGTTCTTGTACATAGGGGACAGTATTATAATATTTATAGTCTTGTACATTAGAGCAGTATTATAGTAGATATATTCTTGTACGTAGGGGACAGTATTAGAGTAGTTATATTCTTGTACATAGGAGGCAGTATTATAGTAGTTATATTCTTGTACATAGAAGGCAGTATTACCCATATAGCAGTTTTATTCTTGTTCATATGGGCAGTATTATAGCAGTTTTTTGCTCGTACATGGGAAACAATATTATAGTAGTTATATACTTGTACATAGGGGACAGTATTATAATAGTTATATTCTTTTACATAGGAGGACAGTATTATTGTAGTTATATTCTTGTTCATAGGAAGCAGTACTATAGTAGTTATATTCTTGTACATAGGAAGCAGTATTATAGTAGTTATATTCTTGTACATAGAGGCAGTATAATAGTAGTTATATTCTTGTACATAGGGGACAGTATTATAATAGTTGCATTCTTGTACAGATGAGGACAGTATTATAGTAGTTATATTCTTGTACATAGGAGGCAGTATTATAGTAGTTATATTCTTGTACATAGAAGGCAGTATTACCCATATAGCAGTTTTATTCTTGTTCATATGGGCAGTATTATAGCAGTTTTTTGCTCGTACATAGGGGACATTATTATAGTAGTTATATTCTTGTACATAGGGGACAGTATTATAATAGTTATATTCTGTTACATAGGAGGACAGTATAACAGTAGCTATATTCTTGTACATAGGAATCAGTATTATAGTAGTTATATTCTTGTGCATAGGAGGCAGTATTATAGTAGTTATATTCTTGTACATAGAGGCAGTATAATAGTAGTTATATTCTTGTGCATAGGGGACAGTATTATAATAGTTGTATTCTTGCACAGATGAGGACAGTATTATAGTAGTTATATTCTTGTACATAGAGGGCAGTATTATAGTAGTAATATTCTTGTACATAGGAGGCAGTATTATACTAGTTATATTTTTGTACATAGGAGGCAGTATTTTAGTAGTTATTTTCTTGTACATAGAGGCAGTATTATAGTAGTTATATTCTTGTACATAGAAGGCAGTATTATAGTAGTTATATTCTTGTACATAGAGGCAGTATAATAGTAGTTATATTCTTGTGCATAGGGGACAGTATTATAATAGTATTCTTGCACAGATGAGGACAGTATTATAGTAGTTATATTCTTGTACATAGAGGGCAGTATTATAGTAGTTATATTCTTGTACATAGGAGGCAGTATTATACTAGTTATATTCTTGTACATAGAGGGCAGTATTATAGTAGTAATATTGTTGTACATAGGAGGCAGTATTATACTAGTTATATTTTTGTACATAGGAGGCAGTATTATAGTAGTTATATTCTGTTACATAGGGGGCAGAATTATAGCAGTTATATTCTTGTACATAGAGGCAGTATTATAGTAGTTATATTCTTGTACATAGGGGCCGTATTATAGTAGTTATATTCTTGTACATAGGGGGCAGAATTATAGCAGTTATATTCTTGTACATAGAGGCAGTATTATAGTAGTTATATTCTTGTACATAGAGGGCAGTATTATAGTAGTTATATTCTTGTACATATGGGCATAATTATAGTGGTCATATTCTTGTACATAGGGGGCAGAATTATAGCAGTTATATTCTTGTACATAGAGGGCAGTATTATAGAAGTTATATTCTTGTACATAGGAGGCAGTATTATAGTAGTTATATTCTTGTACATAGGAGGTGGTAATATAGGTACCACACATAACAGAAAGTATCATGCACTCACCTTTCCTCACAAATAGAGATATCTCCCATTTCCTATTGTGTCTCAGAGCTGATCTATGGCCACACTGAAATTTTCAACAGCCTAAAACTACACATGATTCTCTCCTCAGTCAGCTCATTAACTGACGATACTTGGGGCCTTGTTACACTGTAAAAAACCTCCTTGGATGGGCTGTTAGGAGGGGCAGTACACAATGAGCAACTCAAGATTTGAGGCTGTACAGTGCTATGATGATGGACAACTGGATAATATTTAGCAAAAATGTGGTCGCATAGATTTCCCACCTAGGGAACATATAAGAAGCAAGTGATGGGTCTGAGCCACATAATATCAAGCGACAGTTTCTTGCAGAATTAACTTTATTAACAGCATGAAACCAGATTCTTTCTCGTTGGAGATGATTTCAACAGCATAGCACCAAAAACAACTTTTATCACTATGCATAGGATAGGTGATAAAAATCTGATCAGTGGGGGTCTCACCATTGAGATCCTCACCAATTCAGAGGATACAGGTCCTATATATCCTTCTTACCATCAGGGCGTAGTCACATGGGCGCATCGGCGCCCGTGTGACTGCAGGAAGAAGACGAACGCACTTCAGGACGGACGTCTCTCTGCAGCGCCGGAAGAAAGAACATGTGACCGTCATTGCCGGTCATGTGTTCTTTCTTTGGCACTGTGGGGAGTCGTCCGCCCTGAAGTGCGGCTGTCTTCTTCCTGCAGTAAGGGCTCAGTCACACTGCATTGGCGCCCGTGTGACTAAGCCCTCACTGTGGAGTTGTGTACCCAACCACAGTGGTGTGATTATTTTTGGTACAACCCTTTTAAATACCTTTCTTTTAGCCCCTCTACCAGCATTGTCAGACAATGGTTCAGCACCACAACACTCACACTTTTGTCAGTGTCAGGCTCTTTCTCGTATTACCCCCATGGTGGGACCTCTATTGCAAGCTGGGAGGCAGATAAATTACCATCCCTACTACCCAGGACATGGCAGAACACTGCCTACTGCTGTCAACTGCCCCTTACAACTCTTTACACATGGTGCTTGGACAGCTCATGAGGCACATGATTACACAGTATATACACAACATTACAGCATATACATATTTACATAGCATACATATTCAATACTTACAATACAAAGGCCATAAACAACATTCTTAAAGTTGACTTATCAAAAGTTTCTTTGTAAGGGTATTACCATTTATCCCCCCCCCCCCCCCTCCCAAGCAGAATATGTGACTTTGCTTCAATAGTTTTGTCTTATTTAATAGATAAGATACATCAGGCATGAGTCCTCGCTCTTTCAATGTCTTTATAATTCTTAATACCTTAATAACATTTAGTGTCTTAATAATTTTATTGTCATGATCCAAGAAAGAAAGGAGAAGACATAAAAAGCAAACTTCGTGACTCATTTTCCACTAGTGTCACACTTCTGCATATTTTGGAAGACAACCACTGATGATCCGAAATGTCATTGACTAATAAATGCAGTAGACCTCTCCAAGACTGCACAAAGGCACTGTGATTACTGAACAAGTATCTAATGAGACAGACGGTTACGCCAATTGCAATTTATTAAAAGTGACCTTGTGTATGCAAGGACAGTGTCTCTACAGAGCCTTGAAATTGCCTAATGCTAATCAGTCCCTGCAAGCTTCCCTTGTGGGTAATTTCAAGTATCACCAGTTGAAATCAGCTGAAACCATTCACCGTCATACACTGAGATAAAGTACAATTTATTAACAATCCCGAACTAGAATTTTTAAAATTCTGCATGGATACCGTGGATACATTGTAGTGAAAGGAGACGAAGTGGAAATTGTTGCAATTTCAAGAACAGAGATGGAAGGAATTATAAACCGCTCTAGGGATTACAATCTTTGTCCATAGTGACATCATCAGTGTGGCCAGTGATTGGCTGCAGTTGTCCCATGACACGTCATTACTGTGGACATCATACATGGAGGAGTAAAAAGATCTGCTGGAGATACACAACACGGACTGGAGCAGGATCGAATAGGTGAATGTAGTGTACAGTTTAGTTTTTTTCAGCTCATATTGAATAATGGAAACCCACCTCCCCAGTACATAAACAATGATGGATTGTGCTTAGCATAGGCCATGAATGGTTGATTGATTGGGGTCTGAACTGCACCAATCTACATAAAGCACGGAGGGGCCACAGTGCTTTGGAGCAATGGGACTGATTTGCAATGTCATGCGCGGCTGCCTGTATGGATGAGCTGTTGTGCATATGTATATAATTAAGCAGATGTGGTCTTTCATTCCAAACATAAAACAGTGATGACCTATTTCAAGGCTCTCAATGTTCATTGAGTTAACACCTTTGCACTTTTTTGTTGCTGCTCCCTGGGCTCTGTGCAGCATTGGTGTAAATTTGTCAGGCACTCCGCTGGCAATTGCCTACCGCCCCAATAGGCAAAACACCTGAAACAGGTTTTTACTAACAGCCTGTTGTTCAGGTGCTATCATCTGGACCTGATTGGTTCAGGCCCCTATGATGTAAACAGAGATACAGCCAATCACAGCGCTGGTTGGGAACGTTGTTGTAGTAATAAAGTTTCCTGGCATTTCCGAGCTGTTAAAGCCTCTCTCCTCTGCTCTCCTCTCTTCTATTACAATCATTGATTTGGTATAGGTGATTGTATAGTGTAGAGTTCATTTTTAATAACTTAATTAGAAAAAAAATGACCTTTATAAGGGTATATTTACATGCATATTTTGCGCTGCAAATGTTGCTACAGATCCACACCAAAGTCTACAGTTTGTCAAATTCCACATTACACCATTGGTGCAGATTTTGATGCTGTTTTTAACGTGGATCCACAACTGATTTAACCCTTTCAACTGATGGCGTGAAGACTGCTGCATATCCGCCCCACAATCCACACCAATGGTGTAATGCATATTTTGACATGGATTTGGGTGCAGAATTTCACAGCAGAAAATGTGCCCCAGTTCCGCTGTGTGTGAATGTAGCCTTACATTATTACATCAATTAATTCGATTTAATCATCAACAGTTATATAAATGAACATTTTTAAATTAAATATAAATGAAAAACAACATACTTCAAGATGTAAAAAAAATTAAAGGAGTCTTCAAAGTTATTGACTGGAGTTGCTGCAATGGGAGGTGAATATTACTGTTTTATTTTTACAGCCAACCTGCCCCCCACTACCACCACTATAAGGGGTTTTCGGGAAATTTAATAATGATAAATTATAAAGTCTCCTAAATTGCTCAGAAACATGCAAAAGTCTTTAAATGTGCTTCTAAAATAAAGTAAACAAGTGATAATATATATCTGATAAAATTAATAAATATATACATGTGACATACTCAACTCGAAAATATAAAAAAATAAAATTAAAGAAAAAAGGTTTCGCCAATTTTGCAGTTTTTAATAAATATATGCAAATACATACCAGCTTTTCCAAAATTTGTCATGGTGATTAAGGCTTAAAGAGGCTTGGTCTTGAAGGGGTTAATCTCCCTATATGGCTCAGCTAAAATAATCGGGATTTATCTGTTTTTATTTTCAACCTTTGCATTGCGACATGGTATAGAATATGATTAGCATTAATAGTTTTACTTTTAACTGTCCTTTCCCTTTAAATTTGTCTTTACATAGGGCTGCTCAAGCTCTCATCAGTAACAAGGTGGTTGATTGGTTAAGACGATGGACTGCTGATTCATTGTGCTCTGTACACATGGATGTGAAACCTATCCTTGTTGACCTGAAAAGTTTCATTTTGAACTTCCATTTTGCATAATGGGCTAAAAGAAAACAGGAACACACTGAATCCATACGGTAAAAAAACAAGGCAATGCTGCAATTCAAACTGAGGATGTCCTGTTGAGTAGATAGGAATGGTAACATGTTAAGAAACAGCACCAATTTGGGGTTTCCGTACAGGAAAGAAGATTCTAAAGTTGTTTAGTATTTAGAGAAATTAAAGGGGTTGTCCCGCGCCGAAACGGGGTTTTTTTTTTTTCAAACCCCCCCCCCCCGTTCGGCGCGAGACAACCCCGATGCAGGGACGTACAGAAAGCTTACCGGAGCGCTTACCTTAATCCCCGCGCTCCGGTGACTTCTATACTTACCTGTGAAGATGGCCGTCGGAATCCTCTTCCTCCGTGGACCGCAGCTCTTCTGTGCGGTCCATTGCCGATTCCAGCCTCCTGATTGGCTGGAATCGGCACGTGACGGGGCGGAGCTACACGGAGCCTGCATTCTGCACGAGCGGCTCCATTGAAGAGAGCAGAAGACCAGGACTGCGCAAGCGCGGCTAATTTGGCCATCGGAGGGCGAAAATTAGTCGGCACCATGGAGACGAGGACGCCAGCAACGGAGCAGGTAAGTAAAAAACTTTTTATAACTTCTGTATGGCTCATAATTAATGCACAATGTACATTACAAAGTGCATTATTATGGCCATACAGAAGTGTATAGACCCACTTGCTGCCGCGGGACAACCCCTTTAAATTCTATCACAAGTGAGTCTTCGAAGTTAGAGCAAAGCATTCCTTTACCTGAGTCAAAAGATTTAGGCTAGAGCTGCATGGCAACTTTGGCTGCAAGACAAGTTGAGGGACGTAAGATCACAATGTAACACTGCGATATCCTAATCAATAGAAGCCAATGCGGTCACGGTGCGACTTACTGACTGCATCCAGTGAAGTTAGAGTTCTTGAAATCAGTTGGTCGCGGCTACTTCTGAGCCGTGACCTGCATTTACTTGTGTTAGATTAGATTACAGGACTACACTGCGATCTTTGGTTGTGTGACTTTAGATTGATTCCCTAGTTTTTTTTTAACTGAAATACCCTTGCCAATTCAGTGGCTTATTGTTACCCTTTCTGGTACCCAGCACCCAGGACACATATCCCTGCCAGCTCCTACTAGCTATGCCTTTACACAAAGTAGATCAGCAGATGAATGGTATCTACCTTGCATGATCACCAAAGGAAACTTCTGAGGTGGGCAGCGGATGAGCAAAAAAATGACAACTAAAGTTTTGAGTATCAGAAATGTTCAATGACAATTTGTCAGTTGCATTTTATTGTTTAGCAGAGAAGGTAGAGAATGTTACTATCAGCAGGGGAACTGTTTTCGTTCGGGTAGTTGCAATGTAACTGCTCCCATAGCTGACCCGTTGGAGGGGATCAGCTGACCACACTGCTCAGCCTTGTTCAGAGAGGAGTGTCTGATTGGTTAGCATCTTTTTAAATACATTTGGTTTCTACTGGGTGGTACAGTTGATAGCTGTGACAAAATGTGCCCTATCCAGTATTCTTTGTTCTAGTTATAAGTACCTAGTTCTTTGTACCTTGTTTAATCTATCCAGTCAGCGCGTCTTGCTCCTTGGATTTCTAGTCCAGTCAGTGTTTACTAGTTTTTGGTTTGTCTGTTTCCTGTTTGTTTTGGGTCATTCCAGCATTTGCTTATTTAGCTTCTTGTCTGTGCCCCATTGCCTTCTGGCTCTCAGGGATAGTGTTTTAGACAGTAGGGATAGCTGGGAGCTACCAAGGGTCAGTGGGGTCTTGTGTTGAGGGGCAATGTCAGGGAGACATTAAGGAGAAACGCAGAGTGAGACAGTTTTAGGGTCAGCATTCCTCTGGTTGTACTTTGAGTTCCATACCATCTGTTCCAATGTCTATTCCTGGTTTTATTATATTCACTACCATCCAGTTACCATCACTCTCTGTCCCTATTATTTAATAGTAAGCCCCCAGAACAATTCAATGCGTTTATATGTGCTTCATATTTATATTTCTTCTGATATCAGGTTATTATACTATTCTGCCCTGGAAGTATCTGAACAATTGGAGACATGGTTAGTACCTAGGAAAGGCTACTGCCACTGGTGTAACTATAGGGGATGCAGAGGATGCAGTTGCACACAGGCCCAGGAACCTTAGGGGGCCCATAAGGCCTCTCTTCTCCATTGCACTATCACGGCCTTGTATTCAGCCCATGGCCAGTCCTAAGTTTACATCTATAAACATGTCATGTCACGTGACCATAGCATGACACTGTGATGATTGGATGGCAACAGGATCTGATTGGCTAATATGGTCACATTGGACCATATCACTAGTAAAGAAAAGAACCAGAGGTAGAGGCAGGCCTTGATTCCTGGAAAACAACTTTAATTTTTTCAATTGTAATGATAAGCAATATAAAGATTAAAAAGCATTTAAATTAAGTCTTCATATTTCAATATTTTATATTTCACACAGCAGGTTCTAGTCTGCTACAGTTGTGTATATATATTACATCAAAAATGGTACATTCTGTTAATTAAAAAGGTGCAATCCCACTGGGCTGCACCCTAGGGCAACAAAAATAGTTCTCACCCAATTATAGAAAACCATGGCTTAAAAAAGTCAGTAATATATACCCTACATATAGCTAAAGCTAAAAACATAAAGCAATAAACAAAAAGTTGAGAACATTTTAAATCCTTTTACATTCATTGGAAGGACACGTCCAGCTTCCAATATCATTTCACAGTTTACATGTAGACTTCGGAGTTCACATTAGTGCAGTGCAGTCTATAACTAACTGTTTCAGGTCAGCTAAGCTGCTAGTAGGTGTCTGTCAACAAGCAATCAAACGTTTGTGCAAATATGCATGCTTCAGCGCAATGTATTTGAAATTATGTACAAAGTTGATTTGCATACGTATCGGGCCATTATACTGTACTTTTTTGCAGATCCAGGGCCTGTTCATATGTGCCCAACACACCCTCACCCTGATTTAAAGGGCTATGTAGCCTTATGACGCCCAGATGTGTTCTTTCCCCTGTGGTTTTGCACTGTATTTTGTGCATGCTTTGGCATATTGCGTGTTTTTGCACCCCAATATTTTTTTATGGGGCCGTTTTGGTGTGCAAATGCGCCTAAAATAGACCGTATTCTATTTTTTTTTTTGCAGGCAAGGAATTGTGAAAAAACCTATAGAAATTAATGAGTTCCATTCCCTGCATATTGCGCATGCAAATTTAGCGAGCGCAAACACGCACCCAAATACACCTGTGTGAAGGAGTCTTTAAACGGAACGATTATCGTTCAAAAAATGGTTCAAATGAGCAAAAATGAATGACAATCTTTCAATGTAAACGCGGCTAACGATCGAACAAGGAATGATAAGTCGTTTACTTTTCGTTCATTTTAGGCGGGCATAAAAACCATCGTTGGCTCGTTCACTAATCGTTCGGTTTAAATAGCGATCATTCATCCCTCTCATTCACTTATAAGCCTTATTCACACAAGCGGTTTATCCTGGCTACGTTAAAACGTTGGGTGAAAATCGCGACCATCTGAACCATTTGATTCCAATGGACTTATTCAAATGGACGATTTTCAGCCACGTCAAAACATTGCAGCTGGCAAAGATAGGACATCACGGCCAAATACGCCATCTGATGTTTTGACGTGGCTGGAAAAGATAGGTCTTGGACTATCTTTTGGCCGCTATCAATCAGCAACTCCCATAGAAGCCTATGGGGAGGGAGGGAGTTTATCAGCCGCTACTGCTGCTAAACTATGTCAGTTTGCTCACATTAAATGCTGGCCAAAGGAATTCCGGGCTGTGGTGTATATATGCCAGGACTTAGCTTCGCCCCCGTCTTGCCCCCTACTATTGCAAATAGTGGCAAGGGGCGGAGAGGGGGCGGGAGCTCAGTTCCTGCTCCTGGCTCTTCCATCCTCCCCTCCCCCCCTGCAGACAAGGACACCGTATATCGGCTCGGCGTGAAAACCGAGCCGATATACGGTCATCTAAATAACCCCTAAGGCCTCATTCACACGAGTGCTGTTTTAGCGCAGTATAGGCATGTGAAAAGATCGCAGCTATACCGCACTAAAGATCGCGTGAACGGGTGATTTCCAGCTATTTTAATTAGCAGTGAAAATTACCATTCACACGATTGGAGGTGCGTGGTGCAAGTTATCCAGCTTCTATAGTAGTCTATGGGAAGCACACACCAAAGATATGTCAGGTCTTTGCGCACCTCTAATGCACTAAAACAGGGCTCGTGTTAACGAGGCCTTAGGACGACTTCACACGGGCGTACTCGTATTGCAAAATGATTTGCTCATTCTCACCCCCTGCCAAGTAATGCACAATGTATCAGCTGCCAAGAGAAGTGACAATCAGAGGAGTAACCTGAAGCTTCTGGGCTACAATACTATCTATAATATCGTTGTCATCTTATGTGGCAACAAGGCATTTGACAGCTGCTCTGGCTCAGGGTGGTTGTCACTTATAAAACCCATTACCATCCATTCCCCATACCAATCAAGTTGAATATCTTTACCACACCAGTGCTCACTACTGCCACCTATGGACAAGATTACCGGAATGGGTTGGAGAATGCTCTATAGCTCTACAGTTCTATACATGTACACTAATGGACAATACATCCTGATGCTTCTCTTTTAATTTTGGCTTTAAGTTTCTTCATCTCCTGATTAGTTTCATCGATGAGCAATCCAGATTCAGTCACTTCCCAGGATTCCTCCAGCAGCTTCTGCTCGTAGTATTTCTGTGAAACATGGCAGAATATTTCCACCAGTCGTGACTTTCCTGGTTTATTGCTAATGGCGGACAATGTTAATGAGGTGTGCAGGCTCAGAGCCTTTATGTACTGTTTGCAGGCAGCTTCATCCTCCCCCTGAAGAAGCAGGATGTATCCCTTGCAGCACAAGTCCTCCACCTGTGTCCTCAGGTCATTAGCACTGTGCCTTTGGATGGCCTTGTCCATGTCTGTGACGGCGCTCTGGTAGTCTCCCCTATGAAGAAGGCAGGAGGCGCGCTGGCGGAGGTATTTAGGATTATTATTACTGGCTATGATGGCCAGTGTAAAGTAATTCAGAGCCTTGTCGTGGTCGTTCTCCTTCGTGAAGGCGAGCCCTTCTTGTCCTGCCACCTGTAGAGCAAATACATAAAAATGTAATTTTCATGATATTGTAGTGGCTTCAGAGTCTTACTCTTCAGTCCAGTTCTTAAATATTCTATTCAGCTATTCTTTTTAGTTTTATCTGTTTATGGGAAAGCTGGGATGCAGCTATGATGGTATTTAACTCAGTAGTTGTCACCCAGCTTTCCCTGGCCTTAGTACTGTGTATCAGTGCTCTTGTATTGCAGTATAACTAGGCAGATATGCCACCCAAGGACATCGGAGAAGCAGTTATGGTGGCCATCATACCACTTTTTCAAAGCTGATAGAATTTAGGCTGTGTTCGCAATACATTTACAATACACATTACAGGAATCCATGGTGAAATGCTCTCGACAAGGGCTTCTTCAGACTGGCGTATGTGCAAAAACGCTCACCTCGGCGCAACGCGCGTATATTTTACGTTTGTCTGAAGAGGCCCTAACACATCTAGAAGAAAAAGAACATATGCAGACATAGATCACTGTTTTAGAATATGTTTGGTCAGTGGAGCCCTATGGATACATACATTGTATATGCCAGGAGAGAAAAGGCTAAGGGCAGCTTTACACGGGCGTACTGCAAAATACGCTAACTCCTGCGCAACTATTTTGCGCAGTAAACAAGGGTGCTTTGCTTTTGTGCCTGAGCCCAATATTGTCCAAATTTGCGCAGGCACTGCTAGTTCTCATAGGCGGAGGAATCACCCAGCTCTGATTTAAATGGTTATAAAGCCAAACGAGGTGGCGAAATGTACGGATTTATGCAGCGTATTGCACATATCCGCATGTATATATGTGTGCATTTATGCACCTGCCTTAGGCCTCTTTGGAGTCTTTGGTGCAAAAATGCACACAAAATAGAGCAGGTCCTACTTTTTTACGCCAACAAGAACCAAGCGCGTAAAAAAAATCAATGTGTTCTATTCTCCAGGTATTGCGTGTGCAAAAATGGTCATGTGAAGAAGCTCCAAGGCATTGAAAAATAGATTGGTGACGGCAAAAAGATCAAAAACTTACTTACACTCTTGTTTGGAGGTTGCTGTTCAGCACCTCTGGTGGACAACGTGCGGTACTTCAGCTGTTTTTATTTTCACTTGATTGTAATCATTTAGCATTGGGACTTAGCTGTAGACTCTACCATGACTAGTTTGCTTTAATTTACTTTCCCAAACCTTAAAACCTGCTCGGTATTAAGAACAGGGAAGAAAAGAAAGGCAGCTGCTGAGTACATGTCGAGCATCAATTTAGCTGCTAAAAGCCCTTCATGCAGTGAGTGCTTGTCACACAATCCATGATTGCACAGGTGCATGCACAGAAGCCTTTCCCCAGCTAGATAAGATTATTTTCTGTTTATTTATGCCTTTCAAGTAACACATTAGAGTCCATTGTGAATTTCGCAAAACAGAAACAGAAAAGTGCTTAATACAAATTTCCCATTAAAGCATATTAAGAAATAAAGGCATGTGATGATTAAGTTGCTGGTATTCATGTAATCTAGCCTAGGTGGAGAAAAAAAAATGTAATCATAGTTTAATAAAAGTTGTCAAAGGTGAGGAATAGAAAATAAATGTCATGCCCTTTTGGGCCTTTAAACCTGGTGGAGATATAGTAGGACGGCTCGCAACTCTACTGAAAACAATGGGTGCCCATTAAGGTCAATGGGTCCCCGGTATCGCTTTGTTTCCCTACAGTAAAATTACAAGGAAAACTAGTATTTACATTACAAAACTCACAACCTTCAGGTCGTGAATGAGAGCTTAGGACTGCA